>NC_069657.1:174542432-175178394 GCF_027244095.1 Hemicordylus capensis
GGAACAGTGGAGTGGCATGGGAGCCTGCAGGAGCAGTTTACAGATGTTTAATCACACATTGTGTAAAGGAATACTTCCTTTAGTCTGTCCTGAATATCCCAACATTTAGCTGCAACAGATGACCCCGAGTCCTAATATTATGAGCGAGGGAGAAAAACTTTCATTTGTGGTACAATGCACATTTCCTGTCCCCTTTTAATATCCCAACAGTGTTAAAAACCTAAAATGAACATCAATTATCAGCAAGTGTTTGAAATACCTTGTAGGCATAACTACAGTCACTTTATTTGCACATTAGCAATACCACCCATGCATTGCTGCTCATATGGCAATGTGAACAGCAATTTCTACCAGCCTGTTCATATGCTAGTAGAAATATAATATGTTAAGTGATAGTACATCCCAAGATGTACCATGAAAAAGTATATTTTGGTAAAATATAGCTAATGAATTTCAGTGGACTTAAGCATGCCTATTTGTTTGGACTTAAGGCCTTTTTTATTATTATAAAGAACAGGCCACTGAATCAGTACAATTAATCCGTTATTATACTAAAAACGTTTGTCTGTCACTAAACTGCATTGTTCACTGGTAGAACCTACATGCTTCCCAGAAACCCATTAACATCACATTAAAGATGAAAAGGAATTAATCTACAAATGATTTCAAAAATAGGTAGGACTATTGTATCTGAACTAATGATTCATAAAATCATTTGCAGCTATTAGTCTATAAGGATAAGTGCTGTTAGCGCTTTTATTTCAGTGCTTGGCATGGCTCTGTCAATTTAAATTCTGCCTGGTGCAGTGTGATGGATTTATGGGAGCTATTGAAGTCCTGTCAGGATTTTCAAGTTTAGATTGCTATAAACAATTACAAGTGTCATAATATGAAATAACAACTAAAATCATTTACAGGAGGTTGGGGGGAAATCTCCTGGGGAGGGAAGGGGGAGGGATTCTGGTTATTTGGGCTAAAAAGGCAAATGTTTAATATTCCTGGATTGCAATCCTATTATGTTTCATCCGATAAAACTAATACATTCTTTTTACATAAGTAGATCTAAGATTACATTTTGTTTGAAAGTCTTGCATAATGAAGAAAACTCAGGAGGAAGGGGAGGTGGAGGAGATGTTATACGTGGGGATGTTTTAATAGGCAGATGCCAGCACCTGAGAGCATTTCACCAACTGTCAGTGCATAATCTTTTTTGGCCGGACACACTTTTATTTTCAGTCTAAAGACCTTAATCAGCAGCTCTTTTCTCCCCTGAACCTTTGTTTGACAGGCATAAAGGCAGAACTTTGCAATGTCAAGCATACCCATGTGAATCCCTAAGAGAAAGGTGGATACATCATGGAGCCTTAGAATTTCAAGTGATGGAAGAATTCCATTGACATTAATTCCCTACTTACAGTGGTGTGCAGCTGCGAGCCTCGTCTGGCCTGGTTGGCAGGATAGCTGAGGGAATGAGAAACTGATAACAAAACTCAGACTCTTCACTTGGAGATCGTAATGTTAAATCCAACCAGAGGATCAGGGATAGAAAATAAAAATCCAAAAGATTATCTAAATCCTCTGTGGCTGTCTATGAAAGGATTGGAACCCTCAACTTGTTTCCTAGGTAGAAACTTCCCAAACTCAGAATGTATCAGCTGCATCCCCCACCCACCCCCACCCCGTTACTGTAAATTATAGTACTAGGGATGTGCACGGAGCAGCAACATTGAACACTCAAGATGGTATCCGCACATACTCAGATGCCATTTCCTTCTTTCCTGCCCAAAGACTGCTGGGAACAGGGAACTTTTTGCTCCCGGCAAGATGCAGCCGGGCAAACAGAGAGCCCTGCTGCTGAATACAAACAGTGCCACTCAGGAGTGGTGGGCGGTGGGGTAGAGGAGGAACAAGGGAAGGGGAGGTAAGACCTGCCTTCCTCCTTTTAAAGTGCCTGCTTGTCCCCCACCGAAATGATTCGGCTGGGGCAGATCGAAGGGTTTCAGCACCTCGAAGTGTTTGGTTTTTTTGCTTCATGCTTTTGTTTCTGTCAGGGTTCAAGACTAAAGGACTACAGTAATACCCATACCATTAGGTTTTGAGGAGCATCTGAAGAAATTAAGAGAGCTGGAACAATGTGGGTGGTCTGGGCGGGAGTTCTAAGCATAAAGGGCACCAAGGGAAAATGGGCAAAGTCATTTAGGAGAGTAGGAATTGTTCAGGCAGATGATGGCACACAACTGGAGGAGTGAAGGTTGTAGGCAGGGATTCAATATTGCCAACATAAATGATATGAATAGTCATCAAATTACAGCTATAAAAAGATCCACTAGAGAAATGCATGAGCACCACCTCAGCTATCTGACTATTCAGTATTCACAGCATCAAGGCTTCATAAACCTAATTTCTCTCTCCCTTTCTTTGGCTATGTGCAGTGAAATGGTGTGCTTGAATGTACGGACAGATGGCAACTGCCAGCCCAACTGCACAGAAAATGGCTTCTGCATAAGTCAATGGAGGTGGTCTCAATGCCAACATTATGTGATGCAGTGTGGACCGTAGAAAGTTAATGAAATCTCTCCTAGAAGCAGAGATCAACCCACACACGTTTCTGGGTCAGGTTAATAGCAAGTATAATGGGTACAGTACTTTTAGTGCTCCTTCACACTACCACTACCACTACCACCAGCACCAGCACCATTTCGTTGCCCTCATGTTAGAATATATTTGTATGCACAATTATTTGTGATGATCTCTTTTCTGTCTGCTGCCCCTGATGCCACCTAGGAGACCACTCAGGGACATACATTGAGGCCAAGAGATGGAAGGTGGGGTTCGGGGAAATCACTCTGTGTGTGTGTGTTTAATGTCCTAATGCAAGAGGAGAGTTAGTCTGGATGCTGCATGCTGCACATTATAGTATCATCATTAAACAATGGATATAGTACACCCATCTATGCCCAACAGAGAGAAAGAAAGAAAAATTAAAAGGCAGTTAACTACCAGAATAAGCAGCCAATGGAACAAGTAAGAAATAACAAAATACTGAATGGAGTCTGGATACAGAGCAGAAGAGAAAGGAAACTGGGACATGAAGAATAAATGGAAAGTTCAGCAACAAGGGAATCCGAATAACATATGGAGTCTCTGTTCAAAAAGATAGAGAAAGAGAAAAAATGCAAAAAGAACCAGCATATCACATTATGTCATATTACATCCTGAATGTTCATCAGGGATACATGGAATTTTCAGTCCTGAAAGATGATCCTTTTGGCCACTCATGAAGCCAATAGAGCTTCATGAATCCAAAACACATCTATAGATTCATTCTTAGTGTTCCAATATTTCTTTCGAGTTTCAACAATGTCAATGTAGTTTGTATGATATGTGCAGTGGGGATCAAGAGAGCACTTTCTGTCCTGCCCACCTGGGTACTGTTTTTCCTCCGCGTTCATTAAATGTCCCCACAAGGGCTTACTGTTTGAGTGGAGGGAAAATGCACAGAAGCCAGATTGCAGTTCTAGGATTTTATTGGGGAAATTGATCATGTCGTTCAGGCCTACAGTGGGGTTTTACGTATGTATGACCTATCCAAGTATTAATATTGCATGGACGAACAGTGACCTCAGAGATGGGCTGGGCATACCAGACTGTGGGGTGGGGGGACTCATGTTCTTGTTCCACAATATGCATGTGGAACCAATTGAATATGAATATTGTCTGAATTAGGCTATGTCTATTGAATTGTTCCACTGCTCCCTTCCTTTCCTTTTATAGATACCTTTATTAGTAAGAGATACTTCAAAAAGGCACTGAACTACAGCTGATGTGCACTTCAAATTTGTTCTGTAAATTAGGTTGGTAAAATGCCATAATTTATTATTTTTAACAACGTTTGAACAATCTCGCCATATCTCATTTGAAGGACTCTTTGACTTCCACTTTCATTCAGTATTCTTCAAGGCCATGTTGACCAAATGTATTCAGAACTACTCATATTCAGTACTTTTAACAAAAAAATACACATGGTTGCCTGCTTTTTTGCCCTTGAATATCCAAAAATGGAGGAGCATATGGATGTTCTGAAGAATTATGAAAAAGCAGGAAATTAAATGGCCAAAGAACAGGAACGAAAACATAGCTATTATTGTAAGCTATGTTGCTTACAAAAGCTCATGCAACAATAAATTAGTGAGCTTTTAGGTACCACATGATTCAATAGCTAAAATTCAGCTTAAGTGTCCCTAACTCCCTACTGAATGTGGCATATGCGTTTTCTTCTACCACAGACTAACATGCAAAGCAGGAGCATAGCAAGGTTGGAGTGGGCCCAGAGACAAGATTTTAAAATGGGGGCCCCTGTCGCTGCCTCCCTCTCCTAATACAAGAGGGGTGGGAGGGAGGGGAGGTAAGAAAGAGAAAAATATCACCCAAGATGCGATGGAGGAAAAGAAGATGGGATGGAGTGGGGCCCCTGGAACTCTTTAGAGCAGAGTGAGTCATGATAATGCTCAGCACAATCCAATGCAATGACCAGCCTACAGAGACCCTTTTCATTTAAGCAACACAACAGCCATGTTAAGCAACATAATTACCACCCCCCCAGCCCACTTTTCTTACCACCATCCAAGCCCACTTTTCTAACTTTAGTTTTCTTACTTTCTTACTCTTGGAAACTCATCAAGCAGCCCTTGGTGGAGGGGGCAGCAGCAGCACTTGGGGGAGAGCTAAGCCTATCTCTGGGCTGAATCCCACTAGGAGAGCTGGTCTTGTGGTCACAAACATTAATTGTCCTCTTTGCTAAGCAGTCCCTGGTATGTGTTTGGATGAGATACCATGTGAGTACTGTAAGATATACGATTCAGGGGGTGTTACTGCTCTGAGAAGAGCTATTGTTCCCAGGTTTGTTTCTGAGGAAAGTAACCCAGGAATGAAGGATTGACTAGGAAGACATCAAAAAAGAAACAATTTAATTAATAATGAATGAAGCCTGGGCAAGCAGGTGGGGGAAGTCATGTGACTTGTCTTGGGGGGGTCCCCCAAGACAACTGTCTCCCCAGGCAGCGGGCCCCCAGACAACTGTCTCCCCTTGCCCTATTATAGTTACTCTCCTGATGTAAAGCAGGAAACAGATAGGAATGGACAGGAGTACCACCCCATTTTATCACTGACCTTAAAGTGCCACCAAAAAGTGGTCAATGTACTGACAAAACCTTAGTCCACGCTCATCACTGCTATGAAAGAGATCTGTGAACCCCTTAAAGAAATATCCATCAACCTTTCAAAATTATTTTACTTTCTCTGAAATTTCTACAGCTGTTTCACATGACCAAATATGTCTAATGTTTTGGGCTTTTAATGCAAAATTCAGGGACAACTTAAAGCTGTGCAAAACCCCTATCCTTAGAATCCCTAAGATATTTTACTAATGTAAGTTATTTTGCCATTCTACATATCTTTGATCTGAACATAACTATCCAAACCTGCCTCAACTTTACATTGTTCTGGAATTGAGATTATGGAAGTTGTAGTTCAGCAATATCTGGAATACTACAGGTTATGAACACCTGATCTAGATGATATTAGGGTACCTCTGCACCTCTAGAATCAGTGAGGAAGAAATCCTGAAGAAGAAGAAGAAATCAAAAGTGTTTTTTGTTGTTGTTTTTATGAATTTAAATTACTAAATAGTTAGGAAACATTAAATATTGTAGTTAAAAATCTACATCCTAATCTATATTATTAATAGTAATCCTTTGATTTCCATTTTAATAAGGAACTCTTATTTCCTTCAGAATTATTATGATCTCAACTATTTATTGCTAAGGTATTATATTCCCACTAATTGTAAAGGCAACAAACCAAGGGTTAATAGAATTTTACAGAAACATGATACATTAAAGAATGTTGCGACAAGCATTTTTGTCATACTCCTGGCAAGGTTATAAATGACTGGCTTTTTGTCTAGTCGCTTGTTAAAGAGTCTAATAGCATACTAAAAATCCTTCTCTTTCATGAACAAATTAATTGTATCCCTTTGCAATTCACATCACTGTGCCTTGCTCTGCATTTTAAGGCTTATGAAAGGTTTATATGGAACTGATGCATCCTTTCATTTATTGAACACACTACCTCAATTATCCCCGTTCCACAAATTGAAAGCAACGACTCTCACTGCTGGCTACAGGCCACTATCAGCTTGCACTAATTTGGTAGGAAAATGAAAAGTTTCGTCGGAAAATAAAACAAAAAAGAAGAGGGAGAGGAGAAAAGGGGGAAATCTCAGGAAGCTTCCTAAAATGCTGGCAGATGATATAACTGTAGTAAACTTTCTAAAGAAAAGGCCTCATTTCAAAAGCAAACGGCATGTTGTTGCTTTAACTTTCTGAAGGACCTCTTCTCATTCTACTAATTGCAGAGGAAATGGTATTATACAAACCACTGCTGACTATCTGCAGTATGACAGTACTTGCTGCTCTCTACACATCACATTAGCAAGAGTAAAAAAAAAAAAAGATGTTCACGCTAAGTGCTCCGGCGTCATGTCAGACAAGATTCTTGTTCAACAGAGGTAAATCATGTTTACAATCGTGGTGGATTTCTGCAGGGATATAATGGAGCCTTCACTACCCTCAGTGTTACATCCTGTACAGGGAATTTAAAGTCAAGCACAAACCAGTGTTTGAAGAAGGAGGTATCCCAGTTTGCTTTTAAGCTTTGGATCTCCCTATATTTTTTGCTTTGCAGCTCTGTTTCTTTCTATCTGTCTATCTATCTGTCTGTCTATCTATCTATTTATCTATCTATCTATCTCCATTATTGATCTGTGCACGTTTGCACAGTGTTGTTCACCTTTTAAAATGAGGGTTTTTATTTCAGCTGACTCAGGGTCACCAACACACATAGCTATCAAAACTGTACCTGCTTTCCTAGTAGGTCTGAGCCAGCACCAAAACGGGATCCATGAGATTTACCAAATGTTTCCACTTCCCATATCAGCCCACAATTTTCAGAGAAAACAGAATTAAGAGGAGTGGAAATAGCTCAAGAAGTACGGAAATCCAGGTCTTCTCCAAAATATAGCCCTTTCGGCTTCTCCAAAATATAGGCATTCGACCATCTCAAGTTTAAAGCACTCACGCAGTGCATAATTGACCTATGGAATTCTCTGCCACAGAATGTATTGATGGCCACAAGCTTGGATGGCTCTAAAAGGGACCTAGACAAATTCATGAAGGACAGGTCTATCAGTGGCTACTATTCTTGATGGCTATAGGCTGCCTCCAGGCTCAAAGGAAATATCTTCTAAACACCCATTGCAGGGGGGCAACAGCAAGAGAGAGGGCTCTTCCATATGTTCCCAGAGGCACCTGGTGGCCCACAGTGGGAAACAGGATGTTGGACTAGATAGGCTTTGGGTCTGATTCAGCAAGGCTGTTCATATGTTCTTATGTAAGAAAGACCAAACCTTTCTTGGCCAAACTTGAAAAGGCCAGGCTGGATTTGCTAACTCATATGTGGAATGCCCCCCCCCCTCCAAAAAAAGTCCATTAAAAACAAAGCTAACAGTCTGAAGAAACACATGCAACCAGAGGCATAACTATAGGTGTGCAGGGGGGGCACGTGCCCCAGGCGCCATCTTTTCGGGTGACGTGGGGGGCGCCACCATGACCAAAATTTTTTAAAAAAATTTTTTAATACAAATTTCTCCTGCTCAGTGCAGCAGCGCTGCAGCAGTCAAGGGAGCGCGTCGGCGCCCCCTCCCCCACGAGCGGTCCCTTCCACGCCGCCCGTGCCCCCCCACCATTGCTTTGCTGGCAGCCAGTCAGTGGCCTGGCTTGCCGGTGGGCGCCTTTCATGCTGCTCACTGTGCCTGCCCTTGGCTGAGGCTCGCTCGCTCCGTCGCTCGCTTAGTCTGGAACAGCCAGAAAGAGGCCCTCTAGTGGCTTGCCAGCCAGAGGGTCTCTAGTCAGTGACGCACACACGCGCGACTAGGCCGGCGTGCCGTGCGTCCGTCCTCCTCTGTTCGCCTGCACGTGGTGGCGCGGTCGCCGTCGCGGAGGAAAGCGTGGGTGCTGGGACTGGGGCTGCACTGCAGCAGGCGCAGGCAGGATGATGAGGACATACACGGACACCCGGCACGAAAGAAAGGATTCGGCGGCGGGCGGGTGGAAGCAGCAGACCAAGTGTCAGGGTGAGAATGAGTTGCAAAAACTACAGAAGCCACATGTGGAAAAAAATATATTAAAGAATCAGGCTTTTATTTAGCTGCCCAACTATGGTCTCAGGTGCCTAACAGGTGTTAATGTTTGCATTATACGCTCCTCTCTCCGCCCGAAAAGAAAGAAAAACAATCATAAAGATTCTTTGGCACTCAATCTTAAATGCATGCATGTATATGGAACTGAGAGTCAATTCCCACAGCCTGGGTAGTACAGCAGTGTGAGTTGACTCAAGCAGTGTAACATAGCTGCCTGTGCATTGTTACAAGGTGTTTCAAGAGAGTTTTACCATGAGTTCTGCTTGCTGGCATGCTCATTTTTGCACTGTGAAAGCTTGCCTTGTGATCTCAGTTTACGCTGAAGTGCTCCTATAACAGCTCCATCTCAGAAAAACCTGCAGTGTTAGCTTTAACAAGTGCCTGTGGTATCCTGCTAAAGACACAAAGTTTGGCAAGAAAAATGGGGGAGGGGGTTATATGCCAGGACCTTTGGAGATTGTCTCTTGCTTGTGAGGAAAAACCTAAGTATAATGTGGTGTGTATCATCAATCATTGCATCATAATTCTGTTGTTTGAGATACAAGCCAACTCCACAGGGTTGTTGCTTGTGAGGAAAAACCTAAGTATGTAGTGCACCACTCTGGGCTACTTGGAGGGAGAGTTCGCATTTTTGGTTATTTATCGCATTTTTGGTTATTTATTGCATTTTGAAATTTTTGGTAATTTTTGTAATTTTTTAAATTTTTAAAATAAAAGTTTTCTGAAACATGTGT
Organism: Hemicordylus capensis; assembly: GCF_027244095.1. Classification (NCBI taxonomy): domain Eukaryota; kingdom Metazoa; phylum Chordata; class Lepidosauria; order Squamata; family Cordylidae; genus Hemicordylus; species Hemicordylus capensis. The sequence goes on from NC_069657.1 coordinate 174,551,424, forward strand.
GTCAGTCAGATATATGCTGGGGCGCGGCGGGGGGGGCGCAATTTCAGTGCTTGCCCCGGGTGCCGTTTTCCCTAGTTACGCCTCTGCATGCAACATAGCAGCTGACATGATGCACAGTGTCTCATTGACTCTGGGAAGCATGCCAGGGCTGCTTCGGATGCTTGAGGCAGCCCTGGTGGTTTATGATGATAAGCGATTGAGCAAGCTGTGCAGCTGCAGTTCCTCCCATTTGCCTGAGCATCATGTTGGCCCACTGAGGTTTTGTTTTTTAATCTGGGAAATAATTGGATCGCTGCATTTCATTTTCACTGGCTGTGGGAATATTTGCCTATTCACCAGGATAATTACTTGCCAGGAGCCTCATAGTACTGACTGGCTGTAATGATAGTATAACTCTTTGACACGAGGTCAGTTCATTTTGTATTATCAGAGAGAGTGTGAATGAGTGAGTGAGAGAGAGAGAGATCCTGAACGAATGCAAACCAAAATTCCCCCAAATGTGCCTACGGCTGTCCAAGTTTAAATGTAAAAATTCTGACACTCAAAAGGCTATGATGGAAGAAATGTAAACTTTCCTAGGCTTTTCCTCGCCTTTTAGCATCTCATACTTGGTGCTATGTGATAGTATACATGACTAGATTTAATACTCAATCATTTTCCCAAATCCAATTTGACTGCCTAACAGGGTTTAATTTACATGATGATACAATTTCTCACACCAGAAAGCATAGTAACCCTTCTTCTTCATAGGTTAATGGTGATCTAGCTTAAAGCCTAAAAGATAATTACAAGGAATGTGCTTCAGGTGACAAAGTACTTTTGACAATCCCAGCCTGTTGATAGCTTTTTAATTATAGCTCTCACCACCATAAGAAACAATGTACTTTCTGCTAAATAGTTTGAAGGCATTTCTGTTTTATTTTAATATTTTACTATATTTTATTTTATTTTTAGTAAATTGCACCGTACAGTAATCAATATTTCCAACTGATGTGTTCCCTTAGGCTTCCTTATTTTCCCCACTTGTATTTGAAGGTTAAGATGAAGCTTTGGGGGTTGTTTATTTTTTTCTCTTCCCTTGTAAAATGAAATACAAAAGAGCATCAAGCACAGAATACAAACATTTATTGACTCGCTTCTTGTCTTTGGTACTTAGTTGATATTTTGTGACATTTAAAAAATTGAAACTTTGCAGGGTATTTAGGAATGAGCTCTAGCAAGAGAGAAGGTCAGGAACTAAAGAAACCACAGACAGATGAAGATTATTAACTATGATCAAGGGCAGGGAAAATTCTGAAAATGACTTTGTGAGTTTTAAATATTATGGCCCTCTTAATTTTTCAGTTTGTGCTCCACCCCCCTCTCAAACTATATTGTGTACATAGGGAGGAGGGCATTTTTGGCTGGGTTTGCAGGCGACTGCCTAACTGCTAACTGAGCAAAGAGTCACTTTCTAAAGTGATGATTCTATTTTATTTAGCAGGGAAAGAACAACTTATATAATATATCTATATTTAATTCTCTAAGGCATATGGCTAATCCCGTGCGTGGCAGCTCTCATGAGAGTTCACGAGCAGAAGCACATGATTGGGCAGTGGGGATTCCATATGCAGATAGGGAGGAGGAGCCTGTGAAAGCAGGAGCACTATGGTGATTGGGCAGTGGGGATACCATAAGCAGAGAGGAGGAGCCTGTGATGGTTAAGGTCAGTTGGAATGAAACTGTTACTGGTCGGAAGATGTTCTTGATTGTAGAGGAGAGGGATAGATAGATAGATAGACAGATAGAAGAGGGGGAAGAGAGAGAAAAAGGAAGGGTGAGGGCCAGCGGCCTGAGGGGAACTAGCGGCCATGATGGCACCTAATGTCAGCAAGGAAGGGCCCACTGCTGTTTGGGGCTACCGAGGCCATTGGCAGAGGGAGGCAGGCAGGCAAGGGACAGGTCTGGCCTGTAAGCAGTCTGAGGGGAATGAGTGGCCATGGTGGTCGTGTCAATGAGGAAGGGCCCGGTCAACCGGTGGTGGTGCTGCTCCTGTGGGGAGGAGCAGGAGTGGGGGTCAAGTGAGTGTGGGGAGGTCTTTGGGGAAAGGGGGCTGCAACTTGGCCAAAAGGTACCAGAAATGCTGCAGCCACGACCAAGAGGTGTGAGGAGGATGGAAGCAATGGGATGGAGGAGGAGCAGCAGCAGCAGGAGTGCGGCTCAGGTGAGGGTAGAGAGATCTCTGAGGTGAGGAGGGCTGTGAGTGAGGGGGGCTCTGGTGTGAGGGGAGCAATCAAATACTAGTGTGCAGATGCTCTGTGCGGGTTAAGCTAGTATGATATTTTTATCATATATATGATAAACCTGGAGATACCAGAACATGATCTTACTATGTATGTAGTGTGTGCAGTAAAATAACAGTTGCTTGGTTGGTCTAGCCTGCGCAGTATATATCCTTCACACCTTTGAAATACACAGTGGCATCAAACATATAGCAAGCACTAGTGATATCACAGCTAACTTCTTCAAGCTTGAGTTCAGAAAAGAAATGGGGTTCAAAAAAATAGTCAAGATCAAAGCAGAGACAAGCTGTTTTAGCTTAAAACTACTAAATAAATTTATTGGACAAGCGAAGGCCATGTGATTGAGCAAGTAGATCGTTATCAATGTGTTGGTGTAATTTTTTCATTTTAAAGGTACCCCAACCCCCCCAAAAGAATACATAAAACAAAATGTGCAAAAAAGCTCCTCAGACATTTTTGCCTCTTATAGATCTAAAGGTGGACAATTTATCTTGCCTCGTCTAACCTGCCGTGGTTAGACTGTATGAATCTAAGGCTCTTGATCAATTGCTCTGTGGAATCCAGATTTCCACCCATCAGGACCTGGCAGCATTTGATGTTATTCAATCCAAATTTCTGAGGAGTTTGTTACAGGTCCCCCGGTGTATATCCAATGCTGTTATACATTTGGACTCAGGTACGTAGAGGGTAGAAGTAAGAGCTTGGTTGTTAATCTGTAATTTTTGGTTAAAAACACTTCTCTTCCCTAAAGGCCTAATCCCACTGTTATTATCAGATAATTTTCAGGCTAGTTGGAGATCCTCCATCGATGTCAAATTACATCGTTTTGCTTTATCTCCTGCCCTATTGTTGGATTGGGGCTACGAGTGAGCTAAGCTTGTTCTCAAGCACAGGATGCTGGATGTGATTTATCAAGAAGACTACACTCATTTGTCTGATAGATCTGTTTATGCTCTGCAATTATTTGAGGTTTTGCCTGCCAGATATTTAAATTCACATGTGGTTCCTAAATATAGGAGCATATTCTCTTTAGCTCACTTCAGTGGACTTCCATCTGCTGTATGAGAGGGCAGGTACAAAAAAGTCCCATTTTTAGTGTGTCTTTGTCTGTATGGTGCTAAAGGGGCTGATTCAATTACTCATATTTTACTATAATGTAAATGTTATAATGACTTTTGGATTGCTCTTATTGATCCATATTTAAGAAATTGTTAGGGCCATTCAGATAATCCTGTATTAGATATTTACTTTCAGATTGAAATGCTGAGGTTACATATAATGTGGTCAAAGTTCTTCTGATTGCTAATGGGATTAGGCAATTTATGATATCTTCTACAGCTCCTTAACCTCTCTGAATTATAGCTGATGGATATAGCTGTTATGCTTGGAAGTTTTTCTTGATATTTTGATTTTTTTTTTCTGGTCAGTGACTGAATAAAGAATTATCTAACCATCTGTTTTAGCTTTTTAAAATTGTTATATTGCTACTTCAAGCCACCTGTCAATAAACAGACAATTTTGAAAACAAAGGATCCTTCTCCAGTTATATTTGGAAGGTCAATCCAATTGCAATGCACATTACTCTACCAAGGGATCTTAGATAATGTATTTAGGAGCTCAACATATCTAACTATAATCTAAAGGCAAGACACCCCTGTGGATCCTTAGATATCACTGCTTTCAATAAAATTACAAGCATACACACAATATGCACATATACATATAACAAGAACCCCATCCCCTTTGATATTTTAATGTTAATTTATATGCAGTATTCCAAAATAAGTCATCCGAGAACTGAAAGGTTTTTATGGAATTGTTAGGATCCCTACTTATTTCACAATGTTAAAGTATCTTCTTTCTTTTTTATCTTTAAGAGAGTTCAAGGAAAACCAACAGCAAAAGCCACCCAAATACAACAGAAATAGGCAGTCTTTTAATTAAGGATGTACTTTCCAATTCAATATTCTCTATTAGATGACCTTTTGATTTTTATTGCAGGATATTTGTACTTGTTAAAGTCTAGTGAAAAAAGATTATTGTACTGCAAAGCCATTTTGCAATCCTTTCTCCAGTTTATAAAAACATAACTTTTTCACAAAGTGATTTTCATGCTAAGAGCACAATAAATACAGATGAGTCACCTTTCCTCTTTATAATTACTTTAAAAGATTGTCACAAAAAGTGTGCTATTTCAGAAGCTGCTCTGAATATAAAACCTGGATGGAATTGGCAGTTTTAATAGGAACTTTTAAATTAGCCTGAATTAGTAGACCGCTGTCTTAATTTTGTCTTATACCTGAACTGCAACAGAAGGGTGGGGGGATGAATTAATTTGTTTTTAAAAATAAGACACTTGCCATATAAAAATAATAGTCATTAAAATGCAGTGTAAGCTTTTAAAAAAATCATTATATGAAACATCCCCATTTATTCCTAATCCTGGTGAAAATAATCTGAGCATTACGTCCCTAATCCGAACATGTGCCTAAATCACTTCTTATTTCCACAACAAAATAGGAAACAGGGTCTAATCTCAGACTTTTGTCTGTACCCTTTAAAGATTTTACGAAACCATAATCAGTCTTCACTTAATCATAATCACTTCTTCCCACTCAACCCATACTGAGAATGGTCTCCCCTTGGCACATATCATCTGACTTTGGTGCATTAACAACTTTGATCTGCTTGGCAGGCAGCCTACATAAATGATGACTATGAAATAAGTCATTGAGACACATTTACACTCAACTCGTATCAGTGTACATCTGAACTGAACTTTTTACCCAAACCTAAATTCACACCCAGTTCAGCTGTCTGCTTTAAACATGTGGGGTGGAATAAGCCCTGTGCTTATCCTAGTTTTTACATAAGAGGGGATTGCTCACTGGATTGCACTGGTGATTTAGCTGTTTCATATCTGCACTCTGTTGTACACATTTTTTCTCCACACTAAATAATTGGATAAATGGCAGTTTTCTTGTTCACACGATGATGACAATGACTGCTACTACATGTTTTGTCTACAATCCATGATTTGATTGGGGATGATGGAACTGACCTGGTATGTATTACAGAGATGTGGGTGGGGAAGGTTAGTGGTCCAGTTTGGGCCCAGCTTATTCCAGCAAGAGACTCTGTTGTAGAGCAGGTGAGAAGATATGGGCAGGCAGGATGAGTGGATGTGGTACATAAGACTAATATCTCCCTTACCACAGTTCCTGTCAGGGAATTGGCCTATATTGAATGTGTGTACCTATGTCTGGAGACCAAGGATAGACTGAGACTTCTGTTGGTGTACCACTAACTTCACTGCCCAACAGAGTCCCTAACTGAGCTGGCTGACTTGGTTGCGGAGCTGCTATTGGAATCTCCCAGACTGGTAGTTCTGGAAGACTTTAATGTTCACTTTGGGACTTATTTGTCAGGATCAGCTCAGGAGTTCATAGCAACCTTGACAACTGTGGGCCTATCCCAGGTGGTCTCAGAACCAATGCAAATTGCTGGTCACACTCTCAATTTGGTGTTTTGCTCTGATCAGGATGGTGTATGGACCACCATCTGGTTAATGTTGGACTCACAGCCTCAACCCTCCTCCGCAGGGCTGAAGAACCTATTAGGATGATCTGCCCCAAAAGGCTATTGGATCCCACAGGATTCCAAGAAGCCTTAGAAAGTTTTAAGGTTGGTTCTGCCAGCAATTTTGTTGATGCCCTGGTTCAGACTTGTAATAATGAACTCATAGGGCTATAGACATGATTGCTCCTAAGAGCCCTCTCTGACCTGCTTCTAAATTAGCTCCTTGGTATACAAAAGAACTACAGAGTCAGAAATTGAAATTGATCCAGCTTAACCACATAAGAGGAGTTGCTGAACACCTCCACATCAGACACTGAAGTAATTGTGGAGTATGAGTCTAAGGTGGCCGGAATACGAGATATTTTATCCCCAATAAACTCATTAAAAACATCAAAGTGGGTAATTAATGGTTCCAAATTCTGATTCAAGGGAGCAGGGGCATGTACTAGCCTTGTCTCAACCCTAAACAACTCCACTGGACATGAGCTTGTGGATACAATGCAGGCAGAAAAGAATTGCTTCTTTGCCACTCATATTGCCTGAACATAGGTCTTCAAATGTGCCCCTTCTTGTAATCTGTTGAGTTGAGTCTTTCTCCAGTTGTGCTCCAGTTGTATACCTTGCTGCTTCAGCCACCTTAATTCCATATACCAAGGGGCTAGTTTTGAAGTGGATTGGAGAGGACGCTCAGGAGCAATCATGTCTACTGCCCTGGTGGTATGCATGATTCATCCATCATGCACATGGTGAAGCAACTTTGTGGAAACTGTGTCAGGCAGCACCAGAATTAAAGACTATCTGGAAACCCTATGCATGGTTTCTGTAAAAGAAATGTGGGACATATATAAAATTAAAATCCCATTATATTTCCGATATACTTTAGGCTAAGAGATTGACTGCTCCAAGGTCACTCAGGCTGAGCAGTGAAAAGAACCCAGATATCCTTGATCAGTCTAAAGTTCTCTTCACTATGGCACATTGGACAGCTGCCATTTTTAATTCAGTTTAGAATGTGAAGAACACTCCTCAACAGCTAGCCTTTCTCTGGAGGCACACTTCCTTATAATGAAAGGTGGCAAAAGAAAGGTGCATTTTGCAAACCTAAATTGTTATATGTTCCTTAATTTAAATCATAACTATTCTTACACCAAGAATATTCTTACACCAAGAATATTTTTTTTCCATTTATTGTCGATGCTTCTCTCTTTCAGATCTTATACAGTTCACCTGAATGTTAGCCTCCCTCATGCATTACCCAACCCCTTTCTGGAAAAGTATCTGTTACCTCTACAATGTACTTTGCACAGCTGTTCTTGCTCTCTGAGGATTCCCTGCTGAAGATTTCAAATTATCTTATCAAACTGCTCCCACTTTGCGACAATTCACTTGACGTATGATCTCGCTCTATGTCCTCTTCAAAAATTAATCTGAAAGCACACTTGTAAACTATTGGATTTGAAATCTATCTTTCCCTGGGATTAAATGGGCTGCACTACCCTTACACAGCTGCAAAATGTTTCCTCCATCTCCAGGCAGGCAGTGATATATATTTGTAAAATCATTCTGAGCAAGCTGAACAGCCACTTGAATACCAGTGAAGGGAAATAATTAATCGCAGGAGTTGGATTAAGTTTGTGATGGCAGTGTTATTACCTTCGTTTATTTGTAGTAACTCCTTGTGCAATTCCCAGAAAAGATCTTGAGCTGCCTAGGTTGCATTTAGCAAAAGAACCCGAAGAGGTATTCATTGTTTCAAGTGCCAGCTGCAAGTGGTGCTGAAATGTACAGCACCAAGTTGGCTATGAGGAGAGCCAACTCGCCTAGGTGCAGATCTGCTGAAACCCTTCAAATGGTTTGCTCCAGAGTTATCTCTTTCTGTTTCATGGCATAAATCCTTTTGAAGTTTGCAGCATTTGGTCAGCCTGGGATTCATGCCTTGCACTCTGACCCTAGGAGCTCACCCTGGCTTTACCTGCCTGCAATGTTAGGATAAGCACACTGTCTCCTTATGCTGCTCTGCTGCAGCAATCATTAGCACACCACCCCTCCTTCTCCACTTGCTGAAGCAGCAGTTCTTAAGGTTGGGCTGTTATTGAACCATTTTTGATACAGAAAAGGGGGAGGGCAATCTTGCTGCCTCTCTACACTTAACAAAGCACAGGGCCTGCAATCCATAAATCATTGATCTGACTTGTACTGTAGACTCCAGTGACTGTTCCGTAAGGCTTCAGAAGTAAGGGAATAGTCTGTGGTTTCTGGCTCGGAAACAAAACATTTGGTGTCTCCATTTAAGCTTTCTTTGTCCTTGATTGCCAAATGCACCCATCCTATTATATACACTGCTATCGAAGAGGGCACCATTTCAGGTTTCAGGAGACAAAGAGATTTCAGTGGGGTGGGAAGCACCGTTCACCACAAGATTCAAAGGCCTGATTGTGAACATATTCAAGATGAATGCAAAAACCCAGTGTATTTTATTCCAAGAGCATGCACTGTGCTTACTTTTTCACACCTCATAACCATATAGCTACTCCGCAGAAGTGCGCATATGGTCTGAAAACAAAGCAGGAGGAATGTCTCCCACAAGGCCAATAACAGGGTCCAGCCAAGTTGAAACTTTGCTGAAGGCTCACAGCTGATCCCCTGAGGCCCAATGGCCCCATTTGGGGAGATGCCACTGTTGAAAACGAGGAAGCAGCACTGGCTCACATGCTGCTGCCTCCTTCCACCTCGTGGGGGTCACTGCCTCCCTCCAAGCTCCCCTCTGCAAAACAGCTTAATCCCAGAATGTCCTATGATGATGCAGGGAACTTTAGAAGGAAAGCCCATGCAGGAGGAGGAGCTGCCATGGAAAGATTCAGCACTGGCTTCTCACTCACTGCCTTTGAAAATGCAGCAGCTCCTTCATCTCACACCATTCAGGGTGAAGAGGAGGAGGAGCTGCTGCTGCCCCCGCCCTTTGACAAAGGGGAGTATGGCAAGCAGCAGGTGCCAGTCCATCAACCTGCCTGCCTACTGGCCCACCTCTATGCATCTACCACCACCAAAACCACCACCACCACCACCACCCAACTTAGGCAGTCTGGGGTGGGGAAACTCACTGGGGAATGTAGAGGGTGGCGTGGAGTGTTTGGGATGATGGGACAGAACACCATGTGGTGCTCACTGCTGGACTTGGCGGGCCCCAAACAACCTGGCATCACCTGCCCACCTGCTCGTATCCCTAAATAGCAACCCTGGTTGCCAAAGTGGCCTGGCAGCTTACAAATCAGGCTTACAGATCAATTAGCAAAGTCCCAGGGCACCAATCGTTTGTGCTGCACAAATGTTGCTGCTCTGGATATCCCAAAGGATATCGTGTGTGTGTGTGTGTGTGTGTGTGTGTGTGTGGACAACATGTTGCTGGGGCTTCTATGGCAATCTAGAATACAAGTAACACTGAAGAATCAGGTTGCTGTTTTATTAGGATGCTAACAGGGAGAGGAAATAGCATTACAGAACCGATTGCTTCAGGGAACAGAGAACCTATTGTTCAAGAAATAATTGCAAGTACTGATTGCTGAGGTGGTGCAGTATAATAGAATCACATGTTTTAGTGTTCAAAAGATTCTTGGTGGTCTTCTAGTCCGACCCCTTTCTCAATGCAGAAAATTGCTACAGCATTTGATGGATGGCTGTGCAGCCTCTGTTTGAAAACCTCCAGTGAAGGAGAACCCACCACTGCACAAGGCAGACTACTGCACTGACAAACAGACCTTATGCTTAGGAAATGCCTCCTAATGGCTAGCCTAGATCCGCTTCCTGCTTCAACCCAATGGTGCTAGTCCTGCCAGTGGCAGAGCAAAATCTGGAGGAGCCTGTGTTTCATAACTAAACATCTCCCCCCACTTTTTAGAGGGGGGTAAGAACTGCAGTACCTTTTGGCTTCTCCCTCCACCTGCAGCCAGCTACCTGGCTGCCAGTCCACATGCATGCCTACAGGGCTGTACCAAGGCTCAGGGGCACCCTAGGTGAAGCCCACCTGGGCGCCCTCCTGGACACAACCTTCGCCACAGCTAAACATTGTGGGGGTGGCAGGCAGGAGAGTGGGCAGGCAACGGGGAGCATGCACCTGCCCTCCTTGATGCCACCTCTACCACCTGACCTCCTCACCGCCTACCACTGCCACATCCACCTGCCGCTTTTGTAGTGAGTGGAGGAGGTGGCAGCAGCGAGGAGGGTGGGCAAGCAGGTGTTCCTTATCACTCACCCACCACCCTTGTCACCACCCTGCCTGCTTTGCACCCTAAGCAGATGCACAGTTGACTTACCAGGCAGGCAGTCTCTGCAGGCCTGCTTGCCTCCTTCTCCCTCCCCCATCAATACTGGTAAACAGCTGGTGCACATGCGGCCAAGGCCATGGGAGCTGTCCCTCTGCACACCCACCCTCATCAGTGGTGGCAAAGCCAAGGCCTAATGTCATCAGGGTCAATACACGGCGGGCGATGACATCATTAGCCCTTGTCAGCTTTGCCAGTCGAGGATGGGCTCCCCTGGTCTTGGCCCCATGCATGCTTGCTGGGAAATGGTGGCAGGAGGGGGAGGAGGAGGAGGAGCAACAGATGAGGGGCACTTGGCAGTCCTTCTCGGGGGCCCCCGGCATCACCCGTGTTCTAAGAACATGGCCACCTAATTACAGTTATGCCCCAGAGTCTTTCCCTCAGCACTCAACACAGAACCAGTCTGCTCCTCCTTTTATGTGACTGCCCTTTAGATATTTGAAGACACCTATCATATCTACACATTGAGCCTGGTCTCACGATCAGTGGGACACGGTTTTTGTGAGTGTGCGGGGAGAGCAGGCTAAGCCCGCATATGAGCAAGGAGGGAGCCCTGGGTGGCCGGATTGGCTGCCCACACGATTGCCTGCTCTGTGACGGAGCTGGCGGGGGCTGGGGGGAGTGGGGGCTGATTGGCCCCTGGAAGCTCCAGCATGCCCTGTGCAAGCTTGCAGGGCATGCTGGAGAGACCCCTGGAGCCCGGAGGTGGCTTTTTGCCTACCCTCCAGAGGTTTCCTCGTGAGTAGCCATGCTGCAGAACCACACCGCGGCTGCTCACAATTGGGAAACCTGGGTTTGCGGAGCGCTCACTCCGCAAACCCGGGCTAAGGGGGGGGCTACAAAAGTGGGCTAGCTGCTTGTAAACTACCTGGCTCGCCTGCGAGCCCACTGGTTTACACAATCAGCAAAAATAAGGCTAGGCTCTCCTAGCCCGATTTTTGCTGATCATGAGAATAGCCCCTCTGTCTTCTCTGTCCCCAAGCTAACCATAACCCACTCCTTCATCATTCCTCATAGGACATGTTTTGTCCATAACAGGACACTTCCAGAGCATGGAGAGAGGGCCAAAAGATGGCTCTTGCATAAAAGTGTCTGTGTTTCAGAAGCATAGGGTTAGCATTGCTTGTATGCCACTGTCAGAAGCACACCTGCAGCGTTAGTCAAGATATTGGCCATACACAATGCACAATCTTCAATGCACAACCTTGAGAATTAAAATCTTAGGCTGACATGATGAGGTACTTTTCCTCATCATGTCAGCCTTGGGCTTCTGTTTGTTTTTAATTGAAAATTTTTTTAAAAACCACCCCATTGCTACTTAAATGAAATAAACAAGGTACTTAAAGGACCCTGATAGTCTCAGAACTGTAAATCCTGTATTACATTTTGAGCACTGTGCCTGGTATAAGAGACTATATACAGTACTGGTCTTGTTTGAGTCTTTAAACTTTATTACTCCCTTTGAAAAATCTTGAAATTTTCTAAGGGAGCGAAGTGGAAAAGGCACTTCTCTCCAACCTTTGCTTCAGCACTTTTTGAACAAAAGGAGCTGGTGAAGTCACAACGGACAAGCCAGACAGACCTTTAATGGCTCACAGAGATAATTGCCAAATTTTCTCCCAGTTCCAATAGTCAACAACGATAAGGGGGTTCTGGGAGACGTTACAGAGGTAAATTGGGCATATTGTTAAGCGTGCACCTTAGCCCATGCTTTCACTTAAGTAAAAATTACAGCGAGAAAGCACATAAATGCTAATTAAAGGTACTGAAAGATAAAGCTTACATAATCGTTTTAAAAGCAGCTCATAAAAGGACAAGGTGTTTTTGTAGAACTCTTGTGAGCATTATTGCATGTTCATGCCAACTGATGGGACTGAGTTTTTGAGTCCTGCCATTATAGCTTTTGTGCTTGTTCATTTATCATATCACAGACAGGCACTGATAAAGATTTACAAATGAGATTTTGAAGCCTATGATTTTGGGCAAGCAACAAACTGGCCCTAAGACAGAATATAAAGCCAATGGATAGAACTTTGACATACCTTGTGAAACTTCAAAGTGCAGGTTTTTGCACTTGATAAATCTCTCCCCCACTTTGTCAACATCCATTCCTGCCTGCCTGATCTTGGGCAAATAAGCAAGAAAATAATGAAGATCAATGCTGTGCCTTTGACTGCCTGCTACCATACACAGAATGACCATATCTCTAGCATACTACAATGAATCTTGATTGACAAGACTCATAGCCCGGGTTTAGTGACATTTGGAAAAATATAACCATGATCATTAAGCAAAAGTATACACCATAAATAATGATTGGTGGGTGGATCAGTAAACTGTTAAAAAAAACCCTGTATGAAACAAGAAATAAATGATATATTCCTGTGTTTTGTTAAAGGAGTTTAAAGTAATCAACATGTTAATTTATATGTTTGTTTTTAGCTCTGCATTTTGACAACATATCTCTCTGTAAGTCAGCAATAATAAGTGCTTTTCATCAATAATGTGTGTTTTCTATTTAACTGAGATGCCTATCATATCACTACCAATCAGAGACTACAGAAATATTCACAAATTCAAATGGTGTGAAGGTCATTCAGTGTTACAGGATGATTCCATCATGTTCTTTGTAGACTCGTGGGGCACAATCCACCTGAAAGTTCTGCTGTGCAAGATCCATATGAAAATGCGGCTCTCATTCATTTCACTACTGCTTGTGTAAGATAACTTCCCCATAGATGCTGCCCATCAACAGGAATACACTAAGATCATTCCGATGTTTTTAAACTCTACACTGAGGGACAACTGGAATAAATAATAGCAAGCAAGTGCAATTTTCTCAATTTAGACTTCTATCCCAACTATCTGCTAAGGCCCTGGGTAAATTCACATTTTAAAAAAGCACAGAGAAATGAAATTTTAATTAAAAGCAAGCAATATAAAATACGTATTAAAATGTCATTTATATTTAAAGGATTAGCTGGGACATCAAACGCCAGTCCAAAGAGGATGAACTTTACAATGTAAAGGCTACAGCTCTAGTGAATCACAACTCGGAAGAGAGTCAGATTGTTGTGAGTCCTCCAAAAAGGACTGCTTCAGGTCCTATTTTTCCTTATCCATATAGTAAACTTGCCACATACATTTTACAATATCTGTATGATCCACATGAGTTAAAGGGGAAAATATATATATGCCCTATCAACGTCCCCTATAAATACTAAAGGGCTTTCCTGCTGTCATAGTGCTTCATCTAACTCCTGAACAGAATCAGCATTTCACAAAGCTATAGTTCCCTAAGATTCTTCAGGAAATGTGAGACAATCAAGTTATGCACCTTTCAGACATCTGGGGAAGTTGCTCCATGTCCAGAGAAGTACCAATGCACACACAGGCACATTGGGTAGGCGCATTGTGGATGTGGAACACAGAGTCCCCTCCTGAATGGTGCTCTAGTTTGCACTGCGTGGAAATAAATAATTGGTCTGACTAGATGAAATATACACAAATCCTATCACAGCTGTAGAAGCAAACAAGTGGTAGAAATCTCTTATCTGAAAACAAAATTCAAAGCAATCAAGTTAAGCTTAATTTTGGCTATTACTGACTTGAAGCCTAAGCCTGAAAACTTGTCGTGCTAGTTGTGTAGGTGTTCAAGAGTGAAGGAATGTCCCTTCCTCCCATGTACTTATCCAGGATATGTTGTGAGAACAAGGTTGTAGTCAGACTATAAAGATTCAGAATGGTAAAGTAAAACACAGTAAACCTGCATTGCTGGCCTGAGCTAAAGAATTAACCAGCAGTAATTGTACAGTTATCTGATGAATGTATTGTGTGTGAATTTTTAGTTTGGCAAACGACGTGCTCCAACTCCTTGGTACCACCATGGAGAGAAATATGCACAGGTCAATTCCTTGAATGTCCATCCAATTGATAGCATTGATCCAAAGGAGCCAGGAGCTACTTAGTTTATCACTTGATGCTGAGCTATTTCTTCCAGGAGTCATTTACTAAAGCTGCTGATCTTGTTAAAAAGCAAGTAACATACTGAGAGAAATAAGCATATGCAGATAGGCCAATCGATTGTAAAATTATGCAACACTTCCACAAATGTTGCTGTTGATGAGTCTATATTTTATTGTAGGGCAGCTCTTAAGATTAGAGACAACCCTTTAATAAATAAAAGGCAGCGGAAAGGATGCAGTGGGATCATGGTTCCTGTTTTAAACCTTGTGTTGTCTCATCTACAAAAGGACCTCCAAAGTCTCACAGGCTTCGTGTGCAAGGAAAGCACATCCAGGTGAACCTCCTTATTTGAGGGTTCATTATCTGCAGTTTCATGTATCTGTGGTCAGGAAAATGACACCTGACCTTGGCATATGCAGGAAAAAAACAATTAAAAATCACATCAACCTTGCATATCTGTGGGTTGGGGGTGGCCAGAAATGACCATGGAGGTAATTTCTGTCTGCCATTTCAAGAACCAGAGCCACAAAATGGCTCCTGTAAAAAAACAAAAATAACCCCATAATTTCCAGTTGATTTTTGGCCATTTCCTGCCATTTATGGCCAATTTTATGCCAGTTGGGAGGCACAGCACAACTTGAGGGCAGCAGCAGAGCAAGGTAAGAAGCTCCCCCCGTGCAAAAATTGGCCAATTTTCCTCCGAAAATGGCCTACTAGGAACCTAATACCTGCAATCCTATAGGAATAAATGATTCAATATTCAGTTTCCATATCCATGGTATCGCCGTGGAATGGAACCCCCACAAATATTGAGGTCCACCTGTACAGTTTCATTGGTTGACATTCAGACTAACAGTGCGCTAGCACAATGAAGAACGTTGTGCACATGCAAGAAGATAGCATAGCTGCACGGGTGCTCATATTTGCACACTCTCTTGCAATCCGATTGCACTTGTACAAGTCCTGACTTGCACCACAAAGAGAGTGGAACAGGCTCACATCCAGACTACCAGTGTTCTAGCACAATAAGAAAGGTGATTTCGTTTGCAGAGCTGTGCAAAGGTTTGATGCTCGATGGTGTTGCGCAGCTGCTTGTGGGAGACCTTCTCTGGGCTGTATACAAGGTTGTGCTACAAATTTGCACAACCTGCTATGCAACACAACATGCAACCTGTCAACATCTTTCACTAGCATAAGGACAAGTCAGGAACAGACATTCCTTTCTTTGCACAACGTGCTTGCGCTAGTGCAACATTAGTTAAGCTCCCAGCTTAGTACAGCATTAATCTGGGTGTCAGCTATTGTCTGTTGTGAGAACATGAGGCCATAGCTCAGTGGCAGAGCATCTGCTTAGCATGCAAAAGGTCTCAGGTTCAATCCCTAGGATCATAAGGTAGGGCTGAGAAAAAAAATCCTGCTTGAAGCCCCGGAGAGCCATTGACAGTCAGAATAGCCAATACTGAGTTTGGTGGGCCAATAGTCTGACTCAGTAGATGGTAGCTTCCTATGTTCCATGGACTGAGTCACTCCTATATTTGCCTTTCTTCTGTCTTCTGTAACATGCAGAGGAGCTCTGAATCTAAGTGACAGTGAAGAAAGCCACATGGAACCCACATGGGCATGCCAATTACCCTTTCTGGTGCTCCCCTGATCCAATGACTCAATGAAAGAGAGAGAGGGTGAGGAAAAGAGCAAAGGATCAGTGGCAGTAGAGCTGCTATGTAGGGAACACCCAACCTGTACTGCATTAGAAAACACCCACTCACACACCCTGCTCAGAGAAACATGGATGTGTGCGAGAGGCACTCATACTGCTTCAAGACTCCAAAAGCACACATCAGCACCACAGTGGAGGCAGGCTGCTCCATTCCTATTCAGCACTGCATAATCACATTTGCAGTGCTACTACTTGCATTATGCCCAATGCAAGTTGTCTCACCAAGGTGGTTCCACAATGCTTAGTAGGAACAGAGCAGCCCACTTCCGCAGCAGCACTGAGGTGCTTGCAGTGCCTCACAGTGGTGCGGAAGCGTCTCTCACCCATCGATGATTCTCTGTGCCGTATGTGAACGAATCTTAGGGGTCATTCCACACATATGTATTCTTCTGCAGCTAGGTGTATTGCATTGGTTGTCAAGCCACAAGAGCAGCAGCAGGAATTAGTGTTTTGAGGTGTCAATGGCATTTGGGATTTCTGAGGCAGGTGAGAGTATGTGGCATTCACATCTTGCCTCTGAGAGGTGCGGGTGCCTCTCAGAGGCGAGATGCTTCTAAATAATAGTTGTAGGGGAGCAACAGCAGGAAGTTTTTCACATGGGGCTTTTAAAGCCCTTTAACTCGCATCTCCTCTGGAATGGAGCCAGATTTACCCCAAAGTCCCTGAGAGTTATCGGGGAGCAGTTCACAAACAATTCAGGCTTTTCACTGTGCATTAGAGTGTAGCCTGATTTATATCTGGGGTTAAAAAATCCACTATTTGTGTAGGTTTTGGGGGACAACTTTACAACTTCATAGTAAAGCGTCTCCGTAAACATGCGGTAAAGCCTACTGTGGGTAAAAGTCCCAGGAGAGAGACCCTGCCTTCAACTCTTGCCTATGGGCTTCCCAGAGGTATCTGGTGGGTCACTGTGCACAAGTGGTGCACTATTTGGGTGCAGCACAAATAGTCCAAAGGTCATAAGAACAGCCCTGCTGGATCAGGCTCAAGGCCTATCTAGTCCAGCATCCTGTTTCACACAGTGGCCCACCAGATGTCTCTGGAAAGCCCACAGACAAGAGCTGTGGGCATGCACTCTCTCCTGCTGCTGTTCCCTGAAAATGGTATTTAGAGGCATCTTGCCTCTGAGGCTGGAAGTGGCCTATAGCCCTCAGTCTGGTAGCCATTGATAGATCTGTCCTCCATTAATTTATATAAGCCCTTCTTAAAGCCATTCAGGCGGTTGGCTGTCACCACACCTTGTGACAAAAAATTCCATAGGTTAATTATCCGCTGTGTGAAAAAGTACTTCCTTTTGTCGGTCTCAAAGTTCTTGACAATCCACTTCATGGGATGACCCCTGGTTCTAGTGTTTGACATACAGGACTGTAGCAGTGCCCCACATCAGCAAGTGGCCCCTCACTAGCAAATCTTTTTGTGGTGATCAAGGAGTACATCCCCAATTGGATTAAGGGGTCCGCTTTGCTAGTGTCTATAACTTAGGAAAGCATTTGTTTCCTTCATATGGCAAATGTCTCCCTTTGATCGCCTGAACTGGAATGTAAAGGCAGGTCATTGTTACACTGGATTGTTGCTGAGAATAAAAGACACAGCACAATAAAAGTCAATGAGCCTGACTTACACAAGGCTGACACCAGCTTCATCTCTAAGGGCTCATGATTGACCGAGGCAATCTGAGGTTCTGATCGCATCAACCTATACAGTCCAGGAGGAATATTTGCTCTCAATTTCATATCTGCCAGAAAAAGCTTTAAACTTGTTTGCTGAATGTCACTGTTTCAGTTCATCAACTCACAATGCGGAGACCAAAACTCAGATCTGTGGGGACATATTCTTCCCCTGCCCCTTTGAACAAGCACAAATAGGATGTGCTAACAGGCTGTGAAATGACTACCCCAGGATTTTGTGCAAGAAAACTTTTGCATTAAATCTTTGTGAGTTTCTAATCCCAATGCAAATATTTACAGAGATTAGTCGTCATTTCCTGCCTTAAAACGCTTCCAATCATGTTACAACACTCCTCTTTTCTCTCTTTTTTCTAGTAGGTCACACAAGTTATTAAAGAAAATATACAGCACGCCACAGTGACAGCTGTCAAAGCAGCTGCATAAAACAAATGTGTTTTCCCAATTCCTGCCCAGAGGGGGAAAAAAAATAACCGTGGAAACGCCTTATGTGGGAATAAAATAACTATCAAAACATCACATTAAAGTTATACCTAGCTTGCCATCAAGTGTTTTCAGACAGCTACTCAAGATTCTGCTAAGGAGCACTGAAGAGTTATCAGAGGTAATTGTTTAAGCAAATAAACAGTTGGAAGTTATAGACGTATATGTCTCTGCTTCCAGCTGAAAGTAAAATACACTGTCGCCCTGCTGACTGAGGTGCACTTTGCCAATGTGAATCTGTCACAAGCTGGTACAATTTTAGCTTCCTGCAATTAATCCAACTTCCTCTGTCCACCCCTGCACATGCCCCAGCAACAGCAACATCCATATGAGCGCATATTGCATGTTTTCATTTCCAGGCTTGTTGTTATGGGCCCATCTTGCCATTGCCATCTGCACAGCCTGTCAAATTAGCTTGGGAATATCAGTATCACTGAGGCATGTGAATGGCAGAATAATGAGTGTGTGTAGGGAAGTGTAGGTGGTGGAAAAGACTGTTTGTAAAGTATCAGCCATAACCCAAAATGAGGACTGAATCTTCTGCACCGAAGGTATACACAAAATATCTGCAAGATGTTATTTTAGATAAATAAGCCCAGGATCATTATCCAGGTGTCCACATCACCAATGTAAACCAGATCCTCCACTTTACATATACACATATTCTAAAAGAATGGAACAAATGCACATTATGTGCTATCCTGAGCACATTTACTCTGCAGTAGGGCTTTGGAATTCAATGGGACTTATTCCTAGTATGTGGGTTTAGGACCAAAACTTTCTAAACCATCCTATGGCTCACTTTATCTCCTTTTTAATATAGTATTGCACACTTTCAATGGCATTTTTCAGTCTGCAGAGAGTTGCAGATTGCAACAACATGCTTCTACATGTTGTACCCCAGATCCGGATACTCAGACTTCGCATTTTCCTTAAGAGATCAGACCTCTAGCATAAGTCTTAGTTTTAAATTGGATTGTTTGAACAGTGCCCTTTTGCAAACAAGGAAAGGCAACTCTGGCTGACACACAACACCTTTGGGGCTGCCTCTCACATTCCTCAGCAGCCTCAATGTGTCCTGAACACTGATGTTGTGCTCTGTGGCATATCAGCCACTAAGGTGGTTCACATGATTGGTAACAGGGTAGGACAAGCATCTAACCAGCTCCGGGAGCGGGGTATGCTCCCGATTTTCAATTGTGTGATAGCAAACAACTAGGTAGGAGAAGGGGAGTGGCAGTCTGTGAGAAAGGGTAGGATGCACTGTTCCCTCTGAGAGGGATTTCCAGGTGTACTGTAGTTGACTGCAACTCCCAGAATCCCCAGCTGCAGTGACTTTTGCTTGGGGATTATGGGAGTTGTAGTCAACATCTGGAAATCCCTCTTAGAGGGAACACTGGTAGGATGGCACCATCCTACCCAGCACTTCTACCCAGCATTTTAACAAGGTAGGAGGAAAAGTCCTCCAACCCAGTTCCTATCTCACAGACGATCATGCCCAACCCCCCACCGAGTGGTTTGCTCACATACGATCAAAGCTCTGGAGTAGGTACAGCTCCTGAAGCTGGATAGGATGCTTGATCAATTATTGACCACGTGAACTGCCTTATTGATTCTACAAACTTGTGACAAGAATATGATTCTGGATATTTTGTGAAGCCAACCTTAGTGAATTTGTTTCCTCATTCCCCAAAGAAAATTAGCAGTTTATTTGGGGGCAAGGACTCAAATATGTTTGACAGCTGCCAAGTTTGCCTCTAGATTGCAGCTACAGTTGAACTGAAAGTGCTTATTTTAGGGTCTGACTAGCAGAGGTAAACAAGAATCGATGCCCAAAATCCGCTGTATTCTAACAGCTAAGCTCCTTGACAGTGTTATTTCAGAGCATCAGATGTTTGAGAATCAAATGTCAGAGAATCTGAAGATTTGAAGAATACACTTCTCCCCAGTTTACTTTCCCAAGGAAGCTTGGTTTCAGGCAAAGTGTAAATAATATCAATTCACCATTTATGAAAGATAACCCCATGTTTCTATTCACCTGACAGAGCACAACTGCAGCTATCCTTATCCTGCAGATACTATGCAAAAAGCAATCAGTGTTTTTATCTTTTCCCCAGCACAAACCTTTCCCTCCAGCTTCTAAATGGCTGATGATGATTAATTCTAGATTTAAGGGCAAGCTTAAGGCACATTGATATGGCCTGAGCATTGCATCTGAGATTCCCTATACACTTACTCTGTATTGATTGATTAGCCTGGCACTCTCTCTAGCATCCTGGAGATCTCCTTCCATGTGTGGGAATTCACAGATGTCTAGAGCTGTCTGCATCAATACTTTTGTTGATGAGAATTCTTAGAAGAAGAAAAGGTAAGAAATCCATGGGGAGCATGCTAATTGATTTTCTATGCAAACAAATAAGCAATTAAAGAAGTGACCACATGCTTCTGCCAGTGTGAAGTTAATGACTGCTTAAAAGGGAGTACATTTTATGCCTTGGCTTAACTTTTGTAATTGTGCATGGAGTTTAGTCAGAGGTTGAAAATTAATAAATAAATAGTATCTGTCAGTTCAGAAAGTGCTAGAGAGAGCATCAAGTGATTAACCACACCACTTGTGCATGTTCAAAAAATGGCTTTTCAACCCTCTGTGGTTTCCTTTCGAACGAGATACCTCCAAAATAATATGAACTCACCATAAGATAAGTATTTGAGGTCATTCACACAACCAAACAGGCAGGGAGGCGAGTGGGTGGAAGGGAAGCCTGGCTAAATCCACCCCCCACTGAGTACTATTTTCTTGCTTGGAGCATGGACTGCACTCCCAGCAGCACACAGCATGGCTCTCCAGAGGCCAGGATATGTCTTGGCTGCCAAAGATCCCACAATGCACAGTGCGACATGCATGCTGCATTGGGGGATTCCCCCAGGAGATGGGTGCTCTAAACACAGCCCCAGCAAACACACAATCCTGGAGCCCTTAACCCTGGCTAAGAGCTGGGTTTCAAAGCAGGGTTAGGAGGCGCTGCCCCTCCAGGATCGGGCCTGATCCCAGAGGTTCTCATGTGCGGCCTAAACCAGGCAGGGCTTCCCTAGCCTGGGTTAGGGTGTACATGAGAACAGCCTCTATATGTACCATTAGAAATGCCAATTCATTCGTGTTTTAAGCTGAGTAGACATTCAAGATTGCAGTGCTATATACATTATGAATATGACTAATATTTATATGCCACTTTTCAACAAAAGTTTCCAAAGCAGTTTACAAATAAACAAACAGACCCACTAAATAAAGTATTTATTATTTAAAATAAATAAAGAATACATTGTTAAGGAAACCAGCTATGGTAGGTTCTGATAACTGAATGGCCGTGGCTTATTTGCTTGTGAATGTTCTCAAGCCACACACTCCTTCCACCCCCCTCCCCTAACCTCCTTGGCTCTGTCCCTTGTTTAAAGGGCTGCTCCTTGGCTCACCTGAACTCAGAACTGTGTTTCACAAATCATGCTTAATCAGCATTTGATATCAAGATTGAACCTTGTTTTCAAATGCTGGTTTAATCATGATTGCAAATCACTGTTAAAGCACAGCTTTGGGCTTGGATGAACCATGGTCCTGTGGTTTAAACAAATCACCTCATCAGTGGGTGCAAACAGAGGTGGTAAGTGTAGTGAGTGTGGTGTTTTTAGTATTCTACAGTGCAGAGAGGAAAGCATGCAGGTTCAGGTCACATTCACCATAAACCATGGTTTATGAAGTTACTGGTGTCGCTATTTAGTATTACTAATTGTGTACAATTTGGTAGTACTAAATTATCATGTGATGTAAAGCTATCGGAAGTGCATTTAGGTTATGATCCTATGCAAACGAGCTTCTGTGTTTCATTATAAAAAGCAATGAGACTTTCATGAAAATACATGTTGAACCAGGGTGTGAGCCAAAGTAACTTATATTCAAAATAAAGTGCTTTACCTGTGTAAGCATATTTTACAGTAGGTACAAGTTTCCTAGGGACTTGAAGAGTGCAGTGCTGCTTTAGTCTTTCATCTCAAAGACTCTTAGCTCTTGTGGCAGTGTTCATGGAGGGAGTAATAACTATTAAACAGAACTCCTGGTGTGTATGTGTGTGTCTGTCTGTCTGTGCGCGCACACGCACACACACACACACACACACACACACACGTCTGTGTGTGTCCTCTGTGTTCTGCTTTCCATTCTACAGAATGGAAGGCAAAGAACTATAACAAAAGAGATATTATAATGATTTGTTCTCAAGATTCTGCTCTCTTTCATGCAACTTCATACTCAAGTCTGGAGCTAAAAGGTCATTCTCATGAGCTGTGAGTAGGGCAGGGAAGGAAGGCAGAAGGGATCTTACCTCCCCCCCCCCAGATGATCCATGTAGGCTTCCTGGCAGCGCAGCTTACATGCTCACATGAGCAGTGCTGCCGGGAGAAGTGTGGTGGTTGGGAGGCCTGGGGGAAACTCAGCCAGGTCTCCAGAAATCCCACAATGCACTGCATAAGGAGCATGCTGCATTGGGGGATTCCCCCACAAGCCGGTCACAAGCAGACCCACGAGCGGCTACTGGGTAGAAGGGTGTGCTTGCACTCTTCTACATAGGTAATAGCCCTGAAAAAAACCTTGGGCCTGATCCAGCAGTCCACATGAGCAGCCCTACCCAGGCAGGGCTGTGCAAGCCCAGGTCGGGCTGCTCGTGTGAACAGCCTCCTGAAACCTATGAACCCTGGCATAAGCTCTTATGCACTCATGAAGCCCTCGCTGTCTTGAACATTGATCCTGTCTCTGGACAGCATTGCAATTCAATCTTGAGACTTCTGTGCTCTTGGCATTGGTTCCCTACACAAGCATTGCCCAGGTTGGCTATAGAATCCATCTGACTTCCTGAAGGCAGGAGGTTCCTTTGATTCTCCTCTGCCATCTCAAGCCCACTGGGAGAAATAACCTTTTTCCTGCTAAGACTCCGAACATTGCTTTTTCTTTCCCCTCCTAATTCCTCTCTCCAGGGAATTCAGCTGAAAACTTTCAGCATGAACATTCCCCCTCTGTTTTATCATATTCTTCTGTGTCTTCAAATTCTGATGGCTCCTGTTGAAATGAGATGAAGCTTTTTCCTTGCTAGATTGACAGCACAATTAATTAGTTTACACTTAAACTGGTGAAGGATTGGTGATTTACTGCTATTGTCTTTCTATCTCCCTGTTCTGTTGCTGCTCATGACAATCTCTTACTAACTATTTAGTTCTATAGTCATCTGTTCATCATCATCTTACTAGCAGCTTATAGGGATGTGCCGAATGCACTTGGGCAGCTGCAGGCGGGGCAGAGAGTAGTTCCCTTAAGCAGGCCCTTACCTGCTCTGCTGCCACCCCACCACTTTTCTGGGCATGGCGCTTGCTCTACCAAAGGCTGTGTGCAGCTGTGGCGCTGTTCTCTGCAGCCTGTGCACAGCACTGGCACGCACATGGCTACGGCAAATGCACCCCTGAAAGAGCGAGCACCGCACCTGGACAGGTAAGGACCTGCTTACCTGCTTCTTAAGGGAACCGCTCCCCACCCTGCTGAACCAGTTCAGCTGTGGGTGCCCGAGCCGGTTCGGTGCTTCCCTAAGGATGTGCCCATCCGGTTTGTGCACATTCCTAATAGCTTGCTCTTGTCTTTTGCAATATCACTTTTAAGCCTCCATTCCCACTGATAAAGCCAACACCCAATTTCCAGTACTGCCTGCAAAATCCTCAGCATCCTGCCTACTAATTCATGCACAGAAATACTTCTTGATTCATATCATTTACCACCCAGAAACCTTTTGTATAGGGCGGCGTATAAATGCACTAAACGAACAAACAAAATGTCTGAGCTTTTAAAAAGGATTCATTTGCCATTTTATATTAATAAGCCTTGAATTTTGACAAAACAGAGAGTACAGTCATGATGCATGCAGGGGCGTAGATAGGGGAGAGGCGGGCTGTGTTCGCCTTTCTCTCCAGCGGCCCCTCGGAGTGAGGGAGATAATGAAGAAAATAGGGAGAGTTGGAGGTGGGGGTCCCTCAGGAGCTCGAGGGCCTGGGTTCTTTGCACTCATCCTCTCAATTATAGGTACACCTCTGGATTCATGTCTTCCATATTCACAAAAGCATGAGTTACAACCTAGCAAGAAATAACACACTTAAGTCCCATTGATTCCCATGGGAGAGATTTAAGGAGGTACTCTTGTCTTTATCAGTGTTAGCTGAGAAGTAGGTTTGTGTCCTTTCTTGAAGAACAGACCAATGAAGCTTCCCAGTTCTAGAAACATTTCTAGGAAATACCTAGAAAAGTTCTTAAAATGTATTATCCCAGTCTTGATGGCTGTTTTGGTCGCAGGCACAGAATCAGTGAGATTTTTTTTCAATTTATTGACTTATAAAATGTACCTGTCACATTTTCTGCATAAGTGCCCATGCTGATTTGCAATGTAATGCTTACTAAAATAAAGATGTAAAGCTCCCATACCTTTTAATCCACAAGTAAAAACACAGCTACTTTATAAATTCTAGGTAAGCCATAAAACCAGATGTCAGTAAAATTAAACACTTGGAGATTATAGACGGAAAGCATTACACAAGCATTGTAAACAATTTAATGAAGTTCTAGATGCCTTTAAAATGTTGGCTGGCATCCAAATAAGCACTCAGCTGGTGCAATACTGTTGAGTTCCAGACTAAAGCTGCACTGTAGTGCAAGTAGGGCAAGGGGTGATTTTTGGCAATTTCCCCCTCCCTTTCTCTCTGAAGCTCACTGGGCATCAGAGGTGCACTTTGCCACAGACCTTGGGGTATGGTCCATGGCCTCCTGTCTCCAGGGGGGCCTCCAAATGTTCTGAGTGGCCTCCCCAGTGCCCTGCCACTGCCCCATGCTAGCCCCACCGTTACCCTGTGCCTGCCACCCCACAAGTTAAATGTGTTTTCAAACTTGTTTCAACCACCGCTGCGTGGTGGGGAGAGTAATGGAGGCAGGGGGTGTCTGGTAGGGTGCGGGCACTTGAGGGGAGACCAAGGTGGGCAAGGCAGAGGTAGTGGCAAGAGCTCCTTCCCTGAGCCCGCCTGCTGCCCAAATGACAGGTTGGGCCATTGTTTGCCCATTTCAGGGCTCTCTGTGCACACCTGACTACGCACCCTCCCTTTTACACATTTTTATGATCTCCAGGGACTGTCTTATTTTGTTAACAAAACAACTATAGTGCATACCAGCCAACATGTCCCTATCTTCCCATTCACCAGAATTGGAAAATAGGGATATGTTGGCAGGTATGATACTCTTATTCATCATTTTGCCTCCATTGTTTCTCCAAAAGAAAGCTAGCATTCTCCAGAGTGGCTCTTAGCATACATTTCCTGGACTGAATTGAAATCCCCTTCAGCTTTGCAATCCGGCTTGTGAATTGTAAAGATATAAGAGAAATGTCTACAATTGATGGGGTGCAAGTTCAAATTGCTACCAGTGGCATAATCATCAGCTGCTATCAGTAATAATTCTTTCCCCTCCCACAGACTTCAGAGGGACAGAAGGATGTGTTGGCTTCACTCTGATTGTTTCATAAGGATGCCATGTGATGATGTCAGGTATTGTCATGGAGCAATGCTTTCTGCCCTTTGGATACTTGTGGGGGAAAGATAGTGTCTATCAGCAGCCAGGAGTGTGATTGCCACTGCCACCAAGTCCACAAAACAGACAAGAAGTTCTGGTCAGAACTAATCCTCCCTACCTTTCTTTCACCATAATTTTAATTGATAATTGCCATTTTCAAATTCATGCACTTTTTGTTGTTAAACACCAAATGCAATATGCAGGGTACAGTAAAAGAGTAGAGAAACAGTAGGTGCCAGAGTCCTATCTGTAAAGTCAGGGGGCACTGCACATAGGTGGACTATGGGGATGAGATAATGATGCCCGGGACACTGCTGAAATTGAAATGAATTGCAGTGTCCCTACAGGGCACTACAACAGCACTAACTTTGATCCAAATTGGTCCCAGCATTGCAAACACACACAGAGCCACCATCTTGAAATAGGTTCTGGAATTCATTTTTGGGATATCCAGGTTTAATGTCCTCTACAACCATAACGTGTATACCAAGTTTGGTGCAAATCTGTTTGGTGGTTCAGAAGCAGTGGCACTCTTACCCCTGGACTTCGGGGCCAAAGTCCAGGGCCTCCACACCCCCAAATCCTCTTTAGTCTGTCCTGGTTGGTGTGGTCACTGCTGGTCTGCACTGCACTGGGCGGCCAAATATGATTATGACTTATGCCAGGTGCTTTAGACACAGAGGGGGAGAAGTGGGGAAAGAAATATGTGGGATGGGAATATGTTAAGTTCTGCTACTGCATAGTTACATAAATATACCTGTTTTGTATTCTTACATTCTTGTGAGTTCAGTTGTGGTTGTGCCCCCTAAAACCCACATGTTAAAGATTCTGTGTTTGTCATGGTGTGTGTTTGTAGGGGGATGATGCTTAACTTACAGTGGGGTGCGGGGGGGGGGGGGCTCCAAAGGTGTTTAGGTCCAGGCTCCAAAATTACCTAAGTGCACTGCTGTTCACGTTAGCCCACTTCCACCTCAAATTTTCACACATCTGCCATCTTGAATTGGGGTAGATGGTATCATCACAAAATATGCCATTATGTCCCTAGTGGTCCAAATCAGTCCAGGCATTATAATGTTGTTAGTGGAGTATGCACACACAAAGATCTCACAAGGCTACTTTCAGTGGGATGATGTCATCACAAAATATGCCTTTGAGATGTCCCTATTGGTCCAAATCAGTCCAGGCATTGTAATGTTGTTAGTGGAGTATGCATGCATGGACACACAGTGATCTCATAAGGCACAGACAGCAAGGTCATCTCATAAGACTACTTTCCATGAGGAAAGTAGGCTAAAAATGGTGAAACCGGGGAGGGGGGGGAGCTGGAACTGTTCATCTCCCCCCAGTCCAGAGCCTATAACTCAAGTCTAACCCTCAACCAAAATGGTTCTGAAAACATTTTTGGCTCAGCTGTAGCATTTGCAGTTACCAGAGTGCTGCACTATTGTTTCCCAGAATGTAGAGAACTGCATTGCTTCCCCAATTTTAGCAGAGATGGGGCAGGGATAGAGCAATGATGACAGCAAGGAAATGGCAAGACATGAGCATTGTACTAGGAAAGAGTAGAAAAAGCACCCTGCTCTCCCCTATTTGCTCATGGTCTCTATTTTAAATGTTTGTCCTTCTCTGCTGAACCAGATCCTGAAAATATAGCATAAAATATTTTATTCATGTGGAATTAAATGCCTTGTTTTAACAGAAACAGGAAAGCGGATTTAAAATGCCCTCACTACAGTTTCTCTAGTCTTGTAATCTTTTCTGATATATAAACTGCCAATTATTGATAAAAACATATACAATTCTACTGATCCTATATAATAGTATATCCCTCTTTAGACAATTGTTTGCTACTGCTTACTATGCAAAAATCCATTTTAATTGATCCACTCAGTGGCTCAAATGTTGTTTTCAACAAAAGGTAAAATATGTTGAGCAAGGCTAGGTACCAAAGGATTTTTCTAAGTTCGAACTCCTGTCCAAAGGCAGAGTTTAGGCTTGAATATTAACACTGTTTCTGAATGCGCCTGAGTGATGAATGCGTGTCCTTAAAGGCACATATCCTAATATTTAAACCACAGTCAAGGCAATAGGAAAGCTGCTAAAATAACGCTGCATTTATAAAAAGGGCTGTGACAGTGAGAATTGTAAGGGACTCTCAAACCGTGTGTGTGCATGAGATTATAAACATACTAGGCTTTACTTACTGCTTCAGTTGGGGAAATATTAAGACTGTTTAAATAGTTCTACAGCAGGCAGAAGGTTGAAATCTGGTGCACATGTAATCTAATATACATAATTATGAAAACAAGATATATTCCTCTCCAGACTTCAACACCCAAGACATAGAGCCGGGTTTCACGATCAGTGAGACTCGGTTTCAGGAGCCGCACATGAGCAGGGAGGGAGCCCTGGGCAGCCAGATCGACCGCCCACACAATTGCCGGCTCTGTGACGGAACCGGCGGGGGCTGGGGAGCTCTGGGGCCGCGCGGTCCCAAGTGCGCAGGGCATACTGGGAAGGCCCCCGGAGCCAGGAGGCAGCTTTTTGCCTCCCCTCTGGGGGTCTCCTCATGAGTAGCCATGGCGCAGAGCTATGCCGCGGCTACTCACGGTCGGAAAGCCTGGGTTTGCAAAGCACTCGCTCCACAAATCCAGGCTTTGGGGAGGGCTAAAAACGCGGGCTAGCCACTTGTAAGCCACTGTGCTCACCTGCAAGCCCAGTGGTTTACATGATCAGCCAAAATTGGGCTAGGCTCTCCTAGCCCGATTTTGGCTGATCGTGAGAATAGCCCTATACAGTTTTCTATGAGTTTAGAAAGTAGAAAACAGTATATATCACAGAAAGTGGCCGAATCTGTTATTGCCAGGATTGTGGCATACTCCCATACCTGAAAATTTAACATTCATAAGAAGCTTCATAATCAGGTTGTTAGAAAACACTGAGGCTATTCACACAAGCGTGCAAAACTGGGCTAAGGGAGCCCAGCCCAGTATTGCCCACACATGTGAACCTCCGGGATAGGGCTGATCCCGGCAGCACCACAGTGGCAAACCTGCCTACGAAGCATCCATTTAAAATGAGGTTAAGGGAGTGAGCACTCCCTTAACCTCATTTTACCGATCATCTGTCAGCCGCACCTGCAAGCAGCCGCAGCTAGCAGACTCAGGGAGGGAGGGGAGAGGGATTCCCATAATGCACCATGCATGCGTGTGGTGCATTATTGGAGCTCCAGGGGGTGGGGCAACACGAAGCGATGCATCCTGGCACCTCGACCCTCAGAGCAACCAGCAACAGCTGAGGATCGTCTGGGCGGGTGATCTGCTTGTCTGCAGGGGAGGTAGGTTTTTTGTGGCTGCCTCCCCTTGCCACGTCTGTGCCCTTTCTCTTGAGAAAGGGCGCATTATCTTTTTAATATTAAACTCAAATCAGTATGGCTGTTAGTTTTACGGTTGTTGATGGTTCAAACGTTACAGCCTCGATACATTCAATACAAAAAAGTTCCATTAGCAAGGAATTTAAATGGCCATTTTGGAACTTACTAGTTTTCAGTTTAGGTAAGTCTTATGGTAAGAACATGCATTTTTGGGATTGTACATAGATGGTCTAGCTCTACCCTGGTTAGCAAATTACAGCTGTACCCACAGTAGTTCAGTTTTAGTTCACTATAGGAGCAGCGGCAGCAGCTGGTAAGAACACCCATGTGGAAGGCACCAAAAGGATTGGGGTGGAAACAGACGGCAGTGGGGATAACACCTGCAGCAATGGGAGATGGGGCAGCAATGCCCACTGCCTGAGGCTACTGTAGCGTGGCCAGATTCACATCACCAAAAGAGAAGATAAAGACATTTGATCACCAAAAAACAAAAATAGGACATGAAGAGGGCACACATTTGCACATGTAAATTTATATGTATAGATGTAAATTTAGAAACTGAATAATTTGAATATAAAAAACTGTGAAGAGGCAGAAAGGCCAAGCTGAGAAACCGCCTACCTGCCCTTGGGGTGGAAATTCGCTGCCTAAGTGGGAGCTGGAAGAAATAAGTTCCAGCTCTCATTGCCACTGCCACACGTGCTATCATAGGAACATAGGAAGCTGCCATATACTGAGTCAGACCATTGGTCTATCTAGCTCAGTATTGTCTTCACAGACTGGCAGTGACTTCTCCAAGGTTGCAGGCAGGAATCTCTCTCAGCCCTATCTTGGAGAAGCCAGAGAGGGAACTTGGAACCTTCTCCTCTACCCAGAGCAGCTCCATACCCTGAAGGGAATATCTTAGAGTGCTCACACATCAAGTCTCCCATTCATATGCAACCAGGGAGGACCCTGATTAGCTAAGGGGACAAGTCATGCTTACTACTCAGCCTCTCACTTTGTTGCACCGGTGTCCTCTCTGAGGAATTTTAGCATGTCTTCTCTTGATGTTCTGCTGGCTGCTGTGTACTGATCCACTCTTTCTCAGTCCTCTGATGCTGAAGCCACAGGCTGTTGCTTTGGCATCAAACTGAGAGAGCAAGTCGAGAAACGTGAGCAGCAAATCAAGTGACATTTCTTTCCACTTTCTCCGCTGCGGAACTGCCCTTCCAGCTTCCCCATTGGAGGATGATGCTAAACATCCAGAAAGCAAGGGAAGCAGCTTGTGGAGCACCAAGCATGCCTTTTTTTTTCATTTAAACGGTGTGGTGGGGGAAGCCTGCTGTCCCAGTCAAGGACACAAGAGCAAAACCAGACAAATCTCAGATAGCCCTTCAAAAAGGTCTGGGATAAAAGAGGACACCTGGCCACTCTAGATTGGAAGGAAGCCTCATGACATTACGGGCTGCTTCAGAATAAATTAATACTACATATAGAAAGTGAAATAGAGCTTTCATATGTGTAAGTACAGTTTAGGCAGTAATTTTGGTTTGAAAAGAACACTGTGCAAAATATACCATTAGTGCTGTGCATGGTGAAAACTTGTTGATAGACTCATGATCCTCACTGAGGACACAACTTAGAACTTTTGCAAGAGCACCCGCACTCAATAAACTCCTTAGAAGAGTCCCATGAAGCATGCATTTCCACAATGGCAGCAGATGTGAAAAGCAAGCAGAGTGAGAACGGAGCAGTTTATTCTAAGTTCAGTATTTGTATGTGGAATATGTGGCAGAGCAGTATTTATCAGCAGTAGTAGTACTGACAATCCTGGACCACCATCTTTATGAAATGCATGAACATAAAAGTGTGCTTTGCACATACAGAGGATCTATTTACTGAATTCTGTATTAGACAAATTTAAAAAGATGGGAAACCTAATTATTGTTTTCTAATTAATTTTAGCCCTGCTGCTGTATCAGAGAAGAACGTTGTAGCCCATCGTTTGTAGACTGCAGGATTAGGGCTTTCTTCCACCTTCCTGCCCAAGTATCAAAATGTCGGCAGAGTGCTTTGAGCCTCTGTATTTCTCAAATAAAGGCCCATGGAAGTATAGCAGGCTTGCTTTTAGCCAAAAATCAGGGTCAAACCACTGTGCACAATAACAGCCAAGACACTCGAGTTCCTACATTACTGAAAGTGTCTGCTCTATGTTTAGTTTTCCCAAGTGATCACTTTAGGAAATTCTGTCACTTAAGATGCTGATCTTGTGACATTTTCAGATGCCTTCACAAACACTCAAGGGAAAACATAAATGCTGTTATGTATCTGCCAGGTCTGTTGCTGGAACACTGTAGGAATTCTTATATTCCACTTGCCTTTCAGTGTTAGTCCTATTTTTCTCCTGCCCTATCCCAAAGTTTTAGGACAAGTAACAAAACATTTTAAAATCATACTGATTCTAAACAGGGCTTGTGTGAATTTCAGGGATAGCTGCCTCACACAGTCAGGAAACAAGCAATTCCCCATTCTGGTTGCTTCTGCAGATTTCTTTCATGTGTGAAATCACAGTTTCTGCACTATCAGAGATGGAGAAGGCAAATAATTAAAATAGCCCATAAATTATCTACACAGTTGGAATGACTTACCAGAATATTCCTAGTATCTGAGACACTAGAGTCATTTCAGAGAAATTAATATTGTTGCAGTTCTATGTTATTTCTACAGCTTCCAAAGTGACCTTTATTATGCAAACATATTTCATCTCAAACACGTGTTTATCTATTTATCTATTTATCTATTTAGCATATTTTTATACCATCCAAAACTTACGTTTCTGGGTGGTTTACAACAAAACAAAATAATTGACAACAGAAAAGGTTAAAACATTAGTTAAAACAAAATAAATGACAACAGAAAAGTTAAAACATTACAACAATTTAATTTTTAAAAAATATTTTAAAATAATGTTAAAACTATTTAAACAGTATTTAATTAAAAGCCTGGGTGAACAGATGTGTCTTTAAAGACTTTTTAAAAGTTGTCAGAGATGGGGAGGCTCTTATCTCAGCGGGGAATACATTCCAAAGCTTTGGGGCAACAGTGGAGAAGGCCCATCCCTGAGTAGCCACCAGATGAGCCGGTGGCAACTGCAGATGGACCTCTCCTGATTATCTCAATGGGCGCTGGGCTTCCTAACAAAGAAGATGTTCTCTTAAATACCCAGGGCCAGAGCCATTTAGGGCTTTATAGGTTATAACCAGCACCTTGTATTTTGCCTGGAAACTTATCAGCAGCCAGTGTAGCTCTTTCAATACGGGAGTAATATGGTCTCTCCGAGATGACCTGGCTGCCACATTCTGGACCAACTGTAGTTGAGGACTACACACAAAGGCAGCCCCAAATAGAGCACATTGCAGTGATCCAGTCTGGAGGTTACCAGCATATGTACCACAGTTCTGAGGTTATTTATCTCAAGAAATGGATGCAGCTGGTGTATCAGCCAGTTTTCCACCAGGGCATCAACAGGATCACCGGCAGAGCCAACACTAAAACCCTCCAAGGCTTCTTGGAATCTTATTGAATCCAATAACCTTCCCGAGCAGACCATCCTAATAGGCCCCTCACCAGTGTTTCCTCTAACAGGGATTCCCAGATGTTGCTAACTACAACTCCCATAATCCCCAGCCAAAGGCTATCACAGCTGGGGTTGCTGGGAGTTGTAATGTAGTACGTCTGGGAATCCCTGTTAGAGGGAACACTGGCCCTCACCTCTGCAAAGATGGGAAGTGATTGTGAATCCAACTTTAACCAGATGGTGGTCTGTCCATGACAATGGGGAAATCACAGGAGTCACCACCCATGAAACACCACCCTGATCAGAGTGAAAGAGCAAATCAAGTGTGTAACCAGCAATGTGTGTCAGTCCCGAGACCACTTGGGATAGGCCCATAGTTGTCATGGCCACTATGAACCCCTGAGCTGCCCTGGACAGATTGGTCTAGAAATGAAGTCCCCCACCACCACTAGCCTGGAGGACCAACACCAAGCCTGAGACCAAATCCATCAGCTCAGTTAGGCACTCTGTTGTGCAGCAGAGCGATTGGTACACCAACAGAAGTCCCAGTGTATCCCTGTTCCCCAAACTTAAATACACACATTCGATATAGTCTGACATTCAAGGGATCCTGGTGTTTGACTGTGTCCCATTGATTCAAGCAGGACCTAATTCATGGTAAGCAGCAGGCAGTGTCCTGCAGGACCAGGTCTCCAAATGGTCAGGTAGAAGGACCAGAGGAAAGTACATAACCTATATTAGGCTAAAGTCAGGTTCAGAGCAATGAAAATCCAAGTAGTCAGATGAGGATTTTTCACAGAGTGAATAAAGACATGTACATAGCCAAGGTCAGTCAGATAGTCAAATTCCAAATGTCAGCAAGGGAGGAAAGCCATAAGAGTCTGTATGGGTCTCTTAGCAAACGTTGCTCAGACTGAGAAACAGAGCCTGTATTCTACCAAAGAAAACCACAGGGCTCTGTGGGTGCCAGGAGTTGAAATCGACTTGACAGCAAACTTTACCTTTCGTTCCATAAGGACTTAATGAAAAATTGAGTTTTCATCATTTTTGTAACAATGTATTATTTACTCACACATGACTGCCAGTGTCATGTGTCACACAATGATTTAGTTTGAGTTCCCCATAGTTATGTCAGTGCACATACTATTAAGAACACAAGGGTCAATATAGTTTCTACATTTACAAACTTCAGTTACAAATGGTTCCTTTATAATACTGCTTTCCATTAGTCTGCTGATAATTCCGTGGGTTTTGGCATATGTCCAATAGGACTATGTTTCCACCAATTATTATAAGTTGTTTGGGGATTAGTACTTTCCACCTAATGGCGCAGCGGGGAAGTAACTTGCCTAGTGAGTAAGAGGTTGCTGGTTCGAATCCCTGCTGGTATCTTCCTATATCGCTGCTGCCCAATATAGGTATTTCCAATAGTCTGGGGACTATGGGAAATACCTATATTGGGCAGCAACAATATAGGAAGATGCTGAAAGGTAGCATGTCATACTGGGTGGGAGATGGCAATGGTAAACCCCTCCTGTACTCTACCAAAGAAAACCATATGGCTCTATGGTCGCCAGGAGTTGACACTGACTCGACTCGAAGGCACAACTTCACCTTGACCTTCCATAGTCAGCACACCTTCAATCTTGATTTATAATTGATTGCCAGCTAGCAAGAGACTTAAGTTTCTTTGCACCTATTTATGCAAGGGCATTCTTGAGAAACAATCAGAAGAGGCAACACAATAGTAAGTATTATGCAAGTAGACTTCTTGTGGTTACTTGTAATACAATCTATTGATAAGATTTTTCCCACTAGCTGAGCATTTCTACAGCCCCAATCTTACTATAGCAGGAATGGTTCTACCAAAACTGACAAAACCACCAGTGTATTTAGAGTTCCTTGTTTAAACTTCCTGTTTAAAGTTATTTATATGAAGTATTTCCTATTGGAGATGCATTGGAGAAGTATGTCTTCGAAAAATTTGAAGTAGTTTACATAATGATGGAGCTTCATTTCTTAGACTATCAAGAAATGAACACATTGATATATCTCAACATACAAGGCTAATGTCCATCATCACTTGACAAAGAGTTCTCTTCTAAATGGGGATTCACCGTGTCACCATAGTGTATGTGAATGTCTTTACTACCAACTTCATTATAGACTTCATGTGCATGATATGCAGTCTGTGAACTTTATCATTTATATGATTGTATCTATTGTGGCATCCACTGTGGGGTATATACCATTGTATTATGCATATTTAATTGATTCATATTGTATATAGTTCACAATATAGCTGTTTCTATCTCATTGTGGTATTTCTCAATATAGTGGTTATTTTATGAGGGACCCTTCTTTGGCTTCTTTGTGTCATATTTAGATCCCAGTATGCTAAACATATTTTGCTTTATCAACAGGAGAAGCACCAGTGCTTCTGAAGAAATCAAGTAGTTCAGCACTTCAGCTCCACCACTCATTCAGCAGGGGCAGGATTTCAACGGCCTCTCATTGGGATGAGAACTGTTCTTGTGGTAGCAAGCATAAATTGTCCCCTTTGCTAAGCAGGGTCCACCCTGGCTGCATATGAATGGGAGACTACATGCATGAGCACTGTAAGATATTCCCTTTAAGGGACAGAGTCACTCTGGGAAGAGAACATGCATGTTTGCAAGATTCATCCCTGGCATCTCCAAGATAGGGCTGAGAGAGACTCCTGCCTGCAACATTGAAGAAACCACTGCCAGTCTGTGTAGACAATAATGAGCTAGATGGACCGATGGTCTGACTTGGTATATGGCAGCTTCCTATGATTGTCACAGAAATTGTTCTATGCCACCCAGAAACATGTCCCTGAGGGTGGTGCAGCCCTTAGGGATATTTTTTCAGGTGGCACAGAGTGCTTCATTTGGCCTGAGGTTTCATCAGTATGCAGATGGTACATAGATGTATTTCTCTTTTTAATCAGATACAGGTGAGGTGGTGACTGTCCTGAATCAGTGCCTGGGTGCAGTAATGGACTAGATGAGGGTGAACAAGCTGAGACTCAATCTAGACAAGATAGAAGTACTGCTGGTTGGTGGTTCCTCTGCCTGGGAAAATGATGTTCAGTGCATTCTAGATGGGCTGAACATCATTCTCCCAGGCAGAGGAACCACCAACCAACAGTACTTCTGTCATGTCTGGAGGTTGCACTCCCCTGCAGGACCAGGTCTGCAGTCTGGGTGTGCTCATTGATCCAGCACTGTCCCTAGAGGCTCAAGTGGCCTCTGTGGCCTCAAGTGCCTTTTATCAGCTTTGGCTGATGCGCCAACTGTGACCTTACCTGGCCAGAGATAGCTTGGTTACAGTTACTCATGCTCTGGTTGGATTACTGCAATGCATTGTACATGGGGCTGCCTTTGAAAACAGATCCGGAAACTGCAGCTGATACAAAATAGGGCTGCAAGATTATTAACTGGATTGGGCATTTTGAGCATATTACACCAGTGCTTTGTCAGCTGCACTGGCTCCAAGTCTGTTTCTGGGTCCAATTCAAAGTGCCTTTAAAACCCTCAATGGCTTGGTACCAGGTTACCTGAGAGAGCGCCTTGCCCCATATATTCCAACTCTAAGATCTTCTTCGGAGGCTCTCCTCCAAGTGCCCCTGCCAGACAAGGTGAGGTGGATAGCTACGAGGGAGAGGGCCTTTTCGATGTTTGCACCCCTATTATGGAATAGCCTCCCCAGTGAGGTTCGCCTGGCTTCATCACTTTGTTCTTTTCATGTATTTCTTTTCGTGTATTTTTAACTTATGTTTTAATGCTGTGTTACAAGCCGTCCAGAGAACATTTTGTTATGGGGTGGCTAACAAATAGTTTTATTATTTTATTATTATTCCAGGGGTGCATCAAAAGGTCAACAAAATTCTTCCCCTCTCAATGCAAGCACTGGTACAGCGTTAATCTGAAGCTCTTCGTAAGCAATAGTAATACACCCAAGAGGTGCTTTATTAGTCTGGATGTCAACAAGTATTTTTAAATCTAATTATCAGTGGCCACAATACGAGTACAAGTTGCATCATATAGAAGTCAAGCAGAACTTTCCTTCATGCAGCTGTTGTGTTTTGATTGTGACAAGGCACTTTACTTAAGCAAAATTCCTCTCCATACTTCACCATTCAGCACTCTCCTCCTGCCCTAGTTAGCCCTGTGTATAGCATTGTGGTACCTTTAAGTTTTTCCTAATGTAACAAATAGGAGCACCGCGAGGGGGAATTTTCAATGCTGCCAGGCAAAAGAGTTAATCTTGCTTTCCAGCGCTTCATTCCCAATATGAATCCCACCCCCTACTTGTGCATTTTATAAACATTTAAAGATACAGAAGTTCTGATCACCCATCTCCTCTAGTGGCAAATTGCTTAAAATAAATTGCTTGACCATGTTGAAAGGTGGAGAGCACAGAATTTCATTACTTGATAATCAGTTGGGAGAGAAAATTCTTCTAATCTGCTATAGCAATAGTTATTCAATAGCTTTCCCATTACTATTCAGCTGCTACTCATGGATCTATGTCAGACCGACCGCAACCTCAGATTCAAAAAAGTGTGCCTCAAATTTCACAAATGAGAATGTCATGGGAAAAGCCCAAGAAAAGAATATCTTTGTTCCTAGTGGCTGACATGATCTGCAGCATTCTAGAGATAGCATACTGTGTTCCTAGTGGCTGACATGATATGCAGGATGCTGGAGATAGAATACTGTGTATCAGGACTGTTGTGGAGCAGCCCCAATGCTTTTAAAAACCAGCGTCTATGCAGGCAGTGTTAATCATATTTAGCATTGTCATAAATGGGGATAAATGTAGTAACACTGCTTGCACAGCCATTGATTTTTAAAAGCATCAGGGCTGCTTTCAGGCTCCACTGCAAACCTGACCTGGAACATTTCATCTCCAGGAGGCTTATCAGACAGCAGGCTTTACCACAGATTTACCACAAGGCTTTACTGAGAGTTCAGGGCATAACGGATATTCTGACGCAAAAAGAGGATTTTTTTTCACCCTGTACATAAATTAGGCTAGGTTCCAGTATGGCGGGGAAAACCTGAATCATGTTTGAAGTGCTCTCTGAAATATTGCATGGACTTTGGAGTAAATCTGGCTGATATATGAATGCACAGCCACCCTCCCAAAGTAAAGGTGTTGTCTGAAAAAGCTCCAGAATGCTGCGGATCATGTCAGCCAGAGTGCTTAAGCATAAAGCCCTATAAGCACTGCCTTTGGATGTACTTGGCTGAAGACTGACATTACAAATTATCTACATCTTGCTTGTTGTCTTTCTTTAAAAAAACAAACCTTAAAATTTTGTCATTGTAATACCAAAAGGAAGTCTATATTATTATTATTATTTCTTGTTTACACAGTCAGACAGGTGTTATTGACTGGTTTGTTTTATCCAGACACCGAGTCCTTCCCAAGGACCTGGGATGGCTGATTTTATTGTCAATGTTGTTGCTGTTGTTATAGATATTGTTGCAGAATATAGGCTGTTCCCAGTAAAGTTGCTTTTTGTAATTGGCTGATGGTGATTTCTGTGGCCCCTATGGTGTTGAGGTGCTCTTCAAGGTCTTTTCGATATTATTATTATTATTATTATTATTATTATTATTTCGATCTCTATACCGCCCTTCCAAAAATAGCTCAGGGCGGTTTACACAGAGAAACAATAAATAATGAAGATGGCTCCCTGTCCCCAAAGGGCTCACATTCTAAAACAAAACATAAGATAGACACCAGCAACAGTCACTGGAAGTACTGTGCTGGGGGTGGATAGGGCCAGTTACTCTCCCCCTGCTAAATAAAGAGAATCACCACGGTAAAAGGTTCCTCTTTTAAATAGATTTATATTAACATAAATCTATTGCATTTGAGCTCTGGCTTGAACAATTAAACATTACATCTTGACATAAGGAATATTTATGGGACATGGGAGAGCCTTTTGACAATAAGAAATCAATTTTTCTAAAGATTTCTCGGAATCATCAGATAAGATTTATCTTGAAAGGAAAAAAAAATGTAGGCAGTGACAG
This sequence comes from Hemicordylus capensis, assembly GCF_027244095.1. NCBI lineage: Eukaryota > Metazoa > Chordata > Lepidosauria > Squamata > Cordylidae > Hemicordylus > Hemicordylus capensis. Next base: position 174,590,100 of record NC_069657.1, read on the forward strand.
GTACCATGACATTAAAACAAAAACATGAAGGAAAGCTGAAATTAACAAAAGTAACTGCATCATAAAACCACAACATATCATGGATGTTAGAGAGACCAGAAAACTGAGAACTGCATATGGGAATGTGCACAAAACCAGTTTTGCAGGTTTGGATCAAATCCGAACTGGATTCGAGCTGCCCCGGTCCGGTTTTGGGCCTGGTCAAACCAGACCTGGTTTGAGTTCGAACCAAACTGGTTCGACTGGCTTGGAGCTATACAGGTAAAAGGGAATATGGTGAGGATTCTCCTTTACCAGTAAAGGGGAAGAGGGGCTGTTCTAAGTTCAAAGGGAGTGAATTTAATACTCACAAGTACAAGCGACGGCTACAGCAGTGGCCACAGGACAGCAGCTCCACCCCACCCGCACCAGCTTCCCCCTGAGTATCCTGGGCTGGCAATGGCCCAGTTCATGTCTTTTCCTGGTCTGGTTCGGGCCTCTGCGTACACATGAGAGAGGCCATTTGTATGACCACGCCAACTGCCTCAAACCGAGCTGACTAGTATACCCCTAGCTGCATAGAGGCTCTTGAATGATCTTGAAAATTGTGTATGTATATGGGGTCTGAAGAAACTGGAGTAGCTTACTTAAAGGTTAGAAGGAAAATGTACTGCTGACCATTCTGAAATACTGAAAAGGCTTAGGCAAGATAGGAGTATGCATTTCACAACATATTCTCTTCCTCTTCACCACCACATTGAAATGCTGCAGTCCTTTTGGTAATTTTTCAGATGGGGAGTGTTTTTCAATAATTTATTTTTCATGAGCAAGCATTGCACACATTAAAGCTACCCACATATCCCCCTCAAACTCATTTACATAGCCTACATTACTGCACTATTCCTGGCATCAAGTTTTTGCAGCAGTATTCTCTTTATAGCCCCACCTGGCGCCAACTTTGGCACCATCTTTTCTTCAAATTAGCCTTCTTTTTCCAGTTAACAGCAATGGTGTCACATAGCCATTTAGATCTGGTTATGTGGTGACCTCACTGAGGGGGGAAAGTTAGTTAAGAGTGAGGACAATGCTTCCTGAGTTTCATCTCCCTTGCTCTGAATTAGATCCTCATGACTAGGGAGGTGGGGGCGGCGGCTTGAGGGTGAATACCTTTAAGGACTGGAGAGGGTGCTCTTACGCCTCCCCCGCCCACCCCATTTCCCCCACCAGCGCTACAGTTTAAAAGGGTCCAGCAGCGTACGTTCCTGTGGAAATGCCCGGTGTGCGTGTGCACATTGGGTCCATGTGCTCACTCCTGACATGCACATGCGTGCCAGGTACTTATGGCCACTTCTAGTACAAGGAGGCAATGGGGCAGCAGGGAGGTATGCTGCCATCCTGCCAGACCCTTTTAAACTGTAGTGCTGGTGGGGTAAATGTGGTGGGGGAGGGGTAAGAGCACACTCCCCAGTCCTTAAAGGTATCCCCCCACCTTTGAACCGGCCGAACAGATGGTCTTTTGAACCTTTTTGGAAGCCTGTAGAAGGGCCTCCGAACAGGTTCATGCACATCCTTACGCATGACCTCTGTGATGTTGTTACATATGCATCTCTGATTGGTGAGATTGTTTATTTAATTTATTTATCACATTTCTATACTGCCTGACATGTACATCCATAGGCAGTGCACATAAGTTAAAATACAATATAAAAACAGGATAAAATAAAATGATTAAAATAATTCTATAAAATCAATTACAATTAATTAAAAGATGGAGAAAACAGGTGTTTTAAAGGGTCTTACATAAGAACCAGAGATGGAGAACTCGTAGAGAGTTCATTCCAGAGCCTCAGGGTAGCCACAGAGAAGGCCCACACAAGCCAGTGGTAGCCATAATCGGACCTCCACATATGATCTTAATAGGCAGGAAGGTTCATGACAAAGGAGGCACTCTGTACCCAAGCCATCCAGGCTTTATAGGTAACAACCAGCACTTTGTATTTTGCTCGAAAACATATTAGCAGTGAATAAAGTTCTTTTAAAATCAGTGTTATGTAGTCTCTTCTTATATATCCTGGAGACCAGTCTGGCTGTTGCATTCTGCACCAACAGTAGTTTCTGAACTATGTACAAAGCCAGCCCCACGTAGAGTGCATTACAGTAGTTAAGGGGGTGGCTACTTAGGTGGGCTTGCCACTGTGGAGCCACCAGGCTTGCCCTCGAGCCTGGTGGTTCTCACGAGCAAGCAAAACCGGGATGGGCTCCCTCAGCCTGGTTTTGCTCGCTCGTGAGAACAGCATCATAATGTCACACATCATAAAGAAGACTAGTTTTAAAACCAAATGGTACTGAAGCAGCCAGTTGAGTCTATGAACATCAGTAAACAGGTATGAAAAAGTGCAATTTGGGGGGATCCCTTTGCTCCATAAAACGTTTAACACTGAAAATGTTCAGCTCAGTTGGGGATTTGCAGAAATTCTTCAAAAGTGAAAATTCTCTCCACAATTTAAGGTTTTCAAATTTCCTCCCAAGGATAATTTCTCAGCCCTAATATTTCAAGGGCTCACTGAAAGAAGAAGAAATTGTTGATTCCTGAGAGAGTTAAACATGTATACAGTCCTAAATACACTTACTAGGGAATAAGTCATACTGAACCCAGTGGGATATTAGGCATGACTAATGTAAGTCCGATTCATTTCGTATTTAAATTATTATACTTGCATATAAAACAATTGCAGTAAAGGCAGTAATCACACATCATAACACTCCCTGGGGCGATTCTCATAATCAACAAAAATCGGGCTAGCAGAGGCTAGCCCGATTTTTGTTGACCGTAAGAACCACCAGGCTTGCAGCCAAGCCTGGTGGTTCTTGAGCGGGTAACCCGCTCGAGAACCCCTACTAAAAAGCAGGTTTGTGGAGCGAGCTTTTTAGGATTGTGAGTAGCCACGGCGTGCCTTTGCACCGTGCCTACTCATGAGTAGACCCCTGGCCGTGAGGCAAAAAGCCACTTCCCAGCTCTGGGGGTAGTGCCCAATGGTTGGAGGCTACCACCCAAATTTCAGGGGGATTGGGCAAAGGGCTGATTTTTGGGGAATTTTTGAAGTTTTAGTGTCTTTGGGGCAGATCGGGGGCATAGCGTGGGATCTGGAAAAAAGAGTGGGGTGGGGTGGTAGTGCCTAATGGGTGGAGGCTACCACCCCAATTTCAGAGTGATTGGGCAGAGGGCTGATTTTTGCGGAATTGTTGAAGTTTACGTGTCTTTAAGGTTTTTCCCCATAGAGAAGCATTGAGGTATCAGCAAATGTATAGCTTCACGCGGGGGGCAAAGGGGTGGCCTAGAGCAGTGTGGGGTTGGTGGTAGTGCCAGGTAGGGTCAAGGAAGCTACCTGAATTTTTTCAAAGGATTTTGGGCAGAGGGCTGATTTTGGGGGAATTGTTAAAGTTTACGCGTCTTTAAGGTTTTTCCTCATAGGGTATACATGGAGCTTTCAGCAGCCCCATAACTGCACTTGTTAAGTAATTTGGAGGGATTCAAGAAAAACTTGGACAAGTAATTTGTAAGGAATAGTTTTGGTATATGGTATCTTCAGCCCATGGAGATTTATTTATTTGGAGCATGGAGCTAGACTATATATATATATATATATATTCATGTTAAATACATTTGCAGACTGTAAAACAATCTATAACAAGCACTGAGCTGGGTCTCACGATCAGTGAGACCCAGTTTCTCTAGCAGAGCGGGAGCCCTGGGCAGCCGGATTGGCCACGCACATGATTGCCGGCTCTGGCTGGGGAGCTTGTGGGCTGCGTGGCCCCCAGAAGCTCCAGTATGCCCTGCGCGAGCACACAGGGCATACTGGGGAGACTCCTGGAGCCGGAAGGTGGCTTTTCGCCTCCCCTCCAGGGGTCTACTCATGAGTAGCCGCAGCGTGGAGCCGCAGCGCGGCTACTCTCGATCAGGAAGCCTGGGTTTATGGAGTGCTCACTCTGCAAACTCGGGCTTAGGGGAGGGCTACAAAAGCGGGCTAGCCACTTGTAAGAAGATGGTGGTTTACACGAGCAGAGAAAATTGGACTAGGCTCTCCTAGCCCGATTTTTGCTGCTCATGAGAATAGCCCCACTGTGTTCTGAAGGGGGAAATACTGTGTTCTCTACAATAGTTGACAGTGTTTTGCTTTAAGCAACAGCACTAATTTAAACAACAGTGTTTTAACAACAAAGCGTTATACAAACAATGGGCATGGATAAGATATGTAAAAAGCAATCATTGACAGGAAGTGGCTGGCTATTCAGGGTATCAAGCAAAAGCTTCTTCTAATCCTGCTATCTATAGGTTTTGAAAAATGCATGTCAGGGATTGTATATGGTGTTGCTTTTACCATACAGTACATGTTGTGAATTACCTTATTCTGTGCTTAAACATTTTCAGACAGAGGCTGGACAGACAGTCATCTGTCAAGGATGCTGTGACAGTTTCCTGCTTTGAGCTGACAGACTAGAAGTTTTCTACGGTCCCTTGCAACCCCCAAATTCCTTTCTAAGAAATTCAGACCACATGTTCCACTGGCAATCTACAGCCCAGCTTTAAGAACTCCTCAGTAGATTCATATCTTTTTCTACTAATCAGTAGTTTCTCTTACAACATATTCAAGACATGTCAAAAAGAAGGAGAAGGAGAAGATCCCCAATGCAACAGTTACCAAAAACAGGTAGTGCATTTTAGTCCCTAAGTGTGTTTGCTTCTTTGTTAAGAAAACGTGGCTGACATCCTGTGGAATGTTATATGAGCATTGCAGTGTAACATTTGTGCAGTTGCACAAGAGCACTGCTGCACGAAACACCAGAATTGCACAAATGCAGTTGTACAATTCTTGCATTTCGCACAACAGTGCTCTCGTGTACTTGTGTGAATATTAGACTGCAATGCATGTGCAATGCTGCAAAGTATATCAGCCACTGATTCTCAAGACTGAGAGCCCCAAAGGTCTAAAAAACCCCACAGTAAATATGGATAGAATTGAATTGAACTGTTAGCAAAGGAAGGAATCAATCTTGTTTCAAAACAAATAAGAAGTAGTAGTTCTAAGTAGAACAAAGGGTGCCTACTTTCCAGTTTTTCATCAGTCACATTAAGGGTTAAGAATGAAATCCATTAGATAGTATATGATTATCGTTCTTGGAAATCTACTTATCTACTATTTTAAAAATACAATTTTAAAGGGCTGGTGCCTATAATGCAAGCAACCATCACCTGTGATAGCAGATTGTCATAAAAGCCCAGTCAGGATTTCTGTTCCTTCCCCAAGTGTTGTGAATTTGGTTGGTATTAGGTTATCAGCACATGAGTCCTAAAGGAGTGTTGCTTACACTTTGAGTGGCTGCATCTTATTTCAGGATGGTGGATGGGCAAATAAATACCCCATCTGCATACCCCAGTACTCCTTCTCATGTGCTGTGAATTAGGGTTGTGCGTTTTGTTTCTTTTTCTGTTTTGTATTTGGCCCGAATCTGAAACACCCCCATTTTGTTCTTTGTTCGAGATCAGCCAATCCGAAACACCCCAATTTTGTTCTTTGTTCAAAATTGCAAAATCCAAATCTGAAATGTTTTGGATTTTGAAAGATGGCCCCGGGGAAAAACTAGTGGGTGGGGGTGGTAGTGCCCAATGGGTGGAAACTACCACCCAAATTTCAGAGGAATTGGGCAAAGGGCTGTTTTTTGGTGAATTTTTGAAGTATAGGATTTTTCCCATAGGGAAGAATGGAGGTTTCAGCAAAAGTATAGGTTCATGTTGGGGGGAAAGGGGTGGCCCAGAGCAGAGTAGGGTGGGTGGTAGTGCCCAGTGGGGGCAAGGAAGCTGTCAGAATTATTTCAAAGGAATTGGGCAGAGAGCTGATTTGTAAAGATGTAATGGAGTTTGCACATCTGTAAAGTTCTTCCCCATAGGGAATGATGGACCTCCATAATTCCTGCCCCATAACTGCACTTGGGGGGCACCAGGGTGGCCCAGAGCGAGTGGTGGTGTAGAGCACATAGGGTGCCAACCACCCACATGGGTTACTAACCCATGGGGTACTGGGTTCTGTTGTTTCTGAGATGTTTGAGTGTAGATTCAGATTCTCTGGTAGCATATGAGAGTGGATTCATGGTTTGTCGTTGAAAATCCCATATGCTACCAGAGAATCTATACTCAGAACACCTCAGAAACAACAGAACCCAGCACCCCATGGGTTAGCAACCCATGGGGGTGGTTGGCACCCTGTGTGCACTACACCACCACTCGCTCCCTGCTACCCCAGTGCCCCCCAGGTGGAGTTATGGGTCTTCTGCAACCTCCATTATTCCCTGGGGGGGGGAAACCTTAAAGAAGTGTAAACTTCAACAATTCCTAACAAATCAGCCCTTTGCCCTATTCCTTTGGCACTGCCACCCAACCCACTGTTTTGCCCCTCAGGCCCCCTTTCTGCCCCGAATCTGCCCCAAAGACATGTCAACTTCAGAAATTCTTTAAAAATCAGCCCTTTTCCCAATTTCTTTGGAATCTGGGTGGCAGCAGGCAACCATTAGGGCACTACTACCTGAACCACTCTTCTTCCCCCAAAGCCCCCTTTCTGCCCCAAATCCACCCCAAATAACATCAACATCACACATCAACAACAGCAGAGCTTTGGAAAAAATCAGGCAGATTTCCAAAGGTAATGCACATCCACATCCCCCACCCCCCGCCTAAAATGCAATTGATCTACACACAACAGTGTGAAGCAACAACAATGAAATGCACACTGCCCCACTGGCCAATGAGGGTAAATGCACACTGCCCCACTAGCCAATGAGGGTAAATGCACACTGCCCCACTAGCCAATGAGGGTAAAATTTACCCTTAAATTTGCTTAAAAGGAATAAGGAGGCAATTGCCAGCAGATTCAAACAGATGTCAAAGCTCAAAATGGAGACTGAAGGAGAAAGACTTTTTGTGATTACAAAATGGAGTTCCAAAACAGCCGAAACAACAAAACATTTTGTATCCGAAACAGGGACGTTTTGTTTTGGCTACAAAATTTTCTGTTTTGAGCATTGGGTGTTTTGTTTTGGCTACAAAACAGCCAAAATGGCCTGTTTTGTGCACAAAACATTTTGTATCCGAAATGAAATGCACATCCCTACTGTGAATTTGGTTTATATAGGAGTTCAACACATGAGTTCTAAAGGGGTGTTGCTAGCTTATACGTTGACTAGCATCCATCTTGAAACAAGATGACAGATGGGGGGAAATACCAGGAGGGTCCCCAAAATTCCCTCCCATGTGTTGAAAATGTGGTGCTTATTGGCTGTAAACACAATATTTTATTAGCGATGCGCGCGCACACACACACACACACACACACATTTCTTCTTCACTTTGGAAAACAGGCTAAAAATGAAGCAACCAAAGAGGACACTGCATGTTTGATATTGGAAATTATTATTTAGATAATAATATACTGTAGGTTTTTATCAGTGTCTTGCAATTCACTGGAATCTATACAACTCAGAACACATTTATAATGAATTAAAAAACATTTTTCTAGCATTTTGGACTGATCTCTGTGAGCCTTGGAACTTAAGTTTGAGGTAACAGTGACAATGCAAAATGAACTGATCAGATGAAGTATAGTAAATGAATTGCTGGCAAAAATAATCCCCTTACTGTATTATTCCACACATTTCATACCATCCTCACCATGGCATAAAAATCAATGGAGTTGTTCTACTTTGCTGACGGCTACCTCCTTAACCATCTGTGCATAACCTCAGGACAGGAATCAGTTTGGCATGGAACACAGTCCTATTGAATGAAGAGGATCCCATTTAAGCACACCGCAGTCTATCTCGTTGGAGGAGATAATCTTCATAAATGTGCAGGGATGTTTGCTGTGAGGCATGAGTGTCAGATGGAGATTAAGACTTCCTACTGTTTGGGCAACAAAACATTCATGCCATGCCCATGTATTGATCAGATTGGACCTTGTATTCAGGAACAAGGGAAACTGTTATTATTGTTAGAAAAGGGGAGGTGGGATTTAAGTTGGAGTATGCCATCATACATTGGCCATCCAATTTTCCATATGCGAGAATGAGGAGACACTTTCCCACATGAAATACTTAAAGAAAATATGGGTGTACCATGAATATCACTCCATACTTAAAATAAACCCCCCAAAATTCTGTTTTTGGTCTGTGGGTTTCTTTTTCTTTTTTTTTGTTCTGGGCAATTTGATTGTCCGTCTCAGTGCTCAGTAATGCAGTTTCATTTTTGCACAGATTCCAGTGAATTAGCAGATGCAAATGAGCAATAGCCCCGGGAGAGGTGGCAATCCTATTCTGATCTTTTGTGTTGATGTTTACTGATGTAACTACAATGTCTTCAGCTATGTTGCTTCTGATTTACACTCCAGGTTTGCTTGAGGTTAATTGTGGGAGGAATCAAACCTTGTGGGAGAAGTAACAAAATTATCTTGTCTTCTAAATCTGAATTAGAAACAATAAGAGTCAATCTGTGAAGCCCCACAGAGATTCAGCAGTGGAAAACATTGTGGGTCAAATTTTAAACTAAATAGAGCCCTCTAGCTGCTGTTCTTGGGGCTTAAGCTAAAGGGTTTGTTGTTGATTGTTCAATGCTGTAAATCATAGCTAGACAAGCACTTTCATTCTTCACACTAGGTCCCATGCCACATAATCACCTGAGAGTAAAAATACACCTTAGGTAGATCATAAAATGCTGGCAGGGCTTTTTTATTTTTTGGTAATAAAAATGTGACCTTTGTTTAAAAGAAATCAATTTTTAATGATCTGGCATTTGCCAAGTCATATTCCTGCTATGCAGACCAACAGACATATTGTTTTGTCTGATCAGACTGGAAAAAGAAACATTTCTGACAAAGTGAAATAAAGATTTTAACATCTTGTGGCTTTTCTGAAGCTAAATGCACACCTTTTTAAAATTATTTTTTTTAAGGAAGGGGTTTCATTCTGAAGACCATTTTTAGCCTTTAAAAACAAAAGGAACTTCAGGGAAGAGGCTGGGAAAACTCTGCATGTTGAAAGACCCAGGTTCAATTTCTGGCATTCCGTTCTCTGAAGAACTATGAAAGACTGCTACATGAGACCAATCAGAACTGCTACCAGTCAGAGTAGAATACAGGATATAGAACATTGCCTATAAACATGACTTCATATAAACATTATTTCAAAAAGTACAGAAATTCAGGACCCATCAATCTTGTAGAAACCCAAAGTTTAAAATATGCACTGACACTGATTTTAGCTGAACAGTGTCAGCTTTAGTGACTGTGGTTCTTAATGTCTAAAGAAAAGCCATAGTCATTTCACCCCAAAAGGCAAAATATCTGCTAGCTTTAGATACAAATTGAAAGGAAAAGCCAGTGTTACATTTTTATTTATTTATCAGTTTTGGCATGAGGAGGAAGCCAGCATGTCTGTATGGCTGAATGCCTTTCAACGGTCCCAGGGCTTTGGTTGTTCTCAGGCCTACAATTAATCTGAGCCGGGTGTGTGTGTGTGTGTGTTAGATTTTAAACTGCAATGACAGCTTGCAATGATTAACCTACTGTTTAAATTAAGGCCGCAATGCTCTGCACACCTACTTGGGAGTACGTCTCATTGAACCTGTGAGACATTACAGAGCATATATACATAGCAATATACTGTGTTCTATAGTATATATGGAGAAGTGGGGAGAGGGAGAGAGTGTATGCATAGAACAAGGCACGCAGGATGCAGCCCTAGCTGTGGAGAATCAGTATGGCCTGCCGTCCTTCACACAGCTAGGACAGTTAAATCCTGCCACAGTAATTGGCAGCTAGGTATCCTAAATCTATGAGGGACTGGGTTTTTCTAATGAATAAGCCCACAGATAATGTTATTCATTTGAGGTAAGCTACATGTTTAAATAATATACATGCAGGTGTGGCAGCTAACACTCTTCACTGTAGACATAAAATAACAGTCCCTTTTTATTGTAATCATGTCTGCAGTTTCATTACTATAATTAGCACTCCCACAGCTATATGTAGCCCCATTGTCTACAGAGCTACTCTGAATGCCGATGTTGAGATACAAGTGTTTTATCAACACATTCCAATTATTTCCTCTAGGAGAGACAAGGCAAACAGTGGCAAGCACTTAAAAGTTGAATAGCCAACCCCCCCCCCTTCCCAATGAGATTCAACAGAGAATATCTATGTGAAAGCTCTCCCTGCAGGGAACAATGTAGCTGAAACACACATTTTCTTGACTCCCTACTGGAACTCTCAAATACATCTCAGGCAGGAGTCCCATTTCCAGCAGCCTGCTAATGCTATTTGCCTGGGGGTCTTGAGGATGCCCCCTAGCAGGTGGTAGGTCAAAAGCATTTTTCTTCTTAAAAAATTAGACACTGGATTCACTAATTACAATGTTAAAACATGTGTCTGCTTGAAAACCAAAATACAGAGCTGCTGATATTCCCTGAATTTTTAAACAGCATAATTATCTGGAGTGGTGAATGATATTGTGCTTTATGTGGACAGTCTCCCTTAAGACATTGATTTATGTAAATGCATATAATGTTGTATGTTCAGTTCTGTCACAGAGAAAGCTTCACATCTCTTTCAATTTTCCCCATTTTCTAAGCATAATACAATAGAGGAATATACCAGTTCCCACATCCTTAAGATTTACTGGAATTGCTTAAAAATGATTTTCTCACTTTAAGTGTCCTGAATATCTTGGGTGTCAATTTTGCTTCATGATATCACACATGATAGATTTCTACCACAGTTGCTGTGGGGAGAATACACCATCTGCCCAATTCTGAGTTCAGAATCTGTTACAAAAATTGAAAGGAGTGAATCCTCATGAATATGACTATGGGAAAACTTTATCCATTTCAGTTGTTTATGTATTAAAATATTTTTATCCTGACTTTTCCAGTCAAAGGTCAGCAAAAAGCAACTGACACAAACCCCAGTATAAATAAGGGGGGGGGGAACCCACCCCCCAAACCCATCAAAAATTACAAAAATAATTATCTGAAAATAATACCGAGAACTGCTTTAAAGATACAGGATCAGTGTTCATCACTAAATAACATAAAATCTCAAAAAGCATCTTTTTTTTTGGGGGGGAGCCTTCAAATACTATTTAAAAGTAGCTTAAGAAGCACCTTCCACAAGTGGGGAACCACTTCTGAAAAAGTCCTGTCTCTAGTACCTGCTGCCAGTGATATTTCAGCTAAAGACTGGCCAAATAGAAGATTTTCTGATGTTGATCTCAAGGCAGACAGGTTCATACAGGAGTAGGCAGTCCTTGAAATAGAACTAAAAGGCTAGAAGTTAGCACTTTGCACTGGGCCAAAAAATGGATGGAACATAGGCAGCTGCCATATACCAAGTCAGTCCATTGTTCCATTTAGCTCAGTATCATCTACCCAGACTGGCAGGGGCTTCTCCAAGGTTGCAGGCAGGAATCTCTCTCAGCCCTATCTTGGAGATGCTGCCAGGGAAGGAACTTGGGACATGCTCTTCCCATCCATTGGATGGTTAGCCAATGTAACTGGTGGAGTTTGGGCGTATCGTGATCCATATACTCAGTCGCTACCAGAACCCTGGCACCATATTCTGAGAGCAGAATATGGTGCAGCTTCCAGACTGCAGATCCACACAGACAGCATTGATATAGTCCAACTGGAAGTGACAAGACCATGAGTCACCAAAGCCAGGTTAGGTACAGGTTAGATATGTTTGGTTCACTAGCCAAAACTGGGCAAAGGCACTGCTGGTCACAGCCAACACCCGAGATGCCAGAGAAAGCTGTGGATCAAGGACAACCTCCACATCTTTAAGGGGAAGTGCAACCATCCAAGACAGGGTTGAACACCTTTAGCCAAAACAGAGGAACCCACAACCAATATTGCCTCCATCTAATCTGGATTAATTTTAAATCTGGATGTTCACTCTCTTCCAGGTCAAAACCATTCCCAAACTCCTATTAAGAAGCCCCACTCCTGTCATGTTCCCGCTACAGCACAGAGCAGATTTCTCTCAAGAGGTCTACTTTAAGGCAGCAAGCACCACACCCTCCCTGACTGAAGTATTTACTATCTCAGCCACTCAGGTACTCAACCCGGATCTTGGAGATTTTATAAGTAATGAAGGACTAGAGTCCAGATCACAAGTGGTGAGCTGCAATAACCCCATATCCTCCATCTCCATGTCCTCAGGTCCAACAAGCTAAAAGGAATCCATAAAAATAGGGTCAAATGGGGCTGTGTTCACATTCACTTCTTTTTCGGTTTGAACTTTGGCATCCAGGTCAGAGCAGATGCAAAATATTTTATCTGCAAAACATTTGCTCCAGAATGATCAGATGTGTAGTCTACACTTGTTCTGTCAGTCTTGAACACTCATTGGAAGCATACGAGCAACAAGCATCTCAGTAGAAATGGTTGTGAAGGAGCAAGATGTGCTCTGAGCTCCCTAAAATGTGGAATCTGATGACAAAAAGTATGTCTGTTGAATTCACCCAGAATCTGCCCAAATCCAGATGTGAGTTATTTGTTGAATCCAGGTGGCTTCTGACCAAATATTTAATAGTTGCACGCATCCCTGAACACCCAGCCCGCCTGTCCTTATCTATTAGCTCACTTTGGGCATTTTCCATTCCCAGATCATTTGCACTGATTCACCTTCCAAGATCTATCTTGGTGCAGACCTATGACAGCAAAGCACCAGCAAGTGGGTATATGACTAGCTCGGTATTTCTTGCATTTGTACATATTGTACCTTTCCTTGAGTCTAAAGGTTAAGATATTTTATGCATTGTTCTAACAGAATAAGTATGATCATACTATGGAAAAATAATGGACTACATGATGAGCAGCCTTCCATTGATAAATGGAGCACTCTTGGACTGCTATACAACTTTGAAGGCAGCCCCAATGGTGTAGTGATGGGGCTGCTGTATAATTACCTTAAAGTGCTTCCAGGCAACTGTGCAGTGCAGTGCAGTGCTTCCTGGAAGCTCTTAAAAGTCATGATGCAGCAGTCCCATCACGACGCTGTCAGGGATGCCTTTGAAGTTGTGCAGCAACCATGGTGAGCCCTTAGTGTCAACAAAGGGCTGCACATTACGTAGGTAACTATCACGTTTTGGAATCATAGGTGATATATAGGGCAAAAATGTCTTATGTTATAAGTACATTTACAAATGAAATTGTCAGCAGCTCCTGCCTTAGATGGAATATGATGGAATATGAATAATGGGTATTACAGTATCTGTAGAGATACTTCGGAACTTTTTGAGAGGACTGAAACGCAGGACACACCTTGACTATGGATTGCTGCCTGGAGCCTAGTGCTCACTGAGGTTCAAACTCCTCCGTATAAAACTCTTATTCTACCAAGAGAACAAGGTGTTAGGGGAAAGGATTCTAGCTTAGGTATTTTCCCAGAAACACCAGTTTTCTATGTTCAGGGATTTATTTTTGTATAGAAAAGCATTTAACCACGTGAACTCCTCTCTGCAGTCTGACGCGGTACAACCCCGAAGCAGGTTTACCAACTGAGTGAAATGAACCCTTAGCATCAGCCAGGAACATGATAATATTTTTCAAGTCAGTGAGAGGACTGCTTGTGCCTGAAGGCTAAAAAATGTTCATATTTTGCATAGCTAATCTGTAGACACCCCATCCCCGACAAAGAGCCCCTGGTGGCGCAGTGGTAAAACTGCCGCCCTGTAACCAGAAGGTTACAAGTTCGATCCTGACCAGGGGCTCAAGGTTGACTCAGCCTTCCATCCTTCCGAGGTCGGTAAAATGAGTACCCAGAATGTTGGGGGGCGATATGCTAAATCATTGTAAACCGCTTAGAGAGCAACGGCTATAAAGCGGTATATAAATGTAAGTGCTATTGCTATATAATGAGTTGCTAATTGGAAGACTATGAGGCTAGTCACATGACACGAGGAGCGCCGGGAGCCTGGTCCAGAATGTTCTAGCCCAATCATGTGGGCTATCAATCATGTGCACGATTTCTGCCGGGTTAAAAGGCTTCTTCATGTCCTGCCACCATTTCTGGCAGTGAGCTGGGGGTGGGGGGAGCCACTGTACTCATGCTGCAGGGCACTCTGGGATGCAGGAGGGGGAAGCCTTTTCACTCCCACTCCTGCCGCCACCCCGCCACTGCTCATGTGCATGCATGTCATTGTGGAAGGCTGCCAGAGGTCGTGTGCATGACCACTATCTCTAGGAGAGCATGGAGAGGAGCTGAATAAATTCCAAAGAACCATTTCCCAGCACAAACAGGTGTCATGATTTCATATCAGGCGTCTCACTTAGCCACTTAGTTTTCAAGAAGTGCTAAAATCCTGAAACTCAAAAGTTCAAGAAATGCATCGAAGAACCAAAGACTTGAAAGTGTAACCTTAAAAGCATGTAATAACTTAACAGTTTTTAAAAACATATTCTAAGTGTTGGAAAGCAGGCCATAAAAATCTTGGGTGCTTTTAAAAAAAAAATCAGATTCAGATAGTCACCATTACAAATGAACAGTGAGATATTAGAGCTCTTACTCTTTGAAAGACATAAAAATTGTAATTTAATGATTACATGCTACCTTTGATCTCTGGAAGCATCCCTCTGGTATGGGATGAAAGACAGAATAAAGTCCTAAATGCAAGGTCTCCCGTCAGCCGCTTCAACACTTAATTTACTATACCTCCAGGAGATCGGCAGTGAAATTCTATGGTATATTTCAGGCTTTAACAATTTGCTTATAAATTACCTTGGATCATCTGCTTCTCATCAATCCACACACTTGACTCTTAACATCATGTGCAGTGATTCCACACCCAGATGATGTCAATTTACCACTTGCTACTTTTTATACCACCAGAGCTCAGAACGAAATTTAAGGCCCTGATCCCTAAGGCTGTGTGATGATGAGCACCCTGCTTAGCAAGGTTCCGAAGACTCCTTTATTGCACAAGTACTTCTAAGGGGGAAATTAAGAAACACCTCTAACTAGGGCTCAAATTATTGGAAGCAAGTGGGGGAGGGCTTAATGAAAACCACAAACTCCACCCCTGGCCTGTTCGGCTCCCAGTTTTAACCAAAGCTTGCTGGCTCCTGTAGCCTTCTGAGAACAGCAGCTAAGGAATCACCACAAAAGCTAGGTGGCCAGGACAACTCTGGCTCCCTTGAAATCTGAGCACTGTGTCTAACCTGACATATTGCATTGTAGCTGAAGGAAAAAAGAGACACTTTGCTGTTCACAAGCCATCATATGTACCAGAAGGCAGCCAGTGTCAGTGACCAAGTACTGGACTTTAAACCAAGATTGGGGTTCTAACCATGCAACGGAGGCAGTAAGCCAGACACTCTTTCTCAGTCCAACCTGCTGGGTTGCTGCTATGAAGGTAGATGTGGAGTAGCCACCACATACATCTCCCTGGGTTCATCTATGAAAGAGCAAGATACAAATGAGAAAATAAAGAAAATATATTTTCTCGTGAACTGAACTGAAGCTCAGGTATCTAAACAGATGCCTTATCTTTCTGCCAGAGACTGTTAAGATATATGACAAGCATTGGAGGGTCCCTATGTTCCTGAAAAATTTATCCCACCATCTTAATTTTCCTTTGTGAATAAAATGTCCCATCAGGTTCACGACTCATTTCCAGGCTGAACAATGATCGAAATGGCTTGAATATAAGCTTGGAAGAGAGCCTTATTCTCTGCAAAATAATAACTGTACTATTCATATGCTTTTTTAAATCACCAGAGGGGGGAAATTCTATTTGGTCCCTTTAAACAACCTCTAGGTAAGTTAGGCAAGGTCATGTAAGTTGCTGAACTTCTGCGTCTTCTACAGCATGGGTTATTACAGTTCTTTAGACTGCCGAGTGGAAGTAACTCATCTTTCTCGCTTTTATGATTTATCAATAATAAATGTTGTCTTGAGGGTCAGAGTATGATGGTCTTGATCGAATTACTGAGTGCTTTTACATGTTTGAATGGCAGAGAAAGGAAGCTATCGAAAGTTAACTTTTTTCTTTGTTTGATGGATTCCAAGACAATTGTGACAAATAGTGCATTTGAATGTGGAGAAAGGGTTTCTTTTTCATAATCAGAGAGCAGCCAAAAAAAAAAAAAATTGATGCTGCCAGAATCAGGCTGAATGTCAACCAGAGACATAGGTTTTGGATGGAATACATGTCATTTGTAGCTATTAAGTCTAACATTTGAGTTCTAGATATTTCAAGGACCATTAACGTAATCATCCCTTGCTAGATTTTTCAAATGGCATTTTATAACAACGTAAGGTCAGAATAAACAATGCAATCAACTGGATGAATAAGTCATAAGAGGAGAGACGTCCATATCTGTTCCTATGGAAACAACTCTAGCAGTCTTTTGCATTGATTTTTTTATGCACGTTCCAGACAGCCCACCAAAAGTCTAGCATAATCCTAACCAAGTTTCTAGCCAAACATTTGAAATTTGCCACAATGGAATTGTTACAGTCATACATGAACATTAGAAACATTGCCTATTTCTCTTACGAAAACCAAACCATTTCAAGGACGTGACTGTTCTCATTTCTTCCACTTTTAAGAATCACTTTTCTCCCTTTCTAAAGGTTATAGATGACCTGGGCTAAATTCTGTACACGCCATGCCATAGATAAGTGAAAATATCCCAAGTTATTTCTTCACAATTCCACCTGGGCACTTGTTCTTCAACAGCAGATGTTGGAATAAAACAAAACCAAAACCAAACCAGGAATCTTCCAGTTTATTCCTGAAAAGAAAACAATAATCAATGAGAGATTAGACTTAGAACAGAAAGGGATGACCACCCTTTGCTTGTCTCCTCCTGCTTAATGGCATATTAATAATTGCTCTAGCCACTTGGAGAGTTGGTTTTCTAAATGCCTCAGCCATTCTGTAAGTCAATCATTGCTGCTGGAAGCAGTAATGGGGTGGGTGCGGCAAGGCACTTAGATGACAGCATCAAGCATGCCAAGATTAAATACTCACTAATTCACTCCTTTAATTCATATCTAGTGGACGGAATCTGACCTACACAGTGGAGAATGGAGCCTCCTGCTGTAGTCATGTGATATAAGCCTGCTCTGGCTTTTTGTAAGGTGCCAGGACTCTGGCATCAGGACTTGGTCACCTCCCTCCCTGTGACACCAAGAAAGCTCAGAGGAAGCAGGCCAGCCAGCCCCTAGTCTTACTGTTACAGTAACCCCTGGTCCCCAATGGCAGGGAGGCAAAATGCAGCCAGTCCAGGAAAAATCAGGGGAGCCAATAAGTAGCTTGCTAGTTCTATGTAAAAACTCCCCTGGGCTTCAATCCTTATCTGACTTGCTTGTTTCTGCAATAAAGTGCTGAACAGATTCCTCTTGCCATGCCTGGCTGTGAGCTGATTTGCTTCTCCTCTTACCTGCCTGCTCTGGAGCTTGACCATCGGCCCATCTTCGACCATACAATCTGCCTTTCCCTGATTGCCCATTCTGGAACCTGACCACCAGCCCTTCTTAGATCACACCATCTGCCTCTGCCTCTTGGATCCCTGCCTGCAGTGGAACCTGACCACCACCACTGTTTTGGATCATGCCATCTGCTTCTGGTTGGAACATCACCTGCCTACTCTGGAACCTGACCATTGACTTGTTGGACCACACTGTCTCCTCACACCCCATTGGATGCTGACAGATACATGGAGTGCAGACTTCAAATCTCTCTATGACATCATCTAAGGTGTGTTGCCAGCACTAAGAGGCTTTCCCAAGGTCTAAAGAAAGCTATGCCACAGTGAGCCTAATTTGGGCCTCTCTAATACAGCCTAAACTCACTCATTTCAGGTGATCCTGAGAGCCTAGGGAGCTTACTCATCACAATAAATAAATAGGATCCTGTGTTTGAAAAATCTGTGGACCAGATGGTGACTGATTGCCAGGTTGGTGAATCAAGTCAGGTAGGAACTAGTCACAAAGACAAGCAGCAACCAGTAATGTGTCAACATGAAAGGAAATATGGGGATTGAAAAGCCAAGTCTCAAGACAGCATGGTGTGGAGCAATGAGGTGGATAATACTGCAGTAAGCATGAAAGATATTAATGGTATGAATGAGCGGCTGCACTCTATTATATAAATACCTATACCCTGACAATGTGATATATGTATTATATGGTCTATACAACATAATAGGTCTCCAAAGTAATTTATATGCAGATAGAGTATGTATTTATGCAAGATATTAAAATTAATTGCTTGGTAGACGAAGCAGGTATAAGAATCCATTATAAAAAGATGTTTTAATCCAGTAGCATATAGAGTGTGATTCATTCATGGTGCAATTACGCTTTTCGAGGGCACACATCTGGTAGTCTGCATAGAGGAAATTCACTCATCTCAAACATGCCCAGTATCCAGCAGCTCATATTATTTTTGATATGGATTGAAAAGCCAGGTCCTCTCATGAAAGTTGCTCAAACAAGATCCAAGCTCTTTCAAAAACCTGGCAGCTATGAGTGTTAAATGTGCCAATTGTGAAGCACTCATAAACATATATTTCCTCCTCTCCATGTGTTTTGACAAAAATAGGCATTAGAGAGGTAGACAATAAATGGTCATATTTAGACATTTTATGAAAACCTTTCAGGTTTAATAGGTAGAGAAAGGAAGTGCCATTCTGTGGGTAATTGTAGCAATCTTATTGTAGAGTCTCATTTAAATATTGGAACAATTCCAAGGTCTCCCCTAAGACTTGTTGTGGTCAAGGACAGTTGAAGAGAATCATGCCTAAGACAGAAAGGAGAGCCTTTTTTCTGTTTTCTTGGGCTGTTTATTATTCATATGTTTCCAAAGAGGTGACAATCAATGGACTTTTTCTTCTTTTGGCCCTCTTCACTGAACAGACACCTCATCTTCTTTTGCGCTTTGCTCTTCACCTACTGCTTCCTACTGCTACCTTTTCCTTACTACTTTTGCATTATGATAAGAGTAACTGTTTGATGGAATGTTATACTACCATACCAGGGCTGGAGAAGCCCAGGTTTAAATCTCTGCTCAACCACAAAACTCACTGGGTAGGCTTGAGCAGCCAACCAGTATCTCTCAGGTAACCTACCACAACAGGGCTGTAGTAGTGAGAATAGATGGGTAGAGAGAAAGCTTTATGGAGCTGAGCCTCTTGAATAGAGGGTATCATAAAAATGCAAGAAATAGACAACTGCCCAGCCTTTAACAGCTCAGAGTACTACATCTGGGAAAACTGCCCCTCTTCATACCCTGCTGTGCTAGTTTCTTGCACACAGGGAATATTTGTGTAGAAGAGCAGTCAAAAATGTGATACTCCACTTGATGTCTAAAATTGTACATTCCAAGATGAGCAGAAGCATTTTGCATTTAGACTCTTAGAGCAGCTCTGAGTTCCCGGCTTTCAAACACTCACAGAGCCATGATCACAGCTGCAGCCACAGGTCCTCAAAAAATCATCTTGCCTTTGCCTGTTTCAAACACAGATCTGTGGGTGTGCTTCCACATGCAGCCAGGCTCCTCTTAACACAATTAGTAATCACAGTTAATGGATCTGGGTTTGTTGGTTTGTTTACTCAAGGTCGTCAGCATAGTGGAGATATGTTGCAAATAATCACCACACTCCAACTATGTCCTTGCATTCCCAAATCGTGGCTTAATGTCTTTGAATTTTGTAGGCTGGGCACTGAGAAAGAAAGAGCTGAGCATACTGAGTCACATTTCTTCTGAACTGGAATTCAGCACTTTAAAGTTAACTCCTTAAAAACCCTAATTCTTAACCAATCTAGGCCTAATTAACATAATTCCACAAGTAGCCTAGCCCCCTTAATTGTACTTCTTAAGTACTCCCTCCTCGTTATTCAGCAACCCTTCATTGGTCCCTCAATGCAGCATTGTAATTTCCGCCCCACTATTGTTTCTTAGATTTTAAATTGGAAACTGTGGAAAGTGAAGGAACTGTGGATAGTGAAGCTATGTGAGATCCAGAAGTGTCAGGAATCATCTCTCGATAACTGTACGGTAGAAACATAGCCTCCACTTGATTAACATAGGCCACTTGGTCTCAACTGAACTCTGTGTTTTGGCAGCACCTTGCAATTATTTGAGGGAAGAGGACAAATAACAAGGCTGATCTGGACCATACAGTTTGGTTACCGCATTGATGCCGTCTGCCCCTTGCTGCACCAGAGTCCCTGGAGTTGTGTTTGTTTATCTTCAGATATACAGAGTGGATTGCAGAATCTACATTCCACTCCAGAATCTCACCAGAGATGAATACATCTATTCCCTGCACAACCACGAAGTTTTTCACACAGGGCTTTGAAAGCCCTTTAGCTTGCATCTCCTTTGGAATGCAGGGGGTACATTCACATATTGGACAGATTTGCCCAAAAGTCCCTGCGAGTTGTCGGGGAGCACTTCACACACAATTTGAGTTTTTCACTGCGTGCACCCCGATTTATATCCAGGGTTTTAAAAAATCCACTTTTTGCCTTGGGTTTTTGGGATAACTTTGAGTTTGGAGTAAAGCCTCCTCGCAGAAAATTCGTGATAAAGCAAGCTGTGTGGAGAACTCTCATGTTTCATTCCTCCCAACACTTCACAATGGCTGGAAACAAATTATAATTCACTGGCCCACATTCTCTGTAGCTTTACAAGGGTGGAGCAAGAGCTCTGCCCTTGCTGGGAGCCAAGACATTAGCTACTTTGCAGCACTGCTCATCAGCCCAGCATGCAGGAAGGGGCACTGGGAATAGGGATGTGTGAATCTATTTGGGGACAAAATGATTTGTGGCCTAATCTAGCTGATTCGGGCGATTTGTAGACAGAAAAAATCACCCCTGAGCTCAATTGCCCAGGTTTGTAGGTAGCTTCCTTCCACCCATTGGGCACTACCACCCACTAGAACTCGCTCAGGGCCAGCCTGGTCCCCCCCCCCCAGTGGAGTTATAAGGCTGCTGAAATCCCCATTATTCCATATAGGAAAAAGCTTAAAGACCGGTGAACTTTAAAAAATTGTTAAAAGTCACCCCTTTGCCCAATTTCTTTGAAATTGGGTGGTAGCTTCCACCCACTGGGCACTACTACCTACCCCACCTTTTGTGCTCGGAACCCCTTTTTTGCCCCAAATCAATTCAGATTAGGATTCAGAAAAACTGGGTACAAATCAAATCTTGGGTGATTTTTTTGTGGGGGGAGATGTGGACCCAAAACAAATTGGGGGTGATTCAGTTTGGGTACAAATCAAATTTTAAAAAATGATTCGTGCACATCCCTAATTGGGAAGCAATTTTTCCTTTTTGCCCTTCCATGCAAAAGCCCTGTTCACTGCCAGGGATATATTCCTGAGGACTGTGAAACTCTCATAAAGCTTTAGAGAATGTGGGTTACTAAGTGGTAATTTGCAACATTGAACAGATATAATTCCTAGGTAAACTGGCCTCTATATCTACTGTCAAGTAGTAAAGACAATTGTACCGCACATCAGGTGTAGATATGTGTTAAAATGGTTGTATTGTATTTTCCTGAGCTTTTCTATTCAAGTTGTTGAATAAGTATCATTTAGTTAATTTTGTTTTAAAAATACTTTATGTATTTATTTATTTAACTTTTAATAACGGCATTGATTTAGTTATGAATGACAAGATGGTCAAATGCTTTTTAGTATCACTACAAATGTAATCATAATTACTTGCAATGTATAATTCTTGTAAAGAGCAGCTGGCAACTGAACAGTAGACAGCCTAAACCACATAATCACAATTAGCAACATTAGCAAGAGAGTGCAAATCTCACTGAAATCAAGACACCTGGTTGTTTCCCCTGGTAT
Organism: Hemicordylus capensis; assembly: GCF_027244095.1. NCBI lineage: Eukaryota > Metazoa > Chordata > Lepidosauria > Squamata > Cordylidae > Hemicordylus > Hemicordylus capensis. Next base: position 174,611,998 of record NC_069657.1, read on the forward strand.
CTTTAACACTGCTTTATATTCTCTTGATTGCTCTTGATTGCCCTTGTGAATCTACTGTTTGTGGCTTCTCCATACTAATTAATTACCCTTCTATGATATATTACCTTACATTTTAGCCAAGAGCTGACTATTCTTACACATACTTTCCCTGCTGAGCAATAACAGTTTCTCCTTACACAGAGGACACTTAGCACAATGTTGAGAGTTCATTAAGATCCAGCATCAGCTCCAGATTTTTGGGAGTCCTTGGGCATTAGTGGGCCTCTTGAAGGATGAAGACAGCCTGATCTGAGCATGAATTGTTCCCATTGCTAAGCAGGGTCTGCCCACATTAGTATTTGAATGGGAGACTGCATATAGGTTTTGATGATATGAATATGTAAAATAAATACATGCATACATAAATAAATAATCTAGACCCTTCTCAATCTGGCTTCCTTCCTGGATATGGGATTGAAACTGCCTTGGTCGCTCTAGTGGATGACCTGCGCTGGGAGCTTGACAGGGGGAGTGTGTCCATGTTGGTTCTGCTGGACCACTCAGCAGTGTTTGATACCATCGACCATGGTATCCGTCCAGACTGCCTCTCGAGTATAGGGATCGGAGGCACTGCTTTGGAGTGGCTTCAGTCCTTTCTTGGGGGAAGGGTCCAGAATGTGGTGCTGGGAGTCTACTGCTTGGCCACTGGCCTGTAGGGTCCCACAGGGTTCAGTTTTGTCCCCTGTGGTGTTTAACATCTACATGAAACTGCTGGGAGAGGTCATCTGGGGACTTGGACTGAGTTGTCAGCAAGAGGCAGATGACACTCAGCTCTGTCTCTCCTGGTCAACTGATACTAGGTGACCTCCTGAATTGGGGGCTGGAGGCAGTGATGGGTTTGATGTGGGCTAACAAACTGAGAGGTGGTTCCCAGCCCGCTCTACCTGCAGATGAGCAGTCAGTCTGCTCTAGGCAGCTGCAGAGGCCGCCCACACAACTGCCGGCTCAGTCATGGAGCCAGTGGGGGCTGAGGAGTTCAGGGGCCGCGTGGCCCCCAGAAGCTCCAGCATGCACAGGAGCGAGTAAACAGGGCATGCTGGAGAGACCCCCAAGCCAGGAGGCTGCTTTTGAGCCTCCCGTTTAGGGGCCTACTCATGAGTTGCCATGGCACGGAGACGCGCTGCAGCAACTCACGATTGCAAAAAACAGGTTTGCGGAGTGCTTGCTCTGCAAACCTGGTTTAAGCACCAGGCTACTTAAGCAGGTGACCCGCTTAAGAACCACTGGGCTCGCAGCTGAGCCCGGTGGTTCTCACGATGGTAGAAAATCGGGCTAGTGGTGGCTAGCCCAATTTTCTACCAACGTGTGAATAGCCTCCGAGTTTCAATCTGGGCAAGACGGAGGTACTGTTGGTCAGTAGGAGAGCCAATTGGGATGAGGAGATTCTACCAGTTCTGGATGAAGTGGCACTCCCCTTGAAGGAGCACGAATGCAGCTTGGGGTACTGCTGGACCTGGCTCTGTTTTTGGAAGCTCAGGTGGAGACGGTGGCCAGGGGTGCCTTTGCACAGCTTTGGCTAGTGCACCAGCTGCACTACTGCACCAGTGTTCATTACTAGGAGCCCCCCTCCCCCTGAGTGTGTCAGCTGCTTCTGCAAGCAGCTGCAGCAGACCCATGACCACTTAGCCCAGTTTTTGGGCGTGCTCACACCCCAAACCTGGGTTAAGTATTGGGCTACTTAGGAGGGCTTGCCGCTGTGCTGCCACCAGGAATTCTCACACACCAGCGGTTCTCACGCTCAGCGAAAACCAGGCTGGGCTTCCCTAGCCCGGTTTTCACTGCTCCTGAGAATAGCTTCAAAGTCTGGGGAAGTCCCTCCAAGTCATTAAAAGCTCAAGGCAGAAATTTTGTTCAGAGTCACTGAACAAAAAGCTGAAGCTGTCAAAGCTTCTTCCTCTAGATATGAATGATTCCCAAGGGCAGGGGGAACTGCTTTGCCCAAGAACAGGACAGATCCGAAGGAAACCTCCTCTTGGCAGACAAAATGCTAGTATTAGGTCAAAATTGTAAGGGCAAGAGAAAAGAGTTCTGTTTCTTGTCTTTAATAATTATGACAATATGTCAGTAGAGTCATTGAAGCTATTCTCACGACCAGCAAAAACAGGGCTTGAGGTCTGAAGGTGGGGTTAGCACTACCGTGTGGAACCTCTCGGCAAGCTCTCAAACAGGGCTCTGTCAAAAGAGGGTCAACCAGTTCCCAGCCCCTCCTCGAAAACCAGGTTCAGCAAGCAGGGGAGGTTGCCACGGAATGCTGTGGGACCCTGCTTGAGGCTCCCTCCCCGGGGATACCATAGAGACTGGATAACAGAGTGGGCTGCAAAGCAAGCAGAAGTTTGCTTGGGGAAAGCCTGTAGAGCAAACAGCACTGAGCTTCCTTAAAGTGGCAGGCACCTTGCAAATGAGCCCAAGGGAAAATATGAACATAGGAAGCTGCCTTCCACTGAGTCAGACCATTAGTCCATCCAGCTTAGTACTGTCTTAGTACTGTTGACACAGACTGGCAGTGGCTTCCTGAGGCTTTCAGGCAGGATTCCCGCTCAGCCCGACCTGGAGATGCCAGGGAGGGAGCTCAAATCCTTCTTCCAATAGCAGCCCTATCCCCTAAGGGGAATAGTTGCACAGACACATGTCATACTATTCATTCATTTTACATTTTACTAGCTGACCCTGCACAGAGCATCTGTGTGGGCTTGCACTGAGCCTGTGGCATTGCACCCCCACAACGCTCTTGCTCGCTCTCGCTGCCCCCTGCAACACTCTTGCTCGCTCTAGCCACCCCAACTCCCCCCCCGCAAGTCTCTCGCCATGCCCGAAATGCTCTTGCTCACTCTCACTCCCTCCCCCTTCAAGTCTCTTGCCACTCCTGCAACACTCTCATTCGCTCTCACCACCCCCACTCTCCCCCGCAAATCTTTCGCCACTCCCGCAATGCTCTTGCTCGCTCTCACCACCCCCACTCTCCCCCACAAGTCTCTCGCCACTCCCACAACGCTCTCGCTCTCACCACCCCCACTCTCCCCCACAAGTCTCTCGCCACTCCCACAACGCTCTCGCTCTCACCACCCCCACTCTCCCCCCGCAAGTCTCTCGCTCACTCTTGCCACCCCCGCTCACCCCCTGCAAGTCTCCCCACCCCGCAAGTCTCGTGCTCGTGCTCTCTGTCCTCCATCTTTCTATCTCTGTCTCGCAGTCCTTGCTTCCCCCTGCCACTGCCAGGGACTGTCGCCTGCTCGCCTGACAGCCTCTGAGCTCCCTGCCTCTTCACGGCGCAGCTCAGCCAACCGTCTGCCACCCACAGACCTCAGAGCCAACTGTCCAGCTCCTGAAGCTGCCCCAAGCATCCGAGCTCCCTGCTGCTTCACAGCACCCCCGATCCATCTGTCAAACTGCTTTTCAGCTGCCCTGCAGGGCGCAGGGCCCGTCTAGAATTAATAATATAGAATATCCCACTCTTCCTCCAAGGAGCCCAGAGCGGTGTACTACATACTCAAGTTCCTCCTCACAACAACCCTGTGAAGTAGGTCAGGCTGAGAGTGAAGTGACAGGCCCAGAGTCACCCAGCAAGTCTCATGGCTGAATGGGGATTTTTGTGCTCCTTCCTGTCCCCTGCAAGTCACTGGACAAGAGCAGGAGTGTCCCTGCCCTTGCCTGCAGCGTGGTGTAGTGGTTAAAGTGCTGGACTAGGACTGGGGAGACCCGAGTTCAAATCCCCATTCAGCCATGAGACTTGCTGGGTGACTCTGGGCCAGTCACTTCTCTCTCAGCCTAGCCTACTTCACAGGGTTGTTGTGAGGAGGAACTTGAGTATGTAGTACACCTCTCTGGGCTCCACCGGTTCCTCCTTCCATCTGCTGGTGGAGTGGGAGCAACCTCTGGAATGACTGTCTGTGCAAGGCTCACTAGTTTGGCCTCATGGCGGCAATGGCAATGGGGGGGAGGCTTGCGGTTGCAGCCGGGGGCTCAAAGCAGCAGCGGAGGACCTCACGGCGGGGGCAGCCAGGGTGCCCAATTTGCCTCGGTGTGACACTGCACCATCATCAAAATTCAGAGGGTAGCAGTGCCAATGAGGGTGTGCAGGTGTGGGCGACACTTTGCTACTCACTCTCCCACCCTGCTGGCACTGCAAGAGTGGCAAGTGGCAGCATCAGGGCAGGTGGGTGATGGGGACACCCTCCCCCACATGCCCACCCTCCTATGCCCAGAGATGCTAGCAAGGGGTGGCAGTGGCGGATTGATGGGGAGGCAGTCACCACTTGGCTACAGTGGCAGTGGGGGGGTGGGGTTCTCCCTTTTACCTTCTACACATACTATACAGTGGGGTGGGGGTGTGTGCCATGGAGGCCACAGCCACAGCTGCGGGGAGGGTGAGCGGGCGAGGGGAAGGTTCCCCCTTCTGCCTTCCCAAACCATGCTGCGGTGTATGGAGTACCTGGGCTACTTATGGGGGCATCTTGCAATTGCTCTCATCGGCATCTGGCAATTGCTCCAGGGGGCATCTGCTGTGTCCCTCCTGGATCTGAGGAGTGCGTTGGGGGGGAGGGTGTGACTCTTCCTTTGGGGCTGGTTGGCAGCTGCAGCTGCTCTAGTCTTCTCTCTCCTTTTGGGCATCAGGACGGAGTTCAGTTCCTTTGACAGTGTTGCAATTGCCAGAAAAGGGTTAACTGAGGCTACCAATTAGGCAGCAGCAAAGAGGGACTGCAGCTTGGAGCCCTCTGAGTGGTCTCCTTGGGTCACGTGCTTGCTCTGTCCACTCATGGACTGCTGTTGCCATGGGCAGGGCTGGAGGACCAACAATTCTAGCAATGGCTGGAGAGAACCTTAAAATGTTAATTGTGTGTCGCTCACACTCCCTGCCGGGTTTGCAGCATGTACCTGTCTGTTTGCTATGAGGTAAAAATAGGGTTCTATCTGCTTTCAGAATGTAACCCTATTTTCTGCTCGTCTGAATAGCTTCTTCATGTTGGTGGGGTAAGGACCATAAACATTAACAGGGAGAGGTGGGTACAAGCAGGTCCGGCATCACAGATCAGTACTTTGGGGCAGTTGCCAAGGGCTCATTCATTCATTCAGGTTGTTCACACACGCAGCCAAGACTGGGCTTGGCTGCTTAAGCCTGATCTTTGCTGAGCGTGTAAACCACCGGGAGTCACACAGCTCCCAGTGGCAGTGAACCCGCTTAGAGAGCCCGCCACTCAGTCAGGGTTAAAGACACAAGAGCGCCCTTACCCCGGGCTAACTGATCATATGTTAGTGCCGTGAGGCTCCTCGAGGTACCCACACACCAGCAGCCTCCCACCCAGCGTCGAAAAAATCCCCATAATGCGCCATACACTCATGTGGTGCCCTGTGGGAGTTCCAGGGGCCAGGAGGCTCCCAAACCTTTATGCTGCTGGAAGCAGCCAGCAGTCTTCTGGGTGGGGATCCACGACCCAGCAATGACAGGAAGATAGTCTGTGGGGGAGCTAAGCATTTTGAGGCTTCCTCCCCTAGTCCCTTTTGAGCCCTTTCTCCAAATCACAAGAAAGGGCATTCTCTCTCTCTCTCTCTCTCTCTCTCTCTCTCTCTCTCTCTCTCTCTCTCTCTCTCTCTCTCTCTCTCTTATATTATGGGATGGTGGGATGCAGACAGCAGCAAGGAGGGGTAACAGCAGCTGCCATTTCACACTCATTTGCCTGCACTCAGTGCCAGGCCAGTGGAATGGATAGAACCACAGGAAGCTGCCTTGTAGCAAGTCAGATCATTGGTCTATCTAGCTCAGTATTGTCTACACAGATCAGCAGCGGCTTCTCCAAGGTTAAAGGCAAGAACCTCTCTTGAAGAAGCCATGGAGGGAACTTGTAACCTTCTGCACGCAAGTATGCAGGTGCTTTTCCCAGAGTGGCCCCATCCCCTAAGGGAATATCTTACAGTGCTAACATTTTATTTTTATTTATTGTTAAATTTTTATACCGCCTTTCATTAAAATGATCACAAGGCAGTTTACAAAACATTTAACAATATAAAACCATAAAAACTATACAATAAAAATTAAAATGGAATATAAAAATACACATCTAATTAAAAATGAAAAAACAAAAAACATGTATAATATAACCATAAGATATAAAGCAGCAGCAACCCCATCCCCCACTCATTTAAAGTTTTGAAAAGCCTGGATAAAAAGCCAAGATTGTACTTGCTTTCTAAAAACTGTGATGGAGACTGGGGAGTGAAGACCCACTGGGAGAGCATTCCAAAGTCTGCGGGCAATGACTGAGAAGGCCCTGTCACGTGTACACAACAGGTGAACCTCCCTCATTGTTGGCACATGGTACAGGGCCCCCTCTGATGACCTCATCGAGCAGGCAGAAGCCCTTGGGAGCAGGGGGTCCCTCAGGTATTCAGGGCCCAAACCGTTTAGGGCTTTAAAGGTTAAAACTAGCACTTTGAATTGGACCCAGAAACAGATTGGAAGCCAATGTAGCTCATTCAAAATGGAGGTAACAGGTCCCAGCTCCCGCATTTTCCACTAGCTGCAGTTTCTGAATATTCTTCAAGGGAATCCAGACATGACATGTCTAAGGCATGGGTAACAGTGGACAAATCTGCCTTCTCAAGAAAGAAGCACTTGTGCGTTGCATTATTGGGGCTCGGGGGTGCCACATGGTGGTGCTTATCTGCTCCCAACCCCTAGAGTGCCCGAACGAGGTGTGGGAGCACCACAGGGGAGCAGCCGCTCATATGGGCAGATGTTACGCCCACCAGAGGAAGGGTAAGCATTAGTCTCTGGGGAGAGCAGGTCAAACCGATTCTCCCTGCAGACCTCCTTTCTGCAGAATGCCCGTGAGAAGAGCCCCATGGTCTTAAAATTAGTCAGTGCTAGTTCTCAGGGATGTATTGATTGTAAGCCCACATCTTCTCTCCTTTTAAGGTGAAGTGTACAACATCCAGATTTGAAAAGAACAAAAAGAGCAGCTCCTATATTGGTGCACCCCAGTGGCGTATCGGGGGGAAACGGTGCCCAGGGCAAGCTGGCCCTGAAATGGCGCCCCCCCATGCCCCCCAGCCCCCACATACCTGTGAGGGCGGAGCGGCGCCCCCCCGGTGGCAGATCGCCAGCAGTGGTGGCAATTCGGCGGTGGCATGCGGCAGTGGGTCGCCGCTGAGTGTGGCGGCGGGTCACCCGCCGAGTGTGGTAGCGGGCGTGTGGCAGCGATTTGGCGGTGGCGGGCAGCGGCGGGTTGCCCGCGGCCCGCCGAGTGCGGCGGTGGCTGGCTGGTGGCTGATGTGGCGGCAATTCTGTGAACTGCGCATTCATTCTGTGAACTGTGCAGGTGCGCCTGCACAGTTCGGAAGCGACGCCGGGCCAGGAGGCAGGCTCAGTGTCACTCTGCGGCCTGCACTCCGTCCTCGGCGGGCGATCCGCTGCCGCCGCTCGGGCCACGCTACAGCCCATCGCCGCCACGCCAGCCACCAGCCAGCCACTGCCGCACTCGGCGGGCTGCGGGCGACCCGCCGCCGCACGCCACCGCCAAATCACCGCCGCATGCCCGCCGCCACACTCGGCGGGCGATCCAGGGGTGGTGGGGGGAAGCCACTTTTGGGCACCCCCCACGTGACCCGCCGTTTGGCGCCCGGGGCACATGCCCCCCCTGCCCCCTATCGTTACGCCCCTGGTGCACCCACTCTTGTCTTTCTTTCTGCTGGACGAGAAGACCTCAGGTTTGGGTGTGTCGAAATGGCAGCGAGAAACCAGAATGCAGTTTTTGGAAGGGGTATGAATGTAAATGTACATGCAACCTCCCCCACTATCTTGGCTCAAAAAGAGTTTAAAAGTTCTGGTATATGAGCACAGCAGGACATGTAAAAGCCCATCGCCGCCACGCCAGCCACCAGCCAGCCACTGCCGCACTCGGCGGGCTGCGGGCGACCCGCCGCCGCACGCCACCGCCAAATCACCGCCGCATGCCGGCCGCCACACTCGGCGGGCGATCCAGGGGTGGTGGGGGGAAGCCACTTTTGGGCACCCCCCACGTGACCCGCCGGGGTGGCGCCCGGGGCACATGCCCCCCCTGCCCCCTATCGTTACGCCCCTGGTGCACCCACTCTTGTCTTTCTTTCTGCTGGACGAGAAGACCTCAGGTTTGGGTGTGTCGAAATGGCAGCGAGAAACCAGAATGCAGTTTTTGGAAGGGGTATGAATGTAAATGTACATGCAACCTCCCCCACTATCTTGGCTCAAAAAGAGTTTAAAAGTTCTGGTATATGAGCACAGCAGGACATGTAAAAGTGTGTCTCAATTTGTCTAAAAGGTTTCAGGAAAGTCACCCCAGAATGCATAATAAAGGAAGAATTACTTGCTTTGGGTATCTCTAAATTCCAATCAAGGATGCTTCTCCAAGCCAGGATGTCCCACCATCCATCAAACTAATTAACGTGAGAAGCTCATGACCCCAGAATAAGTTCAAAACCATGGAATTCACAAATAAGATCAAGCTAACCGCTTTGGCAATCTATCCCTTGATCATTTTAATCAAGAAACTCTAGACTTGCTCTGAGGACTAGGGGTTCAGGAATGTTTTAATCTGAATAACTAACTCCAAAATAAAGCAGGCCTTGTCACTGAAAGTTATTAAATCACGGTCTCTGCTAATGACATAAGGGGCAAACATGCTTACTGCCTCCAACCTGACCATCTCAAAAGGTCTGCTTTTGCAGAACAATCAATTCTTTAGCAATGTCTTTGTCCAGAAAGCTCCAGTTCAGGAAATAGTCACCAGGCCTAACAATTTGAGAACATCTTCTCCAACAGAAGACCCCAAAAGAAAGAATGGTTGTCACCCAGGGTCTCTTCTGTGGCATGAGTACCTGCCTTTCATACTGCTTCTTCCTTTGCTTCCCCAGATCTCTACGTAGACTAAGGATGAGTGATTCCTCCACTAGGATCAACAAATCTGTGGTTCCAGCCAAACCTTTTCTTCTTCCACTCTGTCCTGTCACCTCAGCAACCCTGACCCTTTGATCAGATCTGAAACCAGCACAAGCCTGTTCTGACTTCAGGAGAATAAGGATGCCAAAGCTGAAGGAACTTCTCCCCATCTCTCTCTCTCTGCTCCATAGCGCTCTCTCTCTCTCTCTCTCTCCACATCTCTCTCTCTCACACACCCCATCTCTCTCTCTTTCAACCTCTGCTCAAGGAAAAAAGCCTTTCTCCGACCACTACACTCCTGCTTGTAACCTCAAGCCATTCACTGACTTTCCTCGCCCCACGCTTCCACTTCCCTAATAGTTCTTATTCTGTTCTAGGGGTTCTATCTCTGAAGACTCTATGATTTTAAATGCCTTTTGATCTTAATTGATAGTTTATTTCAATGTATTCTTGTTAATTCCTTTAAATTCTGTGACATTATTGCTAATTCCTTTTTGCTTTCTGTGAACTAGTGAGCATATTATTTAATAAAAACTACAATATGAAGTAATTCACACAATCAAAAGTTGAGTGTGAGAAACTCAGTGAGACTTGCCAGAAGGGGGTTTGCGGGGAGAGGGGGTTAGCCCGCTCTCCCCACAGACGATCAATCAGTCTGCCCTGGGTGGCTGGATCTGCCGCCCACACGACTGCTGGCTCTGTCATGGCTATGGAGATTGGGGGCTGTGCGACCCCCGGAAGTTCCAGGATGCCCCGCGTGAGTGTGTGGAGCATCCTGGAGAGACCCCCAGGGCCAGGAGGCTTGTTTCAGCCTCCTGGCAGGGGTCTCCTCATGTGTTGCTGCGGCATGGAGCTGCAGCACAGCAATACATTATCACAAAAATTGGGTTAGTGGAGCGCTCGCTCCGCTAACTCCATTTAAAGGGAGGGCTGCAAAAGCAGGTCACCTGCTATGGAGAAAGCGGGCTTGCCTGCAAGCCCGGTGGTTCTCACGCTCGGCCGAAATCAGGCTAGGCTCCCTTAGCCCGATTTTGGCCAATCGTGAGAATCGCCTCATTGTGTGGAAGCAAGGTAGGAGGAAAAGCTACCCAGGTTTTCCACCCACCTTGCTTCCACACAACCAAAAATTGGGAGCATGCAGAGCTCCCAAGCCCGAGCAGAACACAGTTTTTGATTGCATGAATGAACTCATTATGTTATAAGTCTTTTTATTCTCCTTTTGTGGTATCACCCCACGATTACAGAAAGGTAGCCCTTCATTAAAATATCCTAAAAACTCATGTCGCCATCACCACACCCAACGTGCAACTTAACAAGTGGGGGAAGAGTAGCACCAGTTCCATTCACACATGCACCAAAAACTGGTCTAAGGTAGCCCAGCCTGTTTTTCAGTGTGTGCGTGTACCGCCGGGATCAAGCCCGATCCTGGCAATGCCTCAGTGGCAAACCTGCCTAGGTAGCCACCCTTGAAAATGTGGTTAGGAAAACGAGCACTCTCCTAACCCTGTTTCTATGACTGGCAAGCAGCCATGGCTGGCAGACTGAGGAGTTCCTGGGCAACTTTGGGGAGAAGATGGTGGAATCCCCATAATGCACTGTGCACTCATGCTGTGCATTATTGGAGCTCTGGGGGAGTGGGGTGATACGGAGCGATGTGTCTCAGCCAGGAGCGTAGCAAGGTTGGAGGGGGCCCAGAGACAAGATTTTAAAATGGACCCCTCCCTGATATATACACACACACAATATATATAGTGTACTCACACTTACATCCCCATTATGAATACGGTGAATATCTAGTTCACATTGAATCTAGTTTTTTTACTCTCTGCTCCTGCTGATCTCCAAGAGACTTAACATAATTCATAGGGGGGGCAACACGGGCGAGTGGGGAGTCATGTAACATGCCTCTGGGGGGCCCCTTGAAGCAGTGGGGCCCCAAGACGACTGTCTCCCCATGCCTAAAGGTAGTTACGCCCCTGGTCTCGGCACCCGGCCCTCCAAGCTATTGGCAGCAGCCGGTAGTCATCTGGGTGGGTGATCCACCCACCAAAGAGGACACCGTCAATCATCTGCGGTGTGTGTGTGTGTGTGGGGGGTAAGCTCTTTAGGGATTCCTCCCCTCTAACCCTCTTGCCCTTTCTCACTGCTTGTGAGAAAGGGCTCAATTTGTCCTACAGTTAAGGGCTACTAATTCTTACATCCATGAGAACTGGCACTAACTAGTGTAAAGACAAAGTCCCTTCAAGTCAAGCTAAAAGCTCAAGGCAAATTTAGACAGTGCTCTGTTAGCTTTGAATTAGGAATTCCAAACTACCCCATGAGTCTTGCCCTCCTCAGGAAATCATTTTCACTTTGTTGATCTCATCTGAAGGTCCAACCAAGTAAAAATCAGGTTGTGCAAGTCTTTAAAAAATATGACGAATCTTTTGGAAGTGGTAGGGGAAAGCAAACAGAAAGTGTGTGGAAAACATACTGCATTTCAGATTCCACCCATCTGCTCTCGCTTTAGCAGCAAACCTGATTATTCTGCTGCAGCCAGCAAATAACCTCAATTAGAACAGGAGTTACATGTACCCTTATAACAGGGATTTTATCTCCCCTTGGCTAAAATGACCTTTGGAAAACTAAGGAAAACTTTTAATTAAAAAATGTGAGTAGCTTTTTAGCTTGCTTGTAAAACAGAAACTTTTAAAATGCAGTTTCATTGTTTCTGAAGTACAAAGCATTACAACAGGTTCTAAAATATTCATTGTTTTCTATGGGTAATATGAATTCACGTATAGGTTTAATCTTGACTTCAGCTCACATTTTTCACATAAAATATACTCGCATGAAAGGTTCATTTCTTTGTTGCTAAGATGCTTTGTGAATAAAGCAGGTTATGGCATTTCCATTTGGTAAGTTTGTATATGAAACACTGGGTTCATTATGACAAATTGATTAATGAGTGAAATATGTTGGTTTCCATTTGACGTGCAATAAACTGTACTGTTGGAGAATTGCATTTGTTTGTATAAATCATTTATTTGCTTATGAGCTGCACTGGTCTGAAGTTAAATGGAAGCTGGAGTTAAATATATATAGGCATCTCTTGGCCTGTGATTCATTGTGCACAATCCCCAGGGAAGTTAATAACTTTTCTGTGTGAATATAGGCACTTTTGTTTTATAAGTATGAAATCCAAAAGAGCTCTGGGATACCTTTCATGCAGATACGTATAAGAGGGTAATGTATGCAGAAACTTTATAAAAGGGTAAGCAAATGGCCCTCATTTCAAGACATGCCCCTTCTTTTAAAGGATTTTTCCATATTCCACTGTAGCTTAGTTCTGCGGAAAATGAATAAGTACCTTTAATTTCAAAATACTTCAGAAATTTAGTCTGTGAAATGGATATCAGATCTGCAACGTGTCAATTATTTTTATTTTTTGTATTGGACAACCGATGCTATAGATATTTGGAGTTTAACCCAGAAACTTATCACTGCTTTCAAACAGAATAGCCTCGACCCACTTAACAGCCAAATGCACTTGGAAACAGGCTGCATGCATGCACCCATAGCTAGACAAATAATCATGCGTGCAATAGGGATGTGCAAAAAATTTCGGGCACAGATCGATCTGTGCCCGAAACGAGCAATTTCGGGTGATTCGGGGCTGAACCAAATCACCCTAGATGTCCCCCGATATTTTTAGGGGCTGAGCCGAATCACCCGGATTTCGGGGCCAAAAAATTTGGGTGATTCGGCTCATGACCGATTTGGGGGGATTTTTTGAAGTTTTAGTGACTTTGGGGCAGTTCAGGGGCATAGAATGGGATCTGGGCAAAAAGAGTGGGGTGGGGTGGTAGTGCCTAATGGGTGCAGGCTACCACCCCAATTTCAGGGGGATAGGGCAAAGGGCTGATTTTTGGGAAATTTCTGAAGTTTTTGTGTCTTTGGGGCAGATTGGGGCAGAAATTGGGGTCTGGGGCAGAATGGTGGGGTGGGGTCGTAGTGCCTAATGGGTGGAGGCTACCACCCCAATTTAAGGGGGATTGGACAAAGGGCTGATTTTTTGGGAATTGTTGAGGTTTTTGTGTCTTTGGGGCAGTTTGGAGGCAGAAAGTGTATCTGCCCCAAAAGGGTGGGGTGGCGTGGTAGTGCCTAATGGGTGGAGGCTACCACCCCAATTTCAGGGGGATTGGGCAAAGGGCTGATTTTTGGGAAATTTCTGAAGTTTTTGTGTCTTTGGGGCAGATTGGGGCAGAAATTGGGGTCTGGGGCAGAATAGTGGGGTGGGGTGGTAGTGCCTAATGGGTGGAGGCTACCATCCCAATTTAAGGGGGATTGGACAAAGGGCTGATTTTTGGGGAATTTTTGAAGTTTTGGTGTCTTTGGGGCAGATTGGGGGCAGAAAGTGGATCTGCCCCAAAAGAGTGGGGTGGGCTGGTAGATAGTGCCTAATGGGTGGAGGCTACCACTCGTCCCCAATTTCAGAGTGATTGGGCAGAGGGCTGGATTTTGGTGAATTTCTGAGGTTTTTCTTCATAAGGTGCAGTGTGCTAGATTGATATTCATAGTAAATGAGAGGGTGAAAAAGTGAAAGTGGGGTCATGAGAGTTCTTTAATTGAAAAAAATCTCATTTGGTATCATTGAATGAGAATTCACACCTCAGAAAATAAGGGAATAACATCCCTTCAGAAAAACTTCTGAGGTGTGAATTCTCATTCAATTCCACCCATTGGGTACTACCACCCCACCCCAAAAATTTGCCCCTGGGCCCTTTTTCTCCCCCCCCCCAAATCGATTTGGATTTGGATTTGGATTAAATCCGAATCCGAAACGAATCAAAGGTGATTTGGGTGGCCCATATTCGGGCACAAAACAGAACAGGGGTGATTCGGTTCGGGTCCCGAACCGAATCACCAAAAATCCGAATTGCACACCCCTAGTGTGCAATCACTGTTTGTGTGAGAGGTCTATGCAGCAGCCACGTCTGAATGACTGTAGCCCAGTTATGCTGCAGTTATGCTCTGCTGCTGTCCAGTCCAGTACCCTGTTCCTCATCCAACAGCTGACTGGAGCAACTAGAGCTTAGTTGAATGGACAGTTGGATTAGGGTGCTTATGAAAAAGCAAGTTCAAATTATAGACATAATTAATCTTCTGTACACAGAGGCAGACCATTGGTTCATTTAGCACTGCCTTCTCTGGTGGCAATAGCTCTTCAAAGTCTTAGGCAGACTTTGCCTAAAGTCTGGTTGTGTGCTACAACAGGAGCCATGCGGCTCCTGGTGGCAAGACCACTTAAATGCCCCCCTTAAATGAGGTTAGCAGAGCTCCGCTAACCCCATTTTTCTGATAGTGTGTTGCCACAGTGCGGCTCCGCACCACAGCAACTCATGAGTAGCGCCCCCCCCCCCCCACAGGCCTAATGGCACCAGAGAGCTCCCCAGAGTGCCACCTGTACTCCTGCGGGATATCCTGGGATTTCCAGGGCCAGAAGGCCAAACCCCACCACCCCAACCGGCTCAGTGACAGAACCGGTAATCATCTGGGCAGCCGATCCAGCTGCCCAGGGAGGGCTGCCTGATTGTCTGTGGGGAGAGTGAGTCAAACCCGCTCTTCCTGCAGACCCTGTTTGGCCACTTCACATTGCTCACATGAAGTGCCTCTTATTTCTTCAAGCTACATATGAGGCATGCCACTTTTTATTGCTTTTGTGCTAATCCCCTTCTTATAGAAAAAACAACAACAACACTTAGAAATATTAAGAACATAAGAACAGCCCTGTTGGATCAGGCCCAAGGCCCATCTAGGCCAGCATCTTGTTTCACACAGTGGCCCACCAGATGCTGCTGGAAGCCACAGACAGGGGTTGAGGGCGTGCCCTCTCTCCTGCCATTACTCCCCTGCAACTGGTACTCAGAGGCATCCTGCCTTTGAGGCTGGAAGTGGCCTATAGCCCTCCGACTAGTAGCCATTGATAGACCTCTCCTCCATGAAGTTATCCAAACCCCTCTTAAAGCCATCCAGGTTGCTGGCTGTCACCACATCTTGTGGTAGAGAATTCCACAGGTTGATTATGTGTTGTGCGAAAAAGTACTTCCATTTGCTGGCCCCAAATTTCCGGGCAATCAATTTCATGGGATGACCCCTGGTTCTAGGGTTATGTGAGATGGGAGGAAAGTTTCTCTCTATCAACTTTTCCCACACCATGCATGATTTTATAGACCTCTATCATGTCTCTCCACAGTCATCTTTTTTCTAAACTAAAAAGCCCCAGATGTTGTAGCCTTGCCTCGTAAGAAAGGTGCTCTGGACCCCTGATCATCTTGGTTGCCCTCTTCTGCACCTTTTCCAGTTCTACAATGTCCTTTTTAAGATGTGGTGACCAGATGTGTTGTGTTATTCATCTAACACAATCTTTTTCACTGCTGGGCTCTCCCCCACCCCTGGGATTTTTAGTGTATGGGCGATTAAACAAAGTGATCGTGTTTTGCTCCAGTCTATCTCCTCATTCTGCTTCATGCTTAGACCAGGTTTAAATCAACTTAAAATCCTAGACTTGTATTTAAAAGGTCCAGCAATTTCTGCTAGTTCATTCCACAAGGCAGGCACCCCTGACCAGATTTTTAAAATTACATGAAGCATAGAACACACAGCCAAATTGTCAAGTAATCATCGTTTTCAAATGAGCCAACTTTAATGCTGGCATCAGAGCCTGCCATTTCAATTTATTGAAGTTACATCTGCTAACAATGGTACTATTCTTTGCCAAATATACTTTAAGTGGGGTGCCAAAAGTCTGTGATAGAATTTCCTCCCCATCAGGGATATCTTTGTCTGTCAGAGTATTATATACACATTCTGGTAAACTGGGGAACCTAGCAGTATGGGACAATTTCATGTACAGGCCAGATATTAATATGGTGCCTGAGACTACAGGCCCACTGAAAAGTGAACATTTAGCAAATGTTACCAAGCAGCAACCTCTGAGAATACACTTTATCCCAATTTGGGAAAGCGCTACAGCGCTGCAATCTTCTTATCAATGCTGGCTAAACTACATCCTGTATGTATAATAAACAGCTGATGATATTCTCTTTAGTACTCTTTTCAAATGAATGTTTTAATACTCTTTTCAAATGAATGTTTGAATGCAAGCTAAACAGTATGAGGCTCTACACATGAGCAGCCAATCTGAGGCATAGGCAACCATGAGCACTGCCAGATTCCACGGAGATCCCTGAGGTGCTGTGGCACCAAACCCAGCACCGTAGCCTGGGTCTCAGCCTGGGTTAATGGCCCAAGAGCACCGTTAACCCAGGCTCTGGGATCGTGGGCTGCTTGCAACCCGTGCTGACACAGAGATGAGCACCTAGAGCTGATCTCCTGGGGGAATTCCCCAATGCACCACATTCATTGCATGGTGCATTGTGGAATTCCCCCAGCCACTGGAACGCCACAGTGGTCGCTGCCATGGCAATTGTGTGTGTGGCAGCATGGCTCAACTGGGGCCATTCAGGTTCATCTGCGGGGAAGGTAGGCTTAACCCTGCCTTACCCCTGCCCACCCACATGATCATGTGAAAGGCCCCTATGTTTAATGAAACAATTCCCTAGGAAGACTACTTATGCTCTTCAATATGAGTAACCAAGCAAACATGACTCTGCTGTTGCCTACATAGAGAGGCAGTTCCCACGATCAGTGGGAGCTGCCTGTAGTGGGTTAGAGGAGAGAGAGGTCTTAGCCCGCTCTCCCCATAGATGACCCAGCAGTCTGCTCCGGGTGGCTGAACTGGCCGCCCACATGACTGCCAGCTCTGTTATGGAGCCAGCAGGTGCTGGGGGGAGTAGGGGCCGATTGGCCCCCAGAAGCTCCTGCATGCCCTGCGTGAGCGCGCAGGGCATGCTGGAGAGACCCCCGAGCCGGGAGGCAGCTTTTTACCTCCCCTCTGGTGGTCTCCTCATGAGTTGCTGCAGTGTGGAGCTGCACCGTGGCAACTCACGATCAGAAAAACAGGGTTTGCGGAGCGCTCACTCCGTGAACTCAGTTTTAGCACCAGGCTACTTAAGCAGGTGACCCGCTTTTGAACCACCAGGCTCGTAGCCGAGCCCGGTGGTTCTCACGATGGGAGAAAATCAGGCTAGCTGAAAATTGGGCTAGGTTCTCACGATCGGAGAAAATCGGGCTGGTGTGAATAGCCTCAATATGATTTATACTAGGAGGCGGGTCTCACAATCTGTGAGACCCGCTTTTGTTAGAACTGTGGGGAGAGCGGGCTAAGCCCTCTCTCCCCGCAGACGAGCGGGCAAGGAGCCCTGGGCAGCCGGATCAGCCACCCACACGATGGCCAGCTCCGAGACGGAGCCAGAGGGGTGTGGGGTGCGCGGGGGGTGCACGGCCCCCGCAAGCCCCAGTATGCCCTTCACGAGTGTGCAGGGCATACTGGGGAGACCCCCGAGCTGGGATGCTGCTTTTAAGCCTCCCGGCTGGGGGTCTACTTGTGAGTAGGCATGGCGCGAAGCTGCACCGCGGCTACTTACAAGCCTAAAAAGCAGGTTTGCAGGAGCGCTCACTCCGCAAACCTGCTTTTTAGCAGGGGTTCTCGAGCGGGTTACCCGCTCAAGAACCACTGGGCTTGGCTGCGAGCCCGGTGGTTCTTACAACCAACAAAAATCGGGCTAGGCTCTTCTAGCCCGATTTTTGTTGGTCGTGAGAATCGCCGCCAGATATTCTTCAGTCTCCCAAATGGTCATCATAATCATATGGGATAGGCTAGAGCTGTTCTTATTGCTTATGTCCTGCTATGCTTTCCAACTTCACTGTATTCCCTGACATCTGTTCTTGAAACATTAGCGATCCACCATATGGTGGACCATAATCCTTAAAATGGATTCTTCATGTTCTGATTTTGATCGTTTGACATGTAAGTATATTGTTGCTTGCCTTGCTTCTTTCAAGGGTTCAAATCATGATTCTGATCCTGAACTATGTTTCTGAATATTAATCTTGTGTACATATCCTGATCATGGCTATCTAGTTCTGGGTCGTGAGTAGGGTTACTATCCCTCCAGGACTGAAGTAGAGTCTCCAAGAACTGGCATAAATCTCCAGGTGAATATTGAAAGCAATCTTGGAGATTTAAAGGCGTGGAGATTGTTGTGGAAGATATTGGGGCTGTGGCTGGGGAATTCTCCCATTATATTTTCAGACAGAGTTGACAACCCTAGGTGAGACTTGCTCCTCGCATACCTTATATGCTGCCAAAGCCTCTCTGTGTTTCCCCCTTTGTCTGTTTGGGGGAGCAGAGAAGAAAGAACTAAAGACATATTGTGCAATTCTCATGAGCAGCCAAAACCGGGCTAAGGCACCCAAGCCTGGGCTTATCTGCCCGTGAGAACCGCCAGGAGGCACATGGCTCCTGGTGGCACCTCAGTGGCAAACCCGCCTAGGAAGCCTGCCTCTTAAACGAGGTAAAGAGAGCGAGCACTCCCTTAACCCTGTTTAACTGACTGTGTGTCAGCACCAGCTGCTTTCACCTGGCACTGCAACATTGACGGGTGCCCGCCTGCCACTGGAGGGATCCCCACAGTGCTTTGCGCACTTGTGTGGTGCATTGTGGGATTTCCGGGGCCTGGGACAAGTCCTGGCCTCAGAGCGATCTTCCCTACTCTGTGCTGCACAGAGCAGGGCTGATTGTGCAGGAGCGCAGAGCATGCTCCCACCAGATAAACAACCTTCCATCCGCCCGGAAGGCCATGTGAATGGCCCTTTTATTTACAAATGACCTTCTAAAGTTTCCAGCCATGGAGCAAGGAGAAGGAAAAGAACCATGGCTCCTTTGCTTTCTCCGCAACCTCATCTAGTAGCAGTAGGGAAATAGTTCCTTCTCCCTTTCCTACCTCCTAGCTGGATCCCTTCCTTTGCCTTTCCCTGAAGTGAAGTAAGAAGGTGAATGCAACCAATACTCCATCTTGCCTGTTCCCTGTCTCCTACTGGGAGAAGGACAACTGTCAGCATCTGGGAGAGAAGAGTTGTATATCCCCAAGCAGCTGGATTTAGTTCAGACACACCAGTCATTGGGTCCCCCCCCCTTACATAGTTTTACACTCTCATTGCCTTTGATCTGCTGTATTCCATATCCCAGACAAGACTGAAAACATCCTACTAACTGCCTTTGATATGCCTCTGAGTGTAGTTGGAAAGGCTGAGGCACTTTTGATCTAGTTTCCATATCCTGAGAAAGTTTACTACAAGATTGCTGGAGCATACCTGACCTAAGAGAGTGAATGACAGTACAGCTATATGATTTCCTATGCAGTCACAATTAAAGACATTGGGATATATGCATTGCCTTTTACCTGAAAGGATAATCTTGGGATGTGGGGAGGGACAAACCCTGGTATTTCTTCCTGTATTTTCTGAAAAAGAAAAGGAGCAACATTCCCTCATGTGGTTCTTACCACTGAATATGACAATCTGGCTGCATGTTATTTGTGAGCATATGGGCTGGATTCATTCAGAACAGTACTAACCAAAACACTAGAATTTGCATAATGACTATATGTTGGTTAAAATGTTCTTTGGCAAGAATATTCAGCCATAGTTTTAAATGAAGAATTTTCTAACACACTACGAGCATAATTCCACAAGGGATTCATCAGATTCAGTAAAAGTAACTCAGTCTGATAACAACAGTCATTCACAGACATTTGTCACTTTGAAAATTCAATTTAAAATCATTATCTAATCATTCCTTTCTGAATCCCTACAGAGAAAGAGAAAACCCATTTTGAAGATGAATGCACAGGAAGAAAACACAGGAATACATAGATGAATAAAGGAAGATGTAAGGCACCAAGTTTTGATGTTATATCCACCCCAATTCTGCTAATTTGAAAGAGAGTCAGTCATATGACTTGATGATGAGATCAAAATCTGGCTCAACCAGAGTTTGGTTTTCCCATGTACTACCTTGAGGAAACAGAAAAAGTTAGCAGAAGATCAAATGGCTGATTCAGACGTTCAGAAAGTGCACAGGAGACCATGTTCCCCCTGCCATTATACAACCTTAGAAAGAAGTAAGGGATGGCATGTAGTCTCTCTGTTCAAGGGGGGAAAGCAGTCTGTGCAAGCAGAGGGGCTGTGTGGATTTTCCTAGCTGAAGCTCCAGGGAGCTGCCACTGGCCACACTCTGGCTTCCACTTTGCTCCTCAGAAGGCGGCTTGTGGTGGTGGCACTCTGAAGCAGTAGTGGTGGTTGCTCTTTTTTCATACCTGAAAATATTACAACCAAGTCTTCTCTTGGACTTAGGGGGGCAAATGCAAGAAAACATATTCATTCCCTCAGCTTCAGTCACTTGGGTTCCTGCAAAGACAACAGGACTTCATAGAAGATTCCGAGATTTGTCCTGAAGTCATCCAGTTTGGAGGCTGGTCCTATGGTTGTTCTCGGAGGATGTCTCCAACCAAGACTATTTCCTCTCTTCCTATCTCTTTAACTTGCAAGGGGCCATTGCAGAGGGATTCCTCCAAACTCCCAGGCCTCCTTGCTTGTTTTATATCTACCTCCCAACAGTGGCATCTGCATCTGCTCTTTGTTGTCAGCGTTCCTAGGAACATAAGTGCATGCACATTGTTGCCTAGTGGTTTGGGGAACTAGGAAGAGGAAGCTTTTTAAAAAACATTTTAAAAAACTTTTTTTTAAGGGAGATTTAAAAAAACAACAACAACTAAGATTTTCCTGTATACATTGGGGAAACCCCAGTATGGGGAACTCACTTTAACCCACTTCCTGGGCCCTATTTGGCACCCAGAATGCCTGCACACAACCTGCTCACTTTACTAATAGAGATGGTGATTGAGAATTAGTAAGCCTATTCACATGAGCTAACTAACCCAGGCTAGGAAGGCCCAGCTTGGGTTGGGCTGCTCGTATGCAGCACCAGGCTCAAGACAAACCCCAACGCTGCCCTCTTGCCCAACCTGACTTTTAACCCCAGCCTTTAGCCTTTCGTTTAGCCTTGGCAGGTGATCATGAGAATGATCGCCACCAGGTTAAAAGGCTTCCCCATGGCCTGCCACCATATCCGGCAGCGAGCTGGGGGAAAGGAGCGCCCACACGGAGTCGAATGGCTGTTATACAAAAAGCAGCTGTCCCGCTGTGTGTGTGCTGCATTCTGGGTCCTTGGGTGACCCAGAGCGTGCTTTCCCTCTGCTGCCTCTAGAGTGACGACTGCCGTCTTGAAACACATATGGGCATGCATTCAGCAAAGCTTTATTTTAAAGTTGATCATCTGTGGGGAAGCAGGTAGTAGCCTGCCTTCCCCCAGTCCTCACCACCCAGGTAATAATAATCAGGGGCGTAGCAAGGTTGGAGTGGGCCCAGAGACAAGATTTTAAAATGGGGCCCCCCCACTCAAAGTCCAGGGCCTCCGCACACCCCAGGCCCCCAAGGATTTAAGTCTGATATTTCAAAATAAGTATGCTGCCTGCAAATACATTTCACTGAATACACACATGCACACTTCACAGTATATAGTGATATACATTGAGTACTATATATTTGTGCTACTTTTAATGCCTAGAACACACTAGCAACACTAATTATTAAAATGGCCCCCTCGCTGCAGATTAGCCAAGGAGACTTTCAACCATGCAGGGTGAGCCTATGTTTGTTTTCTCAGAATTCTGAACAAATTCAGTCAAGTTTGATTCCAGGAGGTTTTTCACAGGAGGCTTTTAAAGCCCTTTAACACACATCTCCTCTGGAATAGAGGTGCTGCACTCACATGTTGGCCAGATTTACCCTGAAGTCCCTGCAGGTTATTGGGGAACAGTTCACACACAAGAAAAAATAAAATAAAATAAAAGCACAAGACTTGCTTCACAGTTCTCACTCAGACCTTCTGGGTTGCAAAACAACTTGAACATAAGTGCATTTATAAATGAATGAATAAAATAAATATAATACTGTTTCTTCCAGAAGTTTTTGTAATTTTCTGCCATGAAACAAGCCACTTATAGGACTTTTTAGATAGTTTTTTTAAAGCCAGCAAATTTTCCAAGCTGTTTAAAAATAAATATTCAGAGACTTCTCAGTCCCTCCCCCCCATATCAAAGCCCTATGGCAAGCAGATCCCTATATATCCGGGTGGGGGGTGGGTGGGGAAGGTAACCACAAAAAGGAGTTCACACTCTACCTGGCAGCAGGGGGTCTTCTACTGCAGAGACCAGTGGTGGCCACTCTGGCTGCCTCCTCCTTCCTGGCTGGCTTGGGCCCTACTGGAGTTCAGGCTTCACTGCGGCCTACACGGAGGCCTACGTGGAAGCCCCGCCCACCCGCCGATCAGCTGAGAGGCGGGAGAAAAGGAGCTCTTTGCAGCGTGTCTGCTGCCTGCATTGCCGGCCAGGAGAACAAGCTGGAGAGACGGCAAACAGGGCAAGTGGCTGAGAGGCTATGGGGCTGGGCAGGGGGCAATGGGGAGTCACGTGAGGTGCCCCTGGGGTGCCCCTCCAGGCAGTGGGGCCCCCAGACAACTGTCTCCCCTTGCCCTATCCTTGTTACGCGCCTGATAATAATTATGCACAACCTTAGTGTCTTTCTTTCATATGATTAAAATTCTGGCTCATCTTTAAGAATGAGACTAATGACATTTGTGTTCTAAAGAGAGTAACAGGTGCTGGAATGAGAAGCCAGGATGATTAATGCCGATTTAATGTCTGTTAAAGAGGCATTCATTTTTGTTTTAGTGGTTGGATATTTGCTGCAACAATAGGGAGAGCCCTGTTCACTCCAGTGTATTATGACTTGAACCAATACTTCTAGCCTGAAGCCAAATATATATCAGCCAAAATCAATGTATTTTAACTCAGAACAATAAAAATATATCTGAGACAGTATGTTGTTATTAAAAGCAATACATGCCCCCTAAAAACCAATACCTTTTTTACTGAAGCCAATTGAGAGTCACTGGAGTGACTTTGAAAGCCAGCATATTAAAGAAATGTTGTTAGTGTTACTTGCTACACAGTGCAGCTCATGGTGGGGAAAGAGTTATAAACAAGCAAAACCATTTGGACAATGCTAGGCACAGAAAGGAAACATGTATTGTACTAATATCACCCTTTTGTGTAACCTGATTATTTTATTTTGTGCATTTCCAGTAAGTAGGCCCACCCCTGCAGGGGTGGTGGACCTGTTAGGATGGTCCATCCAAAAAGGCTGCTGGACCCAATGGGACTTGAAAAGGCTTGGAGGATTTTGATGTTGGTGCGGCTGGTGATTCTGTCAATGCCCTGGTGGGAACCTGGAACTCATCAGGGCAATAGACATGTTTGGTCCTAAGTGTCCCTTCTGACCTGCTTAAAAAATGGCCCCTTGGTATACTGAGGAGTTGCAGGGGCTGAAGCAGTTGGGTAGGTGACTAGAGCACAAGTGGAGGAGAACTCTGTTCAAATCTGACAGAATACAGTATGTGACCCATTTGAAGACTTATGCGGTGCGGGGCGTGCAGCAAAAAAGAGATTTTGGTCTGTGCACATTGTGACTGCAGGTTCGTGCTCAGTGGAGCTATCCCGGGTTGTGAAGAGTTTGATTTCTGCTCCTTTAACCTCAAATCAGTTCCCAGGGTCATTCTGCTGTGATAATAACAATAACAATAACAATAATATTTCTATACCGCACTTCCAAAAATGGCTCAGGGCGGTTTACAAAGAGAAATAACAAATAAGATGGTTCCCTGTCCCCAAAGGGCTCACATTCTAAAAAGAAACATAAGACACACACCAGCAACAGTCACTGGAAGTACTGTGCTGGGGGTGGTGCTTTTAGTAGGTTCTTTGTGAACAATATCTCCTGTATTCGGAGTTGGACTCCACTATTTTTGCAGGGTCCACGGAGGAGGTGTCTCCCGATCCCTCTTACAGTATTAGATCAGATCAGTTTCAATCTGTGACTCCTGAGCATGTGGACAAGCTGCTTGGGGCAGTGCGGCCTACCACCTGCTCTCTGGATCCTTGCCCGACTTGGCTGCTTCTATCTAGCAGGGAAATTGTTGGAGGTGGCCTAGTTGATATCATAAATGCATTGCTGAGGGGGGGGGGTAGGGTGCCCCCTTGTCTGAAGGATGCATTGGTTAGACCACTCCTCAAGAAGCCTTCCCTGGATCCCTTAGTGATGGACAGTTACAGGCCAATCTCATCTCCCTTGGTTGGGCAAGGTGATTGAGAGGGTGGTGGCCGACAAGCTCCAGGCAGTCTTGGAGGAATCTGATTATCTAGACCCATTTCAAACTGGCTTTAGAGCTGGCTATGGGGTTAAGACAGCCTTGGTCAGCCTGATAGATGACCTTTACTGGGGAATCGACAGAGGGAGTATGACTCTGCTGGTTCTTTTGGATCTCTCGGCAGCATTTGATACCATCAACCATGGTATCCTTCTGGATCACCTGGGGGAATTGGGGATAGGGGGCACTGCTTTGCAGTGGTTCCACTCCTATCTCTTGGGTAGATTCCAGATGGTGGAGCTTGGTGACAGTTGCTCCTCAAAATGGGAACTGTTATATGGAGTCCCCCAGGACTCCATTCTGTCACCAATGCTTTTTAATATCTATGTGAAACTGCTGAGTGAGGACATCAGGAGATTTTGTGCTGGGTGTTATCAGTATGCTGATGACACCCAAATCTACTTCTCCTTTTCATCTTCAGGAAATGGCACTCATTCTCTAAATGCCTGCCTACAGGCAGTAAGGGGCTGGATGAGGGATAACAAATCAAAGCTGAATGCAAGCAAGATGGAGGTGCTCATTGTAGGAGCTCAGAATCTGAGGGGATAGTTAGATCTTCCTGTGCTGGATGGGGTTACACTCCCCCAAAAGGAGCAGGTGCGTAGCCTGGGAGTACTGCTGGACCCAGGCCTCACCCTGGTTTCTCAGGTGGAGGCCATGGCCAGGAGTGCTTTCTATCAGCTTCGGCTGATTCGACAGCTGCACCCTTTCCTTGAAGAGGATGACCTCAAAACAGTGGTGCATCAACTGATAACCTCCCAGCTTGACTGCTGCAATGCGCTCTACATGGGGCTGCCTTTGTACGTAGTCCAGAAACTTCAGTTAGTTCAAAATGCAGCAGCCAGATTGGTTTTGAAACAGTTACACTGGCTGCCAATATGTTTCCGGGCAAAATACAAAGTGCTGGTTATTACCTTTAAAGCCCTGAATGGCTTAGGTCCGAGTTATCTTAGAGAGCACCTTCTTCTACATGATCCCCACCGCACATTAAGGTCATCTGAGGAGGTCTGTCTCCAGTTACCACTGGTTCGTCTGGTGGTGACTCAGAGGCGGGCCTTCTCTGAAGCTGCTCCTGGGCTGTGGAATGCACTCCTGGCAGAAATTTGTAATTTGAGATCATTACTGTCCTTCAGGAGAGCCCTTAAAACCTATCTGTTTGGCCTGGCCTTCCAGGGTTTTTAAATGATAGAAAAACTGTTTTAAAATTGCTTCCTTGATTTTCCAGGGTTTTTTAGCTGTTTGAATGGTTTAATTGGTTTTATTCTGTTTTTATAATTTGATTTTAACTGTTAACTTGTTTTTAATTGTTTTACCGCATTGTAAACCGCCCTGAGCCATTTTGGAAGAGGGGTATATAAATCTAATAAATAAATAAACAAACAATTGCTTTTTAAGAAAGTGGGCAGTACTTAAACAGATGTTGCTTTCTAATATTTATTAAATAGCCGGATATTCATTAAAGAAGCTGGTTTAGATTTTCATTAATCAAATGCTGTCCAGTTGAGTCTGTCCAATTGGGTCCACTGGGAGGAACAAAGAATGGTGTTGGGGAAAGGTGTTCCTTCAGTCAGGCCTGTGTATTCACAGTGCAGGTTTGTAATATTATCTGAAAATTACCTTAAAGAGTGACAAAGACTGATGTCGCACAGACAAAATCAGGGAAGATCTCCTCGGGTCTGAGGCAGCCACTGGGCTTTTGAACACACCACAGCTGCAGGAGAGGGGCCCAAACTTGTGATAGCTTCAGATGTACTGAACTAAAGGGTAGCTTCATTTGACAGGCATGGGATACTGGGATACTGAGGTAGCTGTATTAATATGAGTTCTTACACTGCTACCTACACCTACCATAGGGCAGAGGCATCAAGTCACAAAATGTTTCAGTGTGCCTGTTGAAAAATAAAAGCCACAGTGAGTCCAAGCTCAAACTGCTTTGGGAATTTTTAATGAAAGGAGATATAGAAATTCAACAATAAAATGAATACATACATACATACATATATAAAGCTGTAGTATTCATTTCATGTCATTCTTTTTGACATGACTTTTCCTCTAGGTATTATAACAATTCAAATGATTTCTGTACAGATTATTATCTATCTGCCAGTCCATTTCAATTAGTTATATTCATACTCTGCTTACTATTGATGAAGCTGAGAAGACAAAGTAAAAATCCAATGTTGTCTAATGAAGCACAATTACCTTATAAACTTTAAATTATTGTGAAAAAAACAATGAAACTATTTCTTTTCCTCACAAATACGAGTTCTTGTGTTCTTAGCAGCTTTTTCTTTTGTGTTGTGGTTGCACCATCTGCATGTGGAATCATGCCAGACAAATGTACATTTGGCACAAGCTTCTGTGGCGAGTGCCCGCTTCATAAGTTTAGTTCATGAAAGCTCATGCCATGGTGTATTTATCAGTTTTTAAGATACCACAAGTCTCCATGTTGCTTTTCTTGAAATATTAAGAGAGTTATACTTCTGATTTTCCCCCCAAAAATAATAATTAAAATGCTTTAAAGTGCTTTTCTGAGCATGTATAGAATCGGTTTTTCTACCACTGAATCACTGCAGCCAAATCCCTCCCTTGGGCTAATTTTCACTTAGGGTGCCAATCTGAGGCTTGGCCATGTAACCCCAGACTGTAGATTTACATGATGGAATACTCTTACACTGGAAGAACCACACAGAAAACCAGAAGTCAGGCAAAGACTAGACTAGAATAATAATCACTGACACTGGAGTTTCTGTGAGGAAGGCACTTTTCGCAAGGAAAAACATTCTTTCTAAATACCTATTTTAAAGAAATCACTTATTCACGCACTGTCTCTGCTACTTTTACTTCCACAGCCCTTTCGGAGTCTTGATTTCTACACTTGATCCTGAGTACAGGGCCTGTTCTTGAGTTGATTAAGATAATAGTTTTCCAATGGGCCCAACCACATGCAATGAGGATGTATGCATTTCATAAAGGTGCATATCCTTTCTCCCTCCCAGTGTGCCAGAGCACCTTTCCCTAAGCACATGGGGATCATTCGTCCAAGCAGCTCTGCTGCACACGCTACAAATACTAGCTTAATACTGGCTTATGGCACACAGACATCCCTATTGTATGCAGTTGGGCAGGCCGAAGAAGTATCATCCAAACTGGCCACTTATTTTGATTCATATACTGTGCCTAGTTACTGTAGGTGCTTTAAGAATAATTACTATTATTGTTGCTGTTAGTATTATTTGCTAGGCAGGATTGAGGGCCACACTAGAGTTCTGTGTCAGGAGCTCCCAGGGTTGTCTTCCCAAAACGTAACTGTGGGGAGGCAATGTGGAGCTGTGGAATGAGGATATCAGTGTTAACTCTGTATCAATGCCCCAATTTAAATAGCCCAACAACAAGCTGTAATTAGCAAGACTGTTTCCAGGCCTGAGGGGGCCCTTTGCAGAGCAGGCCTGTCGCTACATGGCTACTGATTCCCTACTCCTCAAGGTCCATCACAGTGGGACTTTTTGGTCGCTCGAAGAGGAAGACTCCATTTGCAGATGAGGAGGAGATTATATTGCCACATTCTGTTCTCCTGTAAATGGGAGCTTGCCCTCATAGGTTCCTGTGAAGATGCAGGAACTGCTAAAGAAGTATTGGCCTTGTAAGGGTGTGTGTGTGGGGGAAGTTTGCTGGTCCCTGTAGGAGTAAGAGTAAGAGGCATAAAACTGACCCCTTCAACCAAGAGTCACTCTGCCACTACTCAGGTCACCTTAGGGATTGGCAGCTGGCCCTCTGTAGACCCAATTACTACTATTATTAGTATCACTGTATTATTATTTGTTAAGCAATTTGGCAACTTCCCAAGGGCGCCAGCCCTGAGCTACCAGCCATGAAGTGGGGAAATTTACAGGCACATTTTTTGTGCCTACACTAACAATACACTCATCCCAATACAAATCATCCCAATCCCAGCTACACACACACACACACACACACACACACACACACACACACACACACTCTTTCACATTCATTTTTGATCATACAATGAGAATAAGAATCACCTTCCTGATTCTGCTGTTGTTAGCATGACTAAGGTAACAGTTGTGAAGTAGTTTGCATATGAATTGTGTTCACAACAACAATTAATTATGATCATTATTATTAAAGCACCTATAGTAAACAGACACTCATTGTACAGAAACGTTACAAAAACCTGTTCTGTACAATGGTTAGTAATAATATAATCTAGCATACTGTTATATACTCATTTTTCACATGCAATTGTCTGCTCTAATCTTTTGATATCCTGACTTCAGCTTTATATTAAAAAAGTCCCGCTATGAGTAAAGAATTTACTACTTTAGGCTTGTAACAAAGCTACCAGTCATATATTACTTAAATTCATATCACATATGCAGCATTCATATTCCCTGCTGACTGAATTTGAATAGTGTGTAAGAAAATCAGCAAGAAATTTGATTTTATGGCTTTTATTTTTATTGTTTAATTGGTTAGTTTTTGTAGTTTGTTGCTGGCAGCCAAGGACTGTGAGTAAACAAGGATCCTAGCTTAATGAGGTTATCGTGAGAAATTATCATTATCAAATCAGCAGCTGCTTATAAATGAGCAAGGGGGTTAGGACTGAAATTGAAAATATTATGTCAAAGAGAATTGTTGATGACTCATCCCTGCTGGTCACCTAAGTTCTGCATAACGCTGCATGTGTCAGAAAGAGTTAGCAGGTAAAGCTGAGATGGTTCTTTAAAATTAGCTGGTAAACCTTGACTCGAAGCTCTGGTCTATGGTATATTGGTGTCAAAGCACAAAACTGCCTGCCAGGCTTTGACACAAGAAGCCCCAATGTTCCCTTGCCCTTGCACCAAGGCAGAAGCCCTACAGGCTGCTGAGCCAATAAAGGAGAAATATCCTGTGTCAATGGTTCTCAAATACTTGGCGCACAGTATTGTTGGTGCACTGCAGGATACACATGGCAGTTGCAGTCACAGCATTGGGATGCCATACAAAAGTAAATGCTGCCTTGGGGGCTGCAACAAAAGTCCTTTGGAATCTCATAAGGTCAGTGTGGCCACATTTAAGAAACCATACCCAGGACAAAGCAGGAACGTCAAAGGGCTTCGGTGGAAAGCAAAGAGGGGCACGTAAGCAGAGCTGAGTGCTTTTAAGATTGGCCCTTTCTTGCTAACCTTCTAACCTTAGACAAACCATTTTGAGAAGAGCAATATCCCCTTCAAAAAGGGTTTAATTACAATGCAAGGTTCCCCCTGCCACAACTCTAAGTAATAGTAAACTTGTAAGGCTCTAGAAATTTCTGGAAAAGCCAAGAGTTTCTTCAGCTGTAGAAGAGAGAAGTCTATACAACCCTAGAACTTGACTAGTCAAGTCTGATAAAAATCTTTTCCATCAAATCAGCTAACTATATTTATAACAAACAAATATGTTTTTACAAACTAGTAGCTACTCTGAACTCCCTTGCCAGTAGCTCCTGAGATGATCACAGATGTTTTGAGCCCTGCTCTAAAATCTCTTGGCAGTTTAGTGTGCACATCAATTGAAGTTAGTTTCCAGAGATATCTGGAAGAGGGTCTTCTTTGTCTCAAAAGAGTCCCTTCCAAATTCCTTTGCAGTGATCTAAACGGCTGAAAGAGAGGCTTGGAGAGGGTTCAAGGTAAGCCTTGTACTGTTCTTCCACCCGCTCCACACACAATACTGAGTTGTTTGTGTTGAGAATTCTGGCTTGTTCAGGCACGTTGTGGAATTACATAGGCTTCTCTCCCCCCCAAATAGTGTGTAATGGTTTTCAAACCCCTTAAAAAAAATTCTTCTAATGTAAGGCCATTCAGGATGGTATTGCCTTTCTGAATGTGTACTTAGATAGCAGGGAGATGGGCAAGCTTGTTGCTTTGTTGGCAGGCAGATACTTCTTAAATTCTTGTAGAACAGCCTGGTGTTTTGTTATAATGGGAAGTGATGGGAACATTTCCAGTCTTTGGTTTGCAGAGAAGAGGTTGTTTAGTTCATGGCATATGTTCAGCAGACATACGTCAGGACAGACAAGAGCAGGGGACTAATCCAGTACTCATCATTGTCATTTTGGTACTATAGATCTATTGAGCTTTAATGGAGCAATTGTCACTTTAGTTAATAGCCAAGGAAAAAAGTAAACTATGTATTAAATTACATATGGCCTTTAAGGTATCATTGCTCTCCCATCTGTTTCTGTGTTTTTGATAGAAGGTGCATCAGTCCCTAATTTGGATTTGGACCATTATATGGAGCGAATTTTTACAGTTTTGTTCTGTGATACAGTCCTGACAAAAATGCCACTGATTCCCACTGCCCCCCACCCCCACCCTGCAGGAGGGAAGCTGCTGCATTTATAACAGTTTTTCATAGGGACAGAGAGCAACTTGGGAGATTTTCACAGAACTGCAGAACAGAAGTAAAGTGTTCAACCCCTCTCCATTTGTGCCATGGTTCAAATCATCCGAGGGGGGTGGGGGGAGAGGTTTAAGGTCACATCTAGTTTGAACTTTAATTACTCTTTGCAGCCATTAGTAACTATGTGATTTATTACAGCTACCCAAATACTGACATGTAATTGTTGACATGATACTTACTTTAGCAGAGCCAGAATGCTCTTTGTTGGGGCTGCTGTGGAGCTGTGCAGCTGGAGAGGACAAGCAATTGCTGTTAATGCTGTTTCTCTCATTGTCGCTAATTGGTGTTAATGCTGTTGTCCCATCCTCGTTAATGCTGTTTCTCCCATTGTTGCAAATGGGAGAAACAGTGACAATGCTGACTGCAGAGCTTCCAGTTCTCTTGAGGATTACAGCTGCCTTCTGGCTCTGCAGCAGCCCCAAGTTACACAGAGCTTTTGGGCTCTGTTGCAGTACACATTACGTCAGCCACTATATGCACAATTTGGGCGGGGGGTGGTGGTGTGGTGGAGAGAGTGAATGTTTTTGTTTGAGTCCACTAATTTAAGAAACCTCAACATTTTCATATGACAAGACTACAAACCTTGCAACCTTTCAGACCTGCAATTGTTAGACGTCTTGAGCAAAAATTCAGACATCTGAACTGTCCAGTTTGGGACTGCGACAGTGCAGCAGGAAGCCTGAATTTGGGTCAGGACAAAATCTCTAGATAATACAGCTCTATTCAACAGTCTTTTATGGAGGTATATGCTATATTCTGGTGTAAAGGTGTGGGTTTTCCCTCTCCCCACTTCTTTTCTTTTACATCTAACTTAGCAAAAGGTTGCAGCTTCAGGGATTTCTACTGAATATGAATGTGAGTTTGTTTTATAGATCTGCAGGGGGAATAAAAAAAATCTTTGGAGGCTATAGACACAATTCACAGATTTTTCTCTTCCTTCCTTCCTTTCCTTCCTTCCAATGATCACATGAATCCCAAATTTGTGTTTGTTGAGATCTTTCTAGTTTTAACCCCTGTCTGTGCAACACTTACTTATTTTGGGTTTTACTTTCCCCTGGGCATGTAATAGTGATTTGTCACTTGGTATTTCCTCTCTTCCATTCTCAGCTTGCCCATCCCACCTGCTTTGCTTATATCCATCTTGGAAACTCAGAAGGCGGCTTAGACCTATCATGCATTATTATTTGAAAGTAAGTTTGAGATTGTTCAATGGTACTGACTTCCAAATAAGTGTGCATAGGATTCAGCCTTACTGAATCTTTGTGTTAACATTCAGTAGAAACCCAATTTGCCCTACTTTCCCATCTGCTAGCGAGGCTTCCGTTCCCCACCTTTGTCACATCATTAAATATCCCCTGTCTGAAGATAGCTGGAAGCCCCACAGGTCAATCAATTGTAAGGAACAAGATACAGTCACTTCCTAAAGGCAAACAAAGAGGAAAATTTTATTTGCCTAGAGAACTTGATGGTTATATCATTCCTTCATTTACAATCTTATTCAGTGAATAATGGCTTTGAGAATATCTTGCAAAGATCAGTTTTACATCTATATTAGTTCCTACACTCTTGCTAATTTAGAAAGTCATCAATCATAACATTCCCTTACAGACAAAATCTGCATAATAGCAGATTTAACTGCAGATTTCTGCAACCAAGGCCAAGACACAAATGGAAGCAGATATCATACTTAACCCTATTGCAGCATTAAGATGCCAAGGGAGCAGTCTCATAGTCTTTCCCTCACAATCTGCAAGGCATGAGCCCCATAACTGCTAATGAGCACAAAAAAGAAGTAGGGTACAAGACCCAAACATCAAACTACTAATTTGATTAGTTGCTCCTACATGCACTTTACAGTGGGCAAGTGAAGCTGAGCTATAAGTGATTTGCCCAGGACAACAAGCTGGGTAAAAGGCAAATGTGGGGGCAGAGTATTAAGTGCCCTAATCATTTCATCTTCCAAATTTAGTACTTTTGGCCAAACATTTCTTGTCAGGCTACACTACTTCCCCTTCCCAGACATCCCATAATGACAGAGGCAAAAAGAAGAACAAATTCAGCCAGCTTCACAAAGCCATGTTGCACACACTACTTCTTCATACCATGCATAATTCGCGGCCACAAGTTGTAGTGAGCTTAGATTGGGGATTCCAGCCGTGAGTCTCCAAACGTTGGACTACAACTCCCATAATCCTCAGCCACAACAGTTGAAGGCATGTGGGGGTGGAGGGTGATATGAAGTGATACTAGGGTGAGGACAAAGAATTAACACCAGCTCTTCCATCACTGAGTCTGGACTGGCGCCCCACACCTTATTTAACAAAGAAAAAACAAGCTCACAGCTGTATAGCATGAGCTTAAGTAACATACAGCATGTTACATGCAGCATGGTTAGGGATGTTTTCTGAGATATTACACGTTTTAAAAGAAATGAGACAGCATTTTATCATACTGAACCAACTTAACGAAATACTAAATGAACACCTTCCAACTCCCTTTGGCTTGAGCTGGCTATGTTTTGACAGCCAGGCAGACTCCCAGATGGGTTCCTCCCTTGGATTCTGTACATCTACCTTTTGTTCTTAAGAAGCAAATCATCTTTTGCATAAACTAAGCAGATTGACATTCCCAGCATGTTTTTAGGCAGGGGAAAAGAAGCAAATGGTGCTTCTAAATATCAAAATCTGTTTTTCTTGTTCAAAGTAATCTATTATGTATATGTATGTGCTTTGAACAGCATGTGAATTATTCCAAACAAGTTACACATTGTGAAAAATATGCCTAAAATGTGCCCTCTTTAACATCTTATCATTTTAAAAATGCTTTCACAAAAACAATCTGTACTAGGCAGGAATAGTTTAAAGGGATATTAAGAAGTTCAGTACATTTTGCTCAGTGATTTTCATGATAATCATGACTATCAAATTTGCCCTACACAATAGCACTCTGTCTGCAAGACACTACCTATTTACTCCACAGTAATAGACTTGAGTGGACTATTCCAGGTCACAACGTTTTGTGTAAATTTTTACTTAGCTCTATATTAATAGATTCATCATGTGGGTATTTGGGGCCAGCTCAATACTGTTCACAGTCTACATTAAAAACTACCATGTCCTTGTGGAACATCTTAGCTGAATATCCAGAGGCAGAATATCCGGTGCAGATAGATCATCATTAGACTACCACAGATATTTAGCTGTGCCAAATTGTCTGTGGAAGCAAGCTGGAATTGGAGAATGCATGCCTAAGGGCACAAGTTCCAAGGCCAATTTCTTCCCCTGATATAATTTAAACTATGTGGGAGCACCGTTCCCTCACAGTGGCTCCATAGACCTGGTGGGCAAAAGGACTCAAACATCAACTGTCCTTTGGAGCTTTGCTGGCTCCTGGAAGACACTTTTCATAACTGACTCTCTGGAGCTGGTTGGCAAGAGGGTCCATATTGGCTGGAGCTAAGGTGGTGGTAAAATGGACACCGAGGATGTATACCCTCAGGCATGTGTTCTCCATGACCAATTGCCTCCCTTTGTGGACTCTAGAAAGAAGAGATAGGCTATGGGCTGTAGACTTGCATGTAAATTCTTCTTTCTGTTGTGAAAATTCGCTGGCAACATGTGACCAATATTTACAGCTCATGTGCACAGCCCTGGTTACTATGGCTGATCTCGTGACTAAAGCTGTGTGAGCACAGTCAAGGGATGCACTAATGCAGCAGTAGCATCTGTACCCTCAGGGACATAATTATTCAGTAATCCAAAAACCTTTGGTTTAAGATGCTTTATATTTCGACGTGCTCTAAAAAGAATGGAAATTGCAAATTAAGTTGTTCATCTTAACTTCCGCGCCATATAAGCTTAAAGACTTTACACTGTCTGGTATATGATGATGGCTTTAGAAATGAGGCCCCATGCACCCACACTTTGCCTTGATCAGAGATGCATCAGGTAGAAAGTCATCAGGGACATCTCTAGGAAGTGATTAGGGAAAATGCACCTGTTAAATGTCTCCCTGCGTGTATCCTTCATCAGCCATGGCACATGCTTTGCAGGCTGAAGGTCCCATGATCAATCCCTAACCTGCTACCTGTAAAAGTACAGGTAGCACCCACTTTTCATACATCTTTATTAAGGACCTCTGTGGTATGAGCCCATATAACTTATTTGCATTGCTCGGCAAATTCACTGTGAGAGTTCTGATTCATTGTGTCAATTTCAGTTTCCATACGGCCCTCCAGTTTAGTATAAAGGAAACATCTTGCTCTTAAGTGACTGTTCTGTTATCTTTTTGTGAAATAATATCACAGAAAACATCAGAGGGCTGTGTTAATAACATAATGGAACAAACAGGGAAGTTTGCTACATAACTTCCAGTAGTTATTATTTTTTAGCAAAAGATACCTACATTTTAAGAAGTCTCATACATGCCATTTGAAGCAAAGTTGCTATGGTGACAACCTCATTAAAACACTACTTTTGGGAAAGCTAACCTGCATTCAGAGTGTTAGAAAGATGTCATTTATAATAACACTTAATGCAGTAAAAAGTCAAAGAACAGTAGACTTATGTGAAAGAGAGACTCTAATTTAAATTGGGAGAATAACTGAGAGATTGCTCCATGCTCTGCTGTATTAATCATCTCTATAAAACCTAACCCAACCAAGAATGATTATCCCACATTTCTTAAACTTCTGGATTCTGTCTGACTCTTCATCTATGAAAGATAATATCTGACATTTGACTTTTTGCTTCTTTTTCTAACAAACCTAGTTAGTATCTCCATCTTTCGTTTGCCTCTTCCACTAATGCTCACTATAGGTGTGAATATGAACACAAAATGGTCTCACATGACCCTACCTCACAGTGGAGTGTTCAAGGTTTGCTTCAAGTTTTTTTGCTTAGAATTCATTAATCCTTAGAAATGGTGGGGTGAGTGATATTCCTACCTCATTTTCCCTTTTAGTTGCCTGGGGGTGGGGGGCGGGCAAGTTCTACTTTTGGCATGGGTTTTTACACTTGCATTTGTAAGTTTCATCATAGCATTGTCACAATTCAGATCTGTCTCGCATTCAGTGAACCACCAACCACCTTAGGACCCATCAGCCACCACAAACAGCACAGATGCCAATGAACATCTGAGTTAGGCACCTGGACAGTTTGCTTCTGATCACAGATGAATGAGAAGCCATAGCTACAATAAGTTCAAGCTGATTATTGAAATGGCTCTAAGCACTTGGAGCCATTTTGCAGTCCAACAATAAGTGTCCAACACTTTTTTTATATATATTCAATGCATAGAGGGGACGAGGACATACCTCATATTCTGTCCCGAAGGACTGCACACTTTCCAGCCCTGGTCTTGATGTTCACATAGTCAGCACAATGTTGACAAAAGGGGGCTGCATGTTTATTGCTAATGCTCCTATAAACATGCATACATAAGGGCAGATCCAGTATTTTGTCAGTTTTGGGAGCTGGGGGGTAGCAGATGTGTTTCTACTTCCCTCTCTATCAGTTGTGTATATGCATGGACACACATAAAGCAGTGATTTAATACATTTTCATGCAGCCTACAGACACAATTTATTATTGTACAAATAAAGGATGTTTTCTCTTCATCACTAAACATTTTTTCCAGGTTTTTACCTGTTACATAGCAACAAACGGAACATTTTAAATAAATGAAATGCATTGCATTTTTTCACCCGTAAATATTTCCCCTCCAGTGAGCAAATAGGTAACCATGATTAAAGATCTGAGTTATAACGTTGTGGGGAAACATAGGGAGATGGAATATGCACCCCTAGTTGACATAGCATGTTATGCAGCAAGCAGCATGTGCAATTTTATGTCCCTGGAATTGAAGGTATTTAATGCAAATAATCTGAGAGAGAAGTCTTTAGAAGATATGCATTACTATTACAGAGAGACCTATTTGCCACTGGAGAGCATAGATCCTAGTTTCTCTTCTGAGGTGATGCTTTTCTGACATCAAAAATTGGTGGGGGGTGACAAAATTATTGGTGAAAAAAATGTTAACATTTGAAGATGACTACCAAGCCAGAGGTTGCCAGTTCGAATCCCTGCTGGTATGTTTCCCAGACTATGGGAAACACCAATATCGGGCAGCAGCGATATAGGAAGATGCTGAAAGGCGTCATCTCATACTGGGCAGGAGATGGCAATGGTAAACCCCTCCTGTATTCTACCAAAGACAACCACAGGGTTCTGGGGTCACCAGGAGTCAACACCGACTCAATGGCACACTTTCCCTTTCCCTTTTGTGCAAGAACACTCAATAATGCCTTGTTTACAGAAGTCCTCTTCTCTTGCTCCCCCTCTAGATGCTCCATCAACATTTGGAGGGGAATGCCTAGCATAGAGCCTCCAGTCTCAGCCCTCCAGACACTAGGCAGAAGAACAGGTTCTAAAAGTGTACAACTGTATGCATGTAGGGCTTGGGCAGACAGACAGGAACTATGACAGAGTGCCAGGGTTCCTGATAACAGGTCAAGATGCTACACATTGTACATGCACAGAGGTCATCCTTGTATCCTCCAAAATACAGACAACAGGGAGTTATGCACTGGTTGGGAGCAATGCCTGCTCCTCCTCCATGTGCTGATGAAGGGCGAGAAAAAGGCTGGAGTTCTGAGGTGTGTGAACAAACAGAATAATCACTTCCACAGTTGGTTGATGATTTTTGTTAGCTGTGTCTGAAATAAGAGCCCTGACGGGAGAACTGCATATGCTAGAGGTACAAATACAGCCTACATCTCTCCCCATCCACATGAACAGTGCTTTTTGACTGTTGAAGAAAAGATGGGGGGAGACGGTAATGAAATCCACAGGCTCCACTTCCAAATTGTCCCCATTTTAGTGAAATGCTGCCCCCCCCCCACACCAACAGTCTTCAAATCCAGTACCTAGGCAGGTTGAACAGAAGAGGTCCCCTAACATTTGAGCAACAGACATTATTAATGCTGACAGCCAACTGCAGAAATGATGAAAGCCAGCTAGCGGCATCCATTAATAACTCTCGAAGCCACTCGTAGCTATTCATTGAATACTACCAATCCTTCACTGCACCAGCTCAACTCCAGCTAGATCTCCTGCAACTGGTTCGGCAACAAAGAATTTGCTCTCCCACTGAAGAGCCTTTGCTTCCCCAGTCAGAAATGCAGTACATTCAGGAAACAAACTGAATATCTAGAGTTCCCCAAAGAAACATCTGCTGAGGTCATTCACACAACCAAAAACTGTGTTCTACCCGGGTTTGGGAGCTATTTGTGCTCCCAATTTTCGGTTGTGTGGAAGCAAGGTAGGAGGGAAATTTACCCAGATTTCCCTCCTACCTTGCTTCCACACAACCAAAAATTGGGAGCACACACAGCTCCCAAACCCGGGTAGAACACAGTTTTTGGTTGTGTGAATGACCTCGCTGAATGGCAAAGTTAACCAAAGGCTCAGCTGCCATGGAAATCGAATTGGTCACATTCAGGCCACTTAATAGTGGGCCTTCAATGACTGAGGGCTAGTATATGGATTTTATTATTTAAAAATCTATGATTTAATAACTTTAATTGACAGACATAATGCATGAGTTTAGGTTTTATAACAAATGAGAATAATTGTGAATGAAAAATGAAAGAAAGCTGCATGGCTTAGTAAATGAGTGATTAACCTTTCAACTCCAGAACTACCGATGGAATCCTGACCACAATGACTGAAACAGCTCTAATGGTTGTTAAAGAGTATCATAAAATTAATTTGATCGTTTAAGATTGATTACTTTCCCCTTTCAAATCCCTTACTTGGTGTCCTGCTTACAAGGACATTCCACCTTACTATCAACCCATTTGTTGCTAATGCATCATCCAAGAGGATAATTTTTTTTCCCCTTCTCTTAAAACACTACAATTATCATCTCAATACCACTTACTGGGCTAAGGAATTAAGATATTAAGTAGCATGCCCATATGGCTTTTACAGCAATACCACTGAGAGCAGAGTGGTAAAATAACAGGTCTGCATTTTTATTGCTCGCAGTACTTTTTATTGCTCACAGTACTTTAGTCTGGCTACTAAAACATTTTAAAAAACTAAGTCTAAAGAAAGCTGAAGTGCAGCGCAATCTTACGCATATTTACTGACCGGCATCTAGAGCAAGGAACTGCAAGCGGAGGGAAGACTATTATGCTAAGGTGAAGTGTGCTGTCGAGTTATTGTTGACTCCTGGCGACCACAGAGCCCTGCGGTTGTCTTTGGTAGAATACAGGAGGGGTTTACCATTGCCATCTCCTGCAGAGTGTGAGATGATGCCTTTCAGCATCTCCCTATATCGCTGCTAGTTACGTTAAAATGGGGATTTGCAGAATTGCACTATTGCACAAAAATTGCCATTAAAACAAATGAGGTGTGTCATGGTTGCACAACGGCTGTGCAACTGCACACAGGCTTGCACTTATGCAACAGTACTATAGTCTGGAACACAAACTCCAGACTTAATGTAACTAGCTAGTGAGACAGCTTTGCACTAGTGTAATGTCCTCCCACATGCAGGTTGTTACTCTGGATGCTGGTCATTGTTTTCAGAGGAGGTTACTGTCAGGTAATGTGTTCCTAGGATTGCAGCCTTAATAAATAAATCAAAGCAACTTATTAATCAACTTCCAGCTGACTAGACATCGATCTTGATCCACCAAATGGATCAGTGTGTAAAATAATGAACTTTTCATGTGCCAGTCATGGTAGTTTGCCATATTAGGGTGCCCACCTGCATTTTGGCCTGTCACTGTAAATAATTTCAGTACTGAAAACAATATGTGATGCCAAAAATGAAAAACATTGTATATTTATACAATAACACTCAATATATTCCAAAACAGGATTTTTTATTCTATCACTAACCTTTAAATTTTTGGCATGAAAAAATGGGCTTTGTGAGATGAGATTAAAAACTACAAATAATTTTGATTTAATGTTATGCCATGGGCAATTTGAGTTGTAAATTTTCATTCAATGCATCCCAATATCGAAATTTTCTATTATCTAATAGTTTTCTAATGAGGTGTCACATACCCCAAGATATGGTAGCAGATTGCGAATATATATATATATATTTTTCCCCTCAGCAGCATGATTTATTGCTTTTTAAAAGTTATAATAGAATTGTGGCTAAATTTAGGGTTTAATTTTAAAAGATTGGGAAGATAAAATTATCAGCACTGTGTAACTAAAGCAAAAATGACAAGTCTGAAATAAAATCATTCTAAGCAAGTGCGGTTTGCTTTCCTCAAGGATTTAAGAGGGTTTTAAAATTCATTTTATCATATATTTAACAAAAACCAGATTTCTCCTCCTAAATGTATTCATACCTACCAATAATTTGAAAGCCATGCACTTTATTAGTGCAAGGGGGGAAAGAGTTAATGAATGCAAACTATGCCGCATTTCAGAGAAAGGTTATAACAAACTGCTTATATGGGCAGCTGATATACTTGTTGGCTTGGTCATGCAGAAGTGTATGTGGATCCAGTTGCAACTTACAGATTTTGTAATAAAAAGAGAGCAATATTGGTCAGAGAGTTAATTAAACCACACATTACTTTTGCTTTCACAAACTAAAGTTTGTATTCTGATAGACTATTGGGAATTCCTCTGTCATGCAAATATGTTTACTACCAGGAGATTTTGCATCTGTTTGTTTTAAAAACTGAGTAACACCAATGTCTAAGTTATAACTAGATTCATAACTCAGTTCAGACAATTATACTTTAAAAAGCATTATTTCAGCTATATATCATCTATACTTGCACTAACATGTATACAAAATGTACATACTCCCCTATTCTTTGCAGAAGCATGGCCATTGTTGAGCAAGGGGGTGTGGGCGGGACACAAATGATCCTAGGCTGCCTGTGAATTGGTCCAGTGCCCCTGCCATGCCCTCCCTCCTGTCCCATGGGCATGGGGCCTGCTGTCCTTTGTGGTCCCCCCTAGTCAGCTGGTCACCCACCTCTGGCCTGGCTATCTTTGTCAGGCTGTAATGTCGTCTAATGACATCACCACACAGGCACCTGCTCTCACTGGGATGGGGCAGTGAGAACATGTACCAGAATGGTGACATCATTAGACATGTTGTGGCCTGAAAAAGGAGGCAGGATGGGGAGCCAGGTGGTGCGAGCAGTGGGTAAGCAGCTTGCGAGCGGTGGAGGCGACGAGACACGCAGGGGTGGCTGCCTCAAATCTCACCCCAGAGCTTCAGTGCACCACTGATTATTTGCCTCTGTTGGACATTATTTTGAGGCAGTTGTGAAAGATTACTATACTTGGTTCTTTATCACTGGACATTCACAAAACATGTATAATTCCAGGATTATACCAGAAAAACAATATCCTAACTGCCAGATCTCCTTGCAAAAATATATAACTTATCCCTACCTTCAGGCTCTGTACCCGGGGACTGGAAAGTAGCAAATGTAACACCCATTTTCAAAAAGGGATCCAGGGGCGATCCAGGAAATTACAGGCTGGTTAGCTTAATGTCTGATCCAGACAAATTGATGGAAAGCATCCTCAAGGATAAAACTGTAAAGCACATAGAAGAACAGGCCCTGCTGGGAGAGAACCAGCATGGCTTCTGCAAAGGTAAATCTTGCCTCACCAACCTTTTGGGGTTCTTTGAGAGTGTCAACAAGTGTGTGGATAAGGGTGATCCAGTTCACATAGTATACCTGGACTTCCAAAAAGCTTTTGACAAAGTTCCTCCTCAAAGACTCCTCAGAAAACTTAGCAGTCATGAGATAAGGGGACAAGTGTGGATTGGTAACTGGTTGAAGGATAGGAAACAGAGAGTAGGTATAAATAGAGAGTTCTCACAATGGAGGGAAGTAAGAAGTGAAGTCCCTCAGGGATCTGTACTGGGACCGGTGCTTTTTAATTTATTCATAAATGATCTAGAAGTAGAGGTAAGCAGCGAGGTGGCCAAATTTGCAGATGATACCAAACTCTTTCGGGTAGTGAAATCCAAAATGGATTGTGAGGAGCTCCAAAAGGATCTCTTCAAACTGGGTGAGTGGGCAACAAAATGGCAAATGTGGTCCAATGTTGGCAAGTATAAAGTGATGCACATTGGGATGAAAAAACCCCAAACTTCAAGTATATGCTGATGGGATCGGAGCTGTTCGTGACTGACCAGGAGAAGGATCTTGGGGTTGTGGTGGACAGCTTGCTGAAAGTGTTGACTCAATGTGCGGCAGCTGTGAAAAAGGCCGATTCCATGCTAGGGATCATGAGGAAGGGGATTGAAAATAAAAGTGCTAATATTATAATGCCCTCATACAAAACTATGGTGCGGCCACACCTGGAGTACTGTGTACAATTCTGGTCACCACATCTTTAAAAGGACATTGTAGAACTGGAAAAGGTGCAGAAGAGGGCAACCAAGATAATAAGGGGCCTAGAGCACCTTCCTTATGAGGCAAGGCTACAACACCTGGGGCTTTTTATTTTAGAAAAACAAGAAGGAGAACAATGACGAAGAGAGGAGAATGGTCTTGTGGTAGCAAGCATGACTTGTCCCTTTAGCTAAGCAGGGTCTGCCCTGGTTGCATATGAATGGGAGACTAGAAGTGTGAGCACTGTAAGATATTCCCCTTAGGGGATGGGGCCGCTCTGGGAGGAGCAGAAGGTTCCAAGTTCCCTCCCTGGCTTCTCCATGATAGGACTGAGAGAGATTCCTGCCTGCAACCTTGGAGAAGCTGCTGCCAGTCTGTGAAGACAATACTGATAGACCAG
Source organism: Hemicordylus capensis (assembly GCF_027244095.1). NCBI lineage: Eukaryota > Metazoa > Chordata > Lepidosauria > Squamata > Cordylidae > Hemicordylus > Hemicordylus capensis. The sequence continues at coordinate 174,654,458 of NC_069657.1, forward strand.
TGGTCTGGCTCAGTATATGGCAGCTTCCTATGTTCCCTATGACTGCGGTGAGACATGATAGAGGTCTATAAAATCATGCATGGTGTAGAGAAAGTGAATAGAGAGAAATTTCTCTCTCACACATACACGTAACACTAGAACCAGGGGTCATCTCATGGAATAGGTTGCCAAGAAATTTAGGTCCAAGAAACGGAAGTACTTTTTCACATAACACATAATCAACTTGTGGAATTCTCTTCCACAAGGTGTGGTGTTGGCTACTAGTTTAGATGGCTTTAAGAGAGGTTTGGATCACTTCATGCAGGAGAGGTCTATCAACGGCTACTAGTTGGAATGCTATAGGCCACCTCCAGGCTCAGAGGCAGGATGCCTCTGAATACCAGTTGCCGGGGAGCAACAGCAGGAGTCAGGGCATACCCTCAACTCCTGCCTGTAGGCTTCCAGTGGCATCTAGTAGGCCACTCTGTTAAACAGGATGCTGGACTAAATGGGCCTTGGGCCTGATCCATCAGTGCTGTTCTTAAGTTGTTACAGACATTCAATAACTGGCTTTCAATACATTGGTGCTAACCATGAAACCACTACTGATTGAACCCAGGGCCGTGACCACAGCGGGAAATAATAGATATGCAGACCTAATAAGAAATTCTATACCATCCTGACCAGTGTTCCCACTAACAGGAATTCCCAGATTTTGAGGAACATAGCAACATAGGAAACAGCCATATACTGAGTCAGACCATTGGTCTATCTAGCTCAGTATTGTCTTCACAGACTGGCAGCAGCTTCTCCAAGGTTGCAGGCAGGAATCTCTCGCAGCCCTATCTTGGAGAAGCCCGGGAGGGAACTTGAAACCTTCTGCTCTTCCCAGAGCGGCTTCATCCCCTGAGGGGAATATCTTGCAGTGCTCACACATCAAGTCTCCCATTCATATGCAACCAGGGCAGACCCTGCTTAGCTATGGGGACAAGTCATGCAGGACTACAACTCTCATAATCCCCAACCAAAGGCCATTGTAGCTGGGGATGCTGGGAGTTGTAATGAACAACATCTGGGAATCCCTGTTAAAGGGAACACTGATCTTGACTAAATTATTCCACAGTTGTCACATTGAAATCAACAGCACAATTTAACTTCTCCTATTACTTTCAATAGGACTTCTATTGAGCAATTTAGTCAGGATGTCAGCCATGGTCCAGTATTTTGGCATTTGATTACATTATCTTCCCCCACAAATCAAATCAACTAGATGGGCTATGTGCTAAAGGACAAAGAAGAACATAGATGACTACCAGCAACCTGATTATTGAATGTTAGAAGACCTCTTTCCCAATCTCAAGTATGACAATTGTGTTCTGAATTCTTAAACATGACAGTTAAGGGTGGAGATGGATCATGAAGTTATAAAAGTTTACTTATTGCTGTAATAATCATTTTCTATCTTTTTAAAAAGTATGTTTCTTTCCACATCTACTCCCCTTATCTTCTGAGTTCACTCAGTGCTCGTCGAATAAAACGAATTACTCAATTTTCAGGTGGCATTCAGCTAATGCATTTACAGTTTCCTGGTTGTTGCCATTTGGATTTGATAGTGGTCAAGATATTATTACTCACACTCTGGACCCTCTTAAAATCTATACAAGAGGGAGTAGAACTAAAGCTATGCTATTAACTTAGAACTGATGACAGAGGTGGTCGTCATTCATCACATGGAAGGACAGAATGACCTACTAGAGAACTAATGATTTTTCAACCCTAAGCATTATTATGGTCACCTTTTAATTTCCCTTAGTAGTTAGATATGATTATGGTAATGTCCTTAGAATTACACAAAATTCCCTGTATTTATCACTGGACAAACCTTTTTGCTTTCCTGGGTTATTGTGAGATTGTGAAGGAAATAATGTTTTTGTTTACTTGTATGCTATAATTGCAATGCCATTTTAACAGGCTTGCTTGACCTAGATTCAATGGTTTCTATTGCTTTTGCTTAAAAGTTTCCATGAGATGAAACACAATGTGCCACTCTATTTTGCATGGGTAAGACCTCACATGGATTATGGAGTCGAATTCTGGGCACTGTATTTTAAAAACAGTGATAAACTGGAACAAATCCAAAGGAAGGCAACAAAAGCCCTATACGCATGTTATCGAAAAAGGATGTTCTTGTTTACAAAACGGTTTCTCAACCACCGGTACGCGGACCGGTGCCGGTCTGCGACAGGTTGAGTACCGGTCCATGCCTTGGGGAGTTAACACCCCACTCCCCACTGCAAACCTCCATGTTGTAATGAAAAATATTCTTAAATAGCAGCCACCGTGCGGCCAAGGGAATGGCTGTGGGGATGTGTGAACCAGTAGTCCTTCCACACACACCCCCGGCGGCAGCGGATACTAGAGCGATGCCGTGGCCTGCTGTCTGGCCCGGCATCGCTTTCCAAATGTGAGGTGCGCCTGCGCAGTTAATAGACTTAAACGAGCAGGCGTGCCTTGCAGTTGGGAAGCGATGCCAGGCCAGACGGCAGGCCACAACGTCGCTCTGGTATCCGCCGCTGCTGCCAGGTGTGTGTGTGGAAGGACTACTGGCTCAGCCATTCACTTAGCCGCGCAGCGGCTGCTATTTAAGAATATTTTTCATTACAACATGGAGGTTCGCAGCGGGGAGCGGGTGTTAACTGCACTCAACTCGTGTCAAAGGACTGCATTTTGCTCCACTATGAAGGCGGCAGGCTCCAAGAAGAATCACTGCAAGTTCCCTTTTGATACAAGTACTTCTCCCCTGTTTTTGTCTCATTGATATAATATGAATCAAGATATTTGTGGGTGACTAACTGTTCCATTGGTTTTGCTTGACTTAAACCTGACTTATCTTATCTGTATGTGGCCAAAGCCTCCTCTGTGAGTAAGATATACACCTCCCATTATTTGATATCTCAGTGGAAATCTTCAAGTTTTTATTTCCACAAGTTGCTACAAATGCAGGCTTAAATGAATGTTGCCCTCACTATCCTGATCAGATAGACTGCCATTTCCACAAACCCTAAGCACCATCAGTCATGATCTGTCCTGGAGTTTTTACTTATAGGATTCTCAAACCTAGCACTGGGGCGAAAAGACACTTCAGTTGGTTGCATGGTGATAAAGAACAGAGAGGAATTCAGATCTTGTATCCAACATCATGTTCACATAGCAAACTTGGGTAGCAAAGGCTTTTGTGCCACTTAAACTTCACTCAGGACCATCTTTAGTGGTTTTACAGCCCTCTCTGTGGGCTGATTTTCATTCCCAGTGATCCTAGAAATCATGTTAGTAAGTACATAAAGGACTGGGTCTCACAATCAGTGAGACCCGGTTTGGGGCAGTGAGTGGGAAGAGTGGGCCAAGCCCGCTCTCCCTGCTCACGAGTGGGAGGGGAGCCCTGGGCGGCTGGATCGGCCGCCCACGCGATGGCTGGCTCCGTGATGGAACCGGCAGGGGGTGGGGGGAGCGGGGGCCGTGTGGCCCCCGCAAGCCCCAATATGCCCTGTGCGAGTGCGCAGGGCATACTGGGGAGACCCCCGGAGCCGGCTTTTCACCTCCTGGCAAGGGGTCTACTCGTGAGTAAGCACGGTGTGAAGGTGCCCCACGGCTACTCACAATCCTAAAAAGCAGGTTTGCTGGAGCGCTTGCTCCGCAAACCTGCGTCTTAGCAGAGGTTCTTGAGCGGGTTACCCACTCAAGAACCACCAGGCTCAGCTGCAAGCTCAGTGGTTCTTACGGTCAACAAAAATTTGGCTAGCCTCTGCCAGCCCGATTTTTGTTGATCGTGAGAATCACCCCAAAGAGTAAAGAACAAATCTGGCTTAGAAATCATGATCTGTGAAACACCAAAGCCCTGACTTCTATGAAGAATGCAGCTATTCATACAAAAAGCAATGGCTTAAAATTTTAGATCTTGTTATATTAAATTTACATGCAGATGTGTTTCATAAAAGAATGTGCACCAGCCAAGGCATATTTATGGCATCCCAATGAAATGGCTAAAAATCTCGCATAACCCAAGGATATGGCAAGTTAACAAATATAAATACTATAACTTCAGGAATTTAAGCAAACTGATTGTAACATGCCAACCTTTAATAATATAACAGGAGCATAACATCTAAAATGTTATTTGTAAATGTTGCCTTTACAAGAACTTCAAAAGTTAAATTTTGATTAAATTCATTTTAGTTAATTTCACTTTAATTTGATTTAATTAATGATTGATATTAATCAGCACCCTAAAAATTGACCTCAGCCCCCACGACCCAAGTCACGGTCAGTTTTGGCCCACCAGGTCATTTGAGTTGTGCAGGCCTGTAGTATGGTACTAATAGATAAACTTGAAACCTCTTTACTAACTGCTGGTCCGGGAAACTGTGCACGAAGAATGTAGCGGTCCTTGAAACTCAGTGCAAAGAATTTAGCGGTCCTTGACTCCGAAAAGTTTGAGAAACACTGGTTTACACTGTCCAAAGTGGGAATGGTAGTCACAAACACAAAACCCCACCCCCCAGCACACTGATCAAAAAACCCGCCCACTGTCTGGAAAGGCCCCTTGTTGCTGAGGCAAAGACTAGAACTAATGGGTTGAAATTACATGGAAGCAGATCCAGGGCAGACTAGACATTAGCAGGAGTTCCATAACTGTGAGAGTTGTCTGACAATGGAAGGGTCTGCCTTGCACAGTGGTGTGTTCTCCTTTGCTGTAGGTTCAAATAGAGGCTGGACAGTCATTTGTCGGGGATATTGTAGCAGCTTCCTGCACTGAGTGAGAGTTTGTGCTAGAAGACCTTTCTCCCAGCTCTAAAATTCTATGAATCTATGAAAGAAAAATCCCTCACAGTAGTTGGAAGAGTTATCATGAAGAATTAAACAACTGTATGACATTTCATAACCTTATGGATTCTTAGTTCATTTTACCTGTCAAGAGCTGCATCCCCTGTCAAAGTAGTTGAGGGGAAAAGTTTCTTAAACACAAAACAAGCTGCTTCTTACAACTTTCCTGTGTTACACTTGTGATGCAGTCTTGACTCTTTCATTGTTTTGTAGTTTAAGAGATGAAGTAGAATAATTCTATGCCTCACTTATGAACTGCATAGGATGAATCTTTTAAAGTAATCATAAGGAATTTTAAGAGGTGGTTTGATTAGAATTTGTAAGTACATTCTGAAGATGAAAATTCTCAGCATTACAGAATCATTAAATTTAGAAACAAAAAAATTACCCTTCACTGAAATAGTTGGATAAATCTGTATTAAAAAAAATGACCAGAATTTTACATTGCTAATATCACTGGGGGCGGTGGAGAAAGAGCTATATTTCTGAATGTTAAATGTGTGTCCATATTAAGCTTCAGGGTAATGCTGGCAAGGGACTACAAACAGCATTGGAAAAGAGTTTAATAGCAGACTTAATAGCAGATCAGGGCAGTCACACCATTTGGTATGTTTTGCCCAAGTTTAGATTTGGTCTAGGACTGCATATTTCTCATGTGTATGTTTTTGTTTGTCATCCTATGCACATTGACTCAGGATGAAGTCCTACTGAAATCAAAGTGCTGGTGGTAAAACATGTATGACATCACACCATTTGGTATGCATGGCTTTGCAAGGTTGCAGGCTACAGCCTTTGCAGAGATCTCTAGGTTCTCGTGGCAGGGGGGCATTTGAAGTTCTCTGCAAAGGCTTAAAAGGGATTCACCAATGAACACTGCAGCCTTCTATAAAATCATATTGGGTTTGGTACAGATATACATGTGCTTGAAACAAATTACGTGTAGTTTGCCATTTATAGATCAAGGTTAAATGGGTTGCTACAACAGAAGACCCCTCTCCACGACACCATTTAGCTAATGGAACCAGAAGTTCAGTCCAGATTTGTTATGTACTGTTTACCATCATTCTGACCCTTTAATGAATTTTATGAAAAACTAATTCATTTTTAATAAGAGATACAGATGGTGCTTTTTGAAGATGGGAAGATTTGCAATAGGAAATGGACACCGAAGAGATTTCAGAGAAACATTTTGTCAAGATGTGCCAGAAGGCATGACCTTATGGATTATATGAGCCCTGATAGATTTTTAAAGAGTAAGTATTTTTAAGTGGTACTTGGATGAAAATATATGCACACATCTTGTTAGTGGCTAATGAGATTCGTGAGTATACATCCCACTTGTTGCTTTCTAAATGCATCTCCTTGAATGCTTTAGCTGTTTATCAAGGTCTGTGACTGACAGTATGGATTATGAGTTTTCCTCATACATTTTGCTAGACCAGCTGAAATCAGCCATGGGTAAAATATAAAGGCCAAGAGCATGAGATGAGGCAGCATTTTCCTCTTCCCTCTCCTCCCTGCTGAAAAGAGCATGGGATGGAAAACAGAACAGATTCTAAAGTGTCTCCAGCTTCACATTCAGAATGCTTGTGAATGAGAGTCCCCTACCAGGGTAAGCCCTCCCAGGCAGTGACATGAAAGTTCTGCATCGGGTGGTAGATTTGTGGGTGGCAAATTTTGGAAGGCTCCCTCTCACTCACCTGTTAACTTGCTACTGTTTGCTTCCGCCAGTAACACCACAGAAGAGACGCTCTAGCCCAGCTCTATGGGCAGCACTCTCCTCTCCCTTTCCCCCCTTCTAATGCTCCAGCCCTGCTCTGTGGGCAGCACTCTATTTCTTTCTTTTATTCTTTTTGTGAAATGAAAAGATATTCATGGCTCAATGTGGTCTCCTGTGTTCATTTCCACTTCCTCTTCTTCTCATTTCCTGGCACCTCCTCCTTCTTCTGTGAAATGAAAGATGTACAGGAATCAGTGTAGACCATATAAGCTGGCAAGATAAACCCCATTCAGATACACAACTGTCAGTGTGCACAATAACAATAATTACACGCCCCTGTGTTGATGTGCTATGTACCCCCTGCTGACCATGACTATGGCACTGGAATAAGGCTAATGTTGTAATTGAGGAGGGCAGGTTAAATACCTCATCAGCTTGAAAGGTAGAGCTTGCCAGGGGGGCTTGTAATCATGTACACTGCACACAAGTACAATGCCTGAATAGGACTATAATGAATCCCTCCATAGATGCAGGAAATTGCAGAAGTAATGAAATCAAATGGTGGGTGGGTGGGTAGTTTTAGCTCTAAGACCTCCCACATATTAGTCATGCAAGAGCAAATCCTTAACTAGGTGTAAAAGTAACTGAGTAATGTGTTATATCAGTTTTCATGGCGACTCTCCTCTAGAGATGCAAGGCTACAACATTTTGGGAGCCTTCTCAGCATGTGCTGGGAGGGACATATTTATGATGTGGCAATGAGAGAGGCATACAGGGCGTTGCTATGTGCTAGTTTATTGCCATCAGGCCCTTCTCGCAAGGCTTAGGACAAGCATTTATATGCTGTTGTGGGTTTTAATTCATTAAAGTTGTGGCCATGCATTCTGCATATCTCCAAAAATCTTGTGTGAGTCTATTGTCTCTCATCACAATGCACAGGCAGTTCTCTTTAAGTCCCAGTTCTTTCAAATGCTGTTCACTTTTAAAAGGTGTACATTCAGTACACTTGACTCTAAGAATATGCTGTGCACATGGTATATATTATTTTTCATTCTGACCAGAACAGCCTCTCCCTGCTGCTTCAGGAATACCTTTAAGAAATACAATATTGGGAAATATAGTCCATGTCATCCTCACAAATAATATTGATAGTGGAAAATAATCTCTCTGCAGTTTTATTCCACACAACCGTTTTGCCATTCTGCTGCATGTACAATACATATATCTTCTATTTTGACATAAATTGGTGTGCAAAATTCCAAAACTGCTCAACTGCTACAAATTGTATCATACCTTCTGAGACCTTATCTGTATAATGATATTTCCTTGAAGTTCTTTAGGGCATAATTCAATAACAACTTGACCTTGTATGGTCCCATGGAAAACTCATTAACTTCGATGGGGCTAGACCAGTGAATGAGTGTCAGTCAGTGACACAAGTATCAAAATTGTTAAAGTTCCTCCATAATAGATAGTAATAAAATTTGTTACTTACATAGTTCAAGAAACTATGCTAGAAAATTCTAGGGAAAGAAACATTTTCCTGTTGAAATGTGAGAAATGATGTATTCAGTTGCTGAACAGCAGCCATAATCAGTTTTCAATTTTTTTTACTCTCTGTGCAGAATGAGTTTTGTTCTGGGTGGCCATATCAAGGCAGTGTGTGCACATATGCATTCAGAGTGGGGCCTTCCTGATTAAACCTGAGTGGGGTCTAAAATTAACTACGTGCACATTAAAAAGCGTGTGAGTGCATGCACAGGGAATACTAGCCATAATCCAGCACAGAGCAATAAGTCACACATAGGATCTAATGCTGACCTACAGATGGTCAAGTCCACATACTCAAAGCAACTTCAGACTGGTCAGCGCAGGATCTGCGGAATATTCGTACAAATGTACAATGCACACAGGTACAGATCTAAACACAGAACAGGTTCACAAAGTCCTATAATTTAATGCATGGTGTCAGCGCTGCTCAGCTTTAGCCCTCCTACAGATGCTGGCCTACAATTCCCATAATCCCTGGCTATTGGCCACTGTGGCTGGGGATTGTGGGAATTGTAGTTCAAAAACAGCTGGGGGGCCTAAGTTAAGCAGGCCTGGTATAGGTTGATTCTAAAACTACTGACAGTCAGGTAAGTGTTCAGGATTGGTTGCAGTACCACCAAGATGATGGCATTTCATTGCATACTGTACAAGTATTATAAACCTTTGAACAACAGAATGGAGAAGTGCCTAGATGCCAGAAACTTCCTTTATGCCTTCCTGTAAAGCTGTTATACAGCACAGAAATGAGTCAACACAGGTAACTGTTTGGAGAAAATGGCAACAAAAAAGTTATTGAACCTTGATTGCCCAGAATGAAGCAACAACACAGCAATCTAATAGGCCAAAGGTAGAGGTAGTGGGGAAGGAAATGTAATCCTTCAATTTGCCACAAATACACATTTTTTAATATTTAACCATGCTTCCCACACATTCAACATTACCCTACAACCACAACATTTTGGAACTCATAATTAAAATACAAAATGCATTAGAAAACGTGCAGTCCAATTTTATTTGTATTTGCTTAGAAACTAATCCCACTGATTTGAATGGTGCTTATCCCTACCTTAAATTGCTGGAGATCACATGAAATTAATCAGTAACCCTACTTTTCAAAGAAAGAAAATGCAATTGCTGACATGCTGATTATTGAAGCGATGACACAACAGGAATCTCCTCCTTCTGCGGGGAAGCCATTTTTATTGATCTTTCCTTCCTCCAGAAATACTCTGTGCCTTCCAAAAAACATATTTTTGGAAAGCACAAAGAACTTCTGGAGACAAGAAAGATCATCTGAAATTGCCCCCCTGCCCCACCATGCCTACATACTGCGTAAAGTATCCACTGCATCATTGCTTCCTTAGTCACAATTTCAGCCAATAACAATAGCTTAGTATTACTCATAGCTCTATTATCATCTCAGATGTGTTATTCTCAGATGTGTTAAATTCATTTAAAAAAAAGAAAGAGGTACAGTCATCCCTCACCAACCACGGTTTTACCAATGGCAGTTTTGAGTATCCGCGACTGGTAAATTGAGCACCCTGCGTACCTGCGGTTAGAGTGATTTTTTAATGATTTGGGATTTCCCCCCACAACTGTGCGGGATTCAGAGGTTCAATCCTCTCATTCCTCTTGGTGACCCCTACGGATCCTTGCCAACTCCTTGTGATTTAATGTGCCTTTGAGTGATTTTGGAGGTCTCAAAAGTACCTTTGATTGATTTGGAGCGGGGGGGGGGGTCAAAAAATTCCCAGAGGTTCAATCTGCTCATTCCTCTTGCTGATTCTTGGTGGTTTTAAGGGATTCTGTGTTATTTTAAGCTCTTTCTCTTTTGATTTAAAAAAAAAATTTCAGTCTTTTCACGAGCACGGTTCCTCTAATCTCCAGTTTTTCATTGACTTTAATGCCTTGCCAACTGTGAATTTGCCAATCGTGGGGCTTTCCCAGAATGGAACCCTCGCAGCTGGCAAGATATGACGGTATTTGCTACTGCTATATATCCAGAGGCTAGATGCAGACTATGGCTGACTATGGCTGATACAGTACAGAAGCCCTATGAAAATGGCAGGGCTTTCAGATTTGCTGCTGCACAGAAAGCAGCAGCAAGACTGAAGAGAAGGAGCAGTAGCACAAGAAATCTTGCCGCACTTTCCCCCATTTCCAGAAATGGGAATAAATACCATAATGTAGGGCTTGATAGATCCTAGGCACTAGGGAGCCATGGGTCATATAAATTTAACTGTGGCACCTAGACTAGGATATTCAGAGGCAAAGTTATTTAATAAAACCTTTATTTGTCCCAGGCAGCCCAATTTCTGTTCTAAGTATGATACTTGTAAAGGGGATAAAGAGAGGCCCATATACCTTCCCCACTATAATGTACATGATTGAGTCTGGTAATTGTGTGAAGTTTCCACTGTCTGGCTACAAATTTTGGGAGATGGCTCATAGAGCCAAAGAAAATTTGTCAAGGCCTATTGTAATGCTTCTAGTACTCTTGCTCAGCCTCTCCAGCCTCGTCACTGTTTCCATTTCTGAAGCAGTGGCTCCACAAGTAATTGTGTGCCCCTAAAAACTGTGTATCATATCAGTCAATAGTTTCTGAGAGAGTTGATGAAGGTACCCTGTTTCCCCGAAAGTAAGACCTAGCAGTAATTTCTGATGTACCGCTAATTGCCCTAGTGCATTTTCTGGGGCTAAAATTAATATAAGACACTGTCTTATTTTCGGGGAAACACGGTAAGACTAAGGCACTATTCCCAGCGGTATACACAGCTTTCATTTTCTCACAGTCAGCTCTGGGAAAAGTTATTTTGCAAGTTTCTGAAGCACTCTAAATGTATGAACAGGGCCAAAATCTATGACAGGGCAGTAGTGGGACAGCAGTGCTCTTCAGGCAACCAACCTGAACTCACAGTTTAAACCTATTTCCATCTAGATAGATACTAGAATGCTCAGGTAATAAAAATGGGTTGGATCAAAAAACAAAAACCCATAAGCAGAGGGAAAACATCATTAAAATGGGTTGGGTTGTTGTTTGTTTTTTTAAAATCATCCATAAGCAGAAGGAAAACCGTCCTGTTCAGCAAAAGCACAAGAGTTCATGCAGTATCATGAGATCTATAGCAGTTTCCCACGCTTCTGCTTGTGCAATGGGTTGTGCAAGTTCTTGTGCAAACTGTTTCAGAAGAACATCATTGGATTTAATTGTGTAGCCCTCTAGTACACAGAATAAAAGGCTTCCATGAAAAAAGACAAATTCTGCATGTGAAAGGACACCTGTATATAACTCAATTTGATCTTTTCTAAGTGTTTGCCTAGAAACATTTATTTGGGACAATTAGAGTTATTATACTCTTTAAAGTATTCTACACATGATGGGTTTGGGATGTGCTTTAAATTGTGTGTTATCTTTGTTCCATTTCCTGTTTTATCCATGTATTGTACTTTGTTTCACATCCTGTTTGTGTATGAGTGCACGTGTGTGCGTGTGCACGCACACACACACACACACACACACACACTTTTTCAAGTCAACAGAACATTTTATCTCCTCAAAAAGTGCCACCTTTGAGAGGTATTTCATTTGCTAAGGATTATAGCCCCATATTTTATCTTCTCCAATATACAGCACAAGGCTATTCAAAGGAACAAAACTAGAGTTCCTCAGACCCTTAAGTTGTCTTTGTTCATTTCAAGAAGAAAGACTGAAGTTCTGAATTGCCATTACATAAAAACTCAGTGGTGGTGAAATCCTTGTGGAATTATACATATTCTTATTTCTAAAAGTTAAGATTTCAATAGCACCTGTCCTGCTCAACTTGAAGGACAAAGATGTTCAAGACATGCCATGTAGAAAAAGTTAGGAAGATATGTCTTATTGATAATAAGAATAAGACAAGAGAAAGTCCTTGCTGCTTTGATTTTAGCAGAAGGGGGAAAAGTATGTATGTTCTGATTCCTGAAGTGAAGCTATATCTCAACAGTGTGCGGTTCTGTCAGAACATCAAGTCATTCAAGATGAAGCACTAAGTGAAAAGTTATTTAGGGATATCCTGCTGACAATAAGAATACGTTACGGGACAATGCATGCTGTAGCGCTAACTTTTCAAAAAATATATATTAAGATACTTTCCTTCTTTTTTTAATCAAAGAGATTGGCTAGTTTTATCTAAATAAACCCAGCAGAAAAGCTGGCCAAGTCTTTTTCTCCCCTCAAAAGCGACACATCTGCCTATTAAATGCATTCGTTTGCGACTTAGATATCACCAGGCTTCCTGATGCATGAAGAATATTTCCTTTTATGAAAGGCAAGCAAGGATAAGCTTAACATTTTATAATTATTACTGTAAAATGATACAAGTGACTATATGCACACCACTCAAAAGTAGAGCTTGTCATCTAAATGGAGTACAAAATTCAGTGAACATTGAGTTTGGTAAATTTTGATCATTTATTTATTTACATTACAAAACCTTGAGTTCTGAACCAGGAAATGGAAAAACAATGCCTTGGGGAACAGAGGGCTCAGTTTCAAACTAAGCACATTATTTTGCCGGATTAGGCCAAATTACAAACCCTCCGCCTCTGTAACATGGACTGAAGGAGGACTTTACGTGATTATTTCTTTCTCGTCATAAGGGTTTTTTAAAAAAAGTAATGCTGCAGTATTCATCATCAATCATCAATCATCATCATCATCATCATCATCTGTATTTTCATTCATTTTGTAACTCTAGTGTGTCCAACGTGTCCTAACCTTCAGTTTTGATCAATATGTAAACCATGCTGTAGATAGACCTGGAAGTTGTTAAAAGGTTCAGCAACAGGATGATATCAGTCAAAGGTATTTTTAAGGCTTGCCCAACTTGTTTAGGGATATGAGTGAAATACATGTTAAATGTTCATGTCCTGGGGATCATCTATATCTTAGCTTCACAAAACGTATTCTAATATGATTATGCTATTTATGTGCAATCTTGATTAATTCTACAAATATATCCTTGAAGCATTGCTGTGAATTTTGCAATAAACCTTCCAATAAACCTGAAATGTCTCATAAATCCATAGAGTTCCTCCCCACATTATTACTTTAAGAGATGAACCCATTCTCTGAGAAGGCACAACAAGCTTTCCAAACTTTGGATAATAATACCATTTAATCTGAAACAAGTGAATTCTTTACCTAAGACGTAAACCTGCACAGTACATGGCTCTGTGCAAAGCAGTCCTATCAACTGAGCATTCCTACAATCCAAACCATTACTGGAGAATGTAACTAATGAAATGACATATCTTTAGGCATAACAAAAACGACTACTATAATCTACCTAAAAGAAAGAGAAATAAACAACAAACTGATGATGAAGAATAAAAATATTATATACATCATATTTTTAAAGCTAAAGCAACTGAGGAAGAGTCTGGTTAAAACACGTCCAGGATCTGTTCTTATGAGCCACATGAAAGGGTTAACTAGGATCGTCAAGCCAGGCAGGCTTTTGTGGAGTGTGACTTACTAGCAAATGTCGTTCTGCAGCCATGGTTAACTAGGATTAAACTACGAGACAAGGGAACCATCTCAGGTTTACTGGAAGGGTGGAAGATTCACAGCAATGCTTTAAGGAGATATTCGTGGATATAGTCAAGATGGATATAAACAGTGTATATTAAAATAGGTTTTGTGACTATTCCCTTTTCGTGATGATTGGCAGCTACGATCACACAAGTCATGAGAACAGGCCCTCAGAGTGTTACTTGATGGCACATTCCATTCTATGCACATTGCCATTTACCCAAAATGAATTTATGATACTCTTCTCAATGCATTTTTAATTGTCCTTTGCTATGGTCAAACATTGTTTGTTAAAAATAATAATTTCCATAATGGCCTACTAATCATTTTTCTGTCATAGTGGCTAAAAAAAAAGCTAAGCAATTGTAGAAATTGCTGTATTTGCAGTCCTGGACAGGTCCATATGTAACCACAGATAGCTGCAAATGCATAACATATAATTTCCAAGTGAACTATAGTGTCCTTTCACTATTCACATTTTAACACACATACAATCTGTGTACAGTGTATTCACATACTAACTCATATGCACAGTTTCCCACACATTCTGTTCAACAAACTTCAGGAATTTGTTTCCTACCTGTACCCTACATTTCCTACTTGTACCCTACATTTGAACCTGTGCTAATGAATGTGTGTACCATCATTCTCAAAAACATGTAGACATATAGAGACTCTTGTCCGTACACACAAGGTAATGTCTGAATAGAGCTACTGTTATCTCCATATCATTTTCTCGTAACCAGCCTCCCCAGAAAATGGCTTACTATATAATTCCATGTGGTGGGTAAGTCCCACCGCATATAATGGAGCTCAAGCTTGATAGGTGTAATTAGCCTTTACAAGGGTTATAAGATGGTCTTTAGAGATCTGGAATCCCTGCCAGTTGTCACAGACCTTAAGAAAGAACAGTACTAGTGAGACTCTCTATTAATTTTTTATGTACAGGCACACATATATGGACATGATATGCTTGATGGACATTTAGAGATCGGAATGTGGGGTTGAGGGTAGAGAAGGAATTACTGTATATGGATGGTATTTATTTGAAATGTAATATGAAGTTTCACTGAAAACATATTTGGACAATTAGTCCTCTTTCTAGATAAGGTAATACAGTATGCATGAGGTGACTTTTTAAAGCATCTAAACAAGGAATTATCTTCAAAATAAGCTGCCATTAACTCCCTACAATATTGTTCATGCAGAATGACAGTCTAAGAAGTGCTAAAGAGTTTTCCTGCACACAATTATATTGAAAAACCCAATTATATGTTTAAATAATGACCTTGTGTCTCTAGGCCTAACCCATTCTTTGTGCGTTTTTATATGCGGTGTTAGTCATATAACAGTTTCTTCAGTCAAAAACACCATCTGTTAAAAAGCATCCAAGAAAAATTGTGTGCTATTGTATTCTAGATACTGGTATTTGACAGAAAGGTCACCTTTTATTCTTTATTAAAAGAAATAAATTGGTTTCCTCATTGTGAAATTCACTATATTTTGAAAAGCAAAATCAACTAAATAGATTTAAAACTGTGTGTGTCTGTATGGTTGCCAGATTCCAATATTAAGAGAGTGCCTATGCTTTTAAGAGTTACACAGAAAGGAAAACACTTCAAGGTACAGCTTCTACCTTCACTGAACAGTGTGAATGAATAAGCTACACCCAAAAAAGCTATATTTTGTTTCCTACACAGCTCTTAAAGGTACAGGCTGTCATAGAGGATATTGATTTCCTTTGGCACATTAGTAAACAGGGTCCGACATCTTAATTAACTTAGTGCTGGAGCAACATGTGTTGACTGCAGACAGGAAAGGCTAACTCAGCACCGGTATTTGCATGAGGCAAGGGTAGATTTTGATTACCTTCCATTTCCCAGTTATGCAGTCCTCAAGAATATTTTTGGGGTGACTCAAGAGGGCTTCTGAAGGAATCATCAAAATTTGCAACCCTCCCTGCAAGTACTGGTGCTGTATTAGTCTGAAACTCATCCGTAGCACTGGCACACCTCATATTGTATCATCACTTCCTTGGGCCGAATGTCAGCCAGTGGCCTTAAGAGAATATTGTGTGTGGGTATAAGAATGTATAGGCTGGGACTTAAATAGAACAAATGTTTCTTAAGGAGATAGTTTACTATGTTCTTCCTGCTAGTTTACTTGAATTGAAAAGTTCCCTAAGAAAAAGTACAAGAAGAATGAGCTTCTCCCTCATTCTGGCTTTGTGGGTGTGGAAAGACAAGGTCAAGGAAGCTAAGAAAAGTCCGGTGGGAGGAATAAGTGATTGCTTGGGATGAAGCAAACTTCTCCCTGTTCTTTATTATATGTCCTGATTGGTTTAGAAGGCAGCCAATAAAAGCTTTCTATCTTTCTTCTCTCCACAGCATATATCTGAGGATGCTGCACTCGACAGTTTTCAGCATGGCAGTCAGTGATGTAGTGGTAGAAATCCTTGCATTTCCTAGAATTCAGGGACAATACAACGTGCACTGAGTCTGCATGTTTCCATTTTCTTCTTAGGAGAGTCAGTGTAGTACTGTGGCAGAGGGGGAGAATTGTTAACCCCAAAGTCCATGGTTCAAATTTCACATATAAGATAAGTTTTACAAAGTGTGTAGATACTTTAATATCTATTTCAGAACAAAATAGAAAAATAGCTTTAAGAGTGTCATTGAGCTCATAGTTCCTCTTTAAAATATATGTTTCAGAATACCTTATCCCGTCCTACCTGTTCCTACCAGATTCCTCCCTAGTCATGACTTACCAAGGAAGAAGAGGTAAGGAGGAAGAGAAAACCAAGTCAATCACACTTCCCGCTTTCCACGATGGCAATCCCAGATAGCTTACCATCTTCCATTTAAACAAATTCATGGGGGCTCTTAGTCATGATGGCTATATAATGTTCAGAGGCAGTATGAGCAATAGTGGGAGGGACCTGTTGGCTTCCTGAATTCCACATGCAGTGTTCAACACATGTACAATCTATGTACACTGTACACATTTACGGTACACATCTTATTTACACACCATGCCTATTGCACATACATTCAGTACATTTCCTATGTGCACCTGTATTTGAGAGGGACTGTAGACAGGTTCATTTTTAAAATGAACACATGTACACAAAGCAGTCACACAGAAACATGTACATCTGTACAGACACCTGAACATACTTACAACATAAACCCTATTCAGACATTATGCTGAACATGCACTCAGGTCCGTGTCAGTTTCCCCTCTAACAGGGTTTCTCAGGTGTTGACTACAACTCCTAGAACCCCCAAGCAAAAGCAGGGGATTCTGGAAGTTGTAGTTAACAACATCTGGGAATCCCTGTTAGAGGGAACACTGGTCCCTGTATACATATACATGTTTTTTAATGGATGACTGTACATGCATTCATTTAAAAAGATACAGGATGTAGGCCCCCTCAAACACAGTGTACTACTGTACATGCATTGACCATAATATCTGAATAACTGTAGCCATATTTGGACAATATAACTCTCCCTCCCCCACCCACTGTAATAATGTACACATCAAATGTGGGACAGAAAGTCCCACCCTGGTGAATGTCACTCATTCCCCTCGCTGCAGTGCTCATGGTTATAGCAGCATTCATCTGAAAAGGCAAATGCAGTAATTGTGAAGCGAGAGACTTGCATGATCGGGAGGCTAGCTGGGGCTTCCCAGTCTTCCAATCATGGAAATGCCTGCCATCACAGTTGCGTATTTGCCTCTTCAGACAAACTCTGCTGTAGCTGTGAACACCAGCAGCACAAAGAGCAGGGTGACAGTCCAGGGCGAGTCTTTCAGCCTGCCTTCAGGATATACAGTGGTTTTGTGTTTTGTTTTGTTTTTAAATAGCATCTACATAGGATTTGTAAGTCTTTTCAGATCTCTATGTGCATACACTATACACAGACTGTATGTGTGACAAACATAACATCTGCATCAGGTTATAATGTCTGAATAGAGCAACTGTGGGAGGGAAATGCTAGACTAGATGGACGTCCGGTTTGGTCCATTTAGGTGCTTCTTATTTCTTATGTCCCCCATTAACAATGTTGACCATTAGCCCTTGTATAGCTAACAATGCTATATTCACATAAAGTGTTACAGTCTCCATAGACATTACCTACTAGATTTTTATTTCTCCCTCTAGACCATCCCTTCCATGTTTTCAAAGAACATAAATAAGAAACTTGGGGATTTTACCTTCATTAACAAGTTAAAAAGTCCCTTCAAAGCACAATTGGTTTCATGCTAGCTGTCAGGGGCACATGGTAAAAAATAATGAACATAGTGGGAGTTTTGTTTTTACAGCAGTTGGGGAAAAATTGAGGACAAAATGAACAAAATATTATGAACACAATACTGTGTCATTTCAGGTTGAGAATGCTAATTAAGGCTCCTGAATATGTTCTGAACATTAGATCAGTCCCAGTAATTATAGGAGAAACATTCACATGCGTTAATATTCAGCTTATGTAGATTTATAACATTTGGCAGAACTGGTCCTTTAGAGTGCAGTCATAATTGTAAGAGAATCTAAGTGTTGGTGAGAATTATTTTTATATCTTTTTGTCCTTTTTGTTTCAAGGACCATGAGTTTAATATACTTTAAAAAAATCATTCCTTTTAACCCACCAAATGAGGCTACAAAATCCAAGGGCACATTGATGTTGTCATCATGTTAAAATATTATATATGCTTTTCTGTTTAACATTTTTCAGCATTTGCAGGTTGTGTTCTTCAATTCTCAGTTGGTAACGTCCTGCATGGATCCTTAAGCTTTAGGGTCACTTCAGCTACATATTTTCTGAGGTGGTGGGAGCAGATCCTAATGGTGACTGTTGGGATTCTTGAGATAGGCAATCAGTTACAGAATCTCTATATATCACACTTCAGTAATGCTGTATGATCAGCATTCTTCAGTCATGTCAGGTAGGGTCAAGAAGAAACTCAGTTATGTCCCATCCTGCAGTCTTGTGCTGGGGGGTGGGTCTTTGTCCCACCCTCTCAGCAACAGCCGCAAGGAGTTCCCTGATTAGGCAGGGCTGGATGAGAGGTGGGGCTAGCATGCCGGTGAGGCTGTCCCTCCCCTCCCCTCTTCCATTCATTTAAGTCTGGCTTTGGGAAGAGAGCTATTTCCAGGGGCTCCTTCCCAACCACATGGCCTCTTGGGCTGAAGAGAAGACAGGCAAGGGAGCAGGTTGCAGAGGCCAGGCGTGGCCGGGATCCCAGTGGCTCTTGCCATGATGGTTTGGCTCGAAGTGGCAGTCCCAAGGAGCGTAAAGGAACAGGGGGATGGGGAGCAAGGCCAGGGTGGACGAGAGCCTAGCCGCCTTCGTCACAGCGGGCAATTTATGTAGGGCTCCTGCCCCTGGATTGAGCAGGAGCATTTTTTGTTCTGTGTGCATGGGAAATCGGACAGGCGGAGGGGCTACTCTTGTAGGTGGCTGAGGCAACTCAGTTTTCCTGCTTTCTGGGTCCCCCCCATTCCACCCCAAACATTCCCCCCCCCCGCCCCAAGGCAAGTTCTCTGTGATTCCCTCTGCGGCAGGTACAGTGCAAGCTGGGTAGAGGTGTAGAAGCATTTGAGATCGGTGAGCACCCTTGGGCAGTTGGAAAGGGTGGAGTGGTCAGTAGGTCCTTAGAGGCTTTGCAGCTCGAGTACTTAAATTTGCCATGACACCTGCTTCAGGGCTTCACAAACCTTGAAGACTGAATAGCTGGGGGTGGGTGGGTTTGAAGCCCTAGAAGTGGCCCTGGCCCTTTGGGGTTGGCAATGATGGAGATGAAGGAGGTTTGCACTGCTTCTATCCTTGAGTCAGGGTGTGTTGCCCATTCAAGGCAAGGGTAAGGACAAAACTGTGTGAACCCGGCCTTTGGTAGGCTCGCACAGTTGGGGTGGTGGTGGAGTTTATGCCACACTCACTTCACTAACTTGATCGTTAAACAAAGTTGTGGCCCCTTTTACCCAACTGAAAAGTGTCTGTGTCTTCCTTGAGGCTGGAGTGTGGGGGCAATGGACAGAAAATGCTAAATGGATTAAGAACAGGGAATGCAGTTCCCAAAACAAACTGCTGGTGGATGGATAAGACAGAAGTTTGGATGGTATTTTGAAAATTAACTAGAAATTCTCGAGTTGGGAGAGAAAGGAGTCAGAATGGACTGAGGCATTTTTATTCTAGGGAAAGAGGGGAAAGGTGAATAGCCCTGAGTGTGATGACTGTACTTTGTACAATATGCATTATGAAAAATGGAGTGGACTGGATTTAAAGAAAATAAATCTGGCCCAATTCTTCCATAGCAATATGAGTGCATAAGGGCAGTGTGCTCACTGAGCAGCTAAAGAATAGCTTTGTTGAAGGCTTTGTTGAAGTCCATCCTGGGAGGGGAATGTTTTTCACTTATCTCCCCTCCCTCCACAAGTTCTTTTTATTTGCAGAAGTATGTCCCTGAGCATCATACAGCCTTCAGGGCAATATCTGGCTGGAGGGAGGAGAGAGAAGCAAAAATCACTCCCCCCTGCCCATGCTAGGCTGTGGAGGAAGGCTTCAATGCAGCAATTCTCCAGCCACTCTACAAGTGTGCTTCTCTTCTTTTGCTCTTGTAACACTTTAGAAGATGTGGACCATGATAAATCCATATATATTTGGCTGTAGTCAGTTGCAACAACTGACTTTTTGCTTATTCTTCATGCCCATACTTTTCCTTACACTTCATATACATTTCCCTCCTATATAAAAGGAATGCATTCTTATAGTACATTATGCTAGAGATGCTTTTGAAATTCTCCCTCTCTGAATTTCTCCCAGGCTTTCAGAATTATTATTCCTTGGATTTGTTCATAAAGCAGCACCAATGCGTACGTAGCCCATGTTCTTTTTTATTTCCAAACTTTGCTCAGATTGCTATGGCACAGTTTGCTTTCAATTCCTTCTATCCATTAACATCTTGACTTTTATCATCCATTTAGGTGATCCACAGAAGTGTTTGTGTGCAGTGATGGAACATAGTGAAGAAAAGGAAGAAATCTCAATGCAAACCACTACCACAACAAGATGCCTTATGCAACACTTTTCATCAATGCACAGAAGCATTTGTATCCATCAGTATACTGGACAGAAAGAAGAGATATGGAAGAATTGAAAGTTGTGCAAACTGCACTTGTGCCACATCTGGAATTAACTTAGAAATACTCCATCTTGAACTAGAAAACAGGTAGAGCAGAACATGGAGCAGAGTGAACAAAATTGGAACTGAAGTGAGGAAAGCCATTCATCCCTATTTTAAAACTTCTATAGATTCAGAATACAGCAAATAGGGCAATATCAATGACCTTGTGTGTCTTCCTTGTGTGTCTGCCTAAGTGTATCTTCATTTGTTCATACATGCATGCATGAATATATCTACACACAAACACACACACACCTGTGTGTATATCTACATATGTCTACACATATATTTTTCTATTGAGTAAGAGAGACACTGTAAATATGAGAACAGACAACTCAATATTATAGCACTGAAACAGCTTTATTTGAATTTGCCCATCTTACAGCTGCTGAGAATACTTTCCATCAGATTGACAAGCAGAAGTTCCATGTGGCAGAGCACAGTACAGCTGGTTTTTGAATGTTCTGCTTCTAACACCCAAGTATTAATAATGAGATTGGAGCAGAGCCTAAAAACACACTCAATACGACCATTTCCTGATAGGCTTTGATAGCCGAATAAAAACAAGTTCGAAAACAAGCATTAAAAGGAACTATGCGCCTGCCTTTATTTCATCTGTACAGAATAATTAATTCCACATTCAGTTTGCATCAACTGCACCTTTAATACAGCAATACTGTTTTAAATTTTTCCAGCATTTACTTACATATAACTAAGGGATGAAGCAAAATCTCCCTTAGATAAGTGACTTCAAAGGCAACTTTTGACTGGTTGAATCTAGAAAGGAATGGTTTCCATAATTTTTATTCATGATGTTTTCCTTAGCTGAATTCCAACCAGCTTAATAAGAAGATAAACAAAGAAATAATAACTACGTGAAAGGGCTTGAGTTATGCGGCAAAGACATCTTGCTGGTGTGACATCTGTCTGAGTGGTTCACTGTACAATGTGCTTTCATGTCTGACAGTGCAGTACCTCCTGCAAGAATCAGTACATTGTTTGCAGGAGAGGTAGTTTGATTTGAACATAGTATACTAAAAATAAGAGACACCACATACAAGAAGGTAATGGTTCTATGGTTTGTAGAAAGCCATGAAACAGCTATATAACCCATTGTCAAAGAGACTGGGGGCAGGGGGACCCATTTTAGAGTTCACTGTAACCACCTTTTGTGATTAATATACTTGATTATACTAACACAGACTTCAGTGGAAACTGTAAGCATTTCTGAAATGCTATACCTAAAGCCCAACTTATCTGCTATTCCAATAATTTGGAGAGCCTATAAATAGCAATCCACATAGTACCAGTGAGGGATGTAACACAGTGCGCAGTTTCACAGACATCACAAAAAAAGTTCAGTCTGAGTTGACCAATGATGTCCCTTTCATGAATATTTTCAAAAATGAATCATGTTTTTTTGGCAGCAGTGCAGCCTGACAACGTGGAGCCATTCTATACTGACAGAATGAAAGCCTGTGCCTTTGCTCCTTCCCCCAAGAGTACCCTACAGAGTTCCTTGCTTGGCATAGCAATATCCTGCAGGTCTAAGGGCCCATCACTGCAGTGATAGAGGTACCAATGGAAGGGCTTAAGACCCATGTTAGATAACCAGCTCTGACAATGCGACAAATCATTCCATTGCACCACTTGAGACCTCTACATCCAGACATATATGCAATGATGCCTACACAGAGACCGTCAGGATTAGGATATAAAATATCATTCCCAAAATGTTAAATTGACTGTCTGTACATGAAAGCCACCCCCCACCACCACCACCAATCAAATTCTTGACTACAAAATTTAGCTTTTGAGTATGTCAAATGAACGCCTCTTGAGGCATTTGCAATCTGCACATCTGATATGTTGAGGAAAGTTGCTTTTTGTTACATGGAAGGTTTATTTAATGAAGCTGTGGCGGCACAGAACTGGCGTTGGAGTAAAAACAGGTTATTAACCAATTATTTCTCTTATTCCATCATCCCTATAAGCAATAAATACTACCTCCTGAGAAAAAAGGCACCGTGGTCATTTGTAATACTCTGAAACACCTTTCTCTCTGCCTCAGTGACCAATTAATGAGCTCACTGCTTATCAACTATAAGGTGTGATCTGGTATTGTTCCATAACTTCTAACTCAGTTACTTAAGCCCATTACTTTCATTAAGAAATTCTAATTCAAAAATAAATTGTGCTTCCAAATTACAAAATAAAGCTTCTGGCAGGTATTCTTCTCATCCCACATTCAACTAATCTTCCCTTTGATTTTCCTCCAAGCATTCTTATTGAAACAGCCAAGTCACTCTTAACTACATCACATACCTATGTTTTCATTTTGTATGCTGAAACCTGTCATACAGAAATGATATTAAAAGATCGTATCTTACCGGGAAGGGGGGGGCGATCCCCTCGATCATTTATGCTATACATCTCAAATCTGACTTGGAGCAGAAAACTTCCACCAGGTTCTTATATTTTTTGAATCATGTTTAGCTTGGGAACATTTGACATATTTAAATACAGTGTCTGAATTCTTAATTTGCACTGCATTCCTCTTTGATCTGACATGACATGGCGAAATGATGAGCTAGTTGAGAGTAAATGAATCTGATTTGGCAGGTATAATTTACAGGGAATTTGTCTTTTTAGGACTGGATTGATTTTAACTTAAACTGACATCACACTTTATCACAGAACAGTAAATCACTACAAATCAACTACTGACACATAAACAACATAAAACACCAAAGCAACATTAAAACCAGAATCTTGTGTTTGAGCTAATACCCACTCATCTCCCACAATGGCAACAGATGATCACCATAGTTCCACAGAAGATTTATAAAATCAGGTGTATTCCAAGTTTACTGAAGGCTTTTCAACTTATAATAGATGAAATAATAGTTTGGGGGCAAAGCTTGGAAATTCTGGAATGCACACTATGTATGTATTTGGGCGACCAAAGTCTTCTCATTGGATGAGATGTCTAAGGAAGGAAGAAATATGTACCATTCACCAGGCTGACAAGCTGCCCATACAACTTTCAGGTTTTAGACACAGGAGGCAACGAGTACTTACCTGTTTTTCCTTTCATCCTATCCACACTTTTAAAATATAGACATTTTTAAAATCCAAAGTGATACTTTTTTTAACAGTCAACCATGCAATTATTTCCTGCCCTTCCCCCCATCCCACGCCTATGCTCACTTGTAGTGAGCAACACCTATTTAATTTTTTATATCCAGCTGGGAAATTGACATAACAGGTTCAGTAGTTCAGTTATAGCAGAAACAAGGCCCCAAAGTAGCATATCTAAAACCATTTGTATTTGTCCCAATGAGTTTTAAAACACACAGTAAACAATTTGGTATCTAGCCTGCAGAGTGTAAAAAAAAAAAGGATGAAAAGTTCTCACAATGCAAATTCAATTTCTTGTACAATTATGTTTTCAATGGAAATCTAATTAATTCCTTGTAAACGAGATATCACAATATTCAATGCATTCTCATTTCTTTCTTGCTTTGAGGTTTGCACAGTTTAGAAAGCTATCCAAGTTAATGGGATTTGTTTTGTATCTATTCTGAAACGAGAGTGTTTGAGTCAAGCCAGGCACTAACCTTTATGAGCTTAATAGCTATAAGAAGGAAATATAAATCATGGGGTTTTTTTACTATTTATTATCAAGCCATCATTGAATTGTTAGAAAAATCCAACTAATATTCATTTTCCTTTAGTAGATGTCTGAATCAAAAAAGAAAGAAAAGAAAACTTAGCTTTGGTATGTATGTAGTCCCTTTCTTTAAATAAAGACAATTGTCATCTTGTTAAAGGCTTGAGCAACAAATCAGTTAAACCAAGGTCCCTGGATTTCAGCTGCCTCTCATAAATTCAATCCTCAATCTTTGAGGATTAAAATTATGAGAGGAAACTGATTTAAGCATTAATGAATCATACCAAATACAAGAAGACATAGACCAAAGCAGAATTTACAATCTGATCCAAAATATGTTTACTTGAAAGTAAATCGTGAATAGTTTTAAGAGTGTGGTCCTGGGTTGTAATGGTGTAGAATATCATGGGATGGTCTTCCAGGGTTCCTACTTTCAAAAGCAACATGATGGGTGGAAATGCAACATGTGAGACTTTCTAGCATGGAGGTGTTAGTGACAAGGATATCTTCACTTAGAAATTTCTGCAGCTTTTAAAGGAACAGGATCCCTCCCCGAAAAATAAAGTGGTTGTCAGTTGGAGCAAAAAAGTTCTAGGAAATACGTGTAAGGTGAACATAAATACACTAAAATCTAGTTTGCTGATGGACAGAAAGATCTGAGCAGTCCTGTCCTACATACATCTACTTGCTTTTAGTTGCAATAGAACTTGGTTCCAAATATATTCAGGTAGAGGTAAATTCTATTGAAATCAGTAGGACTTCCCTCCAAAAATATTTGTGGACCAATTAGTATGCTTAGGACAGCATTCAAATCTGTATATGAGTATATATGAAGCTTCCTTATACTGAGTCAGACCATTGGCCCATCTAGCTCAGTAGGGTCTACACTGCCTGGCAGCAGCTCTTCAAGACAGGAGTCTTCTTCAGTCCTACCTGGAGATACCAGGGGACTGAACCTGGAACTTTTTTGCATGCAAAACATGTTCTATCACTGAACTAACTACAGTACCTCTCAGCACCCTAATTTCAATGCCTTGGTAAAAGAAAAAAAGCTTGTATTTTGTATTACAAGAGTTTTATCTAGCCTTTCATGAATGTCAGACTCTTTAAGCACACATTGATGGATAGGAGGGATGTATTTTTTTAAAATAAAAAATAAAAAATCCATCTGTTAATAGCTTTTAGGAGTTCCCTTGCAAGCAATAAGCAGTCAATATTCCAAAATTATGTGGCTGAACAAGCTGTACTTTTACTAAATCCTCAGCTAGTGTTTGATAGATTTGCAGAGAATGTGTGTCAGCTTCCAGGAGTATCAGAGATACATCACTCACTGCTGCTGCCTTTTATTTCTTGCCTAGTAGTAAAGCCATAATTTTAGATCAATATGTAATTGCTGTCATATAAACCCAGCCATCGTTTTTTCCCCATTTACCTGACATTGGTCTAAAAGCATACATAGGTAATTTACCCAAACTTCTGAGTAGTACTATGGAGGAGTCCAAAGGACATGTTTTCCAAATACTCCTGGACTCTTCACAGTATATTCTGTTACACCTTGCCAATGCTTGGTACATGGGAATGTGAATAGATTATGTACTCTTTTCCTGAGTAAGAACGGGCTGTATTTTACAAAGTAAAATCCTTGACGTTTCCTTCCCCTCCCCAAATACTCCAGAAAGTCCATTTGTTCTTCGCTTTATTTTTCCTCACCTCTATATCTTAGAAAACGTACTTTTATAACTGATCCCTTCATCAGAACTTGCTCCCAAATGGGCTTAAAATGGCACCTTAATACTCCAATCCGAAACACATTTACCCAGAAGAAAATTTCCATTAAAAACACTCCCTGCCAAGTAAATGCACAGGATCCGGGTACAAGAGGGTTAGCCAAGCCACATTTGCTCTTGAGCAGTCCCACTGAAGGCTCAAATTCTACAGTAACTAGGATGTTCAGGTGTTACTGCGATTAGGATCACAGCAGAGAGCAGTTGACCAACGTCCCATCCTAATATGTGCCCTGCTGAATTTTATTTATTTTACCCCAAATCCTTACTCTCACTTCACTGGGTAATTAAACGGGCTTCGCTTCCTTGGCTTAGTTCCAAGCAAGTATATTCAGGATCAGGGTACAAATTAGCTTGTAATGAGGGAAAAGTCTGAATGCATTGGGTATTTCTGTGACGGGATCGCAGGGGAGGAGGTCAGGTGGGAAGGCGAGCAAGGAAAGCGGCGAGAGAAGTTTATGACCTATTGTTGTCCCCTGCGCATAGGCGCAGCGCAGCAGCCGGTTCCTTCCCTGGGAGGGCAGGCTGATAAGGCAGGGCGAGGGAAATCGGTCCCTGGAGACCGACTGCAACCGAGACGTGGTCGCGCAGGGAGTTGCGGGGGGGATGGAAAGTTACGGGAGCTCCAGATCTGACATCGAGACTCCTTCGAAGCGCAAGAGGCGGAAGGTGCGGAGAAGCCCAAAGCGCCGCGTGCAATCTAACGCCACCATCTGCAGAGGCGCGCAGCGAAGTCAACGCTGCCGCCGGCAAAGGGCGAAGGCTGGGCTCGCTGGCAGCAAGGCGGGCGAGCTTCTTCTCGCCCCCTGCGCCGCCGCCCCCCCCCCGGAGCCCAGCTCTGGCACGGCTAGCGCACTCCCGCCGGCCCTCCTGAGGGCAGCTGGGCTGCCGGAGTTCTTCTCGGGAAGTTTGCGCCGCTTCTCCAGCGCCCAAGCGGGGACTTGAGGGCGGGGGGCGGCGGGGCGAGAGCGAGAGAGATTGAGAAGCAAAGCCACCCAAGGGGAAGGCGCCTTACCTCGACCGGCTCCCACTGCCAGACCCTTAGCAATAGGAAATAATCCCGAGATGGCGAGGAAGGCGAAAAGAAGCCCGGACATGGCTGGGGCGAGTCGTCGGGTCTTCTTCTGCTCCTCTCCGGCGCCAAGCTGCTTCCGCGTCCTCTGGAGCCGCCGCCCGTCGCTCGGCTGCACCCTTCGCAAAAGTCACTCGGCGGGAGCGGCGGCGAGCAGGGAGGCGGCGAAGGGAGCAGCAGCGTGCTTTGCAAATGCCCCTGGCAAGGCTCAGGCTGCTCAGTGAGCCCAGGCTGCCCGCCCGCCTTCTCTCTCTCTCTCCTCCTGCTTCCAGCAGGATTATGAGGTGGATGTGTGTGAGCGCCGCTTGTGTGTCTTGACTCCTCAATGCAGAGTACGTCTGATCTTACATCACGCAAGAGGGGCAGTCAGAAAGAGAGAAGGCAAGGGGAGAGGGGGGGGGAGAGAGAGAGAGAGATGCCAGAGGATGGGAATTTCACTGATTAATCACAGAAGCTGCCATCCTCCAGCTTCAGTGTCCCCCTAAATCACCACGATGACTTCGGAAGAGAGGCATTTCACGCAACCAAGAAAATACCCCTGTGAATGGAAAGCCGTGCAAACCACAGTGCTCGCAGGAGGAGGGCGGGCAGGAAGCCTCAATGCATCCCTGCGGGGGGG
Source organism: Hemicordylus capensis (assembly GCF_027244095.1). Taxonomy (NCBI): domain Eukaryota; kingdom Metazoa; phylum Chordata; class Lepidosauria; order Squamata; family Cordylidae; genus Hemicordylus; species Hemicordylus capensis. Next base: position 174,682,503 of record NC_069657.1, read on the forward strand.
GGCGGGGGGGGCACTGGGGATGGACTTGGAGACTGGGCGCAACTTGCAGCCGACGACGAGACCGCGTTTGCTCTCTCCCGGGCAGAGGAGCCAGCAGCCTCCTTGCAGAACAGAAGCCCGTGCAACGGCAGGCAGGCAGGCAGGCAGGCGCCTCGAGGAGAGCGAGCAAAGTCAGCGTGTTGTGATCGCTGGAAAAGCAGAGGCAGAGAACAAATCCAAGCGGGGGGGGGGGGGCGGACGGGAGGCGCAGCCAGTTTTATCAAATGCAGCATACTCATTTTCATTGCAAACTGTCCGGTAAGTTTGTGTCATACCGAGTGACTCAGCAAAACATTTTTCCCATATATTAAGGGCAAGGCGAAAACTCCAGATTCCTTTGGTCTGCTGAAACATAAGAAATGAGCCCCAGAGATGGAGTGAATCGCTGCAGCTAACCAGTGCGTCTGTTTGTACCGCTTCAACGCATTAGAGCGACAGTGTCGTTTCACCAGGTCATGTTTGCTCAGCGCTGTTCACTGCCCACTGAGTTCACTGGATCTGGTTCTCAAGGTATGCACAGCAACATTACAGCCTGATCCTATGCTGGGCTGGTGCTTCTCAACCGATCAAAAGCATGCCCGAGGCTGCATAGTTTAAAGATTCAATCCTCATACTTAACTGGGATTTAAAGAAAACAAACCTCAAAACTACTGGAATACATTTCTTAAGAGTAAACTTGTATAGGATTGGGATGTGAGTCTGCCAAGTGATTTATGTGCTCATCTCTGATTTATAGGATATGTATTTGCATTATTAATAGCATTCATGTCCTTGAAGATTCAGTGGCTGGCTATATATAGATCCCAGAATCCCTCACACCAGGGGTGTAACTATAATAGGGCAAGGGGAGACAGTTGTCTGGGGGCCCACTGCCTTGGGCCCCCCCCCAGAGGCAAGTCACATGACTGACTCCCCAAGCCACACACCCTCCTGGGCTTCCTTCAGTTGTATTCATCCTCTGAAACTGATGTGAGTGTTAAGACCTGGAGCTACCAGAACAGCATGTCTTTCTCTAGTACCATTAAATGACTTGCATCGTCCACAATTTACAAACCCTTTTAAAAAATAATTTAGGATGATGTTCTATTGTGGCACATAGATTATCTCTCTCTCTCTGTGTGTGTGTGTGTGTGTGTGTGTGAATTTTGCTATGCTTTTTGTTACCACTATTCAGCCTCATTTAAGATTTCTTTACTTCATGAGCTAAGCTTCAGTTGCGGGGGGGGAGTCATTTTAAAATCTTGTCTCTGGGCCCACTGCAAACTTGCTATGCCCCTGCCTCACACCAAGGATAGTAGCAAGAAAGTGCAAACCAGCCATATGCCTCCCATCTGATCCTAGTTGTTGATATCCAGTTCTTTGTAAATTACTATGAAGTGGCAGTCCATGTGGTACATTACGTGGAATATGCAAAGATATGTGGTGATGATGATGATGACGACCAGTGCAATTGTACACTGGGGGTCATTGCAAGTGTATTCCTTCAGGCAAGCAACAGAACTGCATGCAATCCTCTGAGAAACTATGAGTGCAGAACAATACCCAGAGCTATTAGCAGACCAAGATCCTAACTCAAAGAGCTCTGAGAAGTACATTCCATTTAAAACAATAGGACTTTTTTCCACCTTGAACTTGAGCTGCAATCATAAGAACAGCCCTGTGGGCTCAGGCCCAAGGCCCATCTAGTAAGCATCCTGTATCACACAGTGGCCCACCAGATGCCACTGGGAGCCTGCAGGCAGGAGTTGAGGGCATGCCCTCTCTCCTGCTGTTACTCCCCTGCAACTGGTACTTAGAGGCATCTTGCTTCTGAGGGATCCACAGCTTGCTTACTGCACGGCAGCTCTCCTGACCTTAGCAGGAAGAAATGAATTATGGATTGCAGCCTGAGTATAGCAGATTTTCTTCTGGCTTCTCTTTCTAATATAACTAACAATAGGTATGTTAACTGGAGCTTTTCCTGTGGCAGACATTATCTTATGCTTCATATCCCTAGCTCTGTGAAGGGATGAGTCAACTGCAGCAGAGCCATCATACTGTACTGCATGTCAGTTGCAATTCCATCAACCCACAGTGCTCCTGTATCTCTGAGATGCATGGTTGTTGTATTGACAGAGATGGCTCTTCTGTGGCCAGATGCTTTATTGGACATTCCCAGACCTACCTTGTTATGTCCTCTTTCTCGACATCCAGCTGTGTGTTGTGGCATACAGCAACCACTTTGCCACAAAGTGTTACCCCACCACTGGAGTATTGCTCTTGGCACCAATGCAATGCCACATATAATCCATTCCTTCTCCTACCTCTCAGTGCTGGTGGGGATGATGGAATTGCGTCCAGCTACTGATGAGGCAGGATGTGTCATTCTGTGCACTTGCAGGTAGAATGTGTCATGCTGCACTCAGGTGAGGGCCAGCTGACATCATCAGGCAGGACTATATATATCCCAGCACTGCCCTTTGCTGGAGGCAACTTCCACTTGCCTGTTGATCTGGCAACAGGGGCAGCCTGTGAACGTGCCTCCGGCGGTGGGGGTGGGGAGGCACCTTTAAGAGTAAATTAATTTGGTGCTCACCTCTGCCGCAGCGGCACCTGAATGCTGTTCTGAGCCACAACATGCCGCCTAGCAGCCCCTAAGGCAGGGAAGCGCCTCCGCCACTCACCTGGCTTCCATGGAGCCGAGCCCCCACCAGTGGCCAGGTGAGTGGTGGAGGCGCTTCCCTGCCTTAGGGGCTGCTAGGCGGCATGTTGTGGCTCAGAACAGCATTCAGGTGCCATGGCGGCAGAGGTGAGCACCAAATTAATTTACTCTTAAAGGTGCCTCCCGCCGCCCCCAGAGGCGCGTTCACGGGCCGCCACTTCTCCTGCCTGTTGGTCAGTGTGGGAAAAATGGTTGCTGTTGGGGCTGAGTACAAATTTTTGATCTCCACCATGATTGGCCTAAGATGGGGACTTTCCTATCCACTTCACACTGACATGGTGTGATGAGCAATTGTGATCTTTAGTAGGTAGTCCCTGGTCACAACGACAAGTGTGGAGATCATGCCCCACAGGGATAGGGGTACCACCACAGTAAAGCACTGGTGAGCAATCAGAAGCATTGTAATAGTGATGGGGGCGGGCCCAGGGTGCCTAGGAATGGGATGACCCACCTTTTGGGAACTTGCTTGCCTCACTCAGTCACAGTTATGAAACTCTCAGGGTGGGGATGCAAGCAAACCTCCCTTCATTCATTCATTTATATCTGTGTACACTGCCTTGGGAACTTTTGTTGAAAATCAGTATATAAATATTAGTCGTATTTGTTGTATTCATCTACATTGGTGTGCCTTGGATTTCTGGCAGCAGACAGGATTTCTGGCAGCAGACTCCTGTTCCTCAGCCTGCTTTGCTCATCCTAGAAAAAAGGAGGCGGTAAATGCATAGGGGTTTCTGCATCAGCTGTAATACCATACCCACATTATAGGTTGACAGCTAGTGCAGCACATCCTTATTTAATGTTTGATTAAGAAAAGTTGTAACCCAGCTTAATCCATACTGACACTTCTTGCCCCTTCTGGGTGCAACACACTTGTGCCTGATCCTAAACAGAATGAGTATAATCCAGTCAAAAATAGGTACTCTCAAGATCCATTGGTTTTCCAGCCTGAATGCATCCCTAATTCTCCCGTTGAAGACATTGGGGCTTAAGGACTGCCCCTCACATCAAGGTCAGGGTCAATATTAGGCCGGGATAGCCTAATATTGTATTCTTGGGGGTGACTTGTTTTCTCATCAGTGGCCTGGGGACTGGAAGTATGGCGATATTTTTGTCACACAAACTGCTTCATGGTACATGGAATCGGGCATTGGCATTGCATACAAAACCCACACAATACATGACATTAAAGGTATAGATCCTTTGGGATCATTGTTCTTTTCCTTTTGAATGCAAATGCAGGCACACTTTTTACCATGCCTCAGTTAGAATGACTAGAATCTCCACAGGCTAGATAAAATTTCTTCAAGGGCTAGTTAGTCATCCTTGACTTATTGGAGAAGGCTGTTGGTTACTCTGAATAAATATTATAACTTAAAATGCAATTCATAAGAAGCCAATTACACATGTACTTTGGCATGGTTTATTTATTCAGCGATTGTCAAGACTTATAACTGACTGCTGTTTCTTTTACAATTTAACAATAAACCTCAGGGTATTTGAATACAGCATGAATGCCACATTCTGTATAAATGCTGCATTTCCCAGCTTCATATGACTCACCTGGGCTGATTCTGAGGCAAATGGACATAACTCTATTCCAATTAGCTTGACCCAGGTCACAGTAGTACTGAATCAAAACACCTTGTAGGTCTTTTAACTTTTACTTCATTATAAAGTGTGAATGATCATGATATGTTGAAAAACAATTGTTACTTAAAAGTCTTAAGAGGTGAGGAAATAAGGGATACTCAGTGGAACAGGACATATTGTCCGGGTCCCCAAATGAGAAAAACTGTATGCTTCTACAAGTGTAAAAAATAATGGGCCAGTTCAGGCGATACATTGCAGGCCCACACAATGAAAAAGGAGATGTGCTGAGATGGTGCCTTTTGTGACATCTTTTGCAAATGACCTAATGCTCTCCCGGCATGTCCCTTTACTGCATGGGGGCTGCTCACCCAAATGCCACCTCTATACACCATACATATAACTTCTCTTTTGATAGCAATGACATATGTGGTTTTTGGCTATGTTGGCACATGCTCACTATGTGGCCTGAGCTATTTCATGCAGAGGTGGCTTGGATGATATCACAGCCAGCCCTCTCAGTCACTGTGCACACATATCTCCCGTCACCAGCCATATCAGCACCTAATTGCATGGGGTAGTTAATCTGAACTGCCACTTAATGCATGGATGGAATACTGCTCGTATTTTTTTTTCATGCGTTGAGGGGCAGTTTGGATGAACCATTCCATTTGGATGAACCATTCCATCATACAATTTGGTGATGGGGGAATAGCATGCAAAATTGGGGGAGACATGCTGCTCCCATGCTGCCCCCAATGTACTGCTCCCATGCTGCCCCCAGTATGTCCATGCTGCTCCCTAATGTGACTAGGGTGGCCCAGTCTGTCCAGAAGCCCTGCAGTCCCTCAGTCCTGGCTGGCAGACGATTTTAAAAAACGGGGCTAAGGGAGTGCTAGCTCCCTTTAAGAGGGTGGCTGGCTTGGTGTGTTTGCCGTTGAGGTGCCACTGGGATCGGGCACAATCCCACCGGTTCTCACACACAGAGGCAGGGCTGGACTGGGGGCACTGAGAGGGTGGTGGAATGTATGTGGAGAGGGGCCAGGTTATTACCCACACTGGTCCATAATAATTGGGAGGCTAATAGTTAAACTATGCATTATTTTTCGCCTATGCATTAGTTTTCGCCTACCTTGCTTCCACACAATCACTTCTACCCAGGTTTTCCTCTAACCTTGCTTCCACACAATCAAAAATTGGGAGTACACACAGCTCCCAAACCTGGGTAGAACACAGTTTTCGATTGTGTGAATGACCTTTGAGTCTGTTCTTACGCACAAGCAAAACCGGGCTAATGAAGCCAAGCCCGACCTTGCCCACGTGTGAGCAGAGATGCACCTAGGTAATTTTTGGGCGTGGACCTAAAGGCCTTTGGATTCCCCCCTCCCCCGCATCACTGCGAGTTAAGCATCATCCCTCTACATGCACTCACCATGACATACACAATGAGGCGGGTCTCACGATCCAAGAGACCCGCCTGGGGAGGGTGAGCGGGGAGAGCAGGCTTAGCCCGTGACGGAGCCAGCAGGGGCTGGGATGATTGGGGGCTGCATGGCCCCTGGAAGCTCCAGTATGCCCTGCCCGAGTGCGCAGGGCATACTGGAGAGACCCCCGAGCTGGGAGGGTGCTTTTAAGCCTCCTGGCCGGGGGTCTGCTCATGAGTAGCCACGGCTACTCACAATTTTAAAAAAACGGGTTTGCGGAGCACTCGCTCTGCAAACCCAGTTTAAGGGGAGGGCTAGTTTGGCGGGTTAACCGCCAGGAAGCCACCAGGCTCACCTGAGAGCCCAGTGGCTTCCACGATCAGGCAAAATCAGGCTAGGCTCTCCTAGCCTGATTTTGCCTGATCATGGGTATAGCCCCAGTATTTTTAACATGTGTTTTTTTGAGGGCACAAGCAGCAACTGAACTCACAAGCATGTAAGAATATAAAACAGATATATTTATTCAAATATGCATGAGCAGAAACATTTCAGCACACAACTTAACATTCCCATTCCACATATTTCTTTCACCACTCCCTCCTCTGTGACCTCCCCCAGTGCAGGTTACTGCATTCTGCTGCCCAGTGTAGGCCGGCGGTGTGGCAACCACATTACCCAGGACAGACTAAAGAGGATTTGGGGAGCCCCGGTGCACCCTCGCCTGGTGTGCCCTGCTGCGCTTGCTAGGCTCTCCTCGAGCCAGCTGCCCAGCAACCCTTTCCCCCTCTCCCTGTCCGGAGAGCCCCACCTCCTCTTCTTCCGATTGGTCGTGAGAAGTAGGCTTAGACTGCCCTTAGGGCAACAGGGCATATTCCCGGTGTGCCCCACCCGCCCCGCCCCACCTGGTGTGCCCCACTCCACCCGGCTTCCCAACTTCCACCCTTAATTACCCATTCTGCTCAAAACCTGGCCCCTCTCCACATACATTCCACCACCCTCTCAGTGCCCCCAGTCCAGCCCTGCCTCTGTGTGTGAGAACCGGTGGGATTGTGCCCGATCCCAGTGGCACCTCAACGGCAAACACGCCAAGCCAGCCACCCTCTTAAAGGGAGCTAGCACTCCCTTAGCCCCGTTTTTTAAAATCGTCTGCCAGCCAGGACTGAGGGACTGCAGGGCTTCTGGACAGTGTTGGGGGAATCCCCATAATGCACCACACCCAGACCAGTGCAATCTCCACACCCAGACCAGAGGCAACCATCATCTGCAGGGAGGTACGCTTTTTGAGGCTTCCTCCCCACTCTCCCTCAAGCCCTTTTTAGCCAATCGTGAGAAAGGGCTCATAGTATAGTTGTTTATTTCAAAGAATTTCTACTTTGCTTTTCTACAATATGTGATCCAATTGGTTTACAGAATGACTGTAAAACAACATACTAACACAGACAAAGGAGCAGCACAGGAAAAACAGCAGTATCCGGACATTATTCAACGCAGCATGAAAATGGCGTTTGAAATAAATAACTCTTGATGATTGCCCTCCAAAACGCAACCAAAAGATCATCCTGCCAGATTCCTTGGCAGAGCATTCCATGAACTGGGTGTCATGATAGAAAAGGCCCTGTTTGTCACACCCAAGTTCCAATATGATGGTAGACAGCAGGGCTTGAAATATTGATAGCATCTTACTATGGGGAGGAGGAGGGTGTTCTCATGCTATTTTTCCCCTAGCATAATAAACAGCTTAGGTCCAAGGTATTTAAGAGAATGCTTTCTTCTTCTTCATCAACCCCACCACCTATTAATAGCATCTGAGGAAGTCCAGTTGCAGTTGCTACAGACTCGATTGGTGGCAAATTGAAACAGGGCCTTTTCTAGAGTTGCCCCAGGACTCTGGAATGTGCTTCCTAATGTAATTACAGTTTTCCCTTCTCTGAAAGTTTTTAAGAAGGACCTGAAAACATACCTACTTAGCCAGGTTTTTAGTTTATAGTTTTAAAGCTTCAGGTTTTAGAATATTTATTTTTATTTTAAAATTGTTGTAATTGTGTCTATGTTTTAATGGTTTTTAGGTTGTGAACCAGGTACTTTTTGTATGGGCTGGTATAAGAATGTAAGACATAAATAAATAATCTATATCTATATCTATATCTTCTGTGTTTTAAGAAGCAGACTATTTTATAGTGATTTATAGGAATAGATTATTCCAGAAATAGGGTTTTCAGTAGTAACTGACAGTAGTAACTGACAGAACTTTTGATTCCTTAGGTGATGCTCAATAATGGGACAATTGTTATTCAAATATATTCAATAGTTATGAGTCATTTCCTCATTTTACATTCATAAGGGCACTTTGTACCTATCTTACAAGAAAAACAGTGTTTATGGAGAAATTATTTTACAGTCTGGACACAACTGGTTCATGAGATTGAAACAGCAGTCCTAAACACAAGGGACTAAGTCCCATTGAATTCAATGAGTTTCACTTCTGAGAATTCACAGTGATTCTAATTTCCTGGCTATATTTCTTGGTTAAAGTGGGTTAATCAAAATGGTTTGACCAGGATTGCCCAGAAATTCTTGTTTCTCACAATCAGCTCAGTGATCCTGGTTAACCTTTAAACAAGATCACTATGATTGTGTGAATGCAATCTCAGTAAACATTTTTAGGAAGCATAAGGCTAAATCCAGCTGCTTTAGGCAATTAATAAGAGTTATGGCCTGATTAAACTAATAAGAACACAGCAGCGATGACTCTGTGCCTTATGCAGATCTTCCACCTGCTAATTCTTTTATATATTGACAAAACTATGCCATGAGCAATAAGGATAATCCAAAAGCCTTATACTAGAAAGATGTCTCCACTATATGAGGAATATATTATTTGCTTACTGGTAAACTGGCCCTAACAATTAATTTGTGTTGAAGAATTACATCAACTACTAGTTAGAGCTACTAAAACACATTCCCAACCATGGAAACCCTTATTACTAATTTTTCTCCCCCGCCCCCCACTCAATTTACAATAATGCTTTGATGATAAAGAGCTCCATTTAAAGCATTAGCATTGAGGAGAGCTTTTGAAGAATCCATTGATCTTACTTTCTATATTACAGATTACACAAGCATCAAAATGTATTAATATCAAAACTCATTTAAGCTTTTTTTTCCCCTTAATGAAAGCCAATGGAGTCCTGTATTTACATGAAGTAAGGTGTCAATATACAATGTACTCCAAGAATTATAAATAAAAATGCAATTATCTGTAAGTAATCATTTGTCAAACAGCCATCCATAAATAAAGCATGGTTAAAATAGTGTAATAAAGAGAGGGTAATTATCATGGAAGCCTGGTTTTAAAATATAGGCCAACGAACAAATAAAAGTTGACCTTTATTAAATCATTTCCCCCCTCAATTCCATTTCCATTAAACATTATTCACTATGAAGTCACATCTATGTAATGAAATGAAACTACATTAACAATATAGATCAGAAGTGCAAATATGTTTGAATAATGTCTATTTTAATATTATCTTTCCACCATGAATAAATCAGCACCTAAACCCTGATATATCTGGCAGATGTAACTGCATCTGATGGTATGTTCATTATCTAAAATGTATTTTGTATGACTTTAAGCTGGTGACAACTAAAATAGGGGACATAATACTCTAATAGCTATAAAACAATTCATGTTGCTAAGTATTGTTGATATATGTCAGTTAGGAAAATGTTTTTTACTGATGGTCTACGGACCACCAATAGACTCAGATGGACTTTCCAGTGATTTCCACTAGGGATCAGTGCTCCCTCTAACAGGGATTCCCAAATGCTGTTGACTACAACTCCCATAATCCCCAAGCAAAAGCCATTGCAGCTGGGGATTCTGGGAGTTGTAGTCAACAACATCTGGGAATCCCTGTTAGAGGGAACATTGCTATGGATGTGCAGGAACTGGAAGATGGCCGGTTAGGCAGTGGGGGTGGGGTTACCTGTAAGGAGCAGGGAGGGTGCTCTTATCCCCCTGTGCATTTCTCCCGCTGGCACTGTGCCCAAAATTGCTGGAATGTGGCGGCAGCATACCCTCTTGCCATCCCTGTCAGTGTCAGACTGGAAGTGGCTGGTGCATGTGTGCGACGGGGGAGGAGGAGAGCACGCTCCCTGCTCCTTAAAGGTACCCCCCCGCCACTGAACCGCTGCACCTCCGAACTGGTCTGGTGGTCTGGAAAAGGACCGCCGAACCAGTTCGTGCACATCCCTAATTCCCACACCTTGCTGAAAGTAAGAGAGTAAATGTTGAAGAACCACAGGTTTCTTTGTTGCTTCTGCTATATGTTGAAGAGCAAACCCATTTTTCAAATTAAAAATTAAAATTGTAAAATAAACCATTGAATAAATTAAATTAAACCTTTTCTATCTAAGTACAGACTTAGTACAAACTTGTAATTTAAAGCATATATCTAGCAGGCAGGGTAGCAACCATCCAAGGCCAACCTCTCAAAGCATCTCTCCAGTGTCTCTTTCCAGTGTCTCCCCCCGCACCTTTCTTTTTTAAGATTGTGAGGCCCTTCCAGACAATGGACTGACTCTGCTCATTCTTTTCCTCATTTCATTTGCTATGTAAACTTCATTGGCTGTGTGGGCTTTTTGTTGGAAAATGGTATAAAAATAATAATGGCTGATATACAGAGCAAAGATGCAGTGAGAGAGCAGGCTAACAGAACTTCCAAACTAATAGTACCAGTACAATGGTTGAGGCAATTTTTGATGCCCTCTTCTTCCTCAAGAAGCATTCTATGTCACCCAAAATTTGTTGTACAATCCCAGGGACATATTTTCAGGTGGCACAGAGGGCTTCCTTGGGAAGGCCAGAGCATCAAAAATTGCCACTTCCCCACTGCAGAAATGGGAAATTCTGTTAGGCTGCTCTCTTGCTATATCTTTGCTTTGTATGTCCGCCAACAAGAGCAACAATAAATAGAGCTTAAAAGCATCTTGACTCCTCAGCAGTGTCAGCAGCTGCAATGGAAACAAATATCAAAGTAATCGCCAAATGTGTGTATGATTCACCTAATGCATATATGTAGTTGAACTGCAACCATGAAGGACAAGTACAGAACTGAGCTTTAATCTGGAAGTCTTTCAAGTACACCCCATGTGTTGTCTATATGTAAAAAAAGACAACATGGCACTATGCAAACAATGAGAAAACCAGAAGGCTGCTCTTCCCTAAATTTGATACAACCAAATTTAGGGATCATTGATTTAAGTCACCTATCATTTTTTAATCAGCTCTTATTTTTATATTGATAGAATTACTCAGACTACGTACTTAGGAATAATTGTATCAAAGTGACCAAGATTGTTCTTCAGTTAGTGTCCTGGGATCAGAGTAGTCAAAGGCCATCTTGAACTTGTACACAAGCATTGTCAATTCTGACCCGTTAGACAGGGGATAAAGGGAAAATCGCATTTTGTTCCATTTTTGTTAATGAAACATAATCAGTACTGTCTTTTAACAGCAATGGTCTCCTTCCAGGGAAACTGTGGTGGATGTGTGAAAACTCTTGTAGATTCTTGTCTATCTACCAGAAGCTGCTGGACCAAGATATTATACTGCTGCATTTATGGTTTAGAAATAATGGCTGGCATCCAGAGCAATGTACTATTGAGGATGCAGTGAGAGTCTGGCTGAATTCGCACATCACATGAAACTGGAGGTCTCTTCACCTCTGGTTTCATTAGCTATATGTCCAAATGCAGGCAACTTCTGTTCATTTAGAAATGGACCCCCAGTTTCCCTCCCCAAACTCTAATTTGAACCTTAGGTTTTCACTCAGTTTCGCCAGTGTTGTGTCTGATTGCTGGCACTGCAGTTTCCCCCTCCTGCAACCAGAGTTGAGGGTGGAAGCTCCTCCCTCACTCTGCCTGCTATTGGCTGCCGGGGCTGTCCTTGAGAAAAGAAGGAAGCCCCAGCAGCCAGTTCCCCCTTCTCTATGCAGTCAGCAAGACTGCAGAGAGGGAGATCTCAGTTCTTTCTGAATGTAGACAGGAGAGTAGGGGATGGGCGTGTAACTGCGGCTCCATTGGACTTAGGGTTCCACATTATGTCTGAAGGTGGCCATTGTGTCTTTGCAGTTGAAGGCTTCCTGTGTAGTGTAGTGCACACTTATAGGGGAGAGCAATTTTCACTGATCTCCCCAGAGTAGTGCTTTTGCCCTTAGGAAATACATCCTTGAGGGTCACACAACCCTCAGGGACATATTTTTGGAAGGCACAGAGTACTTCTGGAGTCTGGGAAGATAAGTGAAAATAACTTTCCCTTCACATGCGCGCACGCACACACACTCACACACACACACACACACACCCGTACTTTGCTGCTCAGGATGCCTCTGGCTGTGTTAAAGGAGCCTCATTGCGAGGATGCAGCTTCTTCTGTGTCCTCAGTACACTGCTCTGGACAGCAGCCAATGTTATTAGGAGAACTGAGAATCTACCGCATGGTAACTTCAGCTTGAAAGTTTCTACCTCTTTTCTCTGAGCAATAGTAATGAGATTAACTAGAAAGCATTTATCTAAAGGGGTAAGGAAAAATCTTTCAATGGCAGGAAGTACTTTTTCCTATCCTTATAACAAAGATTATAATTAAATAGGAAATTAACAAAGAGAACTAATATAGAACAGAGAAATCAAAGCTGCAAATGCTGTTCAAAACCAGTTTGTTCCTACAGTGCATTACAACTTCTTCATCCTAATTGGTGTTATTAATACTGACAAGTTAAATAAATGAATTCATCAAGCTACAGAATATTATGAAATCTCTTATTGAGATAAATTAACAATGCCGAACCAATCATTCTAACTCAACTAGTTTAAAGCAACACAAGAATATTAATTATCACCCAGAGCTAATTCTACATTAGCAATTATGGAACTATCTTGATTAGCTTATTGAGAAATTAGTTTTCTTGTTTCATGTTATGTTGCTGGCTAGGATAGTCTGCGGATAGCTAAAACCAATGATTCACCTGTTACCTGTCAGGTCATATGCTGAGAGGACAGGCAGTGATTATACATATCAAAGTCACTGAACGTTGTCAAAGAGATGACGCATGCTTCTGACAAGAAGAGCTTGGCCTGTGAAACAAAGTTGCTAGGGGATGGCAATATTGGCAGCATTTCTGGAGACCTCCTGGTGTCCTACTCCGTTCTTCCAGGTACTGAAAAAAAGTTGCTAGGCAGCAGCTGACACAGAACAAGAAAACTGAGAACATGAAAGAAAAAAGGTGGAGAAAACAGAAAAGAAACTTTGCTTCAGTTCGATGATTTCATTATGAAGAAAGCATTCTATGTGAAGGAAACATGTCAAACTGAATTATTCAGCTCTGAATCATTTCTCATAAGAGTCTACCTTTAAAGTTCTTGGCCCTCACACTTAAGCTGAGTTACTAAGTACTGCTTCACACATTAAAATCTTTATGACAAGGAAAGGCCTTCCATGCAGGAAAAAACGACACTTTCATGAACAATATGTGCAGAGCTATGTGTGAGGGTTGCATGTATGAATACTCTTCATGGCGGGTGGGGGGAATCACCACCACTTTGGACACAGGCAACTAGAAAACCTGGAATCTGATAGCTAGGTCTAAACTCACAAGTCAAATCCAGGAGAATAAGAACAATTCGTTTCTACAAGATGTAGTTCCAGCTGTTCAGTACCTCTTCTATAGGCATCGTCACCATATTCCAATTGTTTATCTTAACTGTGCATTATACATTTAATACTGTACTAAAGTACAATTAAGTACACAAAATGCAAAAAGAATAGAAAATAAAATTAACACAAAAGGTTCTTCCTCATTACATGCAATCTCCTACCTGAAGCTGGAAGTGATACAGTCCAGGAACCCCTTTGGCACAGGATTATGGAGGCATTAAACTGGCAAAAAACCTATTTAATTGTGTTTAGGATAGAATGCATAAGCACAGCCCTGCTGGATCAGGCCCAAGGCCCATCTAGTCCAGCATCTTGTTTCACACAGTGGCCCACCAGATGCCACTGGAAGCCTACAGGCAGGAGTTGAGGGCATGCTCTCTCTCCTGCGGTTACTTCCCTGCAACTGGTACTCAGAGGCATCCTGCCTTTGAGACTGGAGGTGGCCTTTAGCCCTCCAACTAGTAGCCGTTGATAGACCTCTCCTCCATGAAATTATCCAAACCTGTCTTAAAGCCATCCAGGTTGTTGGCTGTCACTACATCTTGTGCCAGAGAATTCCACAAGTTGATTATGTGTTGTGTGAAAAAGTACCTCCGTTTGTTAGGCCTAGATTTCCTAGCAATCAATTTCATGGGATGACCCCTGGTCATGTGAGAGGGAGAAGAATTTCTCTCTATCCACTTTCTGCACACCTGTATAATACTCTATATGTATTATATAATGATATATAATATCATTATATTATAATCAGTCATTATATTATAACCAATTATATAATTATATATAATCACAATAATTGATACTGTATAATGGCATATGGTATAACAATTGATGGGTATGAATGGAAGTTTGTGTGAGAAAAGGAAATTACTCAGTAATTTCAATTCAATCTGACAACAGCAAGATGAGATTTTCAAGGTAAAGTCACTGTCATAGTTAGCAGAAGAATTAGAGAGAGATTCCGAAAGTCCCAAAAAGGTTTGCTGTGACCAAATAAAAGGAAGCAGCAATTCAATGCCATAGATGGAAAAATACTGGCATATCTCTTTTTGAAATAATGATAACATGAAGTGATCATGTCCAGAGTATATGGATAATAAAATAATCAATTTTATAAGAAGTTATGCAAATTTTGAAGAGATTAAGGATCTATGAAATTCTGACTCTGAAGGCAACCCATCATTTGGAGCATCATTTGGATTCAGAAACGCATCTGCCAAAAATCTTGTTTCTAATCTTAAGACGTATGGCCTGGCCAGCCAATGAACTTTGGGGAACTCTGTATAATTATCAACTTGTGAGTGTGGAAAAAGAATAAATGAATAAAAATTATTTGAAATAATATGCTTATATTACTATATGTTACATTTGTTGCTGAATGAAACCCATATCTTTGCCCTCACAAAATATCTGGACAATAATTTTGTGGCATTGACTATCTGCCATAGTCAAATAACCACAATACCATCCATCAACAAAATCAACCATCCATCAACAAAATATTCCATAAACATCAATACCATCCATTAACAAAATATTCCAAGGCCAACATCCAGACCAATGAAATGCATATGCAGTGATGGTACATGCATGCTATGACGAGGAGAAATTTTTGTTGATCTCCTCTTCTTTCTGTAGCCAACTATTTTTATTTATTTATTTATTTATTTATTTTTACATTTTTATACCGCCTTTCGTTAAAAGAAAACCCCAAGGCGGTTTACAAAAATTAAAACATACAATAAAAGCAGTAAAAACATCAAGCTAAAAACATACATAAAAACAAGACAGCAGATAAAAAACACACAAGAACAGCAGTAAAAAATGATTATGTAAAAGCCTGGGTAAAAAGCCAAGTCTTTAAAAGCTTTCTAAAAGCTGTGATGGAGTCCGAGGAACGAATGGCCACCGGGAGAGCATTCCAGAGTCTAGGAGCAGCAACATAGAAGGCCCTGTCCCGAGTGCACGACAGCCGGGCCTCCCTCATTGTTGGCACTCGGAGCAGGGCCCCCTCAGATGTCCTAGTCTAGCGGGCAGCAACCCTTGGGAGCAGGCGGTCCCTCAAATACCCCGGGCCCAAACCGTTTAGGACTTTAAAGGTCAAAACCAATTGGACCCAGAAACAAACCGGCAGCCAGTGCAGCTCTTTCGAAATGGGGGTGATATGTTCCCAGCGGGGAGCTCCGGATAAAACCCTCACTGCTGCATTTTGCACTAGCTGCAGTTTCCGGATATTCTTCAAGGGCAGCCCCAAGTAGAGTGCTTTACAGTAATCCAGCCGCGACGTGACTAAGGCGTGGGTAACCGTGGCCAGATCTGCCTTCTCGAGAAAGGGACGCAGCTGGCGCACCAGCCGAAGCCGTGCAAAGGCACCCCTGGCCACCGCCTCCACCTGAGCTTCCAAAAGCAGAGCCGGGTCCAGTAGTACCCCCAAGCTGCGTACTTGCTCCTTCAGGGGGAGTGCAACCCCATCCAGAACCGGTAAAATCTCCTCATCCCGATTGGCTCTCCTACTAACCAACAGTACCTCCGTCTTATCCGGATTCAATTTCAGTTTATTAGCCCACATCCAACCCATCACGGCCTCCAGCCCCCGATTCAGGACATCCACCGCCTCCCGAGGATCAGATGACAAGGAGAGATAGAGCTGAGTGTCATCCGCATATTGCTGACAGCTCAGTCCAAAACCCCGGATGACCTCTCCCAGCGGCTTCATGTAGATGTTAAACAGCATGGGGGACAAGACCGAACCGTGCAGGACCCCACAGGCCAACGGCCACGGGGCCGAGCAGTAGTCCCCCAGCACCACCTTCTGGACCCTCCCCTCAAGAAAGGACCAGAACCACTGCAACGCAGTGCCTCCGATTCCCATACTCGAGAGGCAGCCCAGAAGGATACCATGGTCGATGGTATCGAAGGCCGCCGAGAGGTCCAGCAGAACCAACAGGGACGCACTCCCCCTGTCTAGTTCCCGGCGTAGGTCATCCACTAGAGCGACCAAGGCAGTCTCAGTCCCATACCCGGGGCGGAAGCCAGATTGAAAAGGGTCCAGATAATCCGTATCATCCAAGACCCTCTGCAGCTGGGTCTTGGATGATACGGATCACCACACGCTCCATCACCTTGCCCAGAAAGGGAAGGTTAGATACAGGTCTATAGTTGTCCAGGTTGGAGGGATCAAGGGGGGGCTTTTTTAATAGAGGTCTTACCACCGCCTCCTTGAGGCACAATGGCATCCTGCCCTCCCTCAACGAAGCATTAATGATCACCTCCAGCCATCTACCTGTCCCCTCCCTGGCAGCTTTTTTTAGCCATGAAGGGCAAGGGTCAAGAGCGCACGAAGTCGCCTCCACACTGCCCAGGATCTTGTCCACATCCTCAGGCCGCACCAACTGAAAAGAATCCTACACAACGGGACCAGATGGTACCAAAGGCACGTCTGCCGGAACTGCCAAAACTCTGGAGTCCAGGTCAGCACGGATGCAAGCGACTTTATCTGCAAAGCGACAGGCAAACCGATCACAAAGAGCCGTAGATGACTCTTCCCCCATTGTCCGGGGGGATGTGTGGAGCAAAGTTTTCACCACATGAAACAGCTCTGTTTGTCTGCACTGAGCAGACGCAATGGAGGCGGAGAAAAAGCATTTCTTCGCCGCCCCCACCGCCACGGCATAGTCCCTAAAATGGGCTCTAGCCCGTGTTCGATCGGATTCGTGACGACTCTTCCTCCAGCGTCGTTCTAGCCGTTGTCCGAGTTGCTTCATCGCCCTAAGCTCCGAGGAAAACCAAGTAGCAGAACGGGCTCCACCAAGCCGGAGAGGGCGCTTGGGGGCAACCGTGTCAACAGCCCGGGCCATCTCTCCATTCCAGAGATCAACCAAGGCGTCGACAGGGTCACCAGCTCTGGACACTGGAAACTCCCTGAGGGCCGTCTGGAATCCAAACGGATCCATAAGCCTCCGGGGGTGGACCATCTTAATCGGCCCACCACCCCTGCAGAGGGCAGACGGAGCAGTCAAACTAAACCCCACCAGGTGATGATCTGTCCATGACAAGGGAGTGATCTCAAATTCCCCCACCTCCAGATCATTTATTTCCCGGTCGGCAAAAACCAGATCCAGAGTGTGTCCCGCCACATGGGTAGGGCCCGATACCAATTGAGACAGGCCCATGGTTGCCATGGAGGCCATGAAATCCTGAGCCGCACCCACTAGGGGGGCCTCAGCATGGACATTGAAATCCCCCAAAACAGTAAGCCTGGGGGAACCCAAAGCCACCTCCGAGACCACCCCCGCCAGCTCAGGTAGGGAGACTGAGGTGCAGCGGGGTGGTCGGTACACCAGCAGAATCCCCAGCCTATCTCAGAGGCCCACCCTCAAGGACTAACACTCGAAATTCTGAGATGGCCTGACCAGGCACCTGGAAACGGGGAGGGTCTCTCGAAAGATGACTGCAACGCCTCCTCCCCGACCCTCGAGGCGGGGCTGCTGCACGATCTGGAAACCTGGAGGACAAAGCTGAGAGAGACCAACCCCACCCAGCGCATCCAACCAGGTCTCCGTCACGCATACCAGGTCAGCACGCTCATCCACAATCAAATCGTGGATAAGAGATGTTTTTGTGTTAACTGACCTGGCATTCAGCAGCAGCACCCTAATCCTCGAAGGAGTGTTCTCAGAGCTCCCAGGGATCAGAGGGTTGGGAGAGGGGCCGGAAAAAGGAACAGGCCTCAATTGCCTGGACCGATTTCCCCTGTAACGGCCAGCCCAACTTCCACCGCCATACCTCCCTCTGCCCGCTACCTGTGATATTGCTGCCCCCACTCCAGACCCACTTTTTGCTCTCCCAGACACATCTCCCCAGACTAACCCACCACAGCTTCTTGGCTTAATTTAAAACCAGGACCAGACTTATACAATATCTGCAATCACTGCAATACAATCTCTGCTGACTTCGTGGTTGGAGGAAGACGACTCTTCAAGGCAGAAGGAAAAGGTCTTCCGGCCCAAGGCAGCTCACCCCACAGCTGAGAGCCACAAGGACGAGAGCCCTTGTGCTCTCGCCCTTCAGCTCACGCCAAGAGGCTCACGCCCCTGGCCCAGCCTGAGTTTTAAAGGCGCAGAGGCTGATGCCTGATGGTACCCACCTGGAGAAAAAGGTGGGGCAGAAGCCAAAGCACAGTCAAACACTGCCTTGAACTATGACTCCCAAAAATATATTCCTGATAGTCAATGCAGCCCTCAGGGACATATTTTTGAGAGGTGTAGTTAGCTATAGAGGCAAGGGGAAATTGACAAAAATCATTCTTCCCCTGTATCTTGGTCTGCACTTGGTTAGTCTGGATGATGGCCAAAGAAAACAAATGTCAAGGTCATTTAGAAAACTGTATGAAACTCCAAAGATTGTCAAAGGCAAAAGGTTTGTCAAATATATTTCTCCTGCTTTCAGATCTGCATATTTGTTAAAGGTATATCCAAAGTTTATATAACTCTGTAGCTTATGGTTGTAGTCTGGAATGATTCTTAGTACAAACTAGATTTCTTTGCCCTGAAAATATTTCCATAAACCCATGGAAGAATTTCATTGTATTGCTCCTTACTGTGAGTTACAGAAGTTCATATTCCTCCTCTTCCAGCACCTGTCCAGAGGTTATGCCATTCCCAGTCTCTTGCCTACACAAGGCCGAGCTAGACGTTACATGCAGATGTATTCAACTTTCACCCAGCAATGTATTTAAACTCATGTATACCAACAGTATCAACCATCCTTGTTAGTCATTTCCCCCACACAATTCCCCCCATATCATTTTCTCTGTAGACTGAAAGTAGCTGGTCCCCCCATTTAAAAATGAAAGTGGCTGTTAGATCAAAAATTAAGTAGCCTCTCCTTCCTTCCATCTCTTGCTCAAAATTTGGCCCTCTCAAGGCTTTTCATTTTTAAAATGTCAGAAATGTCAGTTACGCAGATTGCTGTGCTAACCGCTGCTTTGGTCCCTGGCTGTATCACAGAGAAGAGCCTATGTGGCTCCTGGAAGCAAAGGGGAGAGTAGGAGAGTAGATTTTGCCGTGTACACCCTGGTAGAACTGGGAGCAGCACTGAAGGCCCAAAGAGTTAAGCTTAGGCCTGTATCTGGGATTGTCATTTTGCAAGAACTGGAGTGTGAACTTTGGCTCTGCTGAGCCAAAGTAATTGAATGGAATTGTTTATTCTATATTCAAGGGCTGACAAGAGGGGAAAGGCACCAAGTCTGCTTCAGGCTGACTTGGGCTCATCTTCCATGGAAGGCGTCCCTTCTAAAGGAGCATTTCCCTCTTCCTCAGACTGATGTCCTCCTTCCTCGAGACCTTGATTCCCCCTGACAGAGGAGCTATCAGCCCTGGCGTGGGATGCCTCTACCATGTCCCTGAAGATCTCATCTGCATGCCTCTCTGTCTCTCGGAGCTTCTCCAGATCCTCCACCTTGATCTTGATGGAATGAACTTGTTCCCTGAGAGCCAGGAGCTCCTTGCACCAAGCACACACCCATGACTTCTGCCCATGGGGCAAATAGTCATACATGTGGCACTCTGTGCAATACAGTAGGAAGTGCCCCCTTCCCTGCTGACTTTCTATCCTCATACTGGTTTTGTTGGCTGTTTACAGTATTTAGAGATAGTTTATTAGAAGGATACATCTCTGCTGTAATGGTCAGCTATTTAACTGTCCAAACAGCCTTTCTCAAGAATATGAGGGAGGGATTTGTACTTACCTTCTCTTCTCCACCGGTCTCCTTGTGATAACAGGGCCTGTTCCAGGCTCCCACTGACTTCCCACTAAACTCCTGCAAAACTCCAATATCCTGTTTGCTATCCCTGTTTGCTATGCTCTCGGGCCTTCACCTCTTATGTAGGGAGTAGGCTTCAAACAGACATGGGAAGTGGGTCAAAGGAATGTCAAAGGAATGTGGGGTCTCCCACAGCCCTAGCTGACTCCATCCCCTCCAGGCAGGACAAACAAAAACCCTGAGTTTGCTAGCCCAGGGAAATCTCTCTCTCTCTCTCTCTCTCTCTCTCTCTCTCTCTCTCTCTCTCTCTCTCTCTCTCTCTCTCTCTCACACACACACACACACACACACACACACACACACACACGGACTTATCCCTTAAAGAGTAACCAGACCCTCAAAATCTCCCCTTCTCTTGTTAGTTAGTTTGAAGGAGGGAAAGGCTAGATGTTGTTCTGTTTAGAAAAGCTTGCTCACCTCTTCAAGCTGCTTCTGCTCTTCCCAGAGTAGGCTTCAAACTGAGACATAGGATGTGGGTCAAAGGAATGTCAAAGGAATATAGGGCCTCCCACAGCCCTAGCTGCCCCCTCCAGGCAGGAACAAACAAAAACCCTGGAGTTTGCTAGCCCTGGCAAATGCTAGCCCTTATGCTAGCATGTTGCACAAGACACACATTAATTAATAAGGGGCAGAATGGGAGATATTGCTTGGAGGAACAGAATCAAGCTACTCTTTTCCACTGACGTGGGTTAGGTGCAGCAGTAGCAGAAGCAGACATGATGGTCTGAACTTTAAGTCTCGGCTACAGTTTTATGAACTTTTGAGTGAATCTGTATTTGAAGTGGGTTTTAATAGCACTACTTGGTTGGTGTTTTTATACACATACTGGTATAAATCAGAGGCAATGCTGTAGAGAGAGCAATCAATGAAAACCTCATCAGAAGTAAGAAATTAGTTTCAGTCATCATTATGGAGGTTTTTCTACTTCATAAATTTGCTAAAAACATATGTAAGCGGTTGTGGGAAACAGTCCATATGACAAAATCACATTGCCTTTAAAGTTAGGAAATATTTCTTGTTTAAAGAATGAAGGAATTCATTTTCTAGGGAGGCTGTTGGGACCTGCTCCCATTACATTCTGAATAGGCTGGGAAAACATGAAGATGTTAATCTGGCAAATTTATTAATATGGCTCTAGGAATGCTTGAGAAATGGTCCTTCTAAGTGTTAGTATTAGGATACATTCCAGCTATTTGGAAGATAAAGAAAAAGCAACAGGTGTGGATCAAAATAGCAGCACTGGTTTCTAAAAGACAGGCACTGTGTAACTGGCAGTATAAAACTAAACCAGACACAGATTCTTGGATGTTACTGGGCTTAGCAGCTGTAGCATATTTAAAAGTCAAGGCATCACAGGGTAAAAGAAAATATACTCTGTATTTTAAAAAAGGGTGTAATGGTGCTGCCCCCTCCATCTTTTTTCATATTTTCTTTTCTTTTCTTTTTTAATTTTCATTTTCCACATTTGGGTGTTGCTGCTTATTTGATTGTCTCTGTTGTCTATATGAAGGTATGACTTTATAAAATATTTTTACTCTCATGAAAATATTGTATAATATGTAAGATATATTATAAATAGATTATTTTAATTGGGAGGCACTTTGATGGAAAGTTTTAAATTTCAAAGACCATGATGAAGAAAACAGGGAGAGATTAGGGAATGAAAAGCAGGATTCCCCTTTACCAGTAGAGAATTTGAACCAGGTCCAGCTTGACCGGGGCAAAAACCGAACTGGCAAATCCAGTTTTGTGCACATCCCTAGTTAGGAAAATCAGTGACCTATCATCACTAGATTGGTTTGTGTTTGCAAGCATTTTTATGCATTTGTGCAGGCACACTTAAGAATCTCTGAAGTTTACTAGCATAATGAACCACCACAAATGAACATTAATGCTTGTTTGTATAACATTTACTTAGAAATGAACCCATTGATTTTAATTTGAAGTTCCTTTAAGTCAGTCATTTAAGACTGATGCCCAAATAATTCATTTTTTTTAGACAACACTTAAGAAAACTTCAGAATACATATATATGAAAACCAAAGTGATCCAATCTATGAGTGTTTGGTCAGGAAAAGTGAGCAGAAAGTGCAAATGAAATGTGGTAGCTTAAGTTACTGTCTTGTGTGACTATGGGAGTGATGTTAATATAGTGGCACTTTTTCACATAGTGAGGCTATTCTCACAATCGCCCAAAAGTGGGCTAAGGGAGTCTAGCCCACTTTGGGGCAATCGTGTACTGCAATGGGAGCTGTGCAGCTCCCGGCAGCTAACTGCCCTAAATACCCCTCCCCTAAGATGAGGTTAACAGAGCGAGTGCTTTGTTAACCTCCTGTTTTTGCTTGTGTGTTGCCATGGTTCATGGTGACACACAAGCAGACCCCCGATAGGGCTCGGGGGTCTTTCCAGGATGCCTCGCTCGCTTGTGCAGGGCATCCTGGAATTTCTGGGGGCCACACAGCACCCGATCCCCGCAGCCCCCACCGGCTCCATGTTGGAGCCGGCAGTTGTGTGAGCGGCTGATCTGGCTGCCCAGGGCTGCCGGCTTGATCGTCTGCAGGGAGAGCAGGCTAAGCCCACTCTTCCTGCAAACCCCCTCACAGCACTTCTCACTGATTGTGAGAATTGCCTCAGAGGTTAGCAGCATCCAGAGCAGCCTACTGTAGTGTGGCAGGAAAAAGCACTTGCACAGCCTTGGACATGCAACGGGTGAAGTGAATTTCAATGGCTTGTGCTATCCCTGGGTGCAGCCCGTAAAACCCCCCCCCCCCAATGACCCAGAGAGCTGCATAACCTTCAGGGTCATATTTTGGGGTGACACAAGCACTTTCAGGGGCAGCACAGACCATTAAAATTAGCTTCCCCCTGTTGTGCTCCTGAGGCTGTCTGGCTGGAATGCAGCTAGAATGCAACTTCTACAACTTGTGTAGCCACACATCAACAACAAACCAGGTAGTCTCAAGCTCATTTTGCCTCTGACATGAACTCACTAGTTGTACTTGCACAAAATCACTTTCTTCTTTCCAACTCCCTCCTCCCATCTATAAAACTAACTTGATAATAAATTAGATCTTCTGTACTGTGGTGAATATAGTATCAGACTTGGACTGTGGAGACCAGAAATTGATCCCAGTGCAGCCATGACTAAGAAAGATTTAGAAAATATTAAAAGAGAGCCTAGTCAAGCTCAAGAGGAATGTAAAAATAAATAAATAAACTAGTAAATAAACAGCAGCTATTAATTTATTATAATTTATTTATTTATCATATTTTTATACCATCTGATATGTAAATATCTAGGCAGTGTACATTAAAAGCCACAGGTTAAAATACATAAAAGTGACAAAAACAATATAAAATAAATTATTAAAATTCTAATTAAAAGCTTGTGAGAACAGGAAAGTCTTGAGAGTCTTCCTGAAAACAAAAAGAGAAGGAGATGCTCTTTGTTCAGCAGGGAGCATATTCCAAAGCTCTGAGGTAGCCCACAGAGAAAGTCCGGTCCTGATTCACCACCAGACAAGCTGGTGGCAACCGTAACTGGACCTCTCCAGAACATTGTAAAAGGTGGAAGGTCCATAACTGGACCTCCCCAGAACATTGTTAAAGGTGGGAGGGTTCATGACAAAGGAGGTACTCTCTTAAATAGCCTGGTCCCAAGCCATTAAGGGCTTTATAGGTAATAACCAACACTTTGTATTTCACCTGGAAACATATTGACAGCCAGTGCAGTTCTTTAAAAACTGGTATTATATGGTCCCATTGTGTTGCCCCAGAGACCAATCTGGCTTACACATTTTGTACCAGTTGTAGTTTCTAGACTATGTACAAAGGCAGCCCCACATAGAACACATTTACAGTAAAGTCTGGTGGTTACCAGCATATGTACCACTCTTTTAAGGTCATTCACTTCTAGAAATGGATGTATCTGGCGTATCAGCCAAAGCTGATAAAAAGCGCTCCTGGCCACCACAGTCAGTACTTCCTTCTTATTTGGATTTAACTTCAGTTTTTTATCCCTCATCCAGCCTACTACTTCCTCTAAGCAGGCATATAGGGAAGACATGCCATTTCCTGATGAGGTCGACATGGAGAAGTAAATCTGAGTATTAATATGAGCTTTTTCTTTACCCTAAATAGCAGTGATACGTTGTCCATCTGCATATCTTTCTAAGTGATGTGGGGATTTAAAAAAATACGATTTTTAATACTAATTTTAAACAAGAACCAGTTTGATTCAGATGTGGTTGAAAGAGCTTATCCTGATATCTGAAGAAAAGACATAAGGTTTGCCCACTAATCACATTCCAGTTAGTATTAATGATACTACTCCTGGGGAATTGGCAAACATCCCCTGACTACTTTTGGGATTGTATGCGGAACTAGCAAGTTTAGATGCTAGCTCATTTTCAGAATTAATGTGTGCAAAGCTTCAGTCTTGGGAAGAACTGACAGAGAGTTGAGGTACAACAAAGAATCAGGTTTATTGTAGGGCTTGTGGGTACAAAAAGGAAAACCTTGATAAGCAAGAAACACAATAATAACTAGCAAAACAAACCAGGCTAATAATGTTAAGAGTATTAAATTGAAGCTCACAAAGAGACATTTTGGCTTGAAATCTAAATTAAATTCACTCAAGGCTGACCAGAGAAATGGTCTTAGAGAACAGCTTTGGAGTTGAAAAGAGCAGAAAAAGAGGGGAGCCAGAGTCTTTAGAGCAGATTAGTTATACTTCAGTCCATCTGGTGCAATGTGTGGACCCTTGTAGCTCAACTGATGTTGAGGGGCCTCTTTTCCTTCAGGACATGCAGGAAGGCAGGAGTGGGGACCCAAGTGCCACACAAGGGTCAAAGAACCAGGAAAAATCCAAAATCCAGGAAAAATCTCGGGAGAGCAGCATTGGATGTAGCCAAGTGTGCTGCACAGATTGAGCTTGGAAGCAGAGCCAATCTGGAGGTGACAAATGGGAAAGGAATGAAAGTCCAGGCACAGCAAGATAGTGTCTCTGATGCACAAACACTTAGCGGGTGAATCCAAGGAAGAGACACATGGTTTGGTGGTCTTAAGGGCTGAAATAGGCAACAACTTGGCCTGAGGCAGAATGCTGACCGCACCTTTCTGCTGAAAAGGATGACAATGATAATAGACAAAATAATACATTTTGTCCAGCTTGAACTTTGCTGAGTGTGCTCTACCAGCACAATGAGGTGAATAGGTTAAGAAACCTGTGTAGCGTGGAATGAAATGGGTGCATCAGAACTTATCTCATAGGAAAAACCTTGGGAGTGCCTTGGAATGTGTTAATAAGCCTTCTTACCGAGCCTCGAGCCAACCATTAACACTTGTGTTAGAAAAGGAGATGATCCTGTTACCTCTTATCTTATCTCTTCCTGAGAAGGCAATAAGCTTGAGCTGGTCCGATGTGCCAACATGGGTGCGTGTGTGTTTGGCAAGTTCTTTAGAAGAATATCACTTAAATAACTCGTGTCTACTTTGATGTCCTCACTTGAATTGCAATCAGGGAGGCGAGCAGAGGGATAGTCCTCCTGTAGTCACGAGTTAAACTTGACCTAGAGCCACCTTTCCCATGCTGCTTGCCAGGTGAAATACCCTAAGAGTTGGCTCATGTAAACCAAACGGTGAACCCACAACCTTGTGGATTCAGAGAGACAAAATGGAAGCTACAAGCCTGTAGCTCCAAATTAGGTGTAGGGGTGCTCCTGGGATCCCCCAAAAAGGCAAGTTAAACAAGTTGGTAACAAGTTAAAAGAAATACAGCCTACTTTCAGGAATATCTTCAAATAACCATATACAGTAACCATATAACAAGGGAACTTCAACTAAGATGGTGCATGCTTTTACTTCAGTGGTATGGAAGAGGAAGGCACATAGCTAAGGATAATATAAGGGAATATTGCTTATTTTCTAGGCTTAGTTGCCCTCCCCCCACCCAAGTGCCTTTCATGAATCTTTCCAAAAGGCTTTTGAAACATTGCTTGAAAAGAACTTTAAAAATATTTTGTAGTTACTTTGCTTGTCTGCTGATCTAATTGAAGGCGAATCCATCTAGGCTTCTATCAGTGTCCTAGGCATCTACTCTCACATGAACAAGGATCTTATAGACCTTTATGACATGTGGGCAAGGAAGAGTGGGAGGATATCAAGCTTTGTAATTTCTTATGCCCAATGAACCCAGAATGACAGACCATTGATCTTTGTGTTTCCCAGAAACTAAGGTCCAAGAAGTAAGATAAATCTGAACCACTGAACTCAGTGAGCGTCCAAATGGAATGTCCTGAAATTTGAAGTAAAGGACACTAAAAATCTCAGTGGCAAAAGTTGTACTTGTGAGTGAAGTCCTTAACAAGCAATAGGTTAAGTGCTAAAAGGTCTTTATTTGTATTGCCTTTGTCTTAATCAGTAGCCTTTAAGGGAAACATTGAGGCTCTACACACGAGCCCTAACTGGGCACTACAGCTGGATCGACTGCCCACACAATTACTAGCTCTGTCACGGAGCCAGTAGGGGTGGCGGGGATCGGGGCCCCCCTGGCTCCCGGGAGCCTTCTGTGTGGGGCATTCTGGGAAAGCCTCTGAGGCTGGGAGGCTTGTTGCAGCTTCCCTGTCAAGGGTCTCCTCATGAGTCACCATAGTACGGAGCCACACGGTGGCGACTCACAATCAGAAGATCAGGAGCGCTTGCTCCACTAACCTTATTCAAGGGGAGGGGTATTTTGGGAGGTTTGCTGCCGGAAGCTGTGCGGCTTCCATTGCAGCATATGACATCACAAAAGCAGGCTGGGCTACCTTAACCTTCTTCTGGGAGGTCATGAGCTCACTCTGGTTTTCATTCATATGAAATATGGGATTGTTATTTTTCCAGTTGATGGGTTTTTACTTTAAGACTCATATGACTCATGGTCCTGCCATTTCTTATCTACCTCGCACTGTTATTTCACAGTCAGGCTGTTAGCACATCTAGATCTTGAGTGACCAGACGGAAAAGAGGACCGGGTTGCTGTACCTTTGAACATTGTGTTGAACAAGGAATTTTGTGCCCCCTTGTTTCTAACTGAGCAAAGAGGCACCTTTTAAAAGTGGTTATTCTCTTTATTTAGCAGCGGGGGAAATCCATCCCCAGCACAGCATCCCTCCAGTGGCTGTTGCTGGTGTCTATCTTATGTTTCTTTTTTAGATTGTGAGCCCTTTGGGGAGAGGGAGCCATTTTATTTATTTATATCTATGTAAACCACTTTGGGAACTTCTGATGAAAAATGGTATATAAATATTTGTCGTATTCGTATTTGGGCAGGTACAGCTTGTCATTTAGGCCTGCAAACAGTTGCATTGATTAAAACTGCCTCTCCTGCACACTCGTACCTTTCCATCAGTCACTTCAACAATACTCAGTAGCTAGCCACCAAATGGCACAGCAGGGAAGCAACCTGCCTAGAGAGCAAGAGGCTGTTGGTTCAAATCCCCACTGGTATGTTTCCCAGAATATGGGAAACTCTGTATTGGGCAGCAGTGATATAGGAAGGTGCTGAAAGGCTTCATCTCATACTGCACTGGAGAAGGCAATGGTAAACGTGTCCAGTATTTTTCCAAGAAAACCACATGGCTCTGTGGTCGCCAGGAGTCAACACTGACTCAACTTCACAATCTTTCCTTTCTTTTTATGACTCTCAAACCCAGCTAGAAAGTATCCCCCTACTTAAGACTGTAGATGCAGAGATGGAACGACAGTTCAAATTATTATGCAACTCTGCCCTGCAACTCTGGAATGCAATATCAAAAATTGGACATAAAATATTCATTTATTCAATGTTTCTCCTATTCTTTAAATACTGCACGATACTGCATTTAAAATTTGCATCCCTCTCTGCAAACGTACTTAGACTGCACACATATTCACAAGGTACTGTATATAAACTTAGAGTGGGAAGCTTCTAATAAACTGTAAATATTCTAAACAATGGATACCCAAAGTTCTGGATATAAATGTGTGCCATGTATATTGGGCCAGCTGATAAATATTAAAATTTTCCTTTTATCACAAAACATGTGGAATGCAGTTTGATTTTAGAATGTTGGGTTTGCTTTCTGGATGAAAGAAGGACCCAGTAGTCCTGGCTTCTCACATTTGGTTAATTAAGCTGCAAGCTATTCCTTCAATACCTGTAACATTTTGTAAAGTTTTACATTTTAGATTTAGGCAAATTAGTAACATTACTTGTTCCGAATTAGCATTAACTTGTTACATTCACATTCACACTAACTTGTTACCCTCTGGGTAGTTGGTGAGTCATTTTTATTTTATGGAAGTTGTAGCCAAACAGGTACATGAAACGTGCAGCAAACTCTTTCCAATATTTTCCCCACAACATTCCTCTTTCTGCAACAAGTGTGTCTTATGCTTCAAGAAGAAAAGGCTCTGTACTGCAGCCAAATGCAGGAGGTAGGGATTTCATTCTGATTAGGAGCGAAACCATATTAATCATAACACCATTCAAATAAAGGAACATCTGGTACATGGATTTTAAACTCAATAAAAGCAATACAAAAGCAGCCCGAATTATCGTTGTGGCAACAGAACACAGTGGACAAAATGTTTCTTCCTTGAGAAGATGAAAGCAGGAGAGAGAGAAAAATCAGTAGATAATTGTGTCAGCTTTTAAGCTAAAAAGCAGCACAAACATGGCTGCCCCTTTTGGCATTCTGGACTCTCCTGATCCCCTGCAGGAAACTAATAATTGTATTTACTGATGAGCAACAACAGATTAGAGGACTTAGCTCACGTTTAAAAAAAACAACAAAAAACAGTGAACTAAAAATTATCTTGTTTTTAGTGTAATCCGAGTCTTTCATGTCATTTAAACATACCTTTTTAACATAGCTTTGTCTTTTGTCGGCAACCAATGGTGCTATGGAAGAGAGTGTTTTAGTTTATTTTATTCACTTTTGTTCTCTTTATAAAAGGTAATGGGAAAATGTGCCCAAGGGTCTGTCCCATTCCATGGCAACAGGATCTGATCTGACTGAGCTAGAACAAAATGAAACCGAGCTTCTTTGTGGTGCTTGAGTGACCCCTATAGGATACTTCTCAAATTATTGCTCTAACAGTAAGAGAGTTCTGCCATGGGAGATGGGATTATTATACCCCACACAAACAAGAAACAGAATATCAGAGAATCCTTAAGTGTCTCCCCTACTCCCCTTCTCCATGGGCAGACAAAACGTATGCTTGAATTCATGTAGCTGGAATTTGAAAGGCACATTCGGGGCCTGGAATTTTGGCTCTCTACAACAATATGCTTATAGAATTTAATTTCTTTTCACTTTTAATTTTCTTCTCATTCTGGCCGGAAATGATGTTTTTACACTCCCTGTACAAATGTGCTTTCATGCTCCCAGACTGATAAGATTGCTTAATTAATATATATTGAATTTCCCCTCTTAATTGCAGTTTGCAATAAGTTTTTGTACTGTGCAGAGGAAAACAAACATTTAAGGAAGGATTTTAAGACTATCATAAACCAGCCCAATTTGCAGTATGTTCCCCCCCACTGCTTACCAGTTGCTTTGTTCTTTTCACAGCATAATACTCCTATCTTTATTTTGCAAATTCAAAAAGAAAAAAGAAAGACCATCCTAACTGCAAGGAGGAGGGTGGAAAGGAAGGGCTAGGAAAGAAGAAAAATGGAGATTCATTTCCAACACCATCATCCAAAATGCTTGCAACTCATCAATTAAAAGTGCCCATATATTTCCCCCCATGGGGCAAAAAACAACTGGGGGTGATTTCAAGAAGAAAAATGACTAAAAGGAAAAGGAATGAGAATTCCTCACCCCTCGAAGCTTCTTTAATGCTTTGTACAAACAAATATTGGGGAAACACTCCTGTAACTGAGCATCACATATTTCCTAACCTCAAATGCATGAAGTTTTCAAACAAAATCCAGGAAGTGGAGCATAACAGTTCAGAGGATGCTGCACAGATTGCACCCCTTCCAGATAAATGCACTTGTTTAGAGTATTTATATACCACTTTTTAACAACAACAAAAATCACAAAGCAATTTGCTTAGCAAAGGAATAAGAAAGTTGTACCCTGTTGTTTTAGGGCTGCTTCCCTCATAAACTCAAAGCAATCTTATGTTTGTTTAACTAAGCTTTATTCAGAAACAACTCCATTCCCCCCCTTCTCCCTTCCCCTCCCTTTTCTTTCTGACTCCTCCCACACACTCTCTGCAGGATCCTCACTGAGACAAACGTCCAAACAACAACATACAAAAGATTACTGGATAGAATACAACACCTGTTCTATAGTTCTTTGGCTTAAATCTAAAATTAATGGCACAAGGAAGACACTAGCAGAAAGCACTGGAATAATTTGCTAGAATGAATGACAGATGTGGATATGACCTGCAGAGCATGTTGAAAACGAATGGTGCAGATACAACCACAATTATCCAGTGCTTTTTGTTTCAGATTGTTTGTTTTGCTTTTGTAAGTCTTTGAGCCCTCATCAGAGTTCATATCTTTATTCTGCAAGCAAATATGTTTTTTTAAACAAATAGATCATTGGGAAGAGGGAGATTTGTAGTAGAGGTGGACTTGTTCTAGAGATCGAAGACAATTCTCCCTCTGGGGCAATTTGGCAAGTATACTTGAATGCCAACTTCCAGTTGATCATACATACAAGCTGACAAGAAGTTCTTTAGTCTGGTTGGTGGGCGATGATAATGTATTTGTCTGCTGTTCCATACACAAGAATTATATGACTATTCTATTTTTTTATAGGTATCTATTGAAAAATTGATGGTGAGGAACCCTCATACCTTCTTTTGTGAGTTAGGGAAAAGGTGCCAAATTTATTTTTAAATGGTAGGATGACTTCAAACCTACGTTGCAGTGTGGATAGTGGGCACATTTTTTTCATTATTCAGCTCAGTACAATTCAGTGGCTAGCATGCAAAAAGCACATGCACAGAGGGGGAAATTTTCACAGATCTTCCTCACCTCCAGAAATGTTCTTAGCCTTCCAGAAATAGTCCCTGAAGCTCATGCAGCCCTCAGGGACATATTCCTTGAAGAATTGGGACCATGTCTCACAATCCGTGAGACCCGGTTTGGGGAAGTGAGTGGGAAGAGCAGGCTAAGCCCGCTCTCCCCACCCACAAGCGGGGAAAGAGCCCTGGGCAGCCGGATCGGCTGCTCACACGATGGCTGGCCCCGAAACGGAGCTGGTGGGGGCTGGGGAGCTCGGGGGCCACACCGAAACGGAGCTGGTGGGGGCTGGGGAGCTCGGGGGCCACACGGCAGGGCATACTGGGGAGACCCCCGAGCCGGGAGGCTACTTTTAAGCCTCCCAGCCAGGGGTCTACTCGCGAGTAGCCACGGCGCTGAGCCGCGCAGCGGCTACTCACGAGCAGATAGCCTGGGTTTGTGGAGCGCTTGCTCCGCAAACCCAGGCTAAGGGGCGGGCTACAGGAGCGGGTTAGCCGCTCCAGAACCACTGAGCTTGGCTGTGAGCATGGTGGTTCTGACGACCCGCAAAAATCGGGCTAGGCTTTCCTAGCCTGATTTTTGTGATCATCAGAATAGCCCCAAAGAGTACTAATGAAGGCAGGAGAGATAAGTGAAAATCACTCCTCCCTTGTCCCATGCACACACTGCTGCTCTGGAAGACCCTGGCTGAGTTTAGCGTAGCTTCTCTTTGTGATGATGCAGCTCCTGCTGCATCCTTTGAATGCTGCTCTGGATGTCAGCCCAATGCACAACAGTATAATATATCATGCATTAACCTGTTTCCATACACTGTCCGTGCAGACAGTACACTCAGGTGTAAATTAGGCAGGAAAGACTCATAACACAGAGAAAGCATTGTCATACCCTAGAACAGGCCTGCTCAACTTCGGCCCTCCTGCAGATGTTGGCCTACAACTCCCATAATCCCTGGCTATTGGCTACAGTGGCTGGGAATTATGGGAGTTGTAGTCCAAAAACAGCTGGGGGGCCTAAGTTGAGCAGGCCTGCCCTAGAATAAAGAGGCAAGGCAATGAAAAGTATTGATCTATGAGCCACAACATGTCCAATCTGCAACATTTCTAATTAATCAAAGCCAAACTCCTCAAACAATGCAGGTATATTTGCTACTCCGGCAGGGGTGGGGTGTGGGGCTTGGAATCACTATTGCTGCCAGTTTGGATGGGCAGCTCCAAGTAATTGGTCAATGATAACATTAGTAATTTCTTTTTTCTGCTTGCACACCTGAAAGGTGTGCAGAGGATGCACTCTCAGTATCGCCAACAGCCTGCAGTAAGAAAATGGTAGCAATGCATGGTTGCAGTCCTTGTTACAAAAGTCTTTCTGTGTCACATATAGCCTCTCAGCTGCATAAACCCATGCGGTGAGGGAGCATGCTACTTATTTAGCCACAGAAGCTTCCCAATTAAAATTACCCTGATTGAATGCTTTGCATGCAGAAGGTTGCAGGTCCAGTTTCTGAAAACTCCAGGTAAGGCTGGGAAGCGACTCTGAGTGAAATCCTGCCAATCAATGTAGACAGATAGATGGGTCAATGGTCTGACTCAATATAAGGCAGCTTTATATGTTTAATCTCTCTAATATCTGCAAGGTGAAATTGCATGGAGATGAGCAGCCTCTCTGTCAAAAGGTTGTTGGCACATGCAAGGGGATGTGTCAGCAGCCAGAAAGGACAGGGTGGGGAGACACAGCAGAGACTGCCTATTGTTGCCTAGTATGCAAGAATTTCCATCGCCAGCAAAGTAAGGATGTTATATGAGATGATAAATTACTCTCCCTTTTCCTTGATTTCCAGTTCCTGGAAACATGGCTATAGAGCAAGACAAGAGTGATAGGGAATGTGCTATAGCAATTTGGAATCATCAGAACATTTATGCATATTATGAATGCAATCTAGTTCAGGACACCTTTCTGCTTCTGCCAGGATTTTGCATGCATAACACTGAGAGTGAGGGAAATGCAAACCAATGCAGTAGTGTCAGACTGAAACAATGGCTCTGAGGAGTGAACTCCCCACCTTGTCTTCCATCTATCTCAGAATGTCAACTAAAAAGCCTAATAGACACATTAAATGTCAACATTGACTATTTCTTGGCTATGCCTTTTAGCAGATGGAGACACAAAGTGGGTGGGAATTGCTGGCGGCTGGTAAAGGGGAAAAAGACAAGTGAAAATAAAATGAGAGGCAGATGTGAAGACGAAGGAGAATAATGAGGGGCAGTACAAGAATATCGATAGGCTATGTAGGTATTTTCAATTGTTGGGGGAAACAGCTTGAGTAATGTTAAGCTTGACAGCATACTGGGGGAAAAATAATTTCATAGAGACACTTTTACTAAGGTGGTAACAGCAGCAATATTTTGTTTTTAGTCAAAAACAGCAGCAGATATCTACTGAACCAGATGCCATTCCTTGTTGTATTTAGTTTCTGGCCCCAATGAAGAGTAAGTTAGTTGTAAGAACATAGGAAGTCATGCTGGATCAGCCCAAATGTCTGTCTAGTCCAACACCCTGTTTCACACAGTGGCCCACCAGATGCCTTGGGAAGCCACACAACCAGGAGATGAAGGCATGCTCCCTCACCTGCTGTTGGTCCCCTGCAACTGGTATTTGGAGGCACTCTGCCTCTGAACATGGAGGCAGACTATAGCCATCAGGATTAGTAACCACTGATAGACTTATCCTACAGAATTTGTCTAAGCCCACTTAAAGCTATCGGAACTGTTGGCCATTACCACATTCCATGACAGAGAATTCCATAGATTAATTATGTGCTCTGTGAAAAAGTACTTCCTTTTGTCAGTCTTAAATTTCCTGGCATTTTCAAGGGGTGACGCATGCTTCTAGTGATGTGTGTGTGAGAAAACTTCTCTCTATTCATGTTCTCCAAAGCATGCATAATTTAATAAACTTCTATCATGTTTCCCCTTAGTCACAATGCCCCAAATGTTGTAGCCTTACCTTATAAGGAAAGCTGCAACTAGCTCCTTGATCACCTTGGTTGCCCTTTCCAGCACCTTGGAAAACTGCAACTGGAAAGTTCTACATTTCCCATTTTGAGATATGATTACCACAACTGTACACAGTACTCCAAATGTGGCCACACCATAGATTTGTATAAAGTATTATAATATTATCAGTTTTATTCTCAGTCCCCATCCTAATGATCCCTAGCATGGAATATGCTTTCCCCCTGCTGCCGACATTTTCCTGAAAATGTCACTGCTGAGTTGACATTTTCTGGAAAATGTTATTGTGCTTAAGTGCCATTGAAATCAATATGATACATTAGTTGCTTGCAGCTCACTTCATACCATGGGTAGAGCTACAATTGGAGATTGGGGGACAAAGGTCCTTGGGAGTGTCCACTGGCTGAGTGACAGCTTTCTCTTTGCTCTTCCCCTCACACTTCTCTGAAGAAGAAGGTGGGGGCCCAGGGGCCTATCTTCACTTTTTGTCCCAGATCCTACTTCAACCTTGCCATGCTTCATTCACATTCACTTGATGGCACCTAAGTGAGAATGAAGCCGAGCTAGATGTGACAGGGCACCTGATGTTGTTTTTAACATCTGACCAATTCAAAGAGAAAATGAATTGGGCTCAGTGTTCCCTCTAAGGCGAGCGCACGTGCCTGTGCCCACAAGTTTGTTGATGCCTGCTCAGTTAATTTTAGATCCCATTCCGATTGAATCAGGAAGGCTCCATTCTGAATGTATGTGCGCACACACTGCCCAGAAAAAAAACTAATCCCACACAGAGATGAAAAAAACTAGAGAGAACACCGGTTGGGTTGGGTCAAGTATTTTTGCAATGAGGTGAAGTTGTTGAAACTTCTCCAGCCTTATCTTTCCATTTCCCATTGCTGCAGGCAGCCTCCTTCAAGTCCAGCTCAGATATTGGAAGTGACCTTATCCAAGGAGAAAAGTATCTGCTGTAATGGAGTGTGGGAAGCCATGACAGGGGAGGGTTTTCTTCAGACCCACACACTCTTGTAGTACATCTGTTTCAGTGATGAAATAGTCTTCCCTGGGCAACCTGGGGCTAGTCACTCTCAGCTTAACTACTGCACAGGGTTGTTGTGATGATAAATGGGGGAACCACACATGGCACTTTGAGCTTCTTGGAAGAAGGATGGGGTATACATGAAATAAATAAATCGTGGACAATATGGCTGGGCGGAGAGGTGACACTGATCTCTTTGCCTCCTTTTTTCCAGGAAATGAAAATTCATCCATAATTGCTTGGTCCAAATCTAGCAAACTACCCATTAAACCAAATAATCACCCAAATATACATTACAGCAGCATATGATGGGCTGAATAAATTTAACCTCTTTTCTCATCCTGTGGCAAACGATGATCAGGATGTGTAGCAGGCCAAAATTCAATGATTCCTTTTACCTGTATGGTCAGTTGTACTGCACACCCATTCCAGCTAAGTTATTGTGCAGTGAACGACATTTAATTCTGAATGTTTGAATTGCTCCTGAAGCATCTGGAAAGCTACCAGTTGTCTAGAGTGAGCATAGCTGAATAGGTTGGGAGTAGAGGATAAATGACTATGACCATATAACCCTTAATACTGCAACCCACATATCACAATTTGACTTCTCAGCAGAATGAGTCTGACAGATCTGATTTAAAGCATTATTTAAGAGGTTCCCAGTATTTCTTCACACTTCAAACCACTTTGTATTACACATAATGCCACAAAGGAACTATGACATACAGCAGTTGGTCACTATGGTATCCATTCTCCTTTCCGCAAGTTCTGTATCGCTTACATCAGTCTTGAAAATAAAAACTGAAGGAGTATAATGGCAACAAAATGACTCTTGATTTGTGTTAGTACACTGATAGCTATAATACCTGCCAACAATGCTTCTTTGTATAAGCAAAGCATTGCAGGAATAGAAATTATAGGAATGTTAGTAAGATGGCCACAGTGGAAAGTGTACAGAAATGTGACCATAAAAGGGCGGTAGTTGACTATATGGACACGTGCCAAGCTCAAATTCTCTTTCATGTTTCCAGATAGCCTTCCACCAGAACTGACCCCCCAAAATCTCATAGAAGTAATTTCAACATAATTTGAAGGTTCAAAGGGAGAAAAACTAAACAGCAGAGCTATGCATCACATCAAACTGATAATCGAAATGATGCAAGCCCTACTGGACCATTTTTCACCAGAAATGATTCAGATGATAAATGTTCCTGATATCAGTAGATGATTCGATGCAATGTCATATTGGCATTGCACCAAATATTATGGGAGACATACTTTAAGGGAGATCTGTCTATCTTCAAAGAAATCAGCTGCCTGGAAGGAAGCCACAACAGCAGCCTACCTTTATATTGTTTTGTCCTAGAATGCAACAAGGCATGTGTCAGCTTGATGAGATCCAGGGCATGGCCAATATTTGGTGCACAATTTGATCATTATTGCAATGGGATTGATACCAGTCCTGATGATGATGGCTATGCTCAGCCCCACGAAGCACAGGAAAACATCTGTTTCCCCAGTTGTGGCCCCAGATACAAAGGGGAGGGCATTGGGGCCTATTCAGATCAACACTAGCTGCAGTGCATTATCTTTCAGAGGGGGCTTCTGGGCAAAAATGGCAACAGTCAGTGGGCTAAGAAATTTTTCAGGGCCCCCTGAAAAGCTGCTGAGATTGCCCCTCCCAGTTTTTCTGGCTATTTGCCGAAAAAAATAGGATAAATTTGGATCATTCCTACAGGTCTTTCCTCCATCCCTTGCTTCTCCAGCCATCTTCTCTTGCCCCCCTGCTTTTTCTTTCCTTGTCCCCTTGACACTTGTGATGAGTCATCTTGCACCTTCCCTTTCCAAATCTCTCAACTGGACTATAAATGCAACTACTGCCTCTTCAGCTTGCTGGCAGAATTTTTAAAGGCATACAAAGCACTTGAGCATGGCCGTAGCTAGAAAGAGCTGAAGACCTGGGCAAGGTCTATAACTCTATGTTTGTGGGGCCTTTGGCATCGATGTACACCGACTCATCTCATCCGTGCAGCTGTCTCCATGGCTGTTCTACAAACAGCTCATCTAAAAATTTAGAAAATACAAATAAAGGGTTAACTGCAGCTCCAGACAGGAAAAGCTATTTCAGAAAGGATGGCTACTCAGAAAGCAGTTTGCAGGAATGGTGTTTTGAGTTATGGCCTCAGGAGCAAGGGAGTCAGGTAGTGCATCACTGCAACTTGTCTCCATTTCATTCACTATGTCTTGTATACACAGTCCTTTCCTTTCCTTTCCTTTCCTTTCCTTTCCTTTCCTTTCCTTTCCTTTCCTTCTTTCCTGCCTGCAGCTTTGTAAACATATTGTACATGTATGTTTCTGAAACAAAGCCAGGGATGTGCATCAGGCAGATTTCAGCCTATTTGAGATAGTTGTGACAGTGACAGCTTTCTGGACACCCATTTTCTACACATAAAGCTAAAATGGAGCTAGCTATCAAAATACATTTGATGCCTTTTACTGGCCTCGTTTCTCTCAAAATATGATAAATATCATGTGCTGCTCTCTACCCATCACACAGTATGCTACATCTCTCAGGAAAGGGCATAGCTGCTGCTTCCTTAAGATAATCTACAAACTTGGACTCTATAAAAGGAAGCATTTGCTAGGACAAGCCTTTTACTAGACAAAATGAAATCAATGAGTACAAGACAAATGAAGACCCCCTTCATTTATGGGAAAAGATATTCTCTGTTCCTTTAAAATCAAAGACACAAGGGTATAGTGGTAGCTCCTAAGCTCTGAATGGAGTCAAGTCCTCAGGTGTGTATGTGATTACTTTAAGGCAAGTGAGGGCAGAAGGAAACTAGATGATCAATCTTGCGCCCACACTACAAAGGTGCTTTGAAATGATAAGGTGGAGAATGAACAGGATCAATGAAAATGCCTATTACTTCTCTTCTATAGCAATACCCTGGGGCAGTCAGTCAAAATACACTTCACACAGGGAAGTTTGCAGACTGAGGCAATGATCGCAACATCCAGAGCTTCTCTTTCCATTGAATCTGTGTCTCATTTCTCAAAGCTCAGCAAGGAATGCTCAGCCATAGACTTGCTATAGACTGAAAAAGGATGTGGGCCCCAGAAAAAACACTGTTAGGCATTGGCCGAATTCAGACATAGCACGAAACTGGAGGTTGGCGAAACCACAGTTACCATTAAAAATTTAAAATTTCACTGCAGATGTTCTTCCAACTGTGGTCCACCAACCTGGAATTGCAGGATTGGGGAGCTCCTCCCTGCTGCTCAGCTGCTGAGATCGATCTAGCAAGCTCTATGGCCAGACTGAGGGCAAAGCATCAGCACGTTAGTGAAGCGGCCACAATTGCCCACCATCTGGAATGGGGTGTGCCGAGTGCGATTGTGCACTTTTGGAGCCATCCACCTGTCCTCGGTATGGAAAGGGCATTTAAATCCCTTTACATTCCATGCCATGACAGCCCTTCTTCAGACTTTGATGGCACTGCTGCCCTTCTAAGAGCCCTTTCCCTTTGAGACCTGCACAAGCACAATTGCACAAGCAGGACACCCTTTGAGTCCTGCACAAGCACAATTTCAAGGTGGGTGGGATATCAGAAGGCACTATTTCCCTGTTACTCAAAAAAGGGAAGGGAACATAAAAACTTCCAAAGAAGGGATATGTATATGAGGGAGGGCAAAGGATCCTGGGGGGAGGGTCTGTCCCGCTGTGATCTAGGATGCTGTTGTGAGGGATCACCCCATCAAAGCAGGCCATGCAAACCAAACTACACTCCTGCTTCGCTGGCAGCTCCTGAGAGGTTCAGTCTACTGGGGATGAACATTGGGTAGGACATTCTAGGTCTCCCGTCAGTCTGCATGCTCATGAGTTGAGCTAACCCAACAATGGGGGCAATGCTTGTGTGGCCCTAACATTCCATGGTAAAATATAGAACAGAAGCACTGCAAACCCACCCACCCCATTCCATATGAAGCCTTGCTGCAAAGCCCAAAGGAGATTTTGATGCTCCATGTATAAGAGACTGGCCACATGCGCAGACAGAAGGAGCACTGGGTGTGGGGACAGATCTTTAAACCCATTCACAATTCCTGGGTTAGGTCTGGCATTGCACTGTATGCAGATCTTCTGGCATGAGGAATCATGGGACAGGGGAGCTCTGGTTTCCAGCAGCCCCAGGAAAGTGGGGTCACCGTTTCAGGGCATAAGCAAGGGTACAATTGCCCACATGGGTGGACGGCTCTGTTGCCAGATTTGGCTTTTTAAAAACCAAATTTTGGGTTACGGCCCATCTGACTCACTAGTATACCCCTTAGGTTCTGGCCACCCTGGAGGGGCATGCTTTGTCAGCTACTTGCTCTCACCAAGACAGGGAGAGCAGTCGCTGGGTACCTGTCTCCATGCCTTTCCTCCATACAGCAACCTGGCTCGATATAGAGCCCCAATGGCCTGACACACTTGTGAGAGAGCAGTCATTGGGAGAAGGGGTTGTTTTATCATTGCACGTTATTAGTGATTTTGTTTGGCAATTCTCTCCCCTCACCTCTGATGGTTCTTCTGATGGGGTGCAACAGCAGGAGAGAGGGCATACACATACCTCTTGCCTGTGGGCTCCCCAGAGGCATCTGACGGGCCACTGTGTGGAGCAGGATGCTGGACTAGATGGGCCTGAGGCCTGATTAAACAGGCTGTTCTCATGAGTTGTGAGGGGGTGTCCCCATGGCCTGGCACTCTCTTGACCAAAGTTCAAAAGCGTCAATACTTTTCCTGTCTTGCTTCTTCAAAGTCCAGCTTTCACATACATGGAGTGTCACAGGAAAAACCATTGTCGATTCTAATCTTTGTAGGTATAGACAAGTCATGGGATCTAAATATCCTTTCCATGGCCTTAAACCCTACCAAGTGCTAGAGATGTGCACGGAACCACAGCGGGGTGTTTCGAAGGCAGCGGGGGTCTCCCTATAAGTGTGGGGGGAGGTGCACTTACCCCTCC
This sequence comes from Hemicordylus capensis, assembly GCF_027244095.1. NCBI lineage: Eukaryota > Metazoa > Chordata > Lepidosauria > Squamata > Cordylidae > Hemicordylus > Hemicordylus capensis. Next base: position 174,722,849 of record NC_069657.1, read on the forward strand.
CTCCACTTTCCCCCCACCGGCATCGGTTTTCCAAGCAACCCATCGGGGTGGCAGCGTACCTCTCTGCCACCTCGTTGCCCTCCTTTTCCGGATATGGCTGGAAGTTGTTGATGTGCCTGCGCACGCAGACATGCCAGCAACTTCTGGTCATATCCGGTCCTATGCTGGCTGGGGGAAAGCTGCGGGAGGGGTTAGTGCACCCTCCCCCTGCTCTTAAAGGGAGACCCCCCACTGTCTTTGAACCAGCGGAACCGTTGGTTCTTCAAACTGGTTCTGAGGCCCATTAAGGGCCTCTGAACCAGTTCCGTGCACATCCCTACCAAGTGCTAGTCTGTGTCATATTTCTTGACTGCTGGATCCTTTACTTTTGATGGTCGATCCTAAAATGTAGAAGCTATTCACCACTTTGATGTCTTCATTGTCAATTCTGAGGCTGGCTGCTGTACCCGTTGTCAGAAGAGGAGAGAGGAGAGGAGAGCTGGTCTTGTGGTAGCAAGCATGATGTGTCCCTTTAGCTAAGCAGGGTCTGCCCTGCTTGCATAATGGGAGACCACATGTGAGCATTGTAAGATATTCTCCTCAGGGGATGGAGCCACTCTGGGAAGAGCAGAAGGTTTCAAGTTCCCTCTCTGGCTTCTCCAAGATAGGGCTGAGAGAGACTCCTGCCTGCAACCTTGGAGAAGCTGCTGCCAGTCTGTGTAGACAATACTGAGCTGGATAGACTAATGGTCTGACTCAGTATATGGCTGCTTCCTATGTCATTAGTTTAGTCTTCTTAGCACATTAATTAAACAAAATAACAGTCCACAACTAATTGAGAAAACAAAAGATGAAATATACATCTTTTAAGCAGCATTTCCTTTTCTTGTTTTATGTCTTTATTTGCCCGAACACAGGATAGGGATGGCAAACTTAGTAATTCTATCTGCTCTCTTAACCAGCTCATCAAGATATAGTGAAAATGTTTCCTACAGTTTCACTAATAAGGTGAAGAAAGTGGTGTGTGTGTGTGTGTGTGTGTGTGTGTGTGTGTGTGTGTGTGTGTGTGAGAGAGAGAGAGAGAGAGAGAGAGAGAGAGAGAGAGATGGTTTTGCACACTGCACCCTGGCTGATACCAAGATGGAGAAGCAATGAGACATTGTGCATGATGATAAAAGGCAAGGGATGCAATTTACACACTGTTTACTTTGGAGAAGCTTCATAGAAGAGACAATGAAATCTATGAGGCTTTTAAGAGTAAGCTCATTTACAGTAAGTGCTTCAAGTATTGCTCCTTCAGGGCTTGTTTACACCATTGCTTCTGACGATTAGGGCTTACCCATATGGCTGTAATATCAGAAAGAAGGTTCACAGTTTCAGCACTTCTTTCTGAAATCCTAATGTACTCTTTAGTCTTTAGTCACCACTACGGGAGGAGGCAATGGTAAACCCCTCCTGTATTCTACCAAAAGAAAACCACAGGGCTCTGTGGGCGCCAGTTGTTGAAATCGACTTGACGGAAAACTTTACCTTTACCTTACCATTATGACTGATAGGGACAAATGTGGGCTGTGCAATTTACCATGTGGTTTAGTGGGAATGTTTGGTTTGGGGTATAGTACGCAGTGGTGAGGGACATCCTGAGACAAATGTGTTAATTTATCTGGAACAGTTCCAATGTGCAATGGCAAAGCACTGTGTAAAATGTCATCATCCAGACAACGCAGTTTAGAGACATGGTCATTGGACAGCAGTCTGCGAAAGTTTCAGCTTTCTCTTTCTGGAGGGAATTATCTCATAGAAATGCAAACCACCTTGGGATTGTTTTTAATGAAAGGTAGTATATAAATTTAACAATAAAATAAAATATAAATAAAAACTGGAGTTCATACAACTAGTTGGATAAAAGGAAGACTTGCAGCAACTTCCCGATATGGCTCTTTAACCTGGGTAACTCTAGAGATCCACCATAAGCAAACATATTTTATGAAGGTGACTTTGCATTACCCGTGTACAGCTGGCCCTTGAATGGCCCCATTTTCATTTTCATAGCACATTTCGAAGAAACGGTAGAATAAAAACCATTGGTTTAAGAGAAGCGTTAAGGTGCTTACAAAAAAGCATGCTACAAAAAAGCATGAGAGTTCTAAGTTAAGACTCTCACCTTAACTTTCATGCAATATAAGTGCTAAGATAAATTGTACAGTTTGCATATTACACTTGTTGAATAAGTCTGTATTGCTTTCATGGTACACATGTTAAGGCAGGAACTTTTGCTTACAATTTCCAGTTGGCTTTGGAGCAAATTGTAGACCATTTGTAAAAGCAGGACTAGCACCGGTTTCAAGTGGGTTTTCATGGTATCTAGCCAGGAAAGTTTACCAGTGAATGGGGAGGGTAGACTCACCATCACAGGATTGAGATCTCTTCTCAGTTTCATTATTGGAAATGGAGAGATGCTTCTTTGCCAGCCTTTCCTCCCTTCTTCAGATTGAAGGAGGACAGTAACAATGCAGCAAATGCCATTTGCTGATGGAGAAATTGGTAAATGGGGGAAGGGATTTCCTTTGGCGGCAGCATCCTTACCATCAAATATTGTAGAACTATAAAAGGTACAGAAGAGGGCAACCAAGATGATGAGGAGCATGGAGCACTTTCCTTATGTGACAAGGCAGAAGCATCTGGGGCTCTTTAGTTTGGAAAAGAGGCCACTACGGGAAGACATGATTGAAGTGTATAAAATTATGCATGGAGTATAAAGAGTGGACAGAGAGAATTTTTTCTCCCTCTCTCATGACACTAGAACGAGGAGTCATCCCATGAAACTGAAGCCCAGGAAATTTAGGACCAAAAAATTGGAAATGGAAATACTTTTTCACATAATGAATAATTAATCTGTGGAATTATCTGCCATGGGATGTGGTGGTGATGGCTACTAGCTTGGATGGCTTTAAAAGGGGCTTAGATAAATTCATAGAAGACAGGTCTATCAATGGGTACTAGTCTGTTGGCTGTAGGCCACCTCCAGCCATAAAGGCACGATGCTCGTAAATATTAGTTGCAGGCGAGCAACAGCAAGAGGAAGGGAATGCCCTCACCTCTTGCTGGTGGGATTTCCAGAGGCATATGTTGGGTAGGGGTGTGCATGGAACTGGCTGGTCCTGTTCAGTTTGAGTCTGAACCAGACCTGAACCATACCAGGCCAGTTCGGTCAGGCACCCCCTCGAAACCACCCCCACAGTTCGCTTTGGTCCAAAGGGAGTTCACGGATGAATTTTTTTTATACAAAACATTTTAACTTACCCCCTCTGGTGGTTCTCCAAGGCAGTGGGGGGGGGGAGTGGAGGCTCCCTATCCCCCCACCAGCCTCCCTTCCTTCAAAAACTGGCCCATTCAGCCATTCTTTGGCCCATTTGGGCCTTTCTCCTGGTGTGGTGGCCATTTTGGAAGTCACCGCACCTGCACAATGGGCCTCTGCGTGGCCTGGGCATGACCCAGGCTATGCAGAGGCCAATTGCACAGGTTCAGTGGCCTTGAACCGGTTCGACTTCAAACCGATTCAGTTTTGAACCAATCCCTAATTGTGGAGCACTGTGTGAAATGGGATGCTGGACCTGATAGGCCTTCGGCCTGACCCAGCTGGGCTGTTCTTAGGTTCTTATCTTCAGATGGCAGGAGGAGGAGGTGGGAAATCAACAGATGGGGAAAGTGATGGCAGCAGCTCTTCAATCTCTCACTTTTGGAAGTAGGAGGATCTTGCAATATCCTCTGCCCATTCACCAAGTGTGAAGATGGAAAGGTCTTTTGGTGGTGGAGGAAGCTCCTCTTTCTCCCCATCAATTAGCATGCTTCATCCCAGTGATAATGGTAAATATTATAAATGCTTCTCTGAGTGAGCGCAGGATGACTCCTTGTCTTAAGGAGGCTATTATTAGAACTTATTTGAAGAAAACTGCATTGGATCCCTTGGAGTCAGCTAATTACAGACCCATATCTAATCTTCCATGGTAAGGCAAAGTAATTGAGTGAGTGGTGGCCTCTCAGCCCCAGGCAGTTTTGGATTACACAGATTATCTAGACCCATTTCAAATTAACTTTTGAGTGGGCTATGGGATTGTGACTGCTGTGTTGGCCTGATAGATTATCTCCAGTTGACTATTGACAGAGGGACTGCAGCTCTGCTGATCCTTTTAGATCTCTTGGTGGCTTTCAGTACCATCAGCCATGGCATCCATCCAGGTCACTTGAGGGAGGTGAAAAAGGGTGGCACTGTTTTACAGTGGTTCCGTTCCTACCTCACTGGCAGATTCCAGATGGTGTCACATGAAGACTGTTGCTCAGCAAAGCGAGGGCTAAAGTATGGAGTTCCACAAAGCTCCATATTGTCTCTAATCCCCTTTGACATTTACATGAAATCACTGGGAGAGAGATCATCAGGAGGTATTATCCATATGTTGATGACACCCAAATCTATTTCTCCATATCAAGTTCATCAGCAAATGGCATAACCTCCCTCAATGCCTGCCTGGTAAAAGGCTAGATGAAGGGATAATAAAGGAGGTAGGAAAGAGCTGGATGAGAGATAACAAACTGAAGTTGAAGCCAAATAAGATGGAGGTACTGACTGTGGAGGTTTGGGACCCAAGAGATAATTTAGATCTGCCTGTTCTAGATGGGTTTACACTCCTCCTGTAAGATCAGGTACATAGGTTAGGAGTGCTTCTGGATTCAATACTCTCTCTGGTTTCTCAGGGTGAGGCAGTGGCCAGGGGCACTTTTAATCAGCTTTGGCTGATATGTCAGCTACTTACATTTATGGAGGTAAATAACCTTAAAACAGTGGTGCATATGCTGGTAACCTCTAGACTTGACTACTGTAATGCATTGTACGTGGGGCTGCCTTTGTACATAGTCCAGAAACTACAATTGAATGCCACAGCCAGACTGATCTTTGGGCCAACCCAAAGGGACCATATAAAATTGATTTTAAAAGAACTGCACTGGTTGCTGACATGTTTCCAAGTGAAATACAAAGTTCTGGTTATTAACTATAAAGCCCTCAATGGTTTGGGTCGAGGGTACTTAAGAGAGCGCCTACTTTGTCATGAACCTTGTTGCCTGTTAAGATCATCTGAAGAGGTCCAGTTATGGTTGCTGCCGGCTCATTTGGTGGTGACTCAGGACCAGGACGTCTCTGTGGCTGCCCTGGGGCTTTGGAATATGTTCCCTTGTCAAAATAAGAGCATCTCCTTCTCTGTTTGCTTTTTAAGAAGACCCTCAAGATGCACCTGTTTTCTCAGGATTTTAACGAAAAATTATTTAATGTGTTTTTATGTTGTGAGATTGTTTTTATTTGTCTTGTGAATTTTAACTATTTTTATTCTGTTTTTACATTTGTTGTGTTTTTAAACTTTGTACTCTGCCTAGAGATGCACATATCAGGCGATATAGAAATATGATGAATAAAAAATGAAATTTTAAAAAATGTATTTTAAATAGGCAGGGGTCAGCCTTTCCTTGTGTGGATACCTCCTTGAGTAACATCTGGTTCAGCTTCTCATTCCATGCTTTAGCAGCTTGCTTCGAGCCATAGATGCTTTTTGGAGTTTACATACAAGCCTCTCTTTTCCAGGTTCTTAAAATCCTGGTGGCTGCTCCATGTATATGTCCCTCTATTTATGCAAACATCATTTTGAAAAATTGGCTTTCTCATTAATGCAATCAATCTCAAACAAGCCACCCTCTCTTAAAGGACCTCTCACAAAGAATTCCTGTTTGTCTCTGATGTAACAGTGATCATGCTTGAATTTACTTCATAGCCTCTGTGCATGGCATATGACTAAAATTAAACTGCTTTCAAGTGCAGGGACATAGAGCTTCCTCAGTTCTCAAGGTTATGCTCCTTCCTTTGGCAGCTTGCATCTGATTTTTCTTTCTGTCATCTGCCAGGCTTATTGAGGTTTTATAATTCAAATCCAGCTTACTGAACAGTAAAGGTAAAGAGTGCCATTGAGTTGGTGCCGACTTCTGGCAACCACAGAGCCTTGTGGTTGTCTTTGGTAGAGTACAGGAGGGGGTTACCATTGCCATCTCCCACACAGTATGAGATTATGCCTTTCAGCATCTTCCTATATTGCTGCTGCCCGATATAGGTGTTTCTTATAGCCTTAGAAACAGTCCAGTGGGGATTTGAACTGGCAGCTTCTGGCTTGCTAGTCAAGTCATTTCTCCGCTGTGCCATTAGGTGGCTCCTAAACAGTACCTTGTCTTTAATCAGATTTTCAGTAGCGCCACTAGCAACAACTAGATTCCAATAGTTATTTTTGCAATTACTTTCAACATCACTTTCAGAAGCTTCAGGAATTTCAAATATTTCTGAACTCATTCCATACCCCTCTTCTGATTTTTCTTTGAATCCCTGTTCGCCCTGTTTTTCTGGTTTGAAGAGATTCTGGATGATGATGCATTTTCTTGGAATTTCTTTCAGCAGCTCTGCTGTGGCCAGGGCCTTTGTTCTGAGGACAATTGGTTTGCAAATGGCCTGGCTTCCTACACAACCAGCACACCTTGCTCTTTTGTTTGGCTTGAAATACTGTAGTGTGACTCTTTTTGTCAGAGACTTCACTAGAGGCTGCATCTGATCTCATATCAAAATCCTGAAGTTTCAAAATAACAAATTCCAAATCAATCTCCTCTTTTGATTCCAAAAACTGTATCACTTGAAATCTCTCAGGCAGTCTATTAAAAAATAAATACAATAATTGCTTCATCTGGGAATCTTACATTTCCTTGTGCATATCTCCTTGCAATGTCTAGGATTTGATTAACATGTTCTGTTAAATTCTATCCTCCTCTGAGTTTCATATTGCATGGTCTGACAATCAGATCAACACTAGTATTAGTTGTCTTTCTAGTATAAGGCATTTTGAAGTCTCCCAAGCTTCCTTAGCTATCAAGGTCTTTCTCAAGTGCACAATGATTGTGTCACTCACATGCAAGCAGATGAGTCCATAGACATTTGTATTTTTAGCACCCCATGCTGCTTGTTCTCCAGCTGCTTCAGGTCTGTTCTCTTGCAAGACATTTTCCTGTCCCTCAGCCATGAGAAAGGACTCCTGAACAACCACATTCCATAATTAAATCCATCCAGCCTTGGGATTGCTGGCTGTCCCTGTGTTGCTGTCTTCATGGTGAAAAGGTTCCCTGCCTTTTTCTCTGTCTTTCCCATCAAGCAGGCTACTGTGCCTCTTTGTCTGCTTTCCCTCTCCTTTGTTTGCCTTTGGGTGCTTTCTCTGGGTTCTCTGGGTTCACTGGAACAGACACATAAAAGAAGCTGTATGCTATTTAAAAATTTGGTTCTAACCTCCATTAATTTTACTTTAATGGGCCATGCAATTTTACTTTAAAACTGGTGTTGGCGTATATAACAGAAAATTGAAAATTCTCCATCTCCTCTCTCCTGCCATGTTAGCCTAGTTGTACTCACGTTGTTGCCCTGCAGCATTTATAACAGCACTCTTCTTGCCTCTAAGTTATTTATTATTGATTGATTGAATTTATATACTGTCTAGTATAACAATCTCAAGGCGGTGTACAGAATTAAAACATAACTAAACAGAATTAAAACATAAAATATAATATAAACCATTTAAAATTCATAAAAGACAATTCTTTGGGGTAGTGAAATCCAAAACAGATTGTGAGGCGCTCCAAAAGGATCTCTCCAAACTGGGTGAGTGGGCGACAAAGTGGCAAATGCGGTTCAGTGTTGGCAAGTATAAGGTGATGCACATTGGGATGAAAAACACCAACTTCAAGTAAAAACAAACAGAGAAGGAGATGCTCTTATTTTAGGGAGCGCATTCCAAAGCCCTGAGGCAGCCACAGAGAAGGCCCGGTCCTGAGTTGCCACCAAACGAGTTGGCGGCAACCATAATTGGTCCTCTCCAGATGATCTTAATAGTTTACAACAGTGAAGGCACTCTTTTAAGTACCCTGGAACTAAGCCATTGAGGGCTTTATAGGTAATAGCCAGCACTTTGTATTTTGTTCGGAAACATATTGGCAACCAGTGCAGTTCTTTTAGAATCTGTGTTATATGGTCCCTTTGGGGGAACCCAAAGACCAATCTGGCTGCTGCATTCTGTACCAATTGTAGTTTCCAAACTACGTACTAAGGCAGCCCCATGTAGAATGCATTACAATAGTCAAGCCTAGAGGTTACCAACATATGTACCACTGTCTTAAGGTTATTTATCTCCAGAAATCGACATACCTGGCATATCAGCCAAAGCTGATAAAAAGCACTCCTGGCCACTGCCTCAGCCTGTGAAACCTTGGAAAGTTTGGGATCCTGGATCACTCCTAGACTATAAACTTGTAGTGATGTGTCTTTCCATGTCCTTTTGCCCAACTCCTCTCTCTATAGCTGTATCTCAAAAAAGTAGTCTGATTAGCACCAGAAACACACAATGGTCTCAGTAGTAAAGTACTGCCTGCCCTTTCCCTCACTCTTCTCCCAAGCCTCACCTTCACAAGTCCTGGTCATGCCTTACTCCACCCTTGGTCAGTCAGATAAAAATAGGAGAAAGTTGCTTGGAAGCAGCCTGTTGTCATCACATTACAAACTGCCATCACTCTATTGGATCCATCATTATTTTACTGAGGGTGTGTAGTGTATTATGTGGGGAGGAAATTCCTTCAGGCCAAACTACAGATTAACCATTCATTATAGTTGACTTGCTTTGAGTTTTTCTTCTCTAAAGAAGAGCTGTGGGTGCCTGAACCAGATCAAGACCATGATGTAGGGGCAAGTGGCTTTAGCTCTTTCCATAATGATCCTGATCCAGATCACAAACCCACTCTTTCAACAGGTGCTATTTGCCCTATTGGGCACTAGTGGGAGCTTTCTTCCTGGGGCAAAAAGGAACTGAGGCCCAATTCATACTGGAGACTAGGAGTGTGCACAAATCGGGTTTTTTGTTTCGATCTGTATCCAAATCAAAACACCCCTGATGTGTTTTGGGTCTGAATCTGACCCCCCCCCCAAATAACTCCAGATTCAATTTGTACACAAATTTTCTGAATCCAAATCAATTCGGATTAAAACAAATGCCCAGGGCCAAAAGAGTGGAGTGGGTGGTAGTGCCCAATGAGTGCAAAGAAGCTACCACTCAAATTTCAAAGAAATTGCAAAGGGGTGATATTTAAAGAATTTTTAAAGTTTACACATCTTTAAGCTTTTCCCCATAGGGAATAATGGGGATATCAGCAAACTTATAGCTCCATGTGAGGGGAAACATGGTGGCCCAGAGTGGGTTGTGGTGGGGCGTAGTGCCCAATGGGTGCAAGGAAGATACCACCCAGATTTCAAAGGAATTTGCCAAAGGGGTGATTTTTAAAGAATATTTGAAGTTGACATGTCTTTGGAGCATATTTGGGGCAGAAAGGGGGTTTGGGGAGCAGAAGAGTGGATCAGGTGGTAGTGCCCCAATGGCTGCCTGCTACCATCCAGATTTCAAATAAATTGGGGAAAGGGGTGATTTTTAAATGATTTCTGAATTTTGCTGGTCTTTAAGCTTTCCCCCCATTGGGAATAATGGGGATTTCAGCAGCCCCATAACTCCACTTGGGGGGGCAGCAGGGTGGCCCAGAGTGAGTGGTGGTGTAGTGCACATAGGGTGCCAACCACCCGCAAACCCACAAGCCCACGGGGCTCTGGGTTTTGTTGTTTCTGAGGTGCTCTGAGAGTAGATTCTCTGGTAGCAAATGAGAATGGATTCAATGCTTGTCATTGAATCCATTGCACCCATTGGACACTACCATCCACCACAACCCACTCTGTGCCACCCTGGTGCCTCCCACATGGAGCTATAAGGCTGTTGAAATTCCCATTATTCCCTATGGGGGGAAAGCTTAAAGACGTGTAAACTTCAAAAATTCTTTAGAAATCACCTCTTTGCCCAATTTCTTTGAAATTTGGGTGGTAGCTTCCACTCAATGGGCACTACCACCCAACCCACATTGGCCACACAATGGAGGTTTTTTGATCTGAATTGGGGGTGATTTGGTTTGTACCCGAATCTGGGCAATTGAGGACAGGGGTGATTTGGGGTCTACAAATCACCCGAATCAGGGGTCTACAAATCACCCGAATCAGCCAGATTTGGGTACAAATCATTTTGTACCCAAATCATTTTGCACATCCATATTGGAGATGAGGGGGTGGGGAATAACCTACTATTGGCAGGATGGTCCTTACCTATGCTGAGTTAAAGCTTCTGTCTCCTGGGTCATAGTAGCAAACCAGACCACCCCCGTATAGTACCTATCTAGTGGGGCAAAGCATGTCAGCTCTAACAAGAAACTTAAAATATAGTGCCTGAGTTCTGGCTGTTTTGCAGATACTGAAACACAATAGAAGCCGGACAGCACAACTCTCAGTTGAACCGTCACTGCTGAATGAGGGTAGTAAGATCTCAATATCTCTGTTTCATATTATCTCTAGTGGCCAACTGATACTTGGACAACTAATGTCAATAGTAAATTCTAACCATTTCAACTTCACATAGGAATATTCAGAGAGATGTGTGTGCATCTGTGTACAGATCCTAACACTATATTAAACTTTTATAATAATACCCTCACTTTTGTTGTTGTTGAGGAAGCAAAATGGCTTATTATTAGAGAACTGCCAGTGCAGTCCAAGTTCAGCTGTTAAATGGGACAGGCTTAAGACAGAAATCAAAATGCCAATTTTGCTTCCCCCAAAGTATGAATAATACCATTCCTCCACTAATCAAACCACACAGATATGTTCCAGATTGGAAGAGAACGCCGTTGATTCTGCAGTTCTTCCACATGCTGAACTCCCATTGTCTGCAATCAGGGTTGCTCACAAACCACGCCAGATATCCTGTCACTCTGCCCACAGGCAAAACGCATGGAGAATGAGATCTATTTAACAAAATTCTGGCAGCCCAGTAGACTAAATCAGAGTCAGGAAAATGCTGGCCTTCTTTCCAAGGCTAAAGAATATGAGCTCTGGCAACCTGCTCCATGCTTTCATCCGAGCATGTTTCCAGATTTACTTTTCATAGACAGCCAAATATCCCACCTTAATATGTATCACTACAGAGAAGATAACTGATTGGCCTCCCAAATAAGTTGGATTTGTAAAGCAACAGCTCACCCTCCTGCAAAGCAATGACAGTGAATGAACAGAACAGACATGAGCTTGTGCAGCAGCCCTGGAGACGGAGAGAGAGAGAGCGCTCTGTGCCTCACCAACAAAACTAGTTCTTTTAGGTTCTGGCATGTTTGTATAACCCCCTTCCCTTATGATCCTGCAAGAGCATCTCTGTCCCATATTGTCATTGGGCAGCCATTTCCTCACTGTTCTATCCTTTCCAAACTTCGTCGAGAAAAGCTTTTAATTATGGAACATATGGTCTCTTTCTCTGAGTACTGCCAAGAAGTAGGCACATTAGTACATATACAGAAAGTTGTGAGGAGAAAGAATGCATCTTTCAAATATTTTTACGGAAGTACCATTTGAGAAGCATTCCAAGTATTTATTTATTTAAACTTATATATCACCTCCTCCAAAGACTCTAGGTGGTGAACAACGATAGCAATAACAATAAATTTATAATAATAATAATAATAATAATAATAATAATAATAATAATAATGCCAGTGAGGCACTACCTTGGCGTGGTTGTGGGGCTTGTGTGCTCTGAGAAAGGTGAGAGCTATGCCAGAGGTCCAACCATACTGGACAGGTCTCACTAGAGGAGCCAGACAAAGAGTGCCTCTCCCATCAACAATCTGGTGAGACGTAACTTTAATAAATCTATACCGGATCGGTTGTCGCCCTGATCAACAAGGACTGCACCAGGTGCTGGAGTCTCTGGACATCTGGTGGCAAGTGCGCAACAAGGCTCAGGATCTTCAGTTGAGCAACCAGGGCTGAAGACAGCAAAGTTACTGGAAGAAACGTTGCTTAACTGAAAAATATATATGAAAAATGCCAACAAGGAAATAATGATCTGCTATTACAAGTCTAGTCCAACTAGAAGAGGTTATTTAAAAAGAATGTACCAAATTTGGAAAGAGAAGCATCCAGACACAGAAATAACAGAACAAAGGCTAGCAGACCAGAGAAGATTCATAATAAGTAATAAAGTATTCACAGGAGTTGAGCTGGAAGAACTGCAAAGAGCAACACAGGCTCAAGACATGGAAGAAGAATTACCACCAACTAAAGCAGTAGCTCAGGCGCAGGTGGAGGAGGTGTTGGAAATCGAGGATGCCACTGTTGCTGAACTGTTTCAAAATCAAAATAAGGCAACCTCCCCTTTGCCTTCACCTCAAAAACCCAAATGCCGTTTAACAGAAAAGCAACAAGAACTAAAGCAAAAAATAACTGAGCACATGAACCAAACAACCACCAGGGTTCGACTTCCAGCTCTAAAAACAGTTTCCAAAAAACAACTTGCTCGGGTATTAAAGATGTCAATGCTGCACTTGCAGAAATAACAACCAATAATTTGCAAGAAACAAACCAACTAATGTACAGTGCAGCAACAATAACAACACAAGAGCTCGGATATAAGATCAGTGGACCTATAAAAAAAGACAGTAGTACATCACCTAAATGGAAGATTAGATTAGAAAATAAAATCTCCAGGCTTAGATCTGATGCTATTAAATTGAAAGATATGAAAGACAAGAAGCTGAAGAATGAAAACACCAAACAGTATCTGATCCAAAAATACCACCTAGATTCAAGGAGAATTAGAGAAGTCCTGGAAATAATAAAGCAGCAAATAACAGCAGTGTCAAAAAAGATTAGCAGATATGAAGCCAGAACTACACAACACAGGCAGAATCTCCAATTCCAGTCGAATCAGAGACGTTTCTACCAAAGCATAGAAGAAGAAACTGCAAGAAACGTAGAAACACCCAATAAAGAAGAAACAGTGTAATTCTGGGGGAAATTATGGGACAATCCAATAGATTATAATAAAAAAGCAGGCTGGATGAAAGAGGTCAAAAAATGTAACCAACAAATGCAAGATCTAATAATAACACCAGAATTAATAAGTGAAAGAGCAAAGAAAATTAAAAATTGGACTGCTCCAGTCGACGATGAACTGCATGGCTTTTGGCTTAAACACCTAACAAGCGTACATAAACAACTATCAAAACAGTTCAATCACATTTTGCAAGGAGGTGATATTGAACAATGGCTAACAACTGGGAAAACTCATCTCATATTGAAAGACCCAGCAAAAGGTGCAGTTCCAAGTAATTATAGACCGATAACCTGTCTGCCATGTTCAAATTATTAACTGGAATAATAGCAGATGAAGTAATGCAACACTTATTAACTAACAAACACGTTCCAGTTGAACAGAAAGGAAATTGCCCTGACACCAGAGGCACAAAAGCCCAGCTGCTGATTGACAAAATGATTTTAGAAAATTGCAAGAGAAGAAAAACCAATCTAAGTGTTGCATGGATTGACTACAAGAAAGCCTTCGATTCATTGCCTCACACATGGATACTAAAATGTTTAGAAACAACTGGTGTCAGCAAAAACATTCAGATATTTATTTTAAAAAGCAATGAGCATGTGGAGTACACAGTTAACAATCAATGGCGAGACACTTGGACAGGTTAGCATTAGAAGAAGCATTTTCCAAGGGGACTCAATATCCCCTCTGTTGTTTGTAATCGCCATTACCCCACTTTCACAAATACTAAACAAACAGGCCCTGGATACCAAACATCTAAAAGATCAAGTAAAATCAACCATCTGCTGTACATGGATGATCTGAAGTTGTATGGAAAGTCCCAGTCAGAAATCGAATCACTGCTAAACACTGTCCGTATATTCAGTAGCGATATAGCAATGGAGTTTGGACTAGACAAGTGTGCTGCATTAATAATGAACAGAGGGAAAATAAGAGAAACAGAAGGAATAGAACTGCCCAATGGAAGCAAGATCAAGAACCTGGAAGAGAAAGAACCTTACAAATACTTGGGCATTCTCCAGGCTGATAACATTGCACACACTGAAGTTAAAAGAAAAATTGGAAGTGAATACATCAGGAGAGTTAGAAAAATCCTCAAGTCCAAACTCAATGGCGGGAACACCATACAAGCCATAAACACCTGGGCTATACCTGTTATCAGATACACTGCAGGAATAATAGACTGGACCCAGGCAGAGCTAGAGACGCTAGATCGTAAGACCAGGAAAATCATGACCATCAATCATGCTCTGCACCCCCGCAGTGATGTTGACAGGCTATACCTCCCTCGCAGCTCAGGTGGAAGAGGAATGCTGCAAGTCCATCAAACAGCAGAGGAGGAGAAAAGAGGCCTTGAAGAATATATCAAGGACAGTGAAGAAGATGCACTTCAAATGGTCAGTAATGCAAAACTATTCAACACCAATGAAACAAACCAGGCCTTCCAGAAAGAACAAGTCAAGAACCGAGCAGAAAAATGGAGAAATAAGCCCCTGCATGGTCAATATTTGCACAATATAAGTGGAAAATCAGACATCACCAAGACCTGGCAATGGCTTAAGAATGGCAACTTGAAGAAAGAAACAGAGGGTTTAATACTGGCTGCACAAGAACAGGCACTAAGAACAAATGCAATAAGAGCAAAAGTCGAAAAATCCACAACAAACAGCAAGTGCCACCTTTGTAAAGAAGCAGATGAAACCGTGGACCACCTAATCAGCTGTTGTAAAAAGATTGCACAGACTGACTACAAACAAAAGCATGACAAGGTAGCAGGGATGATACACTGGAACATCTGCAAAAAATACAAGCTACCTGTAGCCAAACATTGGTGGGACCATAAAATTGAAAAAGTTGAAGAAAATGAAGATGTAAAAATACTATGGGACTTCCGACTACAAACAGACAAACATCTGCCACACAAAACACCAGATATAACTGTAGTCGAGAAGAAAGAAAAAGAAGTCAAAATAATCAACATAGCAATACCAGGGGATAGCAGAATAGAAGAAAAAGAAATAGAAAAAATCACAAAATACAAATTGAAATTGAAAGGCTGTGGCAGAAAAAGACCCAAATAATCCCAGTGGTAATTGGCGCCCTGGGTGCAGTTCCAAAAGACCTTGAAGAGCACCTCAACACCATAGGGGCCACAGAAACCACCATCAGCCAATTACAAAAAGCAGCTTTACTGGGAACAGCCTATATTCTGCGACAATATCTATAACAATTGATAATAAAATTCTGGCATCCCAGGTCCTTGGGAAGGACTCGATGTCTGGATAAAACAAACCAGTCAATAACACCTGTCTGACTGTGTAAACAAGAAATAATAATAAAGGGAAAACGCCTGGTGAAACAGGTGGGTCTTAAGAAGGGCCTTAAAAGCAGCCAGAGAGGGGGCTGAACTAATCTGGGGGGGGAAGAGTGTTCCGAAGAAGAGGGGCAGCCACAGAGAAGGCTCTCCTAAGGGCCCTGGCACCACGCACTACACCAAGGCCCAGGACACTAAAGAAAACCAGCAGAGAAGACCTCACAGGCTCGGATACAACAGACTGAGAGAGGCGATCCCAGAGATATACAGGTGCTGAGCCCATAAAGGTTTTGTAGGTGAGAACCAGCACTTTGAATATTTATTTATTTATTCTTTTATTCATTCATTCATTCATTCAATTTTTATACTGCCCTTCCAAAATTGGCTCAGGGTGGTTTACAAATAAAACAAAGAACAGTTGTAATCAATCAACAATTAAACTATAAAATACCATAAAACAATTATATACAACATTTGTATTGTATTAGTTCAGTCAGAATTCTTTCTGGATGTGCTTCATGTAGGCAGGGGAGATCACAATGCCCCCATCTCATTTTGTTGTCTAATGGTTAGTGTCAGGAGACTCTGGGGCTAGAACTGGTGATCCTCAGCTGTGTAGGCAGCTGCTGTGGTGAGTCACCAGAACACTCTGGTCAGTGAAGGGGGTGGACTGGCCACACACACATACGTAGGTTGCCTAGAAAGGAAGGGTAATTAAAAGGTAATTAAAAGCTTTGCATTTGGACTGGGACTTTGCCTGTGCAACGGCAGTCTTCTATGTGTGTGTCTTGGTGTGTTCTTCAGCTCTGACTCTCTGGCATAACGCCCAACTCTTGATTCTCAGCTCCTGTCTCCCAACTGACAACTGCCTACAGCGCTGACAGCAAGTAACTTCTCTGCCCCTTTGCTTCAGTCGCCCTTTCCCCAGCATCCTCCAGTAATGCTGTAGCAAGCAGTATTCCATTTCAGTTTCTGTAGCAGGCAAGAGTTTGCTTCATGTCAATCTGGAGCAGATGGTAGGACAGTAAGCCACTGAAACACCAGGGCAGAAATCACAACTGCAAAGTAATGGCTTGCTAGCCTAAGGCTCTTAAGTAAGCGAGATCATCCTCTGGACATTTATAGCAACCTTATTGATGAGATGGTCTGAAGTTCTAAAATGAGCAGTACTTTACTTTCCAAAAGTGACGAGAGAACAACAGCACCTCCTGTATCCTCAGAGGTAACGCATGAACTAACCCAAGAGGAGAGAAGTTTCAATAGTTATATGTTGTTTTTGATATCATAGATATCAATCACTTGTGATCCAGAATCACGACCTTCAAAATAATTCTTTCTAAATTGCTTAACCTTATGGTCTGTAGTGGAACCTTCACAAACTCTTCTTGATTGCACTTTGGTCTGTCTCTGTGGAAAGAAAATGATTCTAATGTTCGGGGGGGGGGGATGCACACTGAACCTGCCAGACACCAGCTGAATATAAATGCATTTGTGCTCATATAGTCTTGTTTGCCTTTGCATTAAGTTGCATCTCCTAGGCTAATTCAGGACATCCAGTGTCAGACACACAGTACAGGAGGTTTAAAAGCAATCAGCAATGTATCATTTATTTATGGCTCTCTTTTCACATACAGTTTAACATTTAAAAATGAAAGAAAGCAATGCTGCCTGAGTTTATTTTTGACGTTTGCCTGTTTAATTAAAAATGTCTGTGAATCTTTTTTAAAAAAAGTTATACATGATACAAAAGTTATTATTTAAGCTAAGATCCCAGTATTAACAAAGTTGTTTGTACTTGCCCTTGTTTTGGCTAAAAAAAAGTGTGTGGAAGAATGGTTTTTTATGGCATTCAATATTGTATGTAAGTCCTGGAAATCATACCTCTCTTAGGGCAGAAATATAAATTATGTATCTCCATTTTTGCAGCATCGACTAACACTGAATGAAGACCCACTTTCGGAAGCAATGACTTAATTACACCGGGAAGGCCCTTGTGGGTTCTGTGCTCCAGGCTCTTTTTCTCCTATATTGTTCACCCACAGAAATAGGTATTGGATAGTTGGTAAGAAATAACCAGAGCACTCTTACTTCCTTGGTTGTTATGTCATCCATATTGTCTCCTCTCAGTCAAAGCTTCCACTTTTCTGAATCCATAACCTGTGGTGAAGAGCCTCAAAGAGCGGCTGCAGCTTGTTGCAAAGGCAGACCATGAAAAATAAAAGATCAATAGTAACCCAAAGCTTTACTTGCTAGCTGTAACTGTCAGCAAAAAAGACTGTATGGAGGACCCCCACCCCCAATTATCCACCATGTGAGTGGGGACAAGAATATGGACACTTAAAAATTAAAATGGGAGTTATTGCCTAATTGGCATTGAAGTCACAAAAGCTTTCATTAAAAGGAAAAGAGAGATTCTCTGGCCATGCTTCACAGAGATGTGAAAATTTCTGGCTTATAAGGACTAGTTAAGGCAAATATTTAAGGTTATGCAATTAGATATTATTAGCTGAGTATAAGGCACTCCCCCCCAAAAAACACCCCAGTATAAAGAATTATTTTTTATAAGATATTAGCGTAACTAGAGACCTACAATCTGCTTCTTTGAAATTCTGGTCTAGAAAAACAATCACTGAACAAAAGGTAGTGGCTGAAGTAAAATACTGTGAGATTTTATTTGAGATACTGTTGCAAGTGAGATGTTACAGAAGTTGGGGACAGTCAACATCTCTCCCCCCTCCACACACACACCTCTACCCCCAATAACAAGCATTTCTAAATGCCAGTTTGAAGCACGTTCAGTGCTGATTTCAATGTTTGGGAGGATGTTGCTGCTCAAAGACATGACACCCGTTGAAATCTGTGCTTTCTGGCCCCAAATCTGGGCTACAAATGGTGGGGTTTTGGGGTTTTTTTTTAAAACCACCTGGTTTTCCTGTGTAGAATGCATGAAGGGCTAGTCTGCTTCTAGCCCTCAGCCACTGTTGCTGTGGCCACCTCAAGTGCACTTTCTCTCTTCTCTCCTTCCTTTCCCCTTTCTCCTACCAAAACCCTGATAATGATTTTCTTTGGGCGTGGGGGGGGGGGGAGTAGGATTGGTCCCTCTCATCCACCTCCCCCCACTTCTAGCCCATCAGTATTTTTTCCCCCTCCTAGAAGAAAAGGGAAGCTACCATCAAGCATCTTCTATTATATCTGGACTCCGCCCCAGAAGAGAATCCCCCCCTCAGCAGCATCTGGCATGGCATTTAACAGTGATCTCAATTGCCTTTTTATTGTTGTGAGCTGCTTTGAGGGTTTTTTGGCTGACAAATAGGATAAAAATATAAGTCAGAATCAAAGAGCTACTTTGGGCAAAGACTTGGGCATGCCTGGTGGGATTGTTGACCATCTTTTTCCTTTGAACAACAGGCCCTCCTGGTGTATCAGATTAGCCTTCTATTGCAAATGTGATTTGCCAAGTGGCATGGAAAGCTGCTGTTTAAGAAGCTCAAGCCTTGGGCATATGGAACTAGTCATATGATTATTTGGATCCCAGCAATGATGAATAAATAATCATACGTGCTTCTAGGTCAGGTTTTCCCCTGATCTGATCAATAATGGCTCTGAGCCATATCAAAGAGTGCTCTCCCCACTCCCCAGCAACCCTCAGCTTGACAGAAGTGGAGTCTTACAAGGTGGCAGAAGAAAGGTGGGAAATAAATGAGGCCCCTCTGCCAAGACATTTGATACTTCTTATGCTAGCTGCCTCCCTTGGGGTTCCCCCACTCCCCATGAGAAGAAAGACCAACTAAAAATAAATTCACTCACAGCACAATGTGGTATCTGATGAGAGTCACTCTTGTAGAAGCCCTTTGGTTGACCTAGTGGTTCTAAATCCAGAATCCGGTGGAAACTATATGCACGAGAGCCTCCTCTATTTCCATGGGCTCACTTTAAAAAATCCGGAAATGTTAACCAAGCAAGCCAAATGAAGACCATATAATTTGCCCGTATAAGAGGAAAATGGAAGAGACTACAGGAGTTCATTCATCATAGTAAGGCTTTGGGCAGGAGCCCTACTTGGAAGTTTCAGGGATTGAACCTGGGACCTTCTGCATGCAAATCAGATACCCTACCACTGAACCATAGCCCATGGCTGAAAATGTTGTCAGCCACTCCTTTACAGCACTCAGTGTACAATTCAGGCATTTACACTACACATTCATACTCTGGTATGTGCCTAGGTTCAGTCCCATCCACCTATCATTTTGTTCTGAATGGTGCCTTTAGTTTGGCAGGGCAAATAAACTTTTGGATGAAACATTGGCTGCTGATCACAAAGCAGATGATGAAATAGTGCATGTATTGGCAAAAGTGTGTGTGTGGGTGGTGGTGGGGGATTGCTATTGCCAAGTTTCTAATTATTTTCAGCCACTGCTCCCTGTTCCTCCAACTCTGTTCTTCATTTATCGGATTTTCGTCCGTGACTAGGTTTAGGATGTAAAATTGGAAAAAAATATATTGGAAAATGTGCAGTTGGGGGGAGAGGTAGATGTATTTCTTCATTTAAAAGAGCACCTTAGTGAAAAATCATAAGAAATATAAATTAAATCCTCTTGCTTATACTGTAGTCTTCTTCGCATGCCTTCACATACTATAGCCCTCCAGGACATCTCGCACTGGTGCATTGAGTCAGCATACCAACACCCGTCAGCCAGGAGAGGATAGTGCAGATTGCAGCTGATCCAAACAGAATGGTAGGAGAAACATAGAAGGCAACAAAGCAGTCATCATGCAAAATTAGTGATGGTACTTTAAAGCATACCCTCACTCCAATTTACACGACTGGAGAAAATTCATTTTGGAAGATATCTAACATGGTCACATGTCGTTTGAACACATAACACCTACTTTTGTTCCAGGTAAGAGCAGGTTGTGCCATTAGGCAACAATAGGCAGCCATCTGGATCAATTGAATCAGCCACCTTTTTTTTGAAAGAAAAGGTTCAATCTGGAAGAGGCGAGCTGGTCTTGTGGTAGCAAGCCTGACTTGTCCCCTTAGCTAAGCAGGGTCCACTCTGGTTGCATATGAATGGGAGACTTGATGTGTGAACACTGTAAGATATTCTCCTTAAGTCTGAGATGGAGCTGCGAAAGATTCCTGCCTCAACCTTGGAGAAGCTACTGCCAGCCTGTGAAGACAATACTGAGTTAGATAGACCAACTAGTGGGCCCGGGTGCAGAGCATCTGCACCTCTAGTTGGGCCCAGCCATCCCACTCCATGCCGGCATGCCTGGCTTTCTGGCTGGCCAACTGGCCACTCCCCCACACCGCCGGTCCCCCTGGGCCAGGCCGTCTCGCTGCTGCCAGCCAGGCTAGGCTGGCCTGCTGCCGCTTCCTCCATGTGGCCAGACCAGGGCCTGCTGCTGCCGCTGCCTCACCCCAGTGGACGGGCCAGGACAAGGGCATTCCGCTGCCGCATCCCACCTCCTCCTCCTGGCTGGCGGGGCTTTGCCCGCCATCTGCCTGCTGTCAGCCTACCTCCTCGCCATTATTTCTCCCCGCTGCCTCCTCTTCCTGGCTGGTGGGGCTTCGCCCACCGTCTGCCCACCTCTTCCGGTCAGCGGGGCTTTGCCTGCTGTCCCTCCATGTCTGCATCCTGGCCACCGCCATTATTTCTCTCCACTACAATGCTGGAACTCTCACACGCTCTAGAGCATCTGCACATTAGTACTTGATTGCTCCCCTCACCTCAAAGATCTCCCCACCCTCACCTGAGCTGCACTCCTCCTTATCCTCCATCCCATTGCTTCCATCCCCCTCACCCTTCTTGGTCATGGCTGCAGCATTGCTGCCGCCTATTGGCCATACTGCAGCCCCCTATCCCCAGAGACCTCCTCACCCGAGCCTCACTCCTGCTCCTTCCCCCAGGAGCAGCAGTGGTTGACCAGGCCGTTCCTCACTGCTGCCACCACCATGGCTGCTTGTTCCCCTCAGGCTGCTGACAGGCCCAGGCCCATCCCTTGCCTGCCTGCCTCCCTCTGACAATGACCTCAGTAGCCCCAAACAGCAGCAGTAGTTGACTGGGCCCTTCCTTGCTGCTAGTGCTGCCATGGCCGCTCATTCCCCTCAGGCTGCTGACAGGCTCGGGCCTGTCCCTTGCCCTTCCTTCTGTCTCTCTTCCTCCTCCCTTCTTTTTCTCTCTTTCTCTCTCCTCCACTCGCTCTTTCCCACTCTTTCTTCCCTCTCTCTTCATGATCCCTCTCCCTTCTCTCTCCCTCCATCCCTGAGTTTACAGATTTTGTTCATCTTATTTCCTCATCTAATTCACACAACAGCAGCCTCCTTCTCCTGAAGGGTCTCCTTCCTCCTTCACGACCCCTCTCTTCGCAGACCCCTGCCCACTATCCGTTTATATATAGAGATTCCTCTCCTCTACAATTAAGAACATCTTCCAGCCAGTAACAGTTGCATTCCTACTTACCTTAATCATCACAGGCTCCTCGTGAAGACAGGGGTCGTGAAGGAGGAAGGAGACCCTTCAGGAGAAGGAGGCTGCTGAGGGGAACAAGTGGCTACGGCAGCGGCGGCAGCAAGGAATTGCCCGGTCAAACACTGCTGCTGCTGCTGCTCCTGTGTGGAGGAGCAGGAGTGGGGTTTGGGTGAGGGTGGGGAGGTCTCTGAGGATGGGGACTGCAGCTTGGCCAGTAGGCAGAAGCAATGCTGCAGCGGTGACCAAGAGGGGTGAGGGTGATGGAGTAAAGGGTTAGAGGAGTGCCCAAGAGGGGTGAGGGGGATAGAAGCAACGGTATGATGATGGAGGAGGAGGAGGAGGAGTGCAGCTCAGTTGAGGATGGAGAGATCTCTGAGGTGAGGGGCACTGTGGCAGGGGGTGAGGGGAGCAACCAAGTACTAGCACGCAGATGCTCTGTGCGGGTTAAGCTAGTTTTCATTAATGAGTATAACATATTTATTTCTAGAAGACCTGAACTGTGAGCAAATATGCAATATTGTAAACAGTTGTATTGCTTAAAAGCACAGCTCCTGAACCTGAATAAATTTATTTATATAGCACCTTATCACTTTTCTTCTGTGGAATTCAAGATAGCACAAATCGGGTTCCTTTTAATATGTACTCCCATCCTTGACTCACCACACCAGTTCACTTAGCTTCAGCAAGGTTGCCGCATCATTTGCCTTTAGACCATCCCTGAGACTATAAATGCTGTATGCTTGCCTTCACCCTTGCAGAACTGATTGTTTGAACAGTTAAATTGCCCTTCCTCTTTGTAACTTATTGCATCCTGTGCCATGAGATCTGAGCACATTTAGGTTGTTTTCTTTTTGTAGTGACTAATAGGAATCTTTTAAATTGGGATTTCTTTTTTCTTCTTGGCAAAGCATATTTAATTTAAAAATAGATGGGGCATTTGGAGTTATATGCAGTGTACTTCAAGTTAATGTCATTGATCTATCATACAATCCACAGGATCTTAAACTGAGCCATTGGCTTTTTTAAATACAAACATTTACTCTAGAGATATTAATAGTATCACAACATAGAAAAGCTTTGATTTATGTACACATTTCCCATCAAAAAGCACACAGCTGTGATTTTATAAGCGCTGTTACTGTTTTTCCTGATGCTGTGATCCACACTGAAATTGATGAGACAAGTTAGTCATGATTAACTTTGACTAAAGTTAAAGTCCCAATAATTTCAATGGGACTTCATCGTGAGTAACTTAGTCTGGATGCTGTCCCATGAATGGTATTCATCATGCCAGTTCAGACACACATACTGGCCCAGTGAAGTCCAGAGGACCTCATCACAAGAATAGGCTGTGCTCATGGTGTCATATCTATGTTGGAATTGACATCTCATGACATTACCAACCACCTCTTGAAGAGAAAGAGGATATTTGTATTTCCTCTTCCCAAACATGGGGTCAGTACTGCTAGAGAATAAGTTGATTGTATGGTTGAAGGGGCGGTGGGGGGGGGGGCTGAGAAAAAAGTCACAGCTGGTAGCACACAACCCGTTCCACTGAGCTGTTCCACCTAGCCTCGCTGATTCCCCCACGTTAGCCCTAAAGCCCGATTTGATTGTAGCCAGCACTCCAGAACTCTCTATTAACATCCTCCAGGGGCAGTTGCTGGTATCGGCTTTGTGTTTCTTTTAGACTCTGAGCCCTTTTGGGACAGGGAAACTTCTTATGCATTGTTTGTTTATTTTTCTATGTAAACAGCTCTGAGAATATTGTTGATAAAACAATACACAAATATCCATAATAATAAAAGTAGCTGGGGCCCTTTATATTGTAGGGCCCAATCCAAAGACCAATCTGCACATATAAGCTTGTTTCTGTGCACAGATTGCCCTTGCTGATGTACTTTTAAAAAATATTGCAGACTTAACACACACACAAAAAGCCTCAAAACAAATCAGCCTATAAACAAGCACATCAGCCTCAGGGAAGCTCAAGGCAATGCATAAAAACATCTACAAGCATTTAATGCCACCACAAAAGAGCAGGCAATGGGCCTGATTTTAGTACGGAATAACTATTTTATAATGAAGTTGTATGTAATGCAAATACCAGAGTTTCTTGATGAATTGTTTTTGCGGTGATTAATCCCAATCCTTGGACATATACTATCATTTTGTACATCCATTTTCATGTAGCTGCATTTTGATTTTGATCTAACCTATTTTATATTGTGGAAGGCTGTGCAGGGTTGCAGGAGAAGAGAGCCAGCTAAAACTGAGAAGATGTGAAGGATATATTTATTTATCTATTTCTTTCTTTCTTTATTTATTTATTATGTTATTGTGGGGGGAGGACAAAGGCAGAAAGTTATTTACCATGAACAGACCAGCTGAAAGAGTGCAGAGATCTGAATATCTGTTTGGAGAGAATATGTGCATCTGGTGTTCACACGTTATGTGTGAACATGCCCATTCACATGTTTTGTTCAACACTCATACAACAAGGGTACCATGTCCACAGGTTCAGATCTGTACATAGGTACAGTCATTCACATATTATGTTGAATGCAGGTACAGAAGTACCCTTCCTAAATGTACCATGCATTTGAAGGGCCTGTGTCCAGGTTCACTTGTAAAATAGACACACAAACACATGTGCAGTTTTTCAGACATCTGTACACTTGTACAGCATAATGTCTGTATCGGTCTATGGACAAGAGTATTCTATAATCACTGTTTTTTTTTTAAAAAAAATTTGCTGAGGTGAGGGGCAAATGCTTAAGAGAACGTATCTCCCATTTGGCAATTCTCACCTCGCAGAGTTTCACATACTAAACTGAATAATTCGCTTATCCATAGATTTATTTTATTGTTAAATTTATTTGTTAAATTTATATACTGCCTTTCATTAAACAATCCCAAGGTGGTTTACAAAAGTTAAAAAACATATAATAAAAATGAAAGTTAAAAGTATTAGGCTAAAAATATGACAACAAATCTGATTTAAAATATATAAAATACAAACATACAAACTATACGCGAGTAAAACACATAGAAGCAGCAATAAAAACAATCATGTAAAAGCCTGTATAAAAAAGCCAAGATTTAACAAGCTTTCTAAAAACTGTGATGGAGTCCGAGGAGCGAATGACCACTGGGAGAACATTCCAAAGTCTGGGGGCAGCAATAGAGAAGGCCCTGTCCCACGTGCACAACCGAGCCTCTCTCATTGGCGTCATCTAGAGCAGAGCTCCCTTGGATGATCTCGTCAAGTGGGCAGCAACCCTTGGGAGCAGGCGGTCCCTCAAGTATTCCAGACCCAAACCATTAAGGGCTTTATAGGTCAAAACTAGCACCTTGAATTGGACCCGGAAACACACTGGTAACCAGTGCAGCTCTTTCAAAATAGGTGTGATATGATCACACCGGGCAGCTCCAGATAGAACCCTAGCTGCCGCATTTTGTACAAGCTACAGTTTCCAGATATTCTTCAAGGACAGCTCCATGTAGAGCATGTTACAGTAATCCAGCCGTGACGTGACTAAGGCATGGTTAACTGTGGCCAGATCTGCCTTCTCGAGAAAGGGACACAGCTGGCACATTAGCCGAAGCTGTGCAAAGGCACCCCTGGCTACCGCTTCCACCTGAGACTCCAAAAGCAGAGCCGGGTCTGGTAATACCCCCAAGCTGCGTACTTGCTCCTTCAAGGGGAGTGCGACCCCATCTAGAACAGGTAGAACAACCTCATCCCAATTGGCTCTCCTACTGACCAAAATTACCTCCGTCTTATCTGGATTCAGTCTCAGTTTATTAGCCCACATCCAACCCATCATGGCCTCCAATCCCCGATTCAGGATATCCACCGCCTCCCTAGGCTCAGGTGACAAGGAGAGATATAGCTGAGTGACATCTGCATATTGTTGACAACTCAGTCCAAGTCTCCGGATGACCTCTTCCAGCAGCTTCATGTAGATGTGAAACAGCATGGGGGACAAAACCAAACCCTGCGGGACCCCACAGGCCAATGGCCATGGGGCCGAGCCCTAGTCCCCCAGCATCAACTTCTGGACTCTCCCCTCAAGAAAGCAACGGAACCACTCCATCACAGTACCTCCAATTCCCATATTCAAGAGGCGGTCCAGAAGGATGCCATGGTCGATAGTATCGAATGCCACCAAGAGGTCCAGCAGAACCATCAAGGATGCACTCTCTCTGTCTAGTTCCCGGCAAAGGTCATCCACTAGAGCGACCAAGGCAGTTTCAGTCCCATATCCAGGGAGGAAGCCAGATTGAAAAGGGTCCAAATAATCTCAGTCATCCAAGACCCTCTGCAGCTGGTACGCCACCATATGCTCTATCACCTTGCCCCAAAGGGAAGGTTAGATACAGGTCTATAGGTGTCCAGGTTGGAGGGATCAAGGGAGGGCTTTTTAAATAATGGTCTTACCACCGCCTCCTTGAGGCATGGTGGCATCCTGCCCTCCCTTAATGAAGCATTAATGATCACCTCCAACCATCTGCCTACCCTCCTTGGCAGCTTTTATTAGCCATGAAGGGCAAGGGTCAAGAGTGCACCATGTTGCCCGCATAATACACAGGATCTTGTCCACATCCTCAGGTGTGGTTCTTTAAGGGCATAGGTAATAGACAAAGCATGGCAATCCCTATATTTAGACTCTTGAGAGTTGAATAATGATGTATTCCAATAGCTTTGTATTTTCTGTTCTGCAACAATTGTATGACTGCTTACTTATAAGATAAATTGCGGATAATATGTGGGGAGGACATGTTCTCAAAAAAGGGGGACCAATATTCCTGCTGATGTAAGATACAATCACCAAAGAAAGATATTACTCTATGCAATTGCCTCTGAGAAGGAGCTCTCCTAAGCTTGAAATACATCAGGCAAGAGGTTTTATGATTGAATAAAGATCTGATTATTAGTTACACAGTATTTTTGAGATCCGCCCCCCACCCCCAACACCCTGCCTTCTTTTGTTCAGGGGCAGATTCTCCCCAGTCCTCAATTCGTTTTATTATGTGTTTAATTTAAACCACCATGAGCCAGTTTAGGAAGGGTGGTATAACAGTCACTTCCAGTGACTGTGGCTGGTGTCTGTCTTATGTTTCTTTTTAGATTGTGAGCCCTTTGGGGTCAGAGAGCCATCTTATTTAGTTATTTTTTCTTGATGTAAACCGCTTTGGAAACTTTTGTTGAAAAATGGTATATAAGTTGTTGTTGTTTATAAATTGAATATAAACAAACAAATAAATGTTTGGACAGAATGTCAACAGAAAAGAAGCCTTGTTCATTATTTGACAACCTGGAATTTTTCTTAATCTCCCAAGGTTATTCTATTATTTTATTTTATTTTATTTTATTTTATTTTATACACTTATATACCACCAAAACAACTTTTTGAGGTATTTTCTGCAAGCTAAAATACAAAAATACACATTAAAAGGGTTAAATCAATACAAAAAAAATACATTTTAAAAACCTACTTGAAATGAAGAGGTCTAGTTAAACAGGTGAATATTGTCTAGAAGTGAGGGAATGATTTTGTGGTATGGCATCTGCAGATCAGCCTGGGGAGAAAGGACTGTGAAGCAGAAAGCTTCGAGGGAGTGAAAGAGGCTTGGAGCTGGAGAACAGATTGAGGTTGCATGGTACCCCAGTACTCTGAACACAGCAGCTACTACTGCTTAGTAAAGAAGGAGTTTAAAATGCCTCAGAAATAGAGCTACTGCTGGATTTCAGAAATACCTGGATTTTCTGCTGGCCTCTCTGGGTACTACTTGTGTGAGCAATTATTCATTCCAAAGTAGGCTGTTCTACAACAGATGAATTCCCTTTAAGAGCAGCCAGTACAGAATGCTTCTGAGACAAAGTGCAAGTGACAGGGTTGTTATGGTGTGATTTATCCATCCCTGCCTGTCACCCCAAGCTTCAGGCATGCTCTGAGCATGAGCAGATGTGAGATTTTAACATGCCCTAAGTGCCTTTCTTTTTCTCCCCACTCTCACACTCTCATAACTCTTCCACTTAATACATGTGCCCCAGAGCCAAGCTGCCATTTACCTTTGGCTTGTAGGACAGCAGATGGTAACTGTGTTACCGTCTGAACAAACTCAACATTAACAGAGGATTTTTCTGGCCAAAACAGATTTGATCAAAGCCTTTCTCAGCTTGCCCATCTATTCAGATTACAAGATTTCCTCCAGTCCTCTCTGAAAGCTCCACTGCACCAGTGAAGAGTAATAGGCTGTGGTTTCTCTGTTGCTCCAGGAGCTTTTACAATGATTATGAGGCCAGTAATTCTGCTTCTATAGTCTCTAGGAATCAGAATGCTTAAGAGCTTAGGGGATATTGTGGTCCCAGCAGAAGAGTATCCCATCTGAAAGAACTTCTTTCAACATAGTACTGCATCTGTTAAAAGCACTAGACTGCTGGTAAAACAAAATGTGTGCTTCACTTGGTCTGTTGCTACTATTTCTGGGACTCCTTTGGGTGAAGAAAAGACATTTGTTTCAGTCCAGCAAAGGACACTCACACACTTCTGCTCATGAAGTTGATGCCAATACGCAGGACAGCCCTACCATGAAGCAGGGTGAAGTGGGCCACTTCAGGAGGCAGTATGTTCCTAAGAAGTCAATCTTAGGCCAGGAGTAGGGCATGATTGGCTCTCCAGCTGCTCTTGAACTACAGCTCCCATCACCTCCAGTCACAAGTTGTTTCTAGGGATGATGGGAATTGTAGTTCAGCAACAGCTGGAGTGCGAAAGGTTGCCAATGTCATTCTGGAACCTGCAAGCTACTTAGGTACATATTTAAACAAGACTCATTTCCAGCTTCACCTGTGAAACTATTGGCTGACATACTGCACAAGGGTACGTCAGCCCAGTAGACTGCGTGTAAGCAAGTTATGACAATTGTGCAAATGGGGATATGGCAGAAACGCTGTTACACAAGAGTAAACCCATTGAAATTAATGGATTGTTGCATTCTTCAACATTACTGGGCTGACATACTCTTGTGTGGTATGTGAGCCATTGTTTATATAAGTGTGTTTACAGTGACATAAGAATATTTGACAGGACCCACGTGTAAAAGCTGAGAAGCAGCCCCCTTTTGGTAGACATTTTTTGGGAGACCCACCCACCTGCCACTGCTACCTGCCACAGCAAGGTTGGGAGACCCACCTGCCAGTGCAACCTCACTCTATTTCTCTCACCCACCCACAGCTGGCTATCTGAATTGCAGCTCTAGTATTGAAGCATAATCCTTCAGTACTAGTGCAAACCTAACAGTGTCGATCCTTCTTGGATACTCGAGCTAGATGCCATTGTTGCACTGGTCTCCTCCAGATATGGAAACTTATTAAAACCTTAATAAACTTAATAAAGCCTATCTCCAGGACCCAGTTGTTAGCTTTCCTCAACTGGCAGAGGAAGAGATGGAGGCAGCAGTGAGCAGGAGCAGTGGCTCTTGGTGGCGAACACTGGTATAGTTATTCGACAGTTCTCTTGCAAAGGTAAGCTTGCAGCACTGTGTATGCTCTTTGAGCCTTTTTATGGTCTATCTTTTCAATGGTCGATCTTTCTTTAGCCTGAGAAAATTAAAAAGCCACATTGTCAGAGAAGCCCATCAGATCAGTCTATACATAAACAAAAAAATCATGTGGTACAGACCTCCTAGGACTGAACGTCATCACGAACGTAAGGGATTATATTATTAAATCCCTTCTTCAAAAGCAATCCCTCACACCCACACACCCATAACAACACCCTACATAGAGAAAACAGGGAGTGTGGGGAGACTACAATAGCATCCTTCTCCTTGACCTGCAGCATTCAGTGGTGCTGTCTATAGTATACTATATTATAGTTCATACTACAGACAACTATAACTATACCAGATGGTTTTTCTGAGTTCTCCTTGGTGTGGTAAACACCATTTTTTACCACACGTGGGTGCATCCAAGTGAAATACTCCCCACACTAAACCAATCTGGTGAAACTGCATTGTGCTGGCAGTATCTCAACAGAGGTATAGTGAAAATCAGGCAGAAAAACCACTTGTTCAGAGATACCCTTCTATATGTTTTTGAAAACTGTATTTATTATGAGAATATAGATTTGGTACGTTGTAGTAAAAGGTAGTAAAATTTGATGCATTTCATCAAATGCATGGAGGATTCCTTTTGGACTACCACTTTGTAAGATTTTCCTGAAATGGTCCAAAAAACCAAAGTCTTCTGATAAGATTTGGCATACAGATAATATGTCAATCTGGATACAAGCACATGGGCATTAAATGCCAACCCATTTAATGCCTTCATTAGCTAAATACTTCTGCAATTAGTCCTGCTCACAACTACTGAGAAAATTTTGTCTAGAAACAATTTCTGCTCAAATCTTGAATCCCCTCATTAAAGGGGATTTCTGCATTAAAGCTCTTGCTTTAGTAAGAACATCATAGTTCTACTTGAAAGCCTTTAAGAGACTTCAGGAACTATTTGAATGATTTGCAATGACTTGCAATGATGGACTCATTATTATTCTGACTCAGTTTTTCATCTTTAAAGTGGAAATACTAGTCACCAAATTTGTGGCATATTTTCCCAAGCAATAACAATATTGCTTCTTGAACAGTAGGGATAGAATAATCACCAAAATAAACTACACAGTGTAACTGTGGAACCGAGAAAATATCTTCCTATATACATTATTCTCTGTGACAGATGGATATGTTTTAAAACTCCAAGGAAACGTTTCATATTTTACCTTTTCTTTGCATAGGATCTGCACTTATCTCTCTCAAAATATTTTACAGCAGCTCATAATAGGCATAGCACTAAATACTTAGCAAGCTGATGTGACAAAACAGTATAATTTGACACCTCCTTTGAAAAGAAGTAGAAAATGCAGTAGCAGGCCATGAGTTTAGGACAAGTTTTTATCATGGGAAAAACTACAGTAATGTCAGAACTATGAAGGGAAAGCAGGGTTTCCAACTGCGGAGAGAGCACCCTTCTTGTGTGGATTGTATGTGCATATACACCATGTAGACATTCAGCTCAACACACAAAGGTGCCTTCACTCACCTGGATATGTTGGAACAGGACTCTTGACCTGCCAGCTTTCTGTGGGCAGAAGGCTTTTGAATGTTCCTCCACATTAATCATGTGACATCGAAACTGCACATGCACACACACAGAGACACATGGCATCAGTGGCCTGGAGCACCTTCCTTATAAGGCAAAGTTAAAGCATCTGGTGCTTTTTAGTTTGGAAAAGAGACAACTAAGGGGACACATGTTATAGGTGTATAAAACTATGCATGGAGTAGAAAGAGTGGACAGAGAGAATTTTTTCTCCCTCTCTCACAACACTAGAACCAGGGGTCATCCCAGAAACTGAAGGTCGGGAAACTGAGGACCAACAGAAGGAAGTAATTTTTCACACAGCACATAATTAATCTATGGAATTCTCTGCCATGGGATGTGGTGATGGCCACTAGCTTGAATAGCTTTAAAAGGGGCTTAGACAAATTCATGGAGGACAGGTCTATCAGTGGTGACTAGTCTGATGGCTATAGGCCACCTCCATCCTCAGAGGCAAGATGCCTCTAAATACCAGTTGCAGGGGAGCAACAGCATGTCCTCAGTTTTTGCCTATAGGCTTCTCAGAGGCATCTGCTGGGCTACTGTGTGAAACAGGAAGCTGGACTAGATAGGCCTTTGGCCTGATCCAGCAGGGATGCTTATGTTCTTATGAGGAATATAGAAACAGAAAGTGAAAGAAGGGCAAAACTTCTATTTTTATATAAACCTAGTTTTTATATAAAGCTGTATAAAAACCTAGTTTTTATACAGCCCTATGTCTTCTGTAGATAACTGTACTTTTCCATTCATCTTTTATACATAGATAGAAGCGGCTTGCAGTGGTTTGCATGTTAAACTTTCCATGATATGTGTCTGCACAACACTCTTAGAATTTAATGGGTTGATTTATATGATACATTTTTGGCCCACAACATTAAAAGGAGGACTCACCAAAAGCATATCCATTGCGACTTCTTTCACAGACACCCCAACGTCCCCTCCTGGCACATGTCTTTATTGTAAGGGGCAGTTTGTCTAAACAGCTTCAACTATTATTTGGAGTTTGTGTAGAGCTACACTTTGGATGAACAGGACTCCCCACATGATAAACAAATGCACCAGGAAAATGTTGTGATATCCACAAAAGACATTATGATGTTTACACTTTCAGCACATATCACTTTTAATCACATGAGCATAAAATTACCATCCAAACTGACCCTTTATTATGTTAATTGCTAAATGAGTCATCATCTGAGAGAATCAAAATATGGTGTTCCTTACTTTGGGAGATGAAGTATGTGCTAAGGATTAAGTTCTCCTTTTCAAGCATCTCTTTCTCTCTCTTAGATCACTAGTTCACTATGAGCTTCATCCATACAGTCTGGGTCCCAGTTACATTTTTAAAAAAACCACCATCAGAACCATTGATATTACATACTCAGACCTATCTCAAAACAGCCACTTAAGACCAGGAAACACCCAACAAATGTTACATTGGAAAATGTATGTGTAGATGAGAATAGTTACTAAGGTTGTTCACGTGACCTTTTTCACCAGGCAGGGAGTGCTGGGGTGGGCGGAGGCAGTGGTGCTCCTACCTCCCCCCTGATGATGTCTCCTTTGTGGGCTGTGCAGCTTGCGCACCCACATGATCCATGCTCTCATGTGCCCACATGATCTGCACTATTCCTGGCAGCATGGTATTCTGGAAGCTGGGGGGAAACAGCCCGGCCTCCAGATATCCCAAAATGCACTCCACGAGGATCATGGTGAACTGAGGGATTCCCCCTCAGCCAGGTGCTCTATGTGCCCGACTCTGTGTCTGTTTGGGCTGCCTGTAGCCCAAACAGACAGCATGACCGGAGACCTGGGTAAAAGGTTGCACTGGTGCCCTTTTAACCAGGTAAAAGCCTGGGTAAAAATCCTGGGCCACTTGGTGATGCGACTCTGGGATCAGCCACCATTCCAGTGCTTCACACCAACAGCCCTACCATGGCAGGCCTGAGCAAGCCCAGGTAGGGCTGCTCATGTAAAGAGCCTCATTCGTTATTCCTTTGACTGCCCAAAGCATATTGGCTTGTTTTTCTTTGCATGCTATCCTGAATGTTTTCCCACTAAACCATTAGAGATGACCAGAAGTGAGATCATCAGCTTGGTTGGTCCACTACTTAGGTGGTGACAGTTCAGGTGTTTGGCTGTTAGGCCTTGCATATTTGTTCCTCTGACTTTAAATGGCTTAACAACTGTTAATCCAGTTCAGGTCTATAGACATTGGACTTTGCACACATAGGCCCTGTGTAAATGTAACATTAAACACATAGGCACCCAGCGGGATAAGAAGCAGGACAGGTTCACCAAACAGGCAAGGCTGATGTAGTTTTGCTTCTTCCCTATAGAATCTCATTATTCAGAAGAGGCTCTGGCTCTGAACATCTCTCAAATAGAACCTCTGCATTTTCAAGTCACTGTGGAACAATTGTCAGAAGCCCAACTATTCTGCTGGAAGCAGGAAAAGTTAATTTCTGTGATACATCTCCACACTCTTCAGAACAGATGTATCAATGAAACCTCCGCTTCAGATAATGAGTTTTTTATATGAAATTTCATTTTAGAAGAATTAAGCAAACACTATAGCCCTTAAGTTCTTTATTTTGATTAAATTCAAATTGCTTTATCCTTCTCTTATAAGTCTGGTATTTAAATGACTGAAAATTGTTATCTTCAGGATTCAGAGTTAGTAACACCAATATGTGAGGATAGACCTATGTTGGTCACACACACAAAATAGTTCTTTCAGAGGGTTGAAAGTGAATGCAAAGAGGGACCATCATTTCTGGTATATGCACTTATCTGACTTTTGCCTCAGGTAAACAGGCATTCTAGATCACAGCCAAACCAGTTTGACTGGAGACAAAATAAATGTAAAGGCCTAAATAGAGCTAATATTTGAGGCACCACTAGACTAGCGTGCTATTGCTTACTTCTCTCCTTCTTTCTCTCAGCAGCAGCATATGGCTTCCTCATCTCCTTTGCACGCGGCCATAAATGCAACTTGCGGTGGGAGAGGAAAGAGAAATAGTTAGCTGACTGAGCCAATAAAAGCCCAGTGTCTCACCTAGCCCACTCGCATGCACCTTGATATCATTTATTTATTTAATTATTTAATTTATTTAACACATTTGTATATCACCCAAAATGCAAGTCTCTGGGCGGTTAACAACAAAACAATAAAAGCAACACATGAAAAGATTAAAACATTACAACAATTAAAATTTAAAATGTTAAAACTATTAAAAACACAATTAAAACAAATGTGTCTTGACTGCCTTTTAAAAACTTGTCAGATATGGGGAGGCTCTTATTTCAGCAGGAAGTGTGTTCCAAAGCCTCGGGGCAGCAATGGAGAAGGCCCATCCCTGAGTAGCCACCAGAGGAGCCGGTGGCAACTGCAGACGAACCACTCCAGATGATCTCAGTTGGTGGTGTGGTTCATAGCAAAGAAGGTGTTCTCTTAAATTAACAGCCAGTGTGAGCCTAAGCAGCTGAGAACAAAGCAAGGAAGCTCTGTCTGTAGTGAGGGTGGCACAATCCAAAAGTATTCCATATATCTAGCTGTGCTCATCCCTTGTGTGGCTGATCCTATGCACATTACATCCATTTGAATTCAGTGGGACTTGCTTCTGAGTTTTCATGTTTGAGATTGTGGTGCATATCGCTAAAGGTCAATAGACATATATACATATGAATCCGTGTTTGGCTGTGTGAAGTATTTATTTATTTATTATTTTGTTTATTTATTGAATTTATATACTGCCTAATATAGAAATATCTAGGCGGTGTACAGAATTAAAATATAATATACAGTGGTCCCTCGACTTACAAACTACTAGACATAAGTATTTTTCGAATTACAAACGGCAGTTTTAGATCCGGTTTTAGATGCGGTTTTTTTGACTTACAAATTTTTAGATGGGGTTTCCTCGACTTACAAATTTTTAGATGGGGTTTCCTCGACTTACGAATTTTACATGCGGTTTCCTTGACTTGCCTGCCTGTTTACTGCCTGTTTATTCTCGAAAAGAAATGTTCCTGTGCAGTTTGCAAGCCTTACTGGGGGTCTGGGTCTTTTTTCTAGGCTCCGGAACGCATTAATCCGTTCCCAATGCATTCCTATGGGAAACCGCTTTTCAACTTACGAATTTTTCGACTTACAAATGTGCATTCGGAACGGATTAATTTCGTAAGTAGAGGGACCACTGTAAAATATAAAACATTCAAAATTTATAAAAAGATAAAACTCATAATAGATAAAAACACATTAAAATTTTAAAAATTGGTCTCAGTTGAAGGTCTGGGAAAATAAGTATGTTTTCAGGGTCCTCATAAAAACAAACAGAGAAGGAGATGCTCTTATATCAGCAAGGAGTGTGTTCCAAAGCCTTGGGGCAGCCACAGAGAAAGCCTGATCCCAAGTTGCCACCAAACGAGTTGGTGGCAACCATCATCGGACCTCTCCAGATGATCTTAATAGGCGACAGGGTTCATGACAGAGAAGGCACTCTCTTAAGTACCCTGGACCTAAGCCATTAAGAGCTATATAGGTAAAAACCAATACTTTGTATTTTGTTTGGAAACATATTGGCAGCCAGTGAAATTCTTTTAGAATCGGTTTTATATGGTCTATTTGGGTGACCTAGAGGCAAATCTGGCTGCCGCATTCTGAACTAATTGTAGTTTCTGAACTATGTACAAAGGCAGCCCCATGTAGAGTGCATTACAGTAGTCAAGCCTAGAGGATACCAGCATGTGTACAACCATTTTAAGGTCATTTGTCTCCAGAAATGGACGTATCTGGTGTATCATCCAAAGCTGATAAAAAGCACTCCTGGCCCAGCCTCAACCTGAGAAACCAGGGAGAGTTTGGGATCCAGGAGCACTTCCGGACAACAAACCTGGTCTTTTAGGGGAAGTGTAACACCATCCAAAACAGGCAGATCGGAACTATCTCTCAGATCCTGACCCACTACAGACAGTACCTCCGTCTTGTTTGGATTCAACTCCAGTCTGTTATCCCTCATCCAGCCCAATATCACCTCCAAGCAGGCACTTAGGGGGGTCATGCCATTTCCTGATGAAGCTGGTATGGAGAAATTGATCTGGGTGTCGTCAGCATATTGATAGCACCCCAGACCAAACTTCCTGACCATCTCTCCCAGTGGTTTCATGTAGATATTAAAAAGCATTGGAGACAGTATGGAGCCCTGAGGAAAATAACACTTTAGCTCTTGTTTTTCAGAGCAACAGTCTCCAAGCGACGCCATCTAGAATCTGCCAGAGAGGCAGGAACGGAACCACTGTAAAACAGTGCCACCCAATCCCACCTCCTTCAAGCGACACAGCAGGATACCATGATCAATGGTATTGAAAGCTGCTGAGAGATCCAAACGGATCGGCAGAGTCATACTCCCTCTGTCGACTGCCAATTCCAGATAATCCATCAGGCCAACCGAGGCAGTCTCAACCCCACAGCCCACCCAAAAGCCAGTCTGAAAAGGATCTAAATAATAATCTGTCTCATCCAAAACTATCTGAAGCTGAGAAGCAACCACTCACTCAATCACCTTGCCCAAGGTGATTGCAGGAAACAAAGGAGTTTCATTCATTCTTTCAAAGAAGTTTCATTCCTGCAATATTGATTGCAGGAAACAAAGATGTTTCAGTTCCCTATTTCATCTATCTATCTATCTATCTATCTATCTATCTATCTAATTTCTATAACGCCCTTCCAAAAATGGCTCAGGGTGGTTTACACAGAGAAATAATAAATAAATAAGATGGCTCCCTGTCTCCAAAGGGCTCACAGTCTAAAAAGAAACATAAGACAGACACCAGCAGCAGTCACTGGAGGTACTGTGCTGGGGGGGGATAGGGCCATGGCCCTACGCTGTGAAGCAAACTGGTGGATTGGCACAGTCATTTATATAATCACTTTTATACACTGCTTTTCAACTAAAAAAATGTCCCAGAAAGGCTTATACAACAAATGTAGTGGAGAGATGGCTTCCTTTCCTAAAGGAGATCACAATAAAAAGAAGCATAAGAGAGAGAGGCTCTCTACACAAGCAGTGTGAATAGCCTGCAGGGCTTGTGGCAGGAAGAGCGGGCATGAGTCATTCTCCCTACACACGAGCATTCTGCCCTCCCTGAGTGGCTGGATAGGCCACCCACATGATTACCAGCTCCATCACGGCGAATAGAGTTGCCACGCCACAGCATCTCACGATCGATATAACGGGGGTAGCAGAGCGCTTGCTCCGTAAACCTCATTTTAGGGGAGGGCTACTTTTGTGGGTTAGTCGCCGTTGAGCCACTGGGCTTGTTTAGCCTGGTTTTCCCCCATCATGAGAATAGCCTCAGAGACTAGCAGACTCACCAGGAGGATTTCCATGCTGGATTGAATAGGGACAGATTTTCTCCCCTTGCTAAATATGAAAGAGCCATCACTTTAAAAGGTGCCTCCTTGCCTATTTGGCAGGGGTCATGACAAAATATTGCATATTACTCCATAATTTCTACCAAATTTATTTATTGCAAATTATATTTTATTAACATAGAGAAGCTATTCATACACGTGTGCAAAACTGGGCTAAGGAAGCCCAGCCTGGTTTTGCACATGTGTGTGTACCTCCGGGATTGGGCATGAACTCGGTGGTGCCGCAGCAGCAAACCCGCCTACGGAGCCACCCTCCAAAATGAGGTTAGGAGACAGAGTGCTCCCCTAACTAGAGGTGTGCACAAACCCACCTGGCCAGTTTGTGTTCAAACCAAACCCACACTGCACTGGGCCAGTTTGATTTTGGACCGTTTGAATCCTCACCCCATTTTGTATGGTTTTTTTTGGGGGGGGGGTTGTTGAACATTTTTTGATTTTTTCTTTTTCTTCTTTTAACTTACCCCCTTGAGGGGGAGGGCTTCTCCAAGGTGGCAGGAGGTCAGTGGAGGTTTCCCCTCCCCCCCGCCGGCCTTCTTTTTTGTAAAAATCACCTAGTTGGGGCATCTTTGGCCCTTTCCGGGCCTATTCTCCAGTGCAGCAGCCATTTTGGAGGGCACCGCTCCTGTGTAGTGGGACCCTGCATGGCTTGGGTCATGACCAGCTCATCTGGCGGTGATTCGGGAGCGCGTCTTCTCTGTAGTTGCTCCTAGGCTATGGAATGTGCTCCCTATAGACATTTGTGGTTTAACATCTTTACCAGCCTTCAAAAGAGCCCTTAAGACACTTTTTTTTAAAAAAAGCCAGGCTTTTTGTAATTTCTGAGTTTTAAATTTTTAATAGTTTAGATTTTTTAAATTGCTGTAATTTTTGATTTTTATTTTTTTTAAAAATTAATTCTTGTTTAAATAGCTGTTTTTGTTTTTGTGAATCGCCTGGAGCCTGTGGAATCAGGTGGTAAATAAATAAAGCAAGCAAGCAAGCCTAAGCTCGTCTTTGTTTTGTCTGAATTTGCAAATCAGTCACATTGCTGCTGAGGAAGACTGCTGGGATCTGGTGTGGTTGTAGGCTTCAGGACATTTTCAGATTCTACAGTCATGCCAGTTCTTAGTTCCTGGAGCTTAACCAAAAGTCTCTTGAAGTTGATATAAACTGGTTACTTCATATGGGCTCTGGAATAAGCCTATAGGTTTAGCTATTTCTTCAGCCTGCAGGCGTTTCCACAACAGCATTAAACTTCAGCCTTTATTCCAAACATCATGCTGCACAGGTTCATTTAGAATCAAGGCTGTGCTATATTGATTTGTGTATGTATACACTGAGAATTGGATTTTATTAAAATGAATTTGCACCATCATGTTTGCTGAGGCCCCGGGGATACTTTTTAGCCACTTGGTTAACATAAAAAAGCATTAGATGTGGGTGGGTGGAGAGGAGGACACCACAGGAATTCCAGGCCATTTCTGATCCTCCTTTCATTTCATAAATAAAGCTTGCCTTTAAAGACAGCCTTTTTTTGATAGTTATCTCAAAACTAGCTTAGAAGCAGCACACTTCTTTCAGCAAGTCCTATTTAAACAAAACAAATGAATTTATGATCAAAAAGTAGATACTGGCATCGTACAGTGTGTTCCTACGCATAGGGAAATGACCTTCTTTCATATCCTTCTTTACAGGACTGCTATGTGGAAATTGCTAATGAAGAATTATCATTTTACATGCTGCTTCAAGGAAGCAAATGCTGTTGCTGCCAGACAAAGGGAAACTGACTCTGCTCTGACAGCATAAGGAACACGTGAGGTAATACACCAGGGTTTTCGGTATCTATAGGGCCATCTGAAATTCAGGGAATGGAGAAATCTTGAGGTCTCTGCTCCTGCTCTGGGCCATATATTCAGTCATCACAAGGGCAACCATGCGATGGGATGAAACTGCCAAGAAATGTAGGACTGACAAAAGGAAGTACTTTTTCACCCAACACATAATTAACCTGAGGAATTCTCTGCCATGGGATGTGGTGATAGACAACAGTCTAGATGGCTTTAAGAGGGGTTTAGATAAATTAATGGAGGACGGTGGTTAGGGCCCTATCAATGGCTCCTATTCTGAGAGTTGGCCATCTCCAGCCTAAGAGGTAAGATGCCCTCAGCTCTTGTCTTTGGGCTTCCCAGAGGCATAAGGTGTGCCACTGTGTGAAGCAGAATGCTGGACGAGATAGGTCTTGGGCCTGATCTAGCAGGGCTGTTCTTATGGACCAGACTAGTATCACATTCCCCACCTGTACCATCACAAAGCTACATTATAGGTAGAATAGACTGAAGGGCTCTGTCCCTTTACAGTTGTATACATGTATACAACCATGTATTCATGTATACACGGTTTATTTTCATGAACAGGAATGCTGGTTTTCAGCAGGTTGTTTTAGGTCCCTTAAAAAAGGCTCTGCCGTGGGCCAAATCACCAAAATGTGGTGTTCAGACACGAAACCCAGTAGTATTTGATTTAGCGAAGGCTATTTGACTGAGTTTAGGATTTCCATCTTTTTATTCTATCACTATATATAATTATAGCATTTTAGAACTGGAGATCTTGGAGATTTGGAGATGTAGACCAAGTATGCAAAAATCTGTTACAACATCTCTGACAAATCCCTGATGGCCATCCAGCCTCTCACCACCGTGAGGCAAACTGCCCCATAGTCAAGCAGCTGTGACAGTTAGTTAGCTAGCACCTGCTTTCTTTAATGCCAACCCATTGGTTCTAGTCCTGACCTCAGGAGCAACAGAAGAGATTCATTCTTTTTGTGTGACAGCCCTTCAGATACTGAAGACGGCTGTTATTATTATTTATTATTTTATTATTATTATTTATTACATCGATAAACCACACCATCCAGAGGTTCTGGGCGGTGTATAAGAACTTTTAAAAAGACATAAAAACACACAGTGCCAAAAACAATATACAAACAATTCAAAAACAATTAAAGCCATTTTTATACATGCCCTTCTCTTCTCCAGGATAAATATACCCAGTTCCTTTAACTGTTTATCATATAATGTTTTTGTTTTCCAGACAAATCTTTATCTTAAACAGCTTCTTGAGATTAGGAGTGGAGCTGGAGATGAGAAAGGGCTGCAGATGCCATATTTTCCTTGCAAAGGGCCTTTGCATTAAATGGTGACATAATAAGGTATTTAGTATATGAAACTCCATATCCACCCTGGAAAATGCATCAGCTGTTGAATTTCCACATGTTGCACGCCACAAAAGGCTTGGCAGAAGAAAAGCAAAAACCAAATTAAAGCAAGGGTCATGCAAAGATCTTAAAACATGCTCTGTCCCACAATGAACCATCATAGACGAGCCATAAGAGATGTTTCTTTTATTCTGGTCAGTCATAGTATACAGTCTTTTAGAACAAAGAGCACAGAAGACAAGAAGAGGGCTAAGGCAGCGAATGTATTGCTACTGACAAAAGGGAAGGCCATAGGCTGAATTGACCCAGCTGTAGCAGACTCATGTCTGATATTTTGGCTGCATTCGCACGTAACATGAAACCAGAGGTAAAGAAGCCTCCGGTTTCAATTTTTGTTTGTTCAAACACCGGCGACTACAGTCTCAACAACCAACAACAACAACAACAACAGATGGACCCATCGTTTCCCTCTCCAGACTCCAATTTGTACTTTTGGTTTGTACATGAGATTCGCCTCCTGGACCTCCGGTTCTGTGGTGCCAGCATTACATCCGTACGTGGCACCACAGTCTTTTTATTTGGCAATGGATGTTGAGGGAGGAAGCTGCTCCCTCGCTGTGGCTTCTATTGGTTTGCCGGGGCTATCCTTTAATCAAGAAGGAAACCCTGGAAGCCAGTTGCCCTTCTCTCTGCAGTATAGGGGTGTGCAATTTGGCTCAGTTCAAGCTGGGCTCAATGTCAAACTGGCTCGGTTCAATGGGTTTGGGGTTGAACTGGACTGGCCTTGGCTGAACACAGTTTGAACCAGACCAGGCCAAGTTCAGATCGAGCCAATTTGGAGATATACTGGTAAAGGCGAATTCAGTGAGGATTTCCCAGTACAGGGGAAGGGGGCTGTCCTAACTATAGAGGGGGCAGGAAAGGAGTAAATTTGTACTCACAAGTATAAGCCGCAGTTGTGGCAGCCATGGGAGGGGTGTGGCGGGTGCAGTGGCAGCTCCCTTCACCCCCACCAGCCTCCCCCTGAGTAGCCTTGCTGGCAGCAGTCTGGTTCGGGCCTCTGCACATGGGCGAGGGACATTTTAGTTACCTCTGTACATATGCAGAGGACATTTGTGGGACCAGAAGTTTTGAAGTCCAGGAACCCCCAGGTAGCATTCTCAGAAATGCTACCTGTTCCACGCGCAAGTACAGTGAGACCAGCAGAGCTGAGGGGTTTCAATGCGTGGATGAGACACTGGTGCCGGGAGGAGGGGTTTAGATTTGTTAGGCACTGGGACACATTTTGGGGCAAGCAAGGCCTGTACAAAAGGGACGGGCTGCACTTGAACCAAGATGGAACCAGACTGCTGGTGCTTAAAATCAAAAAGGTTGCAGAGCAGCTTTTAAAATGACACCTGGGGAACAGCCGATGGGAGCTGGGCAGTATCCCGTTTGGCAAAAGCCATCCTTTAAAGTGTGAGGCTGCAAAGAATTCAGATAAAACAGAAGGGGACAGAGCAGAACCACATAAAGAGCAGACGGGAGCCTGTGCCAGCAGGTCAAAGAGTCAAAAGAACAGCATACATCAGGGGAGAGATTCAGCATATAGGTGCTTATATGCCAATGCCAGAAACCTCTGAGCCAAGATGGGTGAGCTGGAGTGCTTGGTTGCTGATGCAGAAATAGATATAGTGGGCATAACAGAAAAATGGTGGAACAGTAGGAACCAGTGGGACACTGTTATCCCTGGGTATAAACTCTATAGAAAGGACAGGGAGGGGCACCTTGAAGGAGGGTTAGCACTGTACGTTAAAGAAGGGATAGAATCTAACAAGCTAGAAAACCTAGGTGGACTGGAGTCCTCCACAGAAACCCTGTGGGTGACTTGTATAAAGGCTGGAAAGCGAACGTGCTACTGGGGACGTGCTATCGTCCTCCGGATCAAAATGCCGACAGTGACTGGGAATTGCAGGAGGAAATCAGGGAGGCATCAAGGAGAGGCAGGGCTGTAATTATGGGTGACTTCAATTACCCACACATAGACTGGGTAAATTCACATTCAGGTCAGGACAAAGAGGTCAAATTTCTAGATACGCTAAATTACTCTGCCCTAGAACAGTTGGTCTTGGAACCAACCAGAGAGAAGGCGACCTTGGACTTAATCCTGAGTGGCACCCAGGACCTGGTGCATGATGTCAGAGTCATCGACCCTTTAGGGAACAGTGACCACAGTGTCATCAAATTCAGCATACATGCGGGGAGAGAATCACCAAGGATGTCTAACACGGACATTTTGAATTTCAGAAGAGGAAACTTCTCCAAAATGAAGAGTATGGTGAAAAGAAAGCTGAAAGGGAAAATCAGGAGAGTCACTTTGCTCCAGAGTGCATGGAGTTTACTCAAAACCAAAATACTAGAAGCCCAGTTAGATTGTATAGCCAAAAGGAGGAAAGGTACCACTAAGTCCAGGAGGATGCCAGCATGGCTAACGGGTACCGTCAAGGAAGCCATAAAAGGGAAGAAGACTTCCTTCCGAAATTGGAAGGCCTGTCCAAATGAAGAGAACAGAAAGGAACACAAACTCTGGCAAAAGAAATGCAAGGTGACAATAAGGGAGGCAAAAAGAGAGTTTGAGGAACATTTAGCCAAAAGTATCAAGGGGAATAACAAAAACTTCTTTAAGTACTTCAGAAGCAGGAAACCTGCCAGGGAGGCAGTTGGGCCATTAGACA
Source organism: Hemicordylus capensis (assembly GCF_027244095.1). Taxonomy (NCBI): domain Eukaryota; kingdom Metazoa; phylum Chordata; class Lepidosauria; order Squamata; family Cordylidae; genus Hemicordylus; species Hemicordylus capensis. Next base: position 174,766,161 of record NC_069657.1, read on the forward strand.
ATGAGGGAGTGAAAGGGATTATTAAGGAGGATATGGAGGTTGCAGAGAAGCTGAATGAGTTCTTTGCGTCTGTCTTCACAGCAGAGGATACTGAGCATATACCTGTTCCTGAACCAGGCCTTTTAGGGATGGAGGCTAGAGAGCTGAGTCAGACAGAAGTGACAAGGGATGATGTTCTAAACTGTCTGGAAAAACTGAAAGCTAACAAATCACCAGGGCCGGATGGCATCCATCCAAGAGTCCTCCAAGAACTCAAATGTGAAATTGCCGACCTCCTTGCAAAAATATTTAACTTATCCCTGCAATTAGGCTCTGTACCAGAGGACTGGAGAGTAGCAAATGTAACACCACTTTTCAAAAAGGGATCCAGGGGTGATCCAGGAAATTACAGGCCGGTTAGCCTAACATCCGTTCCAAGCGAATTGATGGAAAGCATCCTCAAGGATAAAATTGTAAAGCACCTAGAAGAACAGGCCCTGCTGGGAGTAAGCCAGCATGCCTTCTGCAAAGGTATATCTTGCCTCACCAACCTTTTGGACTTCTTTGAGAGTGTCAACGAATGTGTGGATCAAGGTGATCCAGTTGACATAGTCTACCTGGACTTCCAAAAAGCTTTTGACAAAGTTCCTCATCAAAGACTCCTGAGGAAACTTAGCGGTCATGGGATAAGGGGACAAGAACATGTGTGGATTGCTAACAGGTTGAAAGACAGGAAACAGAGGGTAGGTATAAATGGAGAGTTTTTACAATGGAGGGAAGTGGGAGGTGGGGTCCCCCAGGGATCATTTGGGTAAGCAGCGATGTGGCCAAATTTGCATATGATAACAAACTCTTCTGGATAGTGAAATCCAAAACGGATTGTGAACAGGTCCAAAGGGATCTCTCCAAATTGGGGGAGTGGGTGACAAGATGGCAGATGTGGTTCAATGTTAGCAAGTGTAAAATGATGCACATTGGGACAAAAAAACCCAACTTCAAATATATGCTGATGGGATCCGAGCTGTCGGTGACGGACCAGGAGAGGGATCTTGGGGTCGTGGTGGACAGCTCATTGAAAGTGTCGACTCAATGTGCGGCAGCTGTGAAAACGGCCAATTCCATGCTGGAGATCATTGGGAGGGGGATTGAAAATAAAACGGCTAACTTGTAATGCCCTTATACAAAACTATGGTGCAACCACACTTGGAGCACTGCGTACAATTCTGGTTGCCACATCTTAAAAAGGACATTGTTGAACTGGAGAAGGTACAGAAGAGGGCAACCAAGATGATCAGGGGCCTAGAGCACCTTTCTTATGAGGCAAGACTACAACACCTGGGGCTTTTTAGTTTAGAAAAAAGACGGTTGCGGGGAGACATGATAGAAGTCTATAAAATCATGCATGGTGTGGAGAAAGTGGAGAGGGAAAAATTCTTTTCCTTTTCACACAACACTAGAACCAGGGGTCACTCCATGAAATTGATTGCCAGGAGGTCTAGGAACAACAAACGGAAGTACTTTTTCACAGTACGCATGATCCACTTGTGGAACTCTCTGCCACAGGATGTGGTGACAGCCAACAACCTGGATAGCTTTAAGAGGGGTTTGGATGACTTCATGGAGGAGAGGTCTATCAATGGCTACTAGTCAGAGGGCTGTGGGCCACCTCCAGCCTCAAAGGCAGGATGCCTCTGAGTACCAGTTGCAGGGGAGTAATGGCAGGAGAGAGGGCACGCCCTCAACCCCTGTCTGTAGCTTCCAGCAGCATCTGGTGGGCCACTGTGTGAAACAGGATGCTGGACTAGATGGGCCTTTGGCCTGATCCAGCAGGGCTGTTCTTATGTTCTTAGATGTCAGACAGTTCTGCACCATGGCAGTGCTCAGTGTTTTACTGCAAGAATATAGTGCATTTCTTTAGGAAGATATTTAGTAAGCCAAGGAAGAGATGCACCTACTGTTTCCTAAGGCTACATGTGCTTGAAAATAAGTGGAAGGATCATGTAGCTATGACTATTTTAATGACTACTGTGCACCCGCCCCCCCGGCCAGCTCTGGAACACTGTGGATTAATTTTATGAGAGATCTAAATATTTTTGAATATTCAGAGACTTAATATGCATGGCATATTTTGTGTGCTTTTCTGATTGAATATCTATGATTTTTTTTTTTTTTTGGATAATCATGCCGCCTCCCCCTCTCCATGAAATGAAGACCTTTATTGCAAGTAGGATTAGAAATAAACAGGACTAAAATGTCATAATCAAATATAGATTAAAGATTGAGCTGGAGATGATGGGATGCTTATGTGCCTACTGCGATACATTCTGCAGAAATTATCAAATTGGCAGATAATACTATACAATCGAGAAGATTATATAGGTTGAAATAATATTACTCATGTACCTCAGTTGCTTTTTTATGTGGCTGTGTTAGTGTGCATCACTACATGCATCCCACTCCTTTATGTTAGTTCTGGCTATAGGCTGCCAAGCAGAACCAAAATGCCTTCTGGGATCACTGAACAATATTGTAAGAGAGCTCCAGAATCTATTGGGCACATGGTCAAGTATAATAGGGACTCATAAATTGTAAGGAAGCCCAAGATTAAGTATTGACTATGCAAGGACATAGGGACATAGGAAGCTGCCATATACTGAGTCAGACCCTCGGTCCATAGAAACATAGCAAGCTGCCATATACTGAGGCAGACCATTGGTCCATCTCGCTCAGTATTGCCTACACAGACTGGCAGTGGCATCTCTAAGGTTGCAGGCAGGAATCTCTCTCAGCCCTATCTTGGAGATGCCAGGGAGGGAACTTGGAACCTAGATGCTCAAGCCTCAACCCAAGCCTGACTTTGGATCTTTCCCAGAGGAACCCAATCAAATGCTTAGAAGCGGAGCTATTGTGGAGCCTGGAGAGGATCATACTTCCTCCTATGGTTTTAATCCAGGCCAGCAGGTCAGTCAAAGTACTGGCCAGTGCTGATAATTTATTACAACTCAATGCAGAGTTGGCATGCATAATGGAGATCAACTAATCAAGCATTTTTATCAATATGATTTGTTTTGAACATTCTGGGTAGATTTGCGAAGCCTTGAAAGGGAAATGTGTGTCTTTGTAAATAAGGGCTAAAACAAGAATGCACATTTCATAGACACTCTCTTGGGCAATTGGTTTAAATCGTGTTATGCGGCCAGCATACTTAAGAGGTCCAACTATGTGTCTATGAAGTTGTGAAATGTATTATTACATTTTGCAACACATGCTGCTTTGCTTCTGGATCATTAGCTTTTCTGAGAGCCAACATTAATAGCATAATACATTTTCAGGCATAGGTGAATGAAATGATACTGCAGTAAAAATAGTTTCAGTTTTAACTAAAAATATCTAGACTGAAGACATGATTGCACCACCCACTCCATTTGGGAGGAACAGAACTGAGATATCCTTCATTTTATCTTCTTTTAGAGCATCCAGTAATGGTTCTTGTAGGTGTGCCATTAGCACCTACACAAAAGCAGTAAAAGATTACTGATGAGTGGGTTCTCCAACCTATTGTATGAAATAGAAAACTTGGGTACTTACCCATATCCAACTTTTGGAAGAAAAACAGTATATAAATCTAAGGGTGTGGGTAAGTTATTTGTTGGCTAATGGTGCACCAAATGGTGCAGCGGGGAAGTAACTTGCCTAGAGAGCAAGAGATTGTTGGTTCGAATCCCCGCTGGTATGTTTCCCAGACTATGGGAAACACCTATATCGGGCAGCAGCAATATAGGGAGATGCGGAAAGGCATCATCATCTCATACTGTGCGGGGGATGGCAATGGTAAACTCCTCCTGTATTCTACCAAGGACAACAACAGGGCTCTGTGGGTGCCAGGAGTCGACACCGTCTCGACGGCACAACTTTAGGAGGTAACAATCTGCTTCTTGAAATGACAACTACAGGCTGTCCCAGTAACCTTATATTCTCCAATAGAAGTCTGTGGTCTGCGGCTTTGATTGTAGAAACAGAGTCTTTTGCAACCAGTCCTCAACAAATCTGCTCACCAGTGCAGTGCAGTGCAGTGCTCAGCAGCACACAGTCCCCTTCATCTCAGTTCTCTACAAATTGCAAAGGATTTGGGGCCTCTTACTAACTGCTCCAAAGCTTAGTATAGCATGAGACCTCCCCGTCCCTTCTACATGCAGAGAGGAGTAGGGGTAGGTTTTTTTAATGTGGTATTAAGCTTTGGAGAAGGAACTACCCCATATTCTGAGTGCAAAGTACTGGCTGGAGTAGTTCTCTCATATTGTTCTGAGCGCTAGAGCAGGAAGAAGACTGTGAGAGACGAGTCCTGCTTCTGCTAGTTGCAAAGGCCAAGCATAGGCAGAGGAATGGAAGTGGATGGCAAACACCAATAATGGCCGGTTACTCAGTCAAACCAAAATGTGTAGATCTAACATCAAAATGTTGACATCCAATGAACTGATGTCACATTTCGGATGGCAGGAAAGGGCTTCATTTTCAGTGACTGGTATGGACTCTCTTTTCCAGTAGATCTCCTGTTAAGGAAATACTGTACCCTGGCAAATGACTCTCGATCTGGAAGCCATTTCCAGAGAACAGATCCAGTGAGGTGGTGTGGACCATGGAAGGAAATTGTGCTTCTCTTTAACGACTGAGCCACTTTTCCAAATTCAAAGCCCAAAGTGAAGCACTAAGTGAATCTATGTGGAATTTGGGATGGGATAGATAGATGACCATTTCCAAATGCTGTTATCTCAGTCGTGCCCTGATGTGAGCCTTTCATTGTCTGGCTAAACAATGGCCAACTCTTAAGTTCCCATGAATAAACTAGAAATATGGAAACAGATTTGCTTTTCTGTTTCTCAAATCGATTTAATCAGAAATTGTAAATCTGGATGCCTTTGAGCTGTCAAGTGGGTGGAACATGAATGCTTTGAAATCCCAACATAAATGTGGAAATACATGTGCAGTTCCAACCAATGTCTCTTTTATAAACATGAAGCTGGAGAGAAACCAGGGTACCTCAGTTGTGTTCATGTGCCAAAGCTTTTAGCAGAGTTGTAACAGAACCAGCAGCATTTCCATTATGCAAGGGAACAGGTACAATGTAGCTTTTGTTTAAATATTACTATTGTACTTGCCACCCATCTACAGACCCTTTATTTTCAGATTGATTATCTTCACTGCCAGATAATTACGCTTTTCTCTTTGCTTCTTATAAAAAACCCCCAAACCTACCACTGATTAGCAGGTGAAGACTGAATTCAGATCACATTGTATAATCTTGGTAATGACAATAGTTATTAAACAATATCTTGGAAATGGGGTTGCTGAGACTCCTCCTGTGCTTTTAACAGCTGCTTAGCAAGAGTCAGCATTTCACAGCATTTCATAACATGGTGAAGCATTATCACCTGACTGTTAAAGTCTGTACATCCAGCTGCTGTTGAAGACCCAGGATAGGAGCCAGCAGTAAGAAACATTGGCAGCTCTCCTTGGGAAGAATAAGATCAGACTCTTTGGATCTCACTTACAGAAGAGGACAGTTATTTTCTTCTTTCTTATGTTATGCCTCAGGCACTATACTGGTCAACAAGCTTCCTTCATTTTTTAAAAAAATGTACCACCTACAGCATAGGGGTGTACACAAAACCGGTTTCCCCGGTTTAGTTTGTGTCCGGACTGGCATGTTCGGTTTTTGCACTCTGAACTCCTGTTCGGCTTGAATTTGAGGTGGTTCAGGGTTCTAATTGTTTTAAATTTAAAAAAATATATAATTCACTGCTGGGTCTGGGTTGTAATGCTGGCCTCCGGGGGGGGGGGGGGAGTGCTGCTGTGGCCACAGGGGGTGGTGACTCAGAAGATCCCCCCTCCCCCCACAGGCCTCCCCCTCCGGTCCTTTTCAGGCCAGTTTGGCCCTTTTACGGGCTTTCCCGGCCCTCTGCCTGCTTGTGGTGGCCATTTTGAAGGCCGCTGTGCATGTGCATTGGCCATTTGCATGCCCAGTTTGCAAGCAAAACCGGGCTCTGTTGGGCTTGAGGGCAAGCCTTCTAAGAGACCTGGTTCAATGGTGAACCAGTTCGAAATTGAACCGGTTCGCACATCTCTACTACAGCATACCATTCGTATTCCATTACAAGATGTTTTATGGGCAGAGTAACAATTTTAGTGAGGCCATTCATACAACCAGGTGGGCAGGGTGGGTGGTGGGGAAGGTTGCAGAAGACTGCCTTTCCTGCAGACCATCACAGAGAACTATCTGGGTGTGTATGTTGCGTGCCAAGATTGCCGCCACTGCCCGGGAGCGTGGAGGCATGGGGGCCGAGACACATTGTCCCGGCCCCTAGAAATCCCACAGTGCACAGCACAAGTGCCCCAGTGATCCCCCCGAGCAAGTCTCATCACACAATCCCCCTAGCAACAAGTGGGTGTCCATCAGTGCTTCAGCACCAGCTGCAAGCAACTGGCCCTAGCAGACAGTTGAATAAATGTGGTTAAGGGAGCACTCACTCCCTTAACCCCATTTAAGAGGCAGGCTCCCGAAGTGTGTTTGCTGCCAAGACGCCGCCAGGACCCAGTCCTGCAGGTTCTTACCCTGGGCTTAGCTGCCCTAGCTCACTCTTAGCTGCTTGTGAGAACAACGTCAATATATTACTTTTCTGGCTAAGGCTGAAGTCCTATGCACACTAGCTTGGGAATATGTCCCATTCAAATAAATATACATTCGATTGTGTTGCATGCACTTGCCTATAATTCAATCACTGACATGCCTTATCAGCTACTCTTCTTCCAGGGAGCTCAAGGCAGTATACAAATGAGGTTATGGTGGTTTCTTCTCCCCACCACCTCATACAATAACCTTTACAATAACCACTTTTACAATAACTCTTTCAAAGAAGGCAGAGCTGATAAATGGTTAATAGCCCAGGGTCTTTCAGTAAGTTTTATGGCTGTTGGAGGATTGGAAACCAGGTGTTCCCAGGCCTTATCCAACTTTCTAATCACCACATCATACTGGATTTCAAATTACAGGATCATTATAAATGTTTCAGTGTGTGATACACTGGGAATTTGTGTCGGAGGTTCCATTATTTTTACTAAGTTTGATGATTTAAAGAGAATTTGAAATAAAAAAGTACCCATATATAATAGCTGAGCAATAGTCCCCATTTAAGCAACTGCATTTCACTTTGGCATGGGCCCCTTGTAACTCTTTCTCTCTGCTTGTGGCACATTGAAATTGAAATTCTGGTGGTTATTCTTCACAGAAAAGCCAAGGCTAGTTTGAAAAGATCCTACCTTTGGGTGGGAGATTGGACTGAATTGCCATCTTGACTTTCAAAGCTGTATGTCTCCCTAACAATGGGGGAAAGCTTGGATTTTCTGACTGTTTTATATTTGAACACTAGATTCAGCTGGAGCTGGAAAGCTCAGAGCAACATTAAATCTTTCTCCGTCCAATAACTACTAGGAGTGACTGCCAATTATCCCAGTTTTAATCCTGTAAAAAGTGACACTGCAGGCAGAATAATTCAAATTTTGCCTTTTCCACCTTCCGTTGGATTTGACTTGGCTTATTGGAAAGACTGATGCTGGTAGTACTAAGGAAAAAGTTTATATTCCCTCATTATCTTCCCTCATTCAGACATCTCGACAAACCATGGTATGTTGTTGTTAAAGCACACCATGGTGAGCCTCAGGCTTGCACGCTTCATCACCCTTTCACCAACTTGGTGCTCAAGAGAGGTAATTTACAGTTTTCAACAAGCTGCAATTTTCTATTTCATCCAAATACAGGAAAATGTGGTTTTTGCACATCATAGTTTATTAATAAACCAGGATATCAAACCAGGAGGATCTGATCCTGATTTGTTAACAAATCAAGATTTGCTCAAACCACAATTTATTCTGATGTATTTAGATGCAATGGGAAACTGCAGTTTGTTACACACTGTGAATGGAAGTTTCATATTTCTTCCCCTCACATGTAAAGGATGTGGGGAGGCAGGGACTGCACACATCTTAGGCTCACCACAGTGTGTTCCTGTAACAACAAACCACAGTTTGTTAGGAGAGCTGAATACTACCACAGAATCTTCCCCATTCCTAATATATTCATTTGTTTCATACAGCTTTCACTTTGCCCAGCAAATTACGCACCTTGGGGATCTTGACAGTTTCAGAATGTTAGTTCCAGTTTTCCATTCAAATGACATGAGTGCATAACATGCCAGAAATTGAAACTCGCTTTCAAGTAGTGAAAATTCTTCAAATCAATATTTGTAGCAAAAATTCATTCCCTTTCACTAGCCTCAGATCTCAAATCTTTATTCTTATGGTCAACTGACCAGCCATAACAAGATAGTTTCACTAGCCTGTAAATGAAGTTTGAAGAGATGCATAACTATATTTCTGTCTAATGCAAACTTAACAGAACTGGCTTCATGTGATAAATGGTACAGCCATTGAGAACTGCCTTCATGGGAGATGAATTGATCAGCTGGTGTCTGACTATATTGGTAGAAGAGCATCTGTGACATATCAGTGTGATAAATTTCAGCATTCACAGTGTTAAATGTCATCAATAAATAAAAGGCATAGAATAATAGATGAATTTGGGATGGGAACAACATTCGGGAAAGTTAATGTTTGTTCACCACTCCCTTTAATTATTTAATATCACACTGATGAAAATAGTATAAGTGAAGAATGCAGGTTGATGCAGAAGAATGATCAGTAAGGAATAGGCCACAATTCATTTCAAAGAACTGGCATAATAAGCCCAGTTCACACAGTTAGAACAATGTGTGGTAACGGTTTAATCCTAGATTTGCACAGTGTGCATACTCTCCATTTCTGGATGTTTTTGGTGATGTCAGGTCAGTGGCACATTTACATCAATAGCCGAAGTTCAAATATTAGATTATTGACACCAACATTACCAAAAATTTCTGGGTTTACACGACTGGAAATTGAGAGTGTGTGCACCACTCAAATCTAGGATTTAATGTTACCGTACATTGCTCTAATCATGTGAACCAGCCCATTAGGGATGTGCAAACTGATTCAGGTACAAATTTATTTGTACCCGAATCTAGCTGATTTGGGTGATTTGGAGACAAAACAAATCAACCCTGTGGTCCATTGGCTAGATCCAAATCCAAATTGAATCATGCCTGATTTGATTCAAGATTTGGATCCATCATATCAATTTCCCCAGATTCCCAGCTTTCATTAAAAAAAAAAAAGAGAAAAAAAAAGCTAAGCTCTAACCCTTGTGGATGTGGAGTCATGGAGCAAAATGTGTGGTCACTATTTTTCAAGTGTTTGGATTCTGTGGTGTATAACAACTTTACCTCAATGAATCCCCATGAGGATTCATTATTAGACACCAAAGTATCTGAACACTTGAAAAATAATGACCACACATTTTGCTCCATAATTCCACTTCTACAAGGGCTCGAGCTTAGTTTATTTGAAAAATCAAAGCTGGAGATCCGTGTTAGGGTTAGGATATGGCAACGTCGAATCCCCATTATTTCCTATGGTGGAAATGTTCAAATTCAGTAAAAACTAAAGTAATTCATTAAAAATCAACCAAGTGTCCCACTGCCTTGAAATTTGGCTGGTAGATGGCACCCATGGGGACCTACCTACGACCCAAATCTGGTGTCCTTAGGACCTTGTTAAGTGGTCCAAATCTATCTGAATAGAATCAAAGCAGATACAAATCGAATCTGGGGTGATTTGTGGGGGGTAGATTTGGACACAAAACAAATCAAGGGTGATTTGTTTGGGGAACAAATCAAATTTAAAAAAAACAATTTGTGCATATCCCTACAACCCATAATGTTGAGAAAGAGCATATCATTAAAGATATATACGCTCTAAAATTATCATACCTGTTATCACATCAACTATCAACTATATCCATTAGTATCTAATGCATTTGTTGGATAAAAGCAGAAAATATGATTCCCAGCAGGAAAAAAAAAAGTACATTACTCACATGATTAAATATATTTGTATTATAACTGCCAAATGATTTGTTAAAATTACAGGACCCAGAGAACATTATTTGTTATATTAGGAGAGTGGATGGATTCTGGTTCATATGGATGTGTACATGGTTCACATTCTGAAAAATGTTCTGTTTACATTTTTTATTACTTTAGGGAACATGATATCAAGCAGCAATATGGTTTGTTGCCTGCAATGGCCTTCTTTTCTGAAGTCTTTTTCAAGAATAGTTGCTTACGAGCAGCTCTTCTCTGTAGAACTTTTCATCAAAGGCTGCACAGGCAAAAGACATGGTGTTTTGTTTTATTTGTGTTAAATTCTAATCGCAAAAAGACTGATAAACGGGCACCATCTCAAAGGACAAATCCATTGACAAATTCACCAAAATAAGATTACATTAATGACATCCTGCTGGTATGTTTCCCAGACTATGGGAAACACCTATATCGAGCAGCAGCGATATAGGAAGATGCTGCAAGGCATCATCTCATACTGTGCAGGAGGAGGCAATGAAAAACCCCTCCTGTATTCTACCAAAGACAACCACAGGGCTCTGTGGTTGCCAGGAGTTGACACCGACCCGAAGGCACACTTTACCTTTAATGACACCCAGGTTTCTACAGATATATCTGACAATTGTCTGCCTTCTCTTAATTTCACAAAATAGTCTCATATTGTCATATTCACAACGGCTGACATGAAGAGCAAGGAAGTGCTGGAGCAGCCTAACATAACTTCCCAACTAACTGCACCAGTGCAGCAGGGAAGTGGTAATTCTCGAGCCCCTCCCCCACTCACCTGGAAAGCTCTTTTGCCACCCCAAAGAATGTCCTTGAGGGCTGCAAAGCAAAAATGTTTCAAAATTTAGGGGAATCTCAAGGTGAAAAAAGTTTTAAATTTTCAGTATATTTTTTAAAAGCATTTCTAGGCTACTTTTCTAAAAATACAAGTTTAGCCAAAGCACATTAGAAAAATTAAAACATAAAAGCAAGAAATACAAAACAAAAAGATAAGCCACTGTTGTCTGCAGCAAGCTAAAACCAGCATTAAAAATCAGCCAAAATGTTAAGAAAGACAAGAATTAAAAGCCAGTCAAAATAAAAATGGTATTAGGAGTGTGCTGCTTAAAAGCAGCCAGTGTGGGGGGCCTATTGAACACCCTTGGGCAAGGAGTTCAATGAGTACAGTGCCAGTTTTAACCTGATTCTGTTAATGTCCATTTGGTAAATCTAAAGGGATTAAAATGGCTCTTTGTGGTTCTCTGTTCTGATGCCTGCATTATTTGGCATGTATTCTTGGCATAAATTAAAGAAGCACAGACCATATACAACCCCACTGCAATTGTTCTGGCAACCAGGGAGCACTAAATCAGAACATATCCAGAGCCCGTTGTGCATTTTTGAGGCAGCTAAATTCAGGTATCATGCAGTTATACATTTTACCCAGTCTTAAAGCATTTTGAAGATGGAAAATGTTGTACAAGCTTCAAGGATTATCACTGGGACATGCAAAGAGATCGGAAATTGTAAGGGGAAACTCAGATTTCCCATCATTTGTATTGTATCAAATATTTGACATTGACAGAAAAGCACTGTGAGTGATTATCTTTGCCTATTGGTTATTCCTTCTTTCTTTTTAATCATGAAGTATTATTTGATTTGCATCAGCTGCCAATCAGGAGAATTTTAAGGGGCCCTGTTGCAAAAGTACCATGAGAACAACTTGTCATATTTAGCCTAATTATCATTTGTTTCACTAGCAGATTTCGATACACACTGGACTGTGACTTGACAGACACATCATCTCCAAGCCTGGCCCGAGCAAATGAATGTTCTGCATTCCTCGAAAATAAATAATGTATTTATTCTGCAGGATCATCTGCACAAGCTGCAATGCTGGCCATCAAAACTGGGCTGTCTGTCAAGCAAATCTTCCAGCTCAACCCATACACAGAGAATCCCTCTGCACTAATCTTCTGTATCTGCAATCTGTTATGGCATATTGAAGAAAAAGGAGACAGTTGTTTAAACTGGGAAGAAAGCCTGAAGCTACTATGTAAATGTTGATTTTATTTGGGAAAATTGTGTTTTTAAACAAAAGAGTTCTTAGATGTATTTGTCTTTCTTGATAGCTTATTTAGGAAACTTCTGATATTAGGTTGAATGTTTCTGAGGGCACATAGTCATCCTTCCAATTAATCAGAGTATTAATATGGAGAATGACTCTGCCTCAGCCCAGATATTGACCGTTGATTTGTAGTGCTCTTGAACAAAATCTTTAGGGAGATAAGACATTAGGGATTGCAGAATCCACAAATTATCACTACCTAGATTTATTTATTTATTTATTTATTTGATTGATTGATTGATTGATTGATTTATATACCGCCCTTCCGAAATGGCTCAGGGTGGTTTACTGAAACAATGAAGGTAAGAAAGGAGAAAAGCGGTAAAAGAGAAAGGAATGGAATTCCCTTGCTTTTAAATATAACATTTAGGAAAGTGCTTTAATATGCAGTCTTAAAGGCATCCAGTTGTACCTAGTTATCCTCTAATTATGTTCAGTAGTGGATGAAAAATGTTTGTCATGCAGAATTGAAGTTGTTTTTCCTATTCTGTTTCAATTTGTCTCACTGGGATTCTTAAGAACTTATTTTATGGCCTGATTCTAAATGGGCTTACTTGGAGATAAGCCTCGCTGAATTCAATGGGCTTTACTTTCTAGTTACTAGCCTTTTTAGAAAAGTATGTGCCACCAAGTCGATTTCAACACCTGGCGCCCACAGAGACCTGTGGTTTTCTTTGGTAGAATACAGGAAGGGTTTACCATGGCCTCTTCCCATACAGTCAGAGATGATGCCTTTCAGCATCTTCCTATATCGCTGCGGCCCGATATAGTACCAGCAGGCATTCAAACTGGCAACCTTCTGCTTATTAGTCAAGCATTTCCCTGCTGCACCACTTGAGGTGGCTCAGCCTCTTTAGTACTGTAGCCATAATCTGCAGTCTCAGTACTACCCCATCACACTGCCCCCAGGCATACTGACTTGACAGGATGGGATTTATGAATGAGTCTCAGACTCTTACCTAATCTTCACCAAGTGCAGAGCATCATCAGCTCCCCACTTCCCCCAACAGTTCAGCAGTTATTTGTTTGTTTGTTTGTTTGTTTATCCAATTTATACCCCGCCCAAACTTACGTCTCTGGGACAACCTCTGATCACTGAGGTTTACGGTGCCTTTGTTGTATTTGGTTTATTTGCAAATATATTAAAAATAAGTTGAGCATCAGGTAGAAGCACACACAAACACAGACACAGACACAGACACAGACACAGACACAGACACACACACACACGTATCTAGGGTGGGGCAGGCAGGGCACGTGCCCTGGGCGCCACTTGAATGGGGGGTGTCATTTTAATTTTTTTAAAAAAAATTTAAAAATGGCTGCAGAAAATAAAATGGCCACCACACATCTCAAATGGTCTCTGTGAGGCTATAGGCCATGCCAGGCCTCACAGAGGCCATTTGAGTATGTGTGGTGGCCATTTTGTTTTCAGCCGCCATTTTTTAAAAAGAAAATTTATTTTAAAAAATGGCAACCGCACATGCTCAAATGGTCCCTGTGAGGACCTAGAGGCCAATGTGGGAAGGCGGAACCTTTGCAGAACCCCCAGCCTTTAGGAAGCCCCCTGAAGGGGCTACTGGTAAAACTTAAAATATATATATAACATAAGTCACTGTACACATATTTAATTTGGCACTATGTACAGAGTATCAGAGCTTGTGAATACTGAGCTGAAGCTTATGAGCTAGGATTGTATTCATTTGCTCTTACTTTGCTTCTTGTGATAAGCGAGTTAAATGTGATGTCTTAATAATATGGCTATTGATGGTGAGTTTGTCTATGAATCAGTGTGAAATCCTTAGTATTAAGGCCCACTGGGAGTTTCTTGCTCTCTTTCTCTCATTTTAACTGTCTTTCTGAAATACTAGAATATATTCCAAGCAGTGACACAGTTTACTCTGCATATCCTTTAATTATTTTCAGAGTATCTGGGAAAAATCACATTCTCCGTTTGTTTTTAAAACTTATGTGATGCTACAATGTAGGAATTAGACAGGCACTTCTGTTAAGTTTTCCAAGTACACCTCCACATAGTATTTGGGTATCTTATGAGCCCGAGCATACTGAAATTTGTAGTTTTCCAGAATTTTTTGGTCTGGCTACGTCCAGTGCCTCATAGTTTTTGAAATATTAAAAGATTAACAAACTTGACTTGTATTTTTGAGCTGATATTAGGTTAAGTTAACTGAAAAATGGGTGCCAGATGTTTGGACGGGGGCACAATTTCAGTGCTTGCCCTAGGTGCTATTTTCCCTAGATACGCCTCTGCACACACAACTTTTTTCTGCTTTCTCTTCAGCTGGAGGACATCTCTTCTAGATTTGGTGGTTTTTGAGAGTCATCTCTTGTAACTGTACAGTTACCTGTAGGGTTCCTCATGATCAGTGATGTCCCTTTTTCCAGCCCAAAATTGTCTGTCCTTTACAGGACACTATTTGTTCCTTATTTTCAAGTAATGGGAAGAACCTGTCTCAAATCAAACCAGTTATTTCCACTAATAATGAAATTATTAATGAGCACCAACTCCTTTCCCTTCTCGCTCCCTACCAGAGTACTCTGTGGTTCTGGAGGGCTGCAGGCTTAGGGTTGCCAACAGTCCCATATTGAGGACATCAACAAAAACATTACCTTCACAGTCATCAATGACTGACTAATTTAGCACTATCCTGGTATCAGGATCATGAAAACCGTGCAAGTGATGACCACTAACACTCATGTGTGAAACCTATTTTTACTGGCTAACAATGCATCTCTTTCTAGAAAACCAGATTACATCATTCCCAGTTTGTCTGCCAATGCTTATCAATAAGCAGAGGAGAAGCAATCTGTGCTGTAAACTTATATAATAGTTTTAGCTGAAAGTGGTAAAAACACCTACAGCACTCAGACTCCCAATGATTCCTGCATACTCCCTGCTTCATTTCATAAGAATAGCAGCACAAGAAAGGGAAGGTTACAGGCCACACAGGGAGTGTCAGATAAGAACATAACATGCTGGATCAGGCCCATGGCCCATCTAGTCTAGCATCTGGTGGGCATAGT
The DNA here is from genome assembly GCF_027244095.1 of Hemicordylus capensis. NCBI lineage: Eukaryota > Metazoa > Chordata > Lepidosauria > Squamata > Cordylidae > Hemicordylus > Hemicordylus capensis. Next base: position 174,781,347 of record NC_069657.1, read on the forward strand.
GGCCCACCAGATGCCACTGGGAGCCTACAGGCAGGAGTTGAGGGCATGCCCTCTCTCCTGCTGTTACTCTCCTGCAACTGGTATTCAGAGGCATCCTGCCTCTGAGGCTGGAGGTCTCTGACTAGTAGCCCTCTGACAAGTAGCCGACTAGCCATCCGACTAGTAACCATGATAGACCACTCCTCCATAAAGTTATCAAAACCCCTCTTAAAGCCATCTAGATTGTTGGATGTCACCACATCTTGTGACAGAGAATTCCACAAGTTGATTATGCGTTGTGTGAAAAAGTACTTTTGTTCGTTGGTCCTAAATTTCTGGGCAATTAATTTCATCAGATGACCCCTGGTTCTAGTGTTTTGTATGTGAGATGAAAAACATTTCTCTCTATCCACTTTCTCCACACCATGCATGATTTTATAGACCTCTATCATGTCCCCCTGCAGTCATCTTTTTTTCTAAACTAAATATTTTATTTAATTATTTATTTTATTGTTGCATTTATATACCACCTTTCGTTAAAAGACAACCCCAAGGGGGTTTACAAAAGTTAAAACATACAATAAAAAGGCAATAAAACATCAAGGTAAAAAAATATAAAAACATATAAAATACAGGCATAAAAATAATACAACAGATAAAAACACACAGAAGCAGCAGTAAAAATGATTACTGTATGTAAACGCCTGGGTAAAAAGCCAAGTTTTAACAAGCTTTCTAAAAGCCGTGATGGAGTCTGAGGAGCGAATGGCCACTGGGAGAGCATTCCAAAGTCTGGGAGCAGCAACAGAGAAGGCCCTGTCCCGAGTGCATGACAGCCGGGCCTCTCTCATTGTCGGCACCTGGAGCAGGGCCCCCTCAGATGTCCTTGTCAAGCGGGCAGCAACCCTTGGGAGCAGGCAGTCCCTCAAATACCCTGGGCCCAAACTGTTAAGGGCTTTAAAGGTCAAAACCAGCACCTTGAATTGGACCCGGAAACGAACCGGCAGCCAGTGCAACTCTTTCAGAATGGGGGTGATGTGCTCCCAACGGGCAGCTCCGAATAAAACCCTCGCTGCCGTGTTTTGCACTAGCTGCAGTTTCCAGATATTCTTCAAGGGCAGCCCCACGTAGAGCGCGTTACAGTAATCCAACCACGACATGACTAAGGCATGGGTAACCATGGCCAGATCTGTCTTCTCGAGAAAGGGACGCAGCTGGCGCACTAGCCGAAGTCGTGCAAAGGCACCCCGGCCACCACCTCCACCTGAGCTTCCAAAAGCAGAGCCGGGTCCAGTAGTACCCCTAAGCTGCGTACTTGCTCCTTCAAGGGGAGTGCAACCCCATCCAGAACTGGTAAAATCTCCTCATCCTGATTGTCTCTCCTACTGACCAACAGTACCTCTGTCTTATCTGGATTCAATTTCAGTTTATTAGCCCACATCCAGCCCATCACAGCCTCCAGCCCCCAATTCAGGACATCCACCGCCTCCTTAGGATTAGATGACAAGGAGAGATAGAGCTGAGTGTCATCCGCATATTGCTGACAACTCAGTCCAAGTCCCTGGATGACCTCTCCCAGCGGCTTCATGTAGATGTTAAACAGCATGGGGGACAAGACCGATCCCTGTGGGACCCCACAGGCCAATGGCCACGGGGCCGAGCAGTAGTCCCCCAGCACCACCTTCTGGACCCTCCCCTCAAGAAAGGACCGGAACCACTGCAACGCAGTGCCTCCGATTCCCATACTCGAGAGGCATCCCAGAAGGATACCATGGTCGATGGTATCGAACGCCGCCGAGAGGTCCAGCAGAACCAACAGGGACGCACTCCCCCTGTCTAGTTCCCGGCGTAGGTCATCCACTAGAGCAACCAAGGCAGTCTCAGTCCCATACCCGTGGCGGAAGCCAGATTGAAAAGGGTCCAGATAATCCATATCATCCAAGACCCTCTGAGGCTGGGACGCCACCACACGCTCCATCACCTTGCCCGAAAAGGGAAGGTTAGACACAGGTCTATAGTTATCCAGGTTGGAGGGATCAAGGGAGGGCTTTTTAAATAGTGGTCTTAACACCGCCTCCTTGAGGCACGATGGCATCCTGCCCTCCCTTAATGAAGCAAGCATTAACGAGCACCTCCAGCCATCTGCCTGTCCCCTCCCTGGCAGCTTTTATTAGCCATGAAGGGCAAAGGTCAGGAGCGCACGAAGTCACCCGCACACTGCCCAGGATCTTGTCCACATCCTCAGGCCGCACCAACTGAAAAGAATCCAACACAACGGGACCAGATGGTACCAGACGCACATCTGCCGGAACTGCCAAAACTCTGGAGTCCAGGTCAGCACAGATGCCAGCGACTTTATCTGCAAAGTGACAGGCAAACTGATCACAAAGAGCTGTAGATGACTCCTCCCCCATTGTCTGGGGGGATGTGTGGAGCAAGGTTTTTGCCACACGAAACAGCTCTGTTTGTCTGCACTGAGCAGACGCAATGGAGGCGGAGAAAAAGCATTTCTTTGCTGCCCCCACCGCCACGGAGTAGTCCCTAAAATGGGCTCTAGCCCATGTTCGGTCAGATTCGTGACAACTCTTCCTCCAGTATCGTTCCAGCCGTCGCCCGAGTTGCTTCATCGCCCTAAGCTCCGAAGAAAACCAAGGAGCAGATCAGGCTCCACCAAGCCGGAGAGGGAGTTTAGGAGCAACCGTGTCAACAGCCCGGGCCATCTCTCCATTCCAGAAATCAACCAGGGCCTTGACAGGGTCACCAGCTCTGGACACTGGAAACTCCCCGAGGGCCATCTGGAATCCAAGTGGATCCATAAGCCTCCGGGGGCGCACCATCCTAATCGGCCCACCACCCCTGCAGAGGGCAGACGGAGCAGTCAAACTAAACCCCACCAGATGATGATCTGTCCATGACAAGGGAGTGGTCTCAAATTCCCCCACCTCCAGATCATTTATTTCCCAGTCAGCAAAGACCAGATCCAGAGTGTGTCCCGCCACGTGGGTAGGGCCCGATACCAATTGAGACAGGCCCATGGTTGCCATGGAGGGCATGAAACCCTGAGCTGCACCCACTAGGGGGGCCTCAGCGTGGACATTGAAATCCCCCAAAACAATAAGCCTGGGGGGACCCAAGGCCACCCCGAGACCACCCCCGCCAGCTCAGGTAGGGAGACTGAAGTGCAGCGGGGTGGTCGGTACACCAGCAGAATCCCCAGCCTATCTCGGAGGCCCACCCTCAAGGACAAACACTCAAAATTTTGAGATTGCCTGACTGAGCACCTGGAAATGGGGAGGGTCTCTCGAAAGATGACTGCAACTCCTCCTCCCCGACCCTCAAGGTGGGGCTGCTGCATGATCTGGAAACCTGGAGGACAGAGCTGAGAGAGACCAACCCCACCCAGCACATCCAGCCAGGTCTCCGTCACACATACCAGGTCAGCACGCTCATCCACAATCAAATCGTGGATGAGAGAAGTTTTTGCATTAACTGACCTGGCATTCAGCAGCAGCACCCTAATCCTCGAGGGAGTATTCTCAGAGCTCCCTGGGGTCTGAGGGTTGGGAGAAGGGCCGGAAAAAGGAACAGGCCCAATTGTCTGGACCGTTTTCCCCTGTAACAGCCTGCCCAACTCCCACCGCCATACCTCCCTCTGCCCGCTACCTATGATATTGCTGCCCCCAATACATACCCACTTTTTCGCTCTCCCAGACACATCTCCCCAGACTAACCCACCACAGCTTCTTGGCTTAATAAAAACCAGAACCAGACTTATGCAATCTCTTGCTGGCTTCTTGATTGCAGGGAAGAAGGATCTTCAGGACAGAAGGAGAAAGGTCTTCTAGGCCCCAGGCAGCTCGCCTCATGGCTGAGAGCCACAAGGACGAGAGCCCTTGGGCCAGCCTGCCCTATATAACAGCAGAGTCCCCAGCCACAGCAGCAGCAACAGCCCAAGGAGATCCTACACACCTGAGGAAAGGTGCAGCAGAGGCAAAGACAGCACAGGTAAATAGCCCCAGGTATTGTAGCCTTGCCTCGTAAGGAAGGTGCCCTAGGCCCCTGATTATCTTGGTTGCCCTCTCTGCACGTTTTGGAGTTCTACAATGTCCTTCTTTAGATGTGGTGACCAGAATTGCATACAGTAATCCAAGTGTGGCCAAATAATAGTTTTGTATAAGGGCTTATAATATTAGCAGTTTTATTTTCAATCCCCTTCCTAATGATTTCTAGGATCGAATTGGCCCTTTTCACAGCTGCCGCACATTGAGTCGACATTTTCAATGAGCTGGCCACCACAACCCCAAGATCCCTCTCCTGGTCAGTAACCAACAGCTAAGATCCCATCAGCAAATACTTGAAGTTCAGAGATTTTCGTATCAATGTGCATCATTTTACACTTGCCAACACTGAACCGTATTTGCCATTGTATCGCCCATTCACCCAGTTTGGAGAGATCCTTTTGGAGCTTCTCACAATCTGCTTTGGATTTCACTACCTGAAAGAGTTTGGTATCATCTGCAAATCTGGCCACTTTGCTGCTTACCCCTACTTCTAGATCATTTATGAATAAATTAAAAATCACCGGTCTCAGTACAGATGCCTGGGGGACCTCACTTCTTACTTTGCTCCATTTTGAAAACTCTCCATTTATACCTACCCTCTGTTTCCTGTCTTTCAACCAGTTAGCAATCCACACATGTACTTGTCCCCTTATCCCATGACCGCTAAGTTTCCTCCAGAGACTTTGATGAGGAACTTTGTCAAAAGCTTTTTGGAAGTCCAGGTATACTATATAAACTGGATCACCTTTATCTACACACATGTTGACACTCTCATAGAACTCCAAAAGATTTGTGAGGCAAAATTTGCCTTTGCAGAAGCAATGCTGGTTCTCTCACAGCAGGGCCTGTTGTTCTATGTGTTTTACATTTTTATCCTTGAGGACGTTTTCCATCAACTTCCCGCCTCCCTTGCAGGTTTCCTGCATCTTATATATTTAAAGATATTTTTGTTATTCCCCTTGATGCTTTTATCTAAATGTTCCTCAAACTCTCTTTTAGCCTCCCTTATTGTCATTTTGCCAGAGTTTGTGTTCTTTCTGGTCTCCTCATTTTGGCACGCCTTCCAATTTTGGAAGGAAGTCTTCTTCTCCTTTTTGGCTTCCTTGACTTTACCTGTTAGCCATGCTGACAGCCTCCTAGACTTAGTGATAACTTAGAGGCTATTCACATGATTGTAGAAAATCGGGCTAGCCCTGCTAGCCCAATTTCCTACAATTGTGTAAACCACTGGGCTCACCTACAAGCCGGGTGGTTCTTGAGCAGGTAACCCGCTCAGGTAGCCCACCCCTTAAACCAGGTTTGCGGAGCAAGCACTCTGCAAACTCGGTTTTTGGGATTGTGAGTAGCGGCAGCTACTAAAGAGCAGACCCCCTGGTGGGAGGCTGAAAAGCAGCCTCCTGGCTTGGGGGTCTCCCCAGTATGCCCTGCACACTCATGCAGGGCATACTGGAGCTTCTGGGGGCCACACGGCTCCATCACGGAGCCGGCAGTCGTGTGGGTGGCTGATCCAGCCGCCCTGGGCTTCCACCCTGCTCGTCTGCTTAGCCCGCTCTCCCTGCAAAACCAGGTTTCACTGATCATGTGACCCGCCTCATTGTGTTGATTATTTGGGCAGTGGGATGTTGGCAACCCTATTAACCCTATTAATACCTCCCATGTTAACTTCTATTAAGGAACATCTGTTGGCCACACATGAATGTTAACATTCTTTTGTCACATTCCACACTTGGAGCAAACATTGCCATAGTTACAGTATATAGGCTCATTCAAAAGCATCCAGGCACCAACGTATAACAGAGAGTGGCATATTTGCCTGCCTGGAGTTGGTGATGGGCTGGATGAAGGATAACAAACTGAGACTGAATCCAGATAAGACAGAGGTACTCATTGTGTGGGGTCGGAACCCGAGAGACAATTTTGATCTGCTTGTTCTGGATGGGTAATACTTCCCCAGAAAGAACAGGTATGCAGTCTAGGGGTGCTTCTGGATCCAAGCCTCTCCCTGGTCTCCCAAGTTGAGGCGGTGGCCAGAAGTGCCTTCTATCAGCTTTGGCTGATATGCCAGCTGCATCCATTTCTTGAGGTGAACGACCTTAAAACAGTGCTACATCTGATGGTAACCTCCAGATTGGATTATTGTAATGCGCTCTACGTGGGGCTGCCCTTATATGTAGTCTGTAAACTACAGTTGGTCCAGAATGCGGCAGCCAGGTTGGTCTCTGGGTCATCTCAGAGAGATCATATAACTCCAGTATTGAAGGAGCTACACTGGCTGCTGATATGTTTCCGGGTAAAATACAAGGTGTTCGTTATAACACCCATAAAGCCTAGGAGAACGTCTTCTTCATCATAAACCCCACCGCCTACTGAGAACATCTGGAGAGGTCGATATGCATTTGCCACCGGCTTGTCTGGTGGCCACTTAGGGATGGGCATTCTCCGCTGCTTCCCTGAGGCTTTGGAATGCACCCCCTAGTGAAATAAGAGCCTCCCCATCTCTGACAGCTTTAAAAAAGTCTTTAAAGTAGGGATGTGCATAAAACTCGTTCACCAGGTTTGGTTCAAATTGGAACCAGGTTCAAACCAGGGGTGGGGGGTGGTTCAGTTTTGGTTTTGCTCGAACCACCCCCTGGTTCAGTTTAAATATGAACTGGTTTTGAACTGGTTTGAACCTCAAAAAGTAGGTAGGGTGGTAGACACCCTTGGGTGCCAACTACCACCCAAACCTCAAAGCAATTGGACATTCCTTTGATTTTCTATGAATTTTTAAAATATTTTCCATTGTTGTCCATAACTCCCTCTGTGGAGTACTTAGAGGCAAAAAGCTGGGGTGGGTGGTAGGCACCCATGGGTGTCCCCCACCCACAAATTCTCGAGGCAATTGGTTGCCCCTAGTATTGATGGTGAATTGGGGGGGGGAGTCCCATTGGATATAATGAGGATTTGAGGCAGCCCTGAACCCCACCTCTTTGGGGAGGCAGCACCCCAAAGTGGGTCTGGGGCCATGGTAAAAATGGCCTCAATCCCTCCCAGGCATCCCCAGATTGATAGGAGTGATGGGGTGTTTTTTTAAAGGATTTTCTAAGGCTAATAATAATAATAATAATAATAATAATAATAATAATAATAATAATAAAAAATAATTATTTATTATTATTATTATTTCCATATAAATAATATCTCATAGAGATTGATGGAATGTGTGTCACTGGGTGAAAGGCTAAGCCATCAGTCCCTATGAGATATTATTTAATGCCTTAGAAAATCCTAAAAAAAACCCCACCAACCATCACTCCTATCAATCTGGGGATGCCTGGGAGGGATTGAGGCCATTTTTGCCATGGGAATCCGCCCCCCCACAAATTCACCAAAAATACTAGGGGCACCCATCAATTGCCACCCCAGCTTTTTTGCCCCTATCCAGGTGCCCTAACACCACCCAGGTCAGTCCACCTTACCTACCAAGCAACTAAGATGACACAGACCACCAACTAGTGTTGACAATGACAATGATCTAAAAAGCCACTGCTGCCTGCCAGCACAGCACACACAGAGAAGAAGCAGCAGACCTGCTCTGCTGCTCCTGCAGGATGGATGACGACCCCCCAAAACACCGCCCCAGTGCTTGCCCACTGAGGCCACCACAGACAGAAGCTGACCTGCTCTGCTCTGCTCTGCTGCTCTCCTACTTCATCATGGATGCACAGTTGCACATACTACAGCTGAAAAGGCCAAGGGGACCAATCCAAGGCAGGACAGGGGACCAATCCAAACCAAACCAAGCAGAGACGACTAGCTACTACTACTACTGCTACTACTACTACTACTACTACTGCTACACCAACATCACACACCACAGCATGGGCATAGCACACAGCCAGCAGCTGCTGCCCACACAAGCCAACAAGACCTAACTAGATAGCGCATGGCAGTAGTAGCCAACCCGTGTGACGATGCAACTGCAAGGGGAGGGCATAATTACAGGCAGGAGGCAATTCTAACACAGATAGAAAGTTAAAATTAACTTGGGAAGAACCATCAGTGCGTCTACATAGTGCAGCTGAGAGCTGAGTGTGATGATAGAGCAGAGCATTGAGCGTTGCAACACTTACCTGCTGGTTTAGTAGTTCTCTACTAGTTCTCTTGTCCAATGTCTTCATCTCTTTGTGTGTGCAGTACATGCCTTTTGCCTTGCTTGGGGAAAGAAGTGGCTCTGGTCCACCACATCTTTGTTCTAGGACACAGAGGCCCAAGGCAGGTGGTGGCACCAGTGTTGAGTGCATGTGTGTTTGTGTTTGTTTTGCCAGGTGTTGTGTGTGTGTGCGCATGTGTGTGCTGCTAGCAAGCTAGAAGAGGGGAGGGGGACGGAGGGGGATGTTCCAGAAGGGATTGAAGGGGGAGGAGGTACGGCTCAGAGCAGGTCATATGCCACATATATGCACAAACGTGATGCGTGTGCTTTGGTGGGAGACCAGTTCTCATCAGCTTGCCAGACCAGGGGCAGGTGGGTATGGAAGAGAGGATGGAAGGGTGATGAATAGGATGGAGGGAGGGATGAGAGGAGGGATGGAGCGGGGAAAATGCAGACACAGACAGACAGAAACCACACTGCAGTGAGCATCCACACACAGAGACAGTACTAACATCCATCCACACAGACACAACAGAAACAGCCCACACACACACACACACACACACACACACACACACACACACACACACACACCCCTTTCTTTCCAGACAAGTACAAGCAGCACAGACACAGACCCAATTCCCTCCCCTCCCCCCCAAAGAACCCAGACAATCAATCAATCAATCAATCAGTTGTGTTGACAAGTAAAGGTCTATTATTATGATTTTTCCCCCATCAGTCAACATCAACAGTAACCATAATCTACAAGATGAGAATTCATTCAGCAAGCATTAAAAAGATATTAAACACATTTTTAATGAAAACCAACTCCTCACATGATTCCTTTGATAACATATTTTAAAAAATCAACACTTTTTTGAGTCATCATTCATTTTCAAGTATGATTCTCAATATGTTTGGAGGGCGGATTAACATAACATTTTTTGAAATTATTATTTACATATTTACAGAATGTGTACCCACTGCTGCCAGTGATTAGTCTGGTGGTATTATTGTGGGGCTGGGCTACTTTTAGGTGTGTGTTCTGTGCCCACGCCAGGCCCCTGAATGCTGACAGGTGGAGATAAGGGCTTGTTGTGGTCAGCATCGGGTTTCTTACGTGGGCATGGACGGGGTGTGTGTATAAACATTTGGCCAGTTGCAGCACCAGTAGCAGGCACGCTGCGACTTGGCTGGCAAAGCTCAGCATCTGTCACATCAGCTCAGCTAGAGGAGGGGGTTAGGGATGAGCAGAGGATGAGCCAGGCAGGTGACCAACCATGGGGCAACCACAGTAATCACTCACCCAGCTCAATCTCCAGCTCGGGGTAGCCCAGCAAGGGGAGGTTGACCTTAAGGAAGACCAACTGCTCCACTAGACCAGTATCCAATCGGGATCGACTGGGTCTCACCACATTCCCGGCACGTGAAAACACCCGCTCACTCAGGACACTGGTTGGGGGCAGGAGAGGAGGCACACAGCAACCACCGCCAGGTCCGGCCAGACTTGGCAGCGGGTCACCCAGAACTGTGTGAGGTCCCTCGAGCTGTCTTCCTCCACAGGCTCCTCCAAGTACTGGGCAACACATTGCTCAGCACTGGAGGGCCTGGCAGGTTGAGCCTCCCGCACACCAGGCAAGGCGCCAAGGCACACCTGCTGAAACCACTGGCCGGATTTCACGGCAGGAACAAGTGCCTGCTGCATTGGCGCTGCCTGGGATGCCACGCTGCTGGACTGGGAAGAGAAAGGGGAAGGGGAAGCTGACGCCACCTGGCCGCCCACACTGCTGCTGGACGTAGGTCGCTCAGGGGGAGTCGCACCCGCACCACTGCTGCCCTCTTGGTCTCTCCTGGTCCTAGCGACCTCCTCCCCCCTAACTTTCTGGACCAGGACATCCCTCCACCTGGGCAAGTCGCCGGCACTCACAACATTGCCCTTGATGGCTGGGTTGCAGAGACAAGCGAGGACATACTCCTCCCTGCTACTCAACTCACCAACAAGCCGCTTGGCCACCCCAGACTTCAGCCTTCCAACCAGAGCACGACCCTCAGGCGTGGTCAGAGAAGTCTGGAGTTCACCCATCAGCTTCTCCAGACCCAGAGCTGTGGGCAGCGCCTGGCTCATGGGAGTGGTGTTGCCACACAAGCCCTTCGTGGCAACCTGGAAGGGCTTGAGTGCTGACACCACCTCGGTCATCTGCTTCCACTCTGCATTTGAGATGTCGCAGACAGCCAAGGACTTGTCCCTCGCCAGGGCGCCAAGGGCTCTCTCCTGCTCCAGCAGGCGCTGGAAAAGGAGGAAGGTGGAGTTCCACCACGTCTCTACATCTGTTGGGATGAGATGATGAGGAAGCCCGAGGTCAGCCTGCTTCTCGTGGAGCAGGCTCCTGGACTTCTTGCTGCAGTGGAAATGGCTGGCCAGCTTGCGAACCTTCTCGACAAGCATGGCCGTGGCAGCAAAAGCACCTTGAAGGGAGCGGGCCTGGGAGGACGCCTTCAGTTCCTTAAGGCTGAGAGCGTCCCTGACAGCGAGATGGAGCATGCTTGCCACACACCGTATGTTCACACAGCCCATGACTGTCTCGACAGCGGCGGTAACATTGGACCCATTGTCAGTGACAATGAAGGCCCGGGAGAGGTGTGGACACCCGCCCATCCACTCCTCTATCTGGCGGTCGAGTACAGCCACCACCTCCTCCATGGTGTGCCTCATGTCCATGGTCTCCATGTGCAGAATGACCCACCTGTGCCGTAGTGCAGTGGGAAACCCACTGGAGCCAGAGGCAGTGCCCACGGAGGTCTCCTATCTCTCTGGGCCCCACCAGTGGGCAGTGAAGGCCAGGAAAGCAGCGTGCATCCCACTGACACTGGTCCAGAGGTCAGTTGTGAAATGCACACTGGTGCCAGCTGGGGCCGCACACAGCCCAGCTGACACGAGCTCCCTGCACCAGCGGTACTGGGAGGGAACCACGTTCTGGCTGAACGTGATCCTTGAGGGGATGATGTAGTTTGGAGCAAGGTACAGGAGAATCCGGTGGAAGCCGGAGTTCTTGGCCACCTGAAATGGCTGGTCATCGGTGGAAATCATCTCCCCTATGAGGCGGGTGAGGTGATGATGGTCCACACGAACAGTATGCTTACTGCCCGACACCTGTGTCCACCACTGGACTGGCAGTGTGGCCTGCCTTTGGGATAGCGTAGGCACACGGCTCTTGTCCGCCCTAGTGGCAGGAGCACCAGGCACACTGGCGCTGCCAGCGGCACCAAGGAGAGCTGGGTGATGATGGTCCATGTGTCTCCACATGGGCGTCGTACCCAGGTGCTTGGGATCCTTGCCCCGACTGACCTGCTCCCTGCAATGGACACAGTGGGCATGGTTCAGGGCATTTTGAGGGATCTCAAAGTGCCACCAGACACTGCTGCACTTGGTCTCCTGCGCTCTGGGTGCTGTCTTAGGCCTCTTGCTTCTGGGTGGCTGCAGTCTGGGGGGGGGGGGGCAGCCGCCGCTGCCTGCCCACTGCTGCCACCCAACCCCCTTCCACCCTGCGTGGAAGAGGAAGGGCCCAGCTCCACTGGCAGAGGAGAGGCAGGCCTCTCCACTACCTCAGCAGACCCTTCCTCATCAGAGCCAGAGTGGTGGGACCCACCACCACTGGACGCCACCATGACTGCCCGGGCTTCATGAGGGGGGGCCACACTGAGCAGCAAAATGATAGGGGGAAGGGCCCCAAGAGGGAGGGAGAACCTGGCTGCATAACTGTCAGCCGTAATGTCCTCCCTGCCCTCTGCCTGCTCCCCGACACCAGCAGTCTCCTCCACCACCACTGGCAGTGCCCCAGCAGCACCTGGCACTGAGGGACCCACCACAGCCCTAGTGCCTCTGCCCCAGCCTCAGCCGACGGCAGGCTGAGGGAAGTCCAGCCTGCTCACAAACCCTTCAGGCAAAGAATTCTGCAATGGGGAGGACTGGGGTATCCTAAGGCTTGTCCCTGCATCCTCTCCTTCTCTGCCCCACAGCCGCAGGCACAGCCCACCCCCGGCCTCTCCCACCTCTGCCTGGCAACCTTATGCGAGGCCTGGCCTGAACACGGCACTTGCATTGCTCAGACACAGTAAAGGTGGGAGACTGTAGGAGAAAGGCCGGAAAGGGGCAAAAAAATACTTTGGGAGAAGGGGAAGGGGCATAAAAGGCCAATTAATTGTGAGGCTGGAAGGAATTTTTTGGGAAAAGCTAACTGAGGGGGAGGGAAGACTTTTAGCGGGGAGGAGGCCAATTGAGGTGAGGGGAGGGGACCCTTTTGGTTTAGGTTGAAAAAGCCAATCAGGGAGGGGGTGTTAAAATTTAAATAAAGTGGGGGGGACCCTGGGTTGGTGGCACAGGCAGTTAGGTGGGATAGTTGCGGGGGGGGGGCAGTTTTTTATTGTGGGGAAAATGGAATGGGGGACGGATTAGGACACAGCATCTACCGGGGAGGGATGGAGTCAAAGCTTGGGGAATCTGAAAATCAAACAAAACCCTTCTTTAGTGAAAAGTGTAGTTTAAGATTGGGGGGGGGGTAATTGCTAAGCCTACCTAGCCTTTTAAAAGACCCCTTTAACAAAACCACCCACTCCACCCAAAGCAAGCAAGCAATACATACAATAGCAATCATCAACAACATTAAAATAACAATAGCCTGGGGGGGGGGGAACCTGCAAAAAAAGAAGCAACCTGCAAAATAAGCAACAATTTATTCAAGCAAACAACAACAGAACAGTACATCTCAAAATATCCCTCCCCACACCCAAATGCATTGCAAAATACAGGAGTCCCTATATAAAGCCACCAACGAGGGAAGGGGACAACAAAAGGTGCACACAGTGCGCATGCATACACTCACCCCTCTTCTTCTGGTCCTTCTCCTGCCGCACACTGCTGCTGGTCAGACACGCAAACCAGCCACCCCCGGGCTGGTACACAGACAGGGAGGCACAGGCAGCCAGGGTGGTCAAGGATGGTTGAGAGGGGCAGAATCAGAAGCCACTATTTGTAACTCACCCACCCCCAAGCAGCAACAAATAAAATGAAATACTTTTTTAAAAATATAAAAACCGATGGCAGGTGCTGTGGGCTGCAGCTGTGGGAATGAAAGAAGGAAAGGAGACAGGAAGAGACAGAGACTAGAGTCAGAGAGTGAAGGAGGTGTTGGGAGGAAGGGGACAGCAGCAACAGGCCCAAGAGGGCAGAGAGAGAGGGGGGTGAGTGGGGGTAATGTAGAAGGGGGAGTTGGGAGAAAGGGGGCAGCAGGCCCAAGGGGGCAGAGAGAGAGGGGAGTGAGTGGGGGGAATGTAGTTGTAGCTGGGAGGGGGGGTTTCAGGAGGAAGGGGGCAGCAGGCCCAAGGGCCACACAGAGAGGGGTTGAGTGGGGGAGAATCTGGATGGGAGGGGGAGATGGCAGAGCAGGAGGAGCAGGAGTGGCATGTGGGGGGGGGGCACCAGGCCCCAAGGGGCACAAAATCAATGAATCAACAACAAAAACCAGGAATGAATGAACAACAAGAGAAGAGCAAGGTGCAAAAATCAATGAACAACAACAGAGCAAACAAACTCTTCAATAATATTAATAAGAAATAAATCAAATCAGAGAACACACACACACACACAGAGAGAGCAGAAATTAATATTTTTTTAAAATAACCAAAATTCTTCAAAACCAAGCCCAGGCAGGCAGCAGGCATAGACTGGGAGGGAGGGGAGAATGGCAGGAGGAAGGGGGCAGCAGGAGCAGGCCCAGAAGGGGCACACAAAAATCAATAATTAAATCCACACAGCAATAAATATATAACAGCAAGCAATAATCAGGAATCAACAATAATCAATAAAAATGAACCCAGAAGAAGAAAAATCAATCAAATGCAAAGGGGAGACCAGGCCAGGCTGCAGGGCCTAGGCCCCGGGTCAGCCAGGGACTGGCCTGGGATGAGATCCAGGCAGGGGATAGGATGGCAGGGAGGGAGGCAGGAACAACAAGAATTTAAAAAAGCACTCTAAGCAAAGATCAAAATAATAAAAAAAAAAAATCAGCAGGAAAAGATATGAACAAGAAGAGAGGTGGGGTAAAATTAATGAAATCAATGCAGATGGATGGGGTGGGGGAAGGGCCAAGGCCTAGGACCCTGGCCAAATAATAAAGGAATGAATGAGAGAGAGACAAGACAACAACAATAATAGATGGGAAAAGAAGCTGTAAAGTAAAACAGACACAGGGCAGAGATAAGAATGAATGCACAAAAGAAAGAACAGGAGGACAGACAGACAAGGACTCACACAGACACCAGCTAGTCAGGAGCACAGCAGAGGATCCAGAGGATCTCACAACTGCAGCCAAAGAGACTTCTCCAGGCCAGAGGCTTGGTTTAAATAGATTTGAAACTCCCTCCTTTGGGAGCCCCCACCTTTGCACTCCCCCCACCCCGGCCAACAGGGTGTCAGCTCTCAAACAGTGGCACAGTCAACAGCCTACCAGAGCGCAAGACTCATTCTGGCCAAACGATCAATAGCACAGCCAATGCAAAGTCTGAAAATTAGGCTCACAAAATGGAGGCCAGGAGCAAAAGTGAAAAATGATCCACAAAATGGAGGACAGACACACACAAACTCTTAACAGACCCTAGGCACTCCATGGCACATCCAAACCAATTCGAACCGAACCGGTTCGAACTCGGACCAGAAGGGCAAAACCAGAGCCCTGTCTGTTCCGAGTTTGAACAGTTGAACCGAACCGGTTCGAATTCAAACCGGTTTAAAATCAGACTGGTTCGCACATCCCTACTTTAAAGACGTATTTGTTCACCCAGGCTTTTAATTAATATTGTTTTAATGGTTTTAATGTTGTTTTAAAATATTATTTTTTTAAAAAATAATTGTTGTAATGCCTTAAAGTTTTCGTTTTTGTTTTAACTAATGTTTTACTTTCTGTTTTTATTTTGTTGTAAACCGCCCAAAGACGTAAGTTTGGGGCAGTAGAAAAATATGTTAATAGATAGATAGATAGATAGATAGATAGATAGATAGATAGATATTCTGACCTGTCCATTCCATATTTTTGACTTTTTAATTTTTCTATTTTTTAAAAGTGATGAATGGATCACATGGGTGGATAAATGTGTCCATGTAAACATCCCAGAGCATACATGATATACTCCACAAAGTGCAGGGACCCACCAGAAGTCCAAGACCTGCTGCTGCCTCCACTACATCTTCAGCCTACTTGCCATGGGACAGAGCCAGCCAGGATTTAATCTCAGAGCCAGGAGTGCTAAAATGCTCAGAGTGGTGAAATGTACCAAATTGCAAAAAAAAACCCTGACTACTGAATATTTGTAACCTGGCCATGTGATTTCTCATTTCGAGAGTATAGTGCACCACACATATGTTGTACCAATGTAAAACTGCTGAAATGCAAAACTTCTGAAAGCAAATTACAGCACCACATTAAATATGTATTATGTTTTCTGTATACATGGCTGAATCTGTATGAGTTTGAGCTGCAAAAACAGAAGAGGTTGGAACATAGGAAGCTGCCATATACTGAGTCAGACCATTGGTCTATCTAGCTCAGTATTGTCTTCACAGACTGGCAGTGGCTTCTCCAAGATTGCAGGCAGGAATCTCTCTCAACCTTATCCTGGAGATGCCAGGGAGGGAACTTGAAATGTGCTCTTCCCAGCACAGCTCCATCCCCTGAGGGGAATATCTTACAGTGCTCACACTTCTAGTCTCCCATTCACATGCAACCATGGTGGACCCTGCTTAGCTAAGGAGACAAGTCATGCCAGCTACCACAAGACCAGCTCGCTTCTCCAAAACAGGTTCTGTTTTTCAGACAAGGGAGAAGGGGTTACTTTCGCAGTAGTGTATTGGAGGGGTGCAGTATAAATATTTTAATTAATCAATAAAATTATAGGATTAGATTGAATCACTTTCAGTTTGTGATTCATGAGGATGTGGACTGTACGTCCAACAACTTGTTCTCTTGACTCTTGTCCAACTTGGCTTATTTAATCTCGTAATTGTACTATCAGAGAGAGTCTAGTAAATATTATAAATGCTTATCTGAGGGAGGGCAGGATGCCTCCTTGTCTCAAGGAGGCTATTATTTGAACTTACTTGAGGAAACCTGCATTGGATCCCTCAGAGTTAGCGAATTACAGACCCGTTTCCAATCTTTCATGGTTGGGCAAAGTGATTGAGCAGGAGGTGGCCTCTCAGCTCTAGGTTGTTTTGGATGATACAGATTATCTAGAAACAATTCAGATTGGCTTTTGAGTGAACTATGGGCTTGAGACTGCTTTAGTTGGCCTGATGGATGATTTCCAACCAGGTATTGACAGAGGGAGAGTGATTCTGCTGATCCTTTTGAATCTTTGGCAGCTTTCAGAACCATCGATCATGGTATCCTTCTGGATTGCCTGAGTGGCACTGTTTTACAGTGGTTCTGTTCCTAACTCTCTGGCAGATTCCAGGTGGTGTTGCTTGGAGACTGTTAATCTGCAAAGTGAGAACTAACGTATGGAGTTCCAAAAGGCTCCACTGTCTCCAGTGCTCTTTAACATCTACATGAAACCGCTTGAAGAGATCATCAGGAGGTATGGTTCCTGTTATCAATATGCTGATGACACTCAAATTAGGGATGTGCGAACCAGCTCGAGGTCAAACCAGTTCACCATCAAACTGGGCTGGCTCGAGGTGGAGCTGAAATTCCCCAGACTGGCTTGGGGCAGGTATGGGGTTCTAAAAGCAACATTTTGTTTTTAAAAATCTTACTACTGGATCTGGCAGCCTCTGCAGGGTGCTGCCGTGGCTTCAGGGGATCTCCAAATGTTCCCACTCCCCCCAGTGGCCTCCCCCAGTCTTTTTTGGGCCATCTAGGCCAGTTTGGGGGCCTTTTTGGCCTTCTCCCTGCTTGCTGCGGACATTTTGAAGGACACTGTGCATGTGCATGGGCCATTTGCATGCCTGGGTCACAACATGGCCACTTGCATGCGTGGGTGATGATATGGATAAATAGATTTTGTTAGGGGTGTGCACAAAACTGGCTTGCCCAGTTCAGTTCGAGTCTGAATAACACTCAAACTGGACTGGGTATGTTTGGTTTTGCCACTAGGGGCATGCTATCATCTTCCGGATCAAAATGCAGAGAGTGACCTGGAGTTGGAGAAGCAGATGAGAGATATTGAAGAAAGACTGAGCTGTAACAATAGGTGACTTCAGCCAGAGAAAAAGTGGTCTTGGAATTAATCCTGAGTGGTGCCCAGGACATGGTGCGAGGTGTCAGAGTTGTACAACCACTGGGGAACAGTGACTATGGTGTGATCCAGTTTGGCTTATATGCCAATAGAGCATTGCCAAGGAAGACCAACACAGATGCGCTGGACTTCCAAAGACGAAATGTTTCAGAAATGTGGGGACTGATAAATAGAAAGATGAAAGGGAAAGTCAGGAGGGACAAAGCATTCCAGAAAGCATGCAACATATTTAAAACCACAATAATAAATATTGGGACAAAAATCCCCAACTTCACATATACACTGATGATGTCTGAGCTGTTGGTGACTGACCATGGGAAAGATCTTGGGGTTGTGGTGAACAGCTCATTGAAAATATCCATGCTAGGGATCATTAGGAAGGGGATTGAAAATAAAAATGCTAATATTATAATGTCCTTAAAGAAATCTATGGTGTGGCCATATCTGGAATACTGCATACAGGTCTGGTCACCATATCTTAAGGACATTGTAGAACTGGAAAACGTGCAGAAGAGGTCACCAAAGATGATCAGAGGCCCAAAGCACCCTCCTTATGAGGCAAGACTACAGCATCTAGGGCCTTTTAGTTTGGAAAAGAGATGACTATGGGGAAACTGATAGAGTTGTATAAAATTATGTATGGAGTAGAGACAGAGTGGACAGATAGAGATTTTTCTTTCTTTCTCACAGCTCTAGAACCAGGAGTCATCCCATGAAACTGAAGGTCATGTAGGAGTGACAAAAGGAAGTACTTTTTCGCACAGCACATAATCTCTAGAATTATCTGCCATGGAATGTGGTGATGGCCACTAGCTTGGATGGCTTTAAAAGGGGTTTAAACAAATTTAAGGAGGACATGTCTATCAGTGGCTACTACTCTACTGGCTTTAGGCCATCTCCAGGCTCAGATTCAAGATGCCTCTAAATACCAGTTGCAGGAGAACAACAGCAAGAGAGGGCATGCCCAACGGCACTCTTAAAATTGGACTTCCAGGATAAAGTCTGGTCCTCAGCACTGGGAGGGGGCCTTCAACGTCCTGGGGGGCCTCCCGAGAAGCCCTCCACTGCCCCCACCCCTGCTCCACCGCTGCACCAATCTTTCCTATTCTCGCCACCATGTGCATGGCTGGGGTGTGTGTGAAAGATGAGTGGGCCTCCCCTGTGGTGGTGGTGGTGGCGGCGGCTGGTGGGCCTGTCTGGGCTTGACTGAGCACAGGCAAGATGCTCCTGCACACATGCACTGTGCAAATCTCGAGCATCACAAGTCCATGATGTCATGGGCTTGCGACGCTCAAGACTCACATTGTGCAGGCACACGGGAGTGTCTCACACGGAGTGTGCGCAGGCACACGGGAGTGTCTCACTTGTGCTCAGTCAGGCCTGGACAGGCCCAGAAGCCACAGCTGCCATGGGGGAGGCCCACTAGGCTCTCACTCCCATCCCCCAGACCACGCACATGGTTGCAAAAATAAGAAAGATCGTCACAGCCGTAGGGGGTATGGGGGCAAAAATAAGAAAGTAGGGGGCAAAAATAAGAAAGATCGTCACAGCAGTAGGGGGTATGGGGGTCTGCTGGAAAGGGTCTCCCTGGACAGCTGGAGGCCCCCAAAGACAGCAGAGTGGTATGTGCATGCCTTGTGAAATGCAGGTTTCTTTTTCTTTAAAAAAAAATCCACGCCACTGGGCATGCCCTCACCTCTTTCCTGGGGGCTTTTCAAAGACATCTGGTGGGGCACTGTATGAAACAGGATGCTGGACTAGATGGGCCTTGGCCCTGATCCAACTGGGCTGTTCTTATGTTCTTATGAACTCATCACCAGAGCACTTGTTACTCCATTTAAAACATCTAATGAATAGGTCTGTTTCTTAACATTTTCTGCTTGAAATTATCTCTTATAATTAAGCTAAAATTGCAATCATATTTAAAGAAATGACTATTTGCATTTAAACAACTTTGTTTCAGAAAATTACATTTTGATGTTTTTTTTAAACCATTCTTGTATCATGTTCTACTCTAAAGATTATTATAGTGTATCTGATGAGATGAGATATCTCATCAAAAACTCACTGACATTTATTGAGCTGGAAAAATATTATTTGCTTTTAGCTGCCAATCAGAGTTTTGACTCCTACATTCAGTAGGGTTGCCATTTTCTCTTGGGAAAGCAAGATTTAAAAGCTGCATATTTAAAAGCTGCACATCAACAGAAACAGGACGAAGGGTAGTCAAGAGACACAGCCACCTGATTCGCAGCACACGTAGGGATGCAGTGAATGAGAATTTTAAGTGTTTTTATAAACACGTTTTTCATATTAGAAGTTCCTCCTTTGTGGCATTTCTTTGGGGGCCAGACTGAACTGGCCCGGTTCCGTTCGAGGCCAGTCCAGCCTCGAACCGAACCAGGCCAGACAGTTCCATGCATACCGCTAACAATAACCTCTTCGGGACACTAGCGGCATAAGGATTTATGTTAATAATAGGTCTTAGTCAGAATCAGTTAGAACCATTAAGTTGTTGTTGCAATCCTGGCACCTGTTTGTGTATGTTGTTCTCTCTCTCTCTCTCTCTCTTTCAGTAAGTGATGTTTTATTTTCTTTATAAATCGTTTGTTTTTGAACTCAACTTAATGTCTTAAGATAATCTCTTAGGCTAAGGTTCTTTACCACTGGAGCACACTCTGCTGTGTAAGGGTTTTAATGTTTCTCCTCATATTAATCAACAGGGTTATTGGCCCAGAGTTCTGACATTGTTTTGGGAGTTCTGAAGAAAATAATTAGCCTGGATAAGAAACAAGGTTTTCTCAAAGATGGAGACAGGACAAGTGCTACAGAGGATTGAGAAGTTACAAGGTCCAGATTTTGAGCTGTGGTCTTTCAAAACGGAGATGCTCCTAAAAAGCCACAGAACAGCAGGGTCTTACACACAGGGCACTCTGTCAGAAAAGGGGAAGAAAGACAAGCCTGGGGCAGTGCAGATGATAAAGCCACCAGAATAATTTGTTTATCAGTGAGTGACTCTATATTGGTGCATTTAAGAAATAAATAGCACAGAAAGGACATGTGAGAGACTCTAAAGAAGTTGTATTAAAGAAAGACACCTGTCTCCAAGGTGCATCACGTTATAAAGATGTGTAATAAGTAACTAAAGGAGGGACAAGATCTGCCTAAGCATGTAAATGAGATGGAGAGATACAGTTCAGATTGGATTGTTATTGAACAGTATTCCTGAGCCTTTTATAAATGTATTAGAAGCCAAAGATTTGATTTTGTAGTTTGTAATAAACTGCTGAGAAGACATCAATTTGTGTAGAGGCAATGGGCAGCAACTAAAATCAAGTGAAGAAAATGCTTTTAAAATTTATCAAAAGGACAACAAATGTTTTGTCTGGGAGAGTACCAGACATATGAAGGCTCAATGTCCTCCAAATCTGCAACTAAAAGGAGGTGATACGACATTTCAAGAGAAGTGAGTCACCTAAGCATACGAAGAAAAATGCATGGAAGCAAGGAGAGAATAAGTCTAAGAAACGTAAAATGTGTCGCTAAGACAGAGAAGAATGTAAGATCTAGTTCTACAAATTAATGCTGGATATGCATTGATTCAGGTGCAACCGGCAGTTTGATTAAAGAAAGAGAAAGCTTTACTAAGTTGGACCCAAATTTGTTGTAGTGGAAGCATATGTATGTTTGCTGAAGGCAGAGGTTCTGTAGTGCTACACTGCAAACCGCAAAAAGGAGAGGCAGTGAAACTGGTTATTTGGGATGCAGTTTGTTCCTTCACTTAAGTTCAGCCTGATGTTGGTTAAATATGCTACAAAGAAAGGTTATGAGGTGAAATTCAAAATATACATGTCCTTATCTGATTAGTAAAAAGAACCAAGTATTTGAAAAATACGAGAAGTCTGTTGCAAGAGTATGCCATAAGTTTGGAAGGAAGCCTCAAATCATGAGATCAGACAATGGTGGTGAATATACAGGAAATGAGACAACCAAATATCTGAAAAAGGGGGGTACAATGCCATATACTCCAGAACAAAAAGAAATAGATCAAGGCACAAGTGGTTTCAACTGCATTGCAAGGCAAAACTGTCATCCCAAATTGTAGACTTAGTTAGACAGGTGGACTTCTTTTGCTAGTAAATTGACATTCTGGGACATCCTTTAATTCATGGAATGTAACAGGCAAAATCTTCCAAATATTTTTAAATGAAGTTTATATATCCATCCTTCCTCCAAGATGGTGAGAACATTCACTGTTCTCTCTTTCCACCACCCCATTTTAGTAAATGATATATGGGTATAGGATACATCTTCATCCTATTCTGTAGCTCTTGTGTTGAACTGGCTTTGGCCCATTGCATATTAGAGTAAAATCATGCTTAAGTCCATGGTACTTAAGAGACCGCTTTCTTTGTCACGAACCCTGCCACCTACGGAGATCATTTGGGGAGCTCTGGTTATGGTTGCCACCGGCTCGTCTGTTGGCAACTCGAGGTCGGGCTTTCCCTGTGGCTGGCCCAGAATTTTGGGATGCACTTCCTGTCAAAATAAGAGCTTCTCCATCTCTGACTGCTTTTAAAAAGACACACCTGTTTTCTCTGGTTTTTAATAAAAATTAATTTTGAACTGTTTAATTGTTTTACTCTGTGAATTGTTTTTATTTTTTTAACACTGTGAAAGTTCTTTGTTTGTTTTTGTTTTTATATTGTAACTTGGATTGTGCACAATGCCTAGAGATGTATATATCAGATGGTATATAAATACGATAAATAAATAGAATTAATAAAAGTGGATATAATTTCTATTCTAGTGTGAATTCACTTCTGTGTCCCTTGGGATGTGAAAATGTGTGTGTGAGAGATTCTTCCTTATGTTGTTGCCAGTGAGGGATTGTTTTCCCTGGAAACAACTCCCTTTAATTCTAAATGTAAATTATAATCTGTGTTCTTTCTCAAAAGAAATGAACACTAGAGGGGTTTTTTTCATTCCATTTACTAGGGATGGTAAAAGTAAAAACACAGTAAAACAATACAACAATACTATATAATAATACTGTATACCAAATAATATATATATATACTTGAGAAATATTTTCCCAGGTTTCAAAGACATGAGGAAAATTATGAAAATTTAATACAGTCTGATTTTAATGCCTGAAAACAACACTCGGACCAGTTTGAGAGACTGCTATGAAGCAATTCAGATCTATGCTTTATAAGGCAAAGATTAAGTCTGGATAAGAAATGTCCTCCCAAGTAGCCATCTGGGAAGAAGACACTGATAGACATCATCTAATGGTGTTGCATGACATGAGTAAGGATAAACATGCGCTGGAGTGTGGTGGAAGTGGTTGACCACACATTTGCCTTTTCTAAGGCATTTATTCTCAAGGCAGAAAATGTATGACAGACACATCCATAATACTGCCAATTAGGTAGGGATATGCATGAGCTGGTTCGTGCATATCCTACTATTCTGGGAAGTGCCAAACCAGTTTGGTCACTGGCGTTTGAGCCGATTTGATGGGGCTGTCACCAGTTCCCTTAGGTAAGGAGCTCCTTACCTGCTCTTAAAGGAAACTGTTCCTTGCCACCCCGGTGGCTGCCCAAGCTGTCTGTACACATCTCTATTGCCAAAGTATCTATGTTCACCTCCAGTTGCTGTGGATTGGGTGCCAAACTGCAGAATCATCTCATATATTTAGAAAGTCCCTTTTTCAGTGTGAAGATAACAACACATCTTCCATGTGGTGTGACCTATGGATTAGGTAGCACTTGGTAAGACTAATTAAATGGTGGTGCTTATTAAATGAAGATGCATGGATGTTTCTCTGCACAGTATGTGAGCCCATTATTATTAATAAGATAATAACCAGATATCCATGGGTCCAGAGCCTAACAAGGTGCAAGGCCTCCTCCATGGAAGGAAATAGTGACTGGGCATGCCCGCTGCACACATTGCATGTCATGTACGTGACATGCGCACGTGACATGTGATGTGTGTGGCAGGCGCGCATATGGAGGTGAATGCACTCACAGTCAATACTTCCACATTTCCGGGCAACAACGGGGGAAGGGGTGGCAGGGAGGTACGCTGCCACCCCATGGATTTTGGACAAAAATGGAGCGCCGGCGGGGGAAAACCTGTGGGAGGGGTAAGTGCACCCTCCCCCGCCCTTAAAGAGCCACCCCTCGGCATTGAACTGGTGGAACCACCGGTTCTTTGAACTGGTTTGGAGGCCCATAAAGGGTCTCCGGACCGGTTCTGTGCACATCCCCAGTTGACAGATTTATAGTGCTTGGCTAATTGCCTCTTCCCTCAGCCAGCTGCTGTAAATTCAGTGTTTATCTGCATTCTCACTTCATCTCAAAGGCTGCAGCTGCGCATCATGCTGTAGCCGACGCTTGGTACGCCTTCATTCTTCGGGGGTTATCACTTGTACTTCTAGGAGCTCCGAGTTTGACTGCTGACCTTCCAGCCTGTCTGCTTCTGACAGCCCCTTGGGACCTGCAGCCTCAACTTGGGCTGCCTCAGCTTCTTTCTGCAGCCCGACAAACGAACTCTCCTCTTGCTCTGCTGGAGGGTTGCCAACTTCCTTCACTATCCAAGGGTAAGGGCATGACACCCTGCCACCTGGAAGTGCTTTTTACAGACGGAAACATGTTCCTGAGGCAGTGCAGTGACAGTGCAGGGATGCTATCACTACATCCTTTTGGTGCATATTGGCAGCATGAATCAGGATGTTGGCAATGATTATGAAAGTATGGAAGATCTTGCTTCCATACCCATGCAGTCATAGAATGTTGAAGTGGGCCATAAACCTATAAGACATTAGAAACTAGCTCTTGCCACCCATTTATGTGGGAAGATGAATGGGAATAACTCCACTGATGGTCAGTTCTCACTGCTAAATTCCTCCACCCAATAGCATATGTGTCTGTGAGTGGACATGGAAGAAAGTTAGTGTGGACTAGCAGCTATTTCTACAACTTCAGTTGCTAGGAAAAGTTGGCGTTTTAGAAGAATATTGGCAAAGACTTTTGTGATTTTTCCTGACATACGAAATGAAAGCATAGGTGCACACATATCCAATGTATTTTTCCCCCTTCAGGTATTATCAACTCCTGTTTCAGCTCTAATATAAATGGTCTCTGTTGGTAGGTAACCTCACAGTTGAGGGGAATTCAGCATTCAAACCTATCAATCTTTACTCAGGTAGCTTCCACATCTTCTAATACAAAAGTGTTTGGGGTGAAAGGCAGATTAAATTGGCGTGTGTGTTTCAGTGCTTGCAGTCCTCAGCTTCTTATCAGTACTAATAAATAAATGCAAATTGCAATTTCAAAATGCACTTCTTCAAAGACATGGGGGAAACTTGAAATTAATGGTACAACAATGAAATTATTGCTGTGTGGTATTGTAGGCCATACAGTAATGTCAACAGGCAATATCTTATATAGTATGAAGGATACAACTGGTACCAGAATGCAGCTGTACATATGCAAAGTTCATTCAAGACAATTGATTCAGCGGTGACTTTCTTAGAATGAAAGGTAATGACATTCTTTAGTTTTTTAAACATTTTCGGTTGACATCAGTGAAGAATACAATGGTTTACCAATTATCCTTTCAAAAGGAGGCTTATTCAAATTAAAATCATGATTACATATGCAACCATTTAAAGAGAAAAAGAGAATAGAATTTGGAATATGATTAGCATTCAGAGAAACTATTTTCTACTTTTGGTCTTTGTAAAAAAACTTCTGTTTTTATAGCTGTTTGGAGTCAGGATTAAAGTAATGACAAAAGGTTATTAAGTATCAGAACTGGTGGCATGCAAAACGTTATCTCTGCTAATTAAATTTGCACAGACTATCCCCCTCTTTTGATTATATGATAGTATTGAGTTATCAGATTGCTTTCTTTGTTACTTCAGATTAGGTATCTGGCAGACTAACTACTGTATACATATCTTATAAGAGAGACCATTACTTGTGAAGTGCATGCCCTCCAAGATTTCACAGATGAAAACAAGGACACACTTGTAACAGCCCTGTTTTCATAACAAGGATAACTTTCTGATTCTCTTTCCCACCTCCACATACTGTATGTTATTACACATTTCTGAAGACTATACTTCCGCTGCTATGCTATTTACAGTCATTATTTTAACATAGCCTATTTTCAATTGATTTAAAAGCAAAAATAACATGTGTTCTTGGGGGCAATTTGGTATCAAAACATACATTGTGGTTCAAAACAAACATTACCAGCTGCAGTGTGGCAGTTGCACAGCAGACTTGTGCACTGCATGGTGCCTTAGTGGACATGTGCATGATTTATAGATATGTGCAATAGAGACAAGATGTGTCCACTGCCACCTCCACTCAGAGATATAATTTCTGGACACATAGGAACATAGGAAGCTGCCTTATACCGAGTCAGACCATTGGTCCATCTAGCTCCATATTGCCTTCACAAACTGGCAGTGGCTTCTCCAAGGTTGCAGGCAGGAATCTCTCTCAGCCCTATCTTGAGGATGCCAGGAAGGAAACTTGGAACCTTCTGCATGCAAGTATACAAGTTCTCTTCCCAGAGCGGCCACATCTCCTAAGGGGAATAACTTACAGTGCTCACATATAGTCTCCCATTCTAATACAAACTAGGGTGGACCCTGCTTAGCAGAGGGGACAATTCATGTTTGCTATCACAAGACCAAGCCACCTAATGGTGCAGTGGGGAAATGCTTGACTAACAAGCAGAAGGTTGTCGGTTCGAATCCCCGCTGGTACTATATCAGGCAGCAGAAATATAGAAAGATGCTGAAAGGCATAATCTCATATTGCACGGGAGAAGGCAATGGTAAACCCCTCTTGTATTCTATCAAAAGAAAACCACAGGGCTCTGTGGGCGCCAGGAGTCGAAATCGACTTGATGGCACACTTTACCTTTATCACAAAATCAGCTCTCAGAACAGGGAACTATTCACCTTGGGAAGGGAGCTGAACTTTGAAGAATGACAATTCCAACAGATAAGAGGCAAAATAGGTACAGAAATTTAACAGTGACAAATATCAGACAATAGGAGAGTTGAAGCCCATGAAAGTGTGTAGTTGTCTGCATTTGATTGTGGCAGATGTATATCATGTTCATGTAACAGGCATAAGTAGCATGTGCAATGTAGGCAAACAAACACTGGACTTCATAAGCAAAGAACCAGCCCATATCAAAATATATTGCAATTATTGACTCTCCCTTCATAATCTATGAATGAGGAATGAAGAAGTACAAGCTTGGCCAACTCTTGCCTGTAGTCTCTGTGCTAAAAGAGAGAAGATGCCTATTTCCATAGTTTAGTAGAATAATGTCTATCCATTCATGGACAGCCTTTGATTAGGAGAGTCTTTTAAAAGGGTTGGTTCCTGAAGTGTGGTGATAGTGTTAAATTGAACAGTAAATCTTTTACTTGGCAATCATCCTTTCAGGGCAACCCACAATTTAGTTTCCATTAGACTTTATTTGTCGACCAGCCTAGAATTGGAGAAATATTGTGAAATTTTATTGTGGCATTCCTATGCCTGTTTTTTTCCACAAATCTAAACTGTAAGAAAATAAAACTGAAGGCCTTCCATACCCTGCCATTAGCCACATGTATCAAACTGAAATGTCTGTATATGAAAATAAGCTGTTTACTGCTGTTCCTCAGAGAAGTCACTGAAATCTATTTTGTGCCAGAATGAGCACAAAAATGGCAGAAACATGAGCAGAATATCACAGAATGAGAAAACGATTTGTGCATTTTGAGACACAGTCTTCTCTTCCAACTGTGACTTGAGAGGAAAAAAACAACATGAAAACAATCTGCTTGGGTTTTAAGAATATGTTTGTGTGTGCTTCCCACTTCCCTGGGCTGTGGAGCACTACTTGGATTCTGAAGGTCTGTGGTGTCTTTGTAATCCTTGTGACAACAAAACATGTAACAGATACACAAGTTCTGCATTAGGTGGAGTTGAAATAGCAGTGCACTCCTACAAACAGCAATAGGTTGAAATTCAAGGGGATCAAGTAGAGGAAAACTGAATGAGGTTGGATCTGTACTCTGGATTTCAGGAAAGCTTTTTTTTAATGAGCTCAGAGAAGAATTAGGTTGGATCCAATGGCCCAAAATCCTAAAGGAAAAGCATCAGAATTTCCCATCCCTCTCTGATTCTTTTCTTCTTTAGGATGAAGGAATCAAAGAGAGATGGGAGATTCTTAAAAGGGAAATACTGAAGCCAGAGTTGATAATGATTCCCATGGGAAGATAACACAGGAGACTTCTAAAGAGAGTGGTGCAGATGTGGAGAGCTTTCTGATCAGCTGAAAGCAAAAGATATGGAACGAGGGACATATAGACCATTAGAATGGTCCGCCCAAAGAGGTTATTGGATCCAGTAAGATTCCAAGAAGCCTTGGAGGGATTTAATGTTGGCTTTGCTGGTGATCCTGTTGATGCCCTGGTTGAGAATTGGAACAACTTGCTCACCAGGGCAGTAGACACGATTGTTCCCAAACGTCCCCTCCGACCCGCTTCGAATTTGGCCCCATGGTATACGAAAGATCTACAGGGGCTAAAGCGGCAAGGCCACTTGACTAGAGCACAAGTGGAGGAAGACTCGACTCGAATCTGACAGATTGCGACATAGAGCACATTTAAAGATCTATGCTCAGGCAATACGTGCAGCAAAGAGGCGGTTCTTTTCTGCCTGTATTGCCTCTGCGAGTTCATGTCCAGCGGAGTTCTTCAGGGTTGTGAGGGGATTAGTATCTGCCCCCCCTTCCTTGAACCAGAATTCGGAGTCATCAGTTACCCGCTGTGATGTGTTTAAAGAGTTTTTCGCAGATAAAATCTCTCGGATTTGGGCCGACCTAGATGGAGACTCCACAATTAATTTGATGTCTGAGCTTGAGGTGTCCAACGACTCCTCTTATGAGATTCGAATGGATCGGTTTCAGTTTGTGACTTCTGAGGATGTGGACAAGCTTCTTGGAGCGGTGAGGCCTACCACTTGTTCTCTTGACTCTTGCCCAACATGGCTTGTTCTATCTAGCAGGGAGGTTTTTGTAAACAGCCTGGTGGAAATAATAAATGCTTCTCTGAGGGAGGGCAGGATGCCTCCTTGTCTTAAGGAGGCAATCATTAGACCTCTTCTAAAGAAGCCTGCATTAGATCCCTCAGAGCTGAGCAATTATAGGCCTGTTTCCAACCTCCCATGGCTGGGCAAGGTAATTGAGAGGGTGGTGGCCTCTCAGCTCCAGACAGTCTTGGAGGAAACTGATTATCTAGACCCATTTCAAACTGGTTTTCGGGCAGGCTATGGGGTGGAGACTGCTTTGGTCGGCCTGATGGATGATCTCCAATTGGCAATTGACAGAGGAAGTGTGACTCTGTTGGTCCTTTTGGATATCTCGGTGGCTTTCGATACTATTGACCATAGATTACATATGGTGTCGATTGGAGACTGTTGCTCTTCAAAATCTGAGCTTAAGTATGGTGTCCCTCAAGGCTCTGTACTCTCTCCAATGCTTTTTAATATCTACATGAAACCGCTGGGAGAGATCATCAGGGGATTTGGAGCTGGGTGTTACCAGTACGCTGATGACACCCAGATCTACTTCTCCATGTCAACTTCTTCAGGAGCTGCCATATCCTCCCTAAATGCCTGCCTGGAAGCAGAAATGGTCTGGATGAGGGAGAATAACTGAAGCTGAATCCAGATAAGACTGAGATACTTATTGTGCGGGGCCAGAACTCTAGAGATGATTTTGATCTGCCTGTTCTAGATGGGGTCACACTTCCCCAACAGGAACAGGTTTGCAGTCTGGGAGTACTTCTGGATTCACACTTCTCCCTGGTTTCTTAGGTTGAGGTGGTGGCCAGGGGTGCTTTCTATCAGCTCCAGCTGGTAAGCTAGCTGCGCCCGTTTCTTGAGATCAATGACCTCAAAACTGTGGTACATCTGTTGGTAACCTCCAGACTGGACTTTTGTAATGTGCTCTATGTGGGGCTGCCTTTGTATGTAGTCCGGAAACTTCAGTTGGTTCAGAACGCGGCAGCCAGGATGGTCTCTGGGTCATCTCGGAGAGACCATGTTACTCCTTTACTGATAGAGTTTACACTGTCTGCCAATAGGTTCTCATAAAAAATACAAAGTGCTAGTTATAGCCCTGAACGGCTTAGGCCCTGGGTATCTAAGAGAGCGTCTTCTGCTGCACTTGCAGAAATAACAACCAATAATTTTCAAGAAACAAACCAACTAATGTACAGTGCAGCACCAATAACAACACAAGAGCTCAGATATAAGATCAGTGGACCTGTAAAAAAAGAAAGTAGTACATCACCTAAATTGAAGATTAGATTAGAAAATAAAATCGCCAGGCTTAGATCAGATGCTATTAAATTGAAAGATATGAAAGACAAGAAACTGAAGAATGAAAACACCAAACAGTATCTGAGCCAAAAATACCACCTAGATTCAAGAAAAATTAGAGAAGTCCTGGAAATAATAAAGCAGCAAATATTAGCGGTGTCAAAGAAGATTAGCAGATACGAAGCCAGAATTACACAACACATGCAGAATCTCCAATTCCAATCTAATCAGAGACGTTTCTACCAAAGCATAGAAGGAGAAACTGCAAGAAACATAGAAACACCAAATAAAGAAGAAACAGTGCAATTCTGGGGAAAATTATGGGACAATCCAACAGATTATAATAAAAAAGCAGGCTGGATGAAAGAGATCGAAAAATGTAACCAACAAATGCAAGATCTAATAATAACAACACCAGAATTAATAAGTGAAAGAGCAAAGAAAATTAAAAATTGGACTGCGCCAGGCAACGATGAACTGCATGGCTTTTGGCTTAAACACCTAACAAGCGTACATAAACAACTATCAAAACAGTTCAATCACATTTTGCAAGGAGGTGATATTGAACAATGGCTAACAACTGGGAAAACTCATCTCATAATGAAAGACCCAGCAAAAGGTGCAGTTCCAAGTAATTATAGACCAATAACCTGCCTGCCAACCATGTTCAAATTATTAACTGGAATAATAGCAGATGAAGTAATGCAACACTTATTAACTAAAAAAACAGCTTCCAGTTGAACAGAAAGGAAATTGCGCGAACACCAGAGGCACAAAAGACCCGCTGCTGATTGACAAAATGATTTTAGAAAATTGCAGGAGAAGAAAAACAAATCTAAGTGTTGCATGGATTGACTACAAGAAAGCCTACGACTCATTGCCTCACACATGGATACTAAAATGTTTAGAAACAACTGGTGTCAGCAAAAACATTCAGATATTTATTTAAAAAAGCAATGAGCATGTAGAGTACACAGTTAACAATCAATGGCGAGACACTTGGACAGATTAGCATTAGAAGAAGTATTTTCCTAGGGGACTCAATATCCCCTCTGTTGTTTGTAATCGCCATGACTCCACTTTCACAAATACTAAACAGAATAGGCCTCGGATTCCAAACATCTAAAACATCAAGTAAAATATACCACCTGCTGTACATGGATGATCTGAAGTTGTATGGAAAGTCCCAGTCAGAAATCAAATCACTGCTAAACACTGTCCTTATATTCAGTAGCGATATAGCAATGGAGATTGGAGTTGGACTAGATAAGTGTGCTGCATTAATAATGGACAGAGGGAAAATAACAAAAACAGAAGGAATAGAACTGCCCAATGGAAGCAACATCAAGAACCTGGAGAGAAAGAACATTACAAATACTTGGGCATTCTCCAGGCTTATAACATCGCACACACTGAAGTTAAAAGAAAAATTGGAAGTGAATACATCAGGAGAGTTAGAAAAATCCTCAAGTCCAAACTCAATGGCGGGAACACCATACAAGCCATAAACACCTGGGCTATACCTGTTATCAGATACACTGCGGGAATAATAGACTGGACCCAGGCAGAGCTAGAGACGCTAGATCGTAAGACCAGGAAAATCATGACCATCAATCATGCTCTACACCCCCACATTGATGTAGATATGCTATACCTCCCTTGCAGCTCAGGTGGAAGAGGAATGCTGCAAGTCCATCAAACAGTAGAGGAGGAGAAAAGAGGCCTTGAAGAATATATCAAGGACAGTGAAGAAGATGCACTTCAAATGGTCAATAACGAGAAACTATTCAACACCAATTAAACAAAGCAGGCCTACAAGAAAGAACAAGTCAGGAACCAAGCAGAAAAATGGAAAAAATAAGCCACTGCATGGTCAATATTTGCACAATATAAGTGGAAAATCAGACATCACCAAGACCTGGCAATGGCTTAAGAATGGCAACTTGAAGAAAGAAACAGAGGGTTTAATACTGGCTGCACAAGAACAGGCACTAAGAACAAATGCAAT
This sequence comes from Hemicordylus capensis, assembly GCF_027244095.1. Lineage (NCBI taxonomy): Eukaryota > Metazoa > Chordata > Lepidosauria > Squamata > Cordylidae > Hemicordylus > Hemicordylus capensis. The sequence continues at coordinate 174,813,225 of NC_069657.1, forward strand.
AAGAGCAAAAGTTGAAAATCCACAACAAACAGCAAGTGCCGCCTTTGTAAAGAAGCAGATGAAACCGTGGATCACCTAATCAGCTGTTGTAAAAAGATTGCACAGACTGACTACAAACAAAGGCATGACAAGGTAGCAGGGATGATACACTGGAACATCTGCAAAAAATACAAGCTACCTGTAGCCAAAGATTGGTGGGACCATAAAATTGAAAAAGTTGAAGAAAATGAAGATGCAAAAATATTACGGACTTCCAACTACAAACAGACAAACATCTGCCACACAATACACCAGATATAACTGTAGTTGAGAAGAAAGAAAAACAAGTCAAAATAACCGACATAGCAATACCAGGGGACAGCAGAACAGAAGAACAATAGAAAAAAATCACAAAATACAAGATCTACAAATTGAAATTGAAAGGCTGTGGCAGAAGAAGACCAAAATAATCCCAGTGGTAATTGGCGCCCTAGGTGCAATCCCAAAACAACTTGAAGAGCACCTCAACACCATAGGGGCCACAGAAATCACCATCAGCCAATTACAAAAAACAACTTTACTGGGAACAGCCTATATTCTGCGACAATATCTATAATAACAGCATCAACATTGATAATAAAATCCAGCCATCCCAGGTCCTTGGGAAGGACTCGATGTCTGGATAAAACAAACCAGCCAATAACACCTATCTGACTGTGTAAATAAATAAATAAATAAATAACCAAGGAAGTGTACAAAAGAGTGGCCTAAACCTATAGGAATGGTATCAGGATAGCTAAGACTCAGAATGAGTTGAGGCCTGTGGCGGATGTAAACAGCAACAAAAGGTGCGGGTAGTGCTGGTGGTTTATGGATCTATCCAAAACAACGTGAAGATCAAGGAATTGAAAGGTCTGTTGTTTAGAGAAGATGGTAAAATGGTAACAGGTGACAGAAAGAAAACAGAGGTGCTTGATCCTATTTTGCATCTGTCTTTTCCCACAAGGAAAATATAGCTCAGCTGAGCACCAGATGCACACAATAAGAAAAGAGGGTATTGTGTTTCAAGATAGGTAAAGAGATAGATTTAATGAACTTAAGCCTCCAGGTCCACATCACAGGGTGCTTAGGGAGATTGCAGACACGATCTCAGAGATGTTACCTGTAATTTTTGAGAACTCCTGGAAAACAGGTAATGTGCCAGAATACTAGAGATGAGGAAATATTGCCCAATCTCTAAAGGGGGGGGGGGAGGAGCCAGGAAGCCACAATAGCTTGACATTGGTACTTGGCAAAATCCTAGAATAAATGATCTATGAACACTTAGAAAAGAATGTGGTGATTAGTAGGAACCAACCTGGGTTTGCAAAGAACAAGTCATCAAAGCACAAGACTAATACCCTACAGTAGATTATGGCTCCACGTCAACCTGAGGACGGTATCAAATGGAATGCAACAGGGCTCTTTGCTGTCCGACATCATTATAAATGCCTTGGAAGACTGAAGAGAATGGATTCTTATCAAATAAAGATTCAGAGTAATCTATACTGGCTCAGTTCAACAGAGACAAATGTAAAGTTTTCTGTTTAGGGTAAGAACAAGCAAATGCATAATTATACATTGTGCTTTGTGCAGTGCTAGCTATCCTTCTTTAGAGATGTTTTTAAAAGAAGGTGGTTCATGTTTTTAAAAGAAGGCTCAGTGATTACTTGACAGTCTCCTGGTTTGAGAGCAGTACATGTGAAAGTGTCTTAGTAGGCCACAAACTGAACATGAGCAAGCCGTATGATGTAGCTCCTTAAAAAGTGAATGCAATTATATACTGCATCAACGATCTAAACAGTGGCCCAGTACATATGTAATGGGAAACTGGAGGTCTCGGTACCTCAGGTTTCCAAACCTGGAAGTTTGAACCGGGGAATTACATTAAACGCACCCCCCCAAGGATCTGCGGTTGCCCTCCCCAAACTACATGGTGAGAGTTCTAGAAACCAAGTCTTATGAAGAACTTTAAAGAGCTCGGTATGTTTGCCCTGGAGACTAAGTGGTGATATGAAAGCTGTCTTCAAATATCTGAAGGGCTGTCACACAGGACCATACATGTTTTCTGTTGCTCTTGAGGGAAGGCCTAGAATCAATAGATTGAAAATATGAGGATGCAGATAGGGAGGCTATTCACACGATGGGACGAAATCAGGCTAGCCTCCGCTAGCACCATGGAAACCACCGGGCTTGGCTGCGAGCCCGGTGGTACCTGAGTGGGTAAACTGCTCAAGTAGCCCGCCCTTAAACCGGGTTTGTGGAGTGAGCGGTCCGCAAACCTGTTTTTTGGGATCGTGAGTAGCTGTGGCATGGCTCTGTGTTGTGGCTACTCATGAGTAGACCCCTGGCGGGAGGCTGAAAAGCAGCCTCCCAGCTCGGGGTTCTCTCCAGTATGCCCTGTACACTCACGCAGGGCATACTGGAGCTTCCAGGGGCTGCGTGGCCCCCAAATTCCCCAGCCCCTGCAGGCTCCGTCATGGAGCTGGCAGTTCTGTGGGCGGCCGATCCAGTCGCCCAGGGCTCCCACCCTGCTCGTCTGCAGGGACTCCCCGCAAAACCAGCAAAAGCGGGTCTCACTGATCGTGAAACCTGCCTCTTAGTCTAGACATTAAGAAGAATTCCCTAACTGAATGAGCTGTTCAACAGTTGAACAATCTGCCTTGTGCAGTGGTGGCTCTTCTTCTCTAGGGCTGGGCAGCTATCTGTCAGGGATGCTATAGCAGATTCCTGCACTGAAGGAGACTGGACTAGAAGCCAATTCTAAAATTCTATGTTTCTATGCTTCTAGGTTACATTAGTTTCTCCAGTGAAAAACACCTGCAGCCAAAGGTGAACTCCATTCCAGCTTCCATTCCAGTTTTTAGCTTCCATTCCAGTTTCTGTCCCACTGATTCAGCCTCGTCTCACTCAGAATGTCCTTGGTATTTCTTTTTGCTGAGCAAACATACAGCCCTGGACAGTAGTGGGAGGAGGGTTAAGGATGTCTCACCAACTATACACTCTCACATCAGCTTCTACCATCAGGAATCACATGCCATTTTACAAGACTTCTTCCCCCCTCTCACAAACATACTTCTTCAATTCAAGATGCTTTAGGGCTGTTAATGGCCCATTCAGAAACATCATTTGCCATCCTACACATTTGGCCAGCAGTCTGCCAGAAAAAGCAAAGAAGGCATTACTTAATCTGTAACAATTTCAAGCCATTGTTATACAGAAAGGAATAGGAAATATGTGAGATAGAAGAATCAAAAACCAGAGACACCAAGGCAGAATGAGACTTTGGGATGAGGCAAAAGGAGTCGGGTTTATTTGTCCACCAAAGTGGAAGTACGTGACAACTAGCAATTTGTCTCTCTGTTGCTAGAGTTTAAATTTTTTAGAAACAGGAATACTTCATGGCATCATGAAGAGCTCCTATTGGAAACCTGTGGTTATGGGTACACGTAGGAAAAGAGACCAAAGTAACCGAATTTATTCCTTTTTCATGCTCAACTGATCTTTCTTTTGGACGTTTGTTGGAACAACCATTTTCTCACTTTGTAACCAAGAGTAAGAATGTGTTCCTTTTCATTTTAGATCCCTGTCCATGAGAAATAACAGCTAAATTCAGACATAGCATGAAACCGGAGTTAAACATGGCAGAGGTTGGAACTCCATTACATCTGAATTCGTGAAACCACAGTTTCGAGCTGAAAGCAACCTGCAGTTTGCCTTGCCAAACTCCAATTTGAACCTTCAGTTTGCACAAAGGTTTGCCACTGGGTCCTCCACTTTGGCCGCTGAAGTGTTATGTACAATCTTGGATGCCACCATAACTGCGGTTTACTGCTGATTTTCAAACCACAATCATAGAGGCAGTGGCACCGACACACCCTGGATTGCAGCCGCTCCATGGTTGCAGAAATTCTTTCCGGACGCCTCTCTGAGCACCAGCCCCTCTCTTCCTGTCAACTACCCAGCTATGGAGCTGCCTGGCAACAGGGACACCACCATGTCCCATACAAGATTTGTCAAGCCTCTCAAGTGGCACAGTCACACAGGGGCATTCCCTATTTCTACTCTGTCCCATGCTTCCCCCTGCTGGGCAAGTAGGAGGGGAAGGGGACAGGATGACACGACAGGCACTAAGTGCTTTGCTCCCTGAGGAGGAAGCAGTAATTATGTATGTTCACAAGCACAAACACTCCAGGTGGCAACATAAGCAGGTCACTCCATCACAGCGCCGAGAGAGAAACAAATGGCTGTGTGTGTGTGCCCAGGGTTGGGTTAAAAAGGCAGCACCAACCAGGAATTCTCAAACAGCCAAGTTCTTTTTTCCCCACAGAAAGATTGAGCAATGGTGGCCCAGCCCCTTCCCTTTTGGGGTTTGTGGTCCCTAGGCTTTCTCATGGGAAGGGCCAGTCACCAGGTCAGCAGTGCTCCAGTCAAAGAAGCACATTTTTACATATGTGATGATGATGGTGGATGTCGACCCGAGGTGGACCACACTTGCTCAGGAGAGTGCCAGCAAGCTGCCAGTGGAGTAGGAGTTTTGTTTGGTCTGCATGGAATGCTTTGATGGGGTGATCCCTCACAACACCATCCTAGGTCACGGCAGGACAGACCCCTCAGAATCCTTGCCCTCCCTCATATACATATCCCCACCTAGGAAATCTTAATGTCCCCTTCCCTTTCTTGAATAACAGGGAAATACTGTCCCCTCTGATCTGCCTCCAAATTATTCTTGTGTGGGACTGTTTGCGTTCAGGGATCTTTGGGGTGTGGTAATGCCATCATTGTCAGAAGAAGCACTTGCATGGCATAGCATTCACAGGGATTCAAATGCCATTTTCAGGCCAAATGTGAGTGGAGCACTCTGAAAAAGCACAATTGTGCTGATGCTTTGGCCCACAGTCTGGCTGTGGAGCTTGTTGGGATCAGCCTTGGTGGCCGAGCAGCAGGAAGTGGCTACCCTCTCCTGGAACTGGAGATTGGTGGGCCACAGTTTGAACATCTGCGGTGTGATTTATAGTTTAGAATTGAAACCGCAGGTTCACCAACCTTTGGTTTTGTGCTATGTCTGAATTCGGCCAACATCTTGTAGACAGACTATAGCATTAGTCAAACAGTAAGTGTTTTGTTTGTTTGCACTTTTTAAACAAAGCAACCCAACAGGTATTATGCCAACTGGGACATAACTGGGTGAAAATATTATTGCCATGAAAATAGTTGGAAGGACAGCAGTTAAATGTCATGAGCCAAATTTTTTTTTACTTGGAAGTAAGTTCTTCTGTGTTTAATGGGCCAAACACATGTATATTTGCCAGTTGGATCTAAAAGATTAAATCCATTTGGAATTTACAAGAAGCCCAAAGCACACTTTGGGCTTAACAAGATTTATAAGTCTTTAAAGTTAATTATATTAAAATTGCACTTCTATCTGCAAGCATGCTCCTAAGTCTCCGTTCTTTCCTCTTCCTGAATTGCTTCATCTGCTGAAGCAGGAAAGGAAGTGTTATGAATCTTGAGTGGAATAACTGGCTAATGTCTGGACCAAGTGTGAATTGACATCTGGCAGAAAGGCCCCCAAATGCTCTTTCCTTTGGAATTAATGGCCTTTATAGTACCAGTAACCAGAACACCAGTTTTGTCTATCTACCCGCATCTATCTGCATGATTATTTTCATTTGAAAATGTATTTTATTGTGACTGTAGGGATAGGCTGCAGCTAAAAAGAGGAAGGAACCTATGGTAGGGAAGGATACAAAAAGGTAGACAGAAGCAAAGTAGCTGAGGGAAGCAAGGATGAGGAAAGTGGCCTAGGAAATGAGATGTGTGACACAGGACTAGGGATGCCATATTCAAGCTCACCAAATCCAGACACCATAATTCACAGGTTATCCAAATTAGCTTGCAAATAATTTGCATATTATGCAAATTAACAGATGCACTGTCCAGTTGACTTCTATTTGCCCTGGATATCTACCAATAGTTTTTTAAAAAACAGAAAACCAAAATAATATCCATAGAAAAAACAGAACTAAGTTTGAGACATTAATAGCAGCAATACCGTAGATATTGCTGCTCAAATAGAACTTGAGATATTAATAGCAGCAGGGAGAGCATCCTCTCTTCAGTCAGTGCGACTGAAGAGAGGAGGGGGAACTGTCCTTCTTGCTTGAAGGACAGGCTACACAGCCAACCACGCAGGGAGAAAGGGAGTAGCTACCTCCCTCAACTCCAGTCCAGCCTGATGCAGCCTCTAATGCTGCATTCGGACTCAATAGAGGCCCAGTGGACCCTTGGTTCAGAGTTGTAAAACTCTCTACAAACCGAGGGTTCAAATTGGAGTCTCTGGAGCAAAACCTTGGGTCGCAGAAGGGTCAGGACTGGAGTTGCACTTGTTTGGACGTAATGGTAAGGAAACTTCAGGCTCCTGCAACTCCAGTTGCCCGTTACATGCACATGTGGCCATTGTGTGAAACTCTCCCAGATAGCCTCCTGTGCTTCACCTGCCTTGCTCTAAGTCCAGCAGTTGAACAGAACAGTGACTGCATGTCTGCTCCTTAATTCCACTTCTACAAGGCTTAAAGTTTAGCTTTTATTAAAGCTGGGAATCCCGGCAAGCTAATGGGCTAAGTAGGCACTGAGGAACCTGCTTAAAATCTGTTAAATACCCCCAAATCTGGGGGAGACGGCATCTTTACCCAGGGCTCAGGGAATAGAAGCTGGAACAGGACCTGCTGAGGGTTCTAGTAAAGAAGGAAAAGGAAAGGACCACCCGAACGGTTTATGGAGGTTGTAGAGGTTTGAGGGATCTAAGCATATGAGGTAGTGGATGGGTGCAAGGAGGATGTGCAGGGATAAATGAATAAAACAAGTGGCATGGCAAAGCAAGCCACAACCTTTCAATGACAGGCAAGAAACAATGACTTTCCTGATCTGAGTTGGTCGGACTCCGAGTTCCTGCTCTGAGCAGGGGTTGGATTGGAACTCTTCCAGGTTCCATTAAAACATTCTATGATGATCGGAGATACCCATTCATTCAATGTGAGCTCATCTTTTATACATATTCTCACCATCCGTGCTCGTCTTTCTAGGTTTTTAAACAATATATTATACCATACAGTTAGAATAGCCTCACACTTCTATCCTTCCTGTACACAGCAATGCCTGCTTAGGTTTAGAAAAATGTTCTAATTATGCTCACGGGGGTTGGGGAATTCCAGTGCTGGCGACTGAATGTTCCAGAATACTTCTTTTTTGCATTTGGTGAGACTGCCGTGGAGAAACTATATGTCATGTGATTGTCACAAGTAAAAAAAATATCACTCATGGAGTTCTTTACTTGGACATGCCAACTTGTATGCCAGGTATGTGCAAGAATAACTGTTTTCATTTCTGGAATGAATTTGTTCCCAAAAATCCTCCCCAAAAATGTTGATGGGGCATAGTCTTTTAAGATCTTATAAGCAGCGCTCAACTACAAGTGAATCATTCCATTTCAGCTTTATTACAGCTTTTTTCCTGCTCTTCTGCATGAAGAAGACCTCAACATTCTAGGCTCATATGGAGCCCAAAACGAGTAATTCAGTATGTCTTCATTTAGTTATCGGGATGCCAATTTGTTTCCTACAAATATATGCTGTAAGTTAAAGGAATTTATATCGTATTTGCCAGACATTCTAGTAACTTCCCATTACTTACCAAGGTCAAGTCCATTTCATCTGGCTGAATCTCAACAGGCACCCATGCGCTGCTAAGAGTCTTTCCTAGATGGACTAATCATTTAAAGTTCAAGGAGACCAAATCCCATTACTGTATGAATCTAGCTTTGCTAAGAGAGAAATTTCAGTTGCTTTGTCCCTTTGTGCTTTGTCATGAGCATTGTTTTCAGGTTTAGACAGAAATAAGCCATCCACAGCCTTTTCCTCACAGATGACAAAATAATCCTATGTCTGATCTGGACACTTCAAACTGCAAATGGGAATTCATATAACTGAATGCTCTAATATTCCTACACACACACACACACAAAAAAACCCCCTCAAAAAACCTGCACATGGAGAGGATGCTTCTAGATTAGTCTACTCTCTGTGTGTATATATTCAATTCTGTAAATCTCTGCCTGCAGCCATAGAATGATTTTTCTAATTGCTCAAGCAAATAGACACTGGCATGCGTCATCTAGGCCTACAATTAAACAATCTTATATCAATACCAGATCTATTTTATTTTATTTTATTTTATTTTATTTTATTTTAAAGCATTTCTACTCCACCTTTAGGTATTTTCAAGCTGGCATGCAAGGCTGATAAAACAACAAAATAGGACAAGTTAATTACAAAGATGAAACAATAGAACAGCTGAGAGCAGGTATAAAGCAAAGCCATCAGCAGAAATAGAAACAGCATAATCCCAAAGGCAAATTCAAATCATTTCTACCTGATGCTAAAACAGAAACAGAAAAGAATAGGTGAACAATAGCCTGGGGAGAGGCATTCCAAGGGATGCTGTCACTCAGGAGGCCCACTCCTTGCTTTCCAGAAGCTAACTTCTATGGTGACGGGGAGGGCAGGCAGTAGGAAAAGATCATCTCCAAATTATCTCAAAGAATGAATAGGTTCGTATGTTGAGAAAGTTGTCTTCGAGATACTGTGAGACTTGTTTAGAGAAACGACCTTTATTAATTACCTGCAGGGCTGGCCCATCTAGTAGGCAGACCTAGGTGGCTGCTAGGGTACCAATTCATTGGGGGCACTGAAACTCCCTGGGCAGAAGTCAACTGATCAAGGCCTGCCTCCTAACTGGTCTCTGGCTTGCTTAGCTCCTCGTCCTCCTCTCTCAGTACACTCTGTCCCTGTCCACTCCCTGCCTTACTGCTGTGGCTGCTCAGGCAGGAGCCTCCATCCTGGTTTCTCATGTGCCCGGACCCAAAACAGAAAGAAAGTGTTGCACATTATGGTTGGCCTCGTTACAGTTGGGCCTATTTGGTTGCAGAGGGAAGCTCCTCACAGCACCATTAAAAGCTGCCTCTCAGGGAGACAGAGAGGTTAGTTGGCCTTTGGGTTTCAGACCCTGCACTGCTGAGGTGAGGGGGGTGGCAGCAATAGATGAAGGGCAGGCATTGGGCAAACTCTGAATTCATCAACTCTTTTCCCTCTCTCAATGTATCCCCAAACCAGCATAAGGCTAATCATTTGGTGGTCATCTGACACGGCAAATGAGCAGCCTGCACGGCACAAGTTAAAGTCGGGGCTCTGCACTTCTCAGTTTTGCATGCATAAGGCATGGTTTTAATCGATTTGTAGGTAGGGCTGGCAAAACCTTCTGTCAGAAACTCTGGAGAGCCATTGCTAATCAGTGTAGAGTATACATAGCTAGATGGCTCAATAGTCTGACTCAGTGTAGAGTACCTTTGTATATGTATCTGAAAAGGCCAAACTACATTTGATTTGAGAGAAGAAGGTGGAATGTAGAACATTTGTTGAACTTTATTACAGGCCAGATATTGACTATTCATCTGAGACCAACTCTGCCATATATGCTACACAGCAGTGGCAATCCTTCCATGAGGCAAGGGGAGCATGGGCGGAACTGGGGTGGGCAGCCAGGGCACGTGCCCTAGGCACCACTGAGGGAGGGGCGCCACGCCCGTGCCTGCCACCCCCACCCCATTGCCCACCTGCCCAGCCCCAGAGCCCCTCAGCCACTTGCCATCCTGCTTGACTTCTGCGAGGCCTAGGATCGGCTGCCGGTGGGGCCTGAAAACTGCAGAGCAGCAATTCTCTCCCCGCCTCTCAGCTGATCAGCGGGTGGGCAGGGCTTACAGAGAGGCCTCTGTGTAGGCCCCCCTGAAGCCTGAACTCGGCAGGCCCCAAAGAAGCCAGGAAGAAGAAGGCGGGCAGAGTTCTCTGCAGCAGCAAGACCCTCTGCCCAGACCATCCAGCACAGACTGAGAAGTCTGAATATTTAATTTAAAACAGAGTGGAAACTTTGCTGTCTTTGAAAACAAAAACTATCTAAAAAGCCATATAAGTGGCTTGTTTCATGGAAGAAAATTACAAAAACTTCTGGAACAATATTATATTTATTTATTCATCCATCCATTCATAAATGCACTTATGTTCAAGTTGTTTTGCAACCCAGAAGGTCTGAGTGAGGACTGTGAAGCATGTGTTGTGCTTTTGTTTTATTTTATTTTATTTTTCTTATGTGTGAACTGCCCCCCAATAACTCGCAGGGACTTCAGGGTAAATCTGGCCAACATTTGAATGCAGCACCTCCATTCCAGAGGAGATGTGTGTTAAAGGGCTTTAAAAGCCCCGTGTGAAAAACCTCCTGGAATCAAACTTTACTGAATTTGTTCAGAATTCTGAGAAAACATACATAGGCTCACCCTGCATGGTTGAAAGTCTCCTTTGCTAATCTGCAGCGAGGGGCCCATTTTAATAATTAGTGTTTCTAGTGTGTTCTAGGCATTAAAAGTAGCACAAATATATAGTACTCGATGTATATCACTATATACTGTGAAGTGTGTGTGTGCATATTCCGTGAAATGTTTTTCCAGGCAGCATACTTATTTTGAAATATCAGACTTAAATACTTCGGGGCCTGGGGTGTGTGGAGGCCCTGGACTTTGAGGGGCTGGGGGCCCATTTTAAAATCTCGTCTCTGGGCCCATTCCAACCTTGCTATGCCCCTGGCGGAATAGATACATATGTATTGATCACTACACATGGGTTTCTGAACAACACCTGCACAGAGGAAACTCCCATGTAGAAAATGTGTCTCTTGTAAATTGACCCTGAATTTTCCATCCATGACGGGGATATCTGAGAGTTACAGTCAATAATAAAAGAACAGCACACTGCTTGTGACAGGAAGGGGCAAATTACAATGATTTCTTAGTCTGGCAGGGGCTGGTTTTGGCCCCGGCAGAACTTGGCTGTCTGCTCCTGTTGCAAATGCCTCTGTCTAGTGTGGCAAACTAATGTATCCTCCTCCCTCCTGGTTGTCAAAGTAAGCACTAGTGTGGACACATATACCCCATCATGAGCCAACAGTCATCACAAGACAAAGGCTGGCAGGAATCATTCACTGGTTTATAGATTCTCCCCCCTCCCCCTGCCACCTTCTTCTTCCCCTATTTTGCTAGTGGCTATTTGGGCAGGTGATCCTCTAGGACAAAGTCATGTTTTTTAAAAAGCATGAGATGAGACAGAGAAAATGACACTTGGAATCCTCACATAACTCCTGACTGTTGTTCTTTTTTTCAGAGATGGCTCATGTTTTCAGGTTTTGATCAACAACCATGTCAAGATGGTACAGTGTTCCTTTTAACAGGGATTTCCAGATATTGTTTACAAGCCCCATCATTCCTGGTTCGCCGGGCGCAATTTCACTGCTTGCCCTAGGCGATATTTTCCCTAGATACTCCTCTGAAGGGGAGGTTGTTGACTCAGTAGCAAATTATTGGTGCACCAGTGGAGTGGCAACCTATGCCCTCCTCTACCATCTCCTTCAGTCACTTCCTCTCATTTTCATGAGAGAAAAAGTGATCCTTGGTTGCAGCTATGGCTGCTAAGAAGGAGAAAGCAGAGGTGAATGAGTTTGTGTGTGTGCACATGCACAGAATCAGTCAGCAGCTATTATCACTGCCACCTGAAAAAAGAGATAGAAGGCAGGAGGCTGTGCTTGGCGGGGAGGGCATCTGGCACCCTGCCTCAGCTGTAGGGCTTCAGCTGCCACTGTACCCAGGAAACAATTCCTAACACAGCCTGTCCATTTTGAGGCCAAGTTGCCTATAAACTTTCAGTCAGGTTTTTAGTCTACACTTAGCAGCAGCTGTGCTCCCCAAATCCCACATAGCAACTCCTGCCAGAAGCACAGAGAACATTTGATTTCTGACTCAGACCTATGCCTTTTGCCATAGACTTTTTATAGCTCTGCAAGATATAACCTTCCTGGTTCTTATATCAGCTAGGGCATGTAAATGAAACGAGAACCATTTTGTGTATGTGTGTGTGTTTAGTATTTTGTTTGTTAGTATTAAGTGAAGCAAACCAATGTATTCTGATTTGGGAGACAGTTGGACTTGGATTGGACATTTCTGTGCTTATCTCATGATAAGGTTTTTGTCCTGTCAAGGAAGTTAATACCACATAAGGGAATATTAATTCTTGGTAGTGTTGGTTGGTTAGTGTCTGGAAGCTGACAGTTAGCTCTCTTCCCCATAATACATAAGTCAGTAACTCAGTAGGCAGTAGCAACTATCATCTGGAAATTTAGGATGGATATTTTAGTCCCAAGTGAGCTAACTAGGCATCAGTCTAATCCAGTGACCCCGTAAGTCAACCTTGCCATACACAGTTAAAGAATGAGATAAAGGACATAACAGAAATATGAATTGTGCAATCAAACACATGCCTGCTTTTTAAAAACAATGTGCTCTGTATTCACATACATCCAAAAGCAAGGGTGATTTTAATTGGATTATTTGGAACTGTGGAAGAAACCCTGCTTAATCTTCTCCTATATCATGGCTAGATGTTGGACTAGGCACTCACACTTTCTTACCTCATAGGACAGTTGTGAAGACAACATTACAGCAGTATAAACTTATTTGAATGCATTTGATTTATTGCATAATTGTTTTGAAAGATTTGACTAAATTTATTTCATTCTTTTAGTTTCCTGGCACATAATTTGAATTTGAGGCACAGATTTTCACAAATTGTCCAGTTGATCAATATAAAACCATTGCAAACAGTGATAACATTTCAGTTATTTAGTGCAGCAGATACAAAGCCAATGTTATACAACATAGTGAAGTTGCATTTCCATATAAATTTCATAACATTTATATTTAATAAATGTTTTACCACCTGCTTACAAGGCAAAGAGCATTATTCAGAGACAGTGATCTGGCCCTATGTACTACCAATGTTAACTCCCCCACCCCTGCCCAATAAATTATCTCCTGATAGCAGAAACCTCTTTTAAAAATTTTTAATACTCCAATATCTTTACAATTCTTACATTAAATGCTAAGGGCTAAAAGAGAAATATAGTGCATATGCGTTCAAAAAATCTATTTACTACTTTAACATTTCTCAAGTCATACATTAACATTTAGCAAGTCATAAAGAATTTACATCTTTAAGTGATTTGTGTGTAATAGAGGTTAGTGATATGCATTTTTCCATTCTCTGTAGGTACAGCATTTATAAAATGAATGTGTTCAACATTAATTCATATGTAGCTTATGCAAGGCTGGTTTGACCTCCATCTTTGAACAAATAAGCTGTCTTGATGACATAAGTGGAGGGGTGTCGCTCACATCTTTGATGAGAAAAAAAGAAGGTATATGCACACATTTGTGGGGAGTTGGAGGGCAATCATAGGCAAGAATGGTTGGGAGCTACATAGATTACACAAGAAGCTAGCTTATACCAGGTCAGACCATTGTTCCATTTAGCACAGCATTGTCTACAGTAGCTGGCAGCAGCACTGCAGGGTTTCAGATGGGTCTTTTCCTGCTGTATTTGAGGGTACCAAGGATTGAACTCGGACCTTCAGCAGGCAAAACAGATGTTCTACCACTGAGCTATAGTCCTTCCCCAATAAAAGTGGGGTAAAAGTGAAGTGAAAGATAGTGGAGAGAGAAGCAATTATGCTGTTAGAAAGCAGGTTAATATTTGAGGGGAGGGGAAAGATTGGTGAAAGGAGCTATTCCAAAAGGCAGTTTCTATGGGGCTTATTAATCATGATGGCAATATGGGACCTCTGTATCCAGTGTCTAAGCCACTGGATACCAGTTGTAGGAAATCAGTGAGGTGATTCTTACAATCGCCAAAAAGCAGGCTAAGGGGGCCTAGCCCACTTTTTGGCGATCGTGTCCTGCAAGGGAGCTGCACAGCTCCTGGCAGCAAACTTCACTAATCCCCCCTCCCCTTAGCTGAGATTAATGGAGTGAACGCTCCATTATCCTCAGTGTTTTGCTCATGTGTTGCCACGGCGCGTGGTGACACACAAGTAGACCCCCAACCAAGAGGCTGCAAGCAGCCTCCCAGGCTTGGGGGTCTCTCCAGGATGCCCCGTACACTCACACGGGGCATGCTGGAATTTCTGGGGCCCACAGCCCCTGATCCCCGCAGCCCCCGCCGGCTCCGTGATGGAGCCAGCAGTCATGTGGGTGGCCAATCCAGCTGCCAAGGGCTTTGCTGGTGATCGTCTGGGGGAAGAGCGGGCTAAGCCCGCTCTCCCCGCAGACCTCATTTTGGTAAGTCTCACTGATCGTGAGACTCCCCTCAATGTTAGGGGATGTTGTTGCCTTTATTCCCTGGAAGCTTCTGGTGGGCCACTGTAAGAAACAGGTTGTTGAATTAGATGAACCTTTGGTCTGATGCAGTTGGGCTCTTTTTATGTCCTCATGATTGATTCTGACATGGCTAGCAATATTTTCTGCAGTGTCTCCCACAAAGATTTGCAGTGTGAAATATGTTTTTGTGCAGATTACATATGGAGCTTGGTGGTTTCTTATAAAGAAATGGTTAAGAACAAACAATAGAAATAGAAAATGAATACTGTTAGGAACACAGGAACATAGGAAGCTGCCATATACTGAGTCAGACCATAGGTCCATATCGCTCAGTATTGTACACAGACTGGCAGTGGCTTCTCCAAGGCAGCAGGCAGGAATCTCTCTCAGCCCTATCTTGGAGATGCCAGGGAAGGACCTTGGAACCTAGATGCTCTTCCCAGAGTGGCTCCACCCCCTGAGGGGAATATCTTACAGTGCTCACACTTCTAGTCCCCCTTTCATATGCAACCAGGGTAGACCCTGCTTAGCTAATGGGACAAGTCATACTTGCTACCACAAGACCAGCTGATACTAATTGTATATTGTGGGGCTCCTTCACTAGCCAAAGACATATGTTGACCTGTACTGAAGCCTACTGAAACAGTATCTGTAGACACACAACCATTAGATTAGTACAGCAAAACAAACACAGAAATTAATTTTCCTTTCCCTCTTTCTTGTTCTCTTCCTTTTGGCTACCAGAAATACAGGGGCAGGGAGTGGGTGGCGTGCTGGCGTCTGCTTGTTTACCTGCCTTACCTGCTTATGCTCTCCAATGTTGCTATAATAACCAGGGTGATTCTTAGAAGCAATATAATAATCTAATTCACATGTAACATGAAAATGGAGGTGAAGGGTCCTCCAGTTTCAATTTTGTATGTCCTAATGCAGAAAACTGCAGTTTGCTGGGAAATGGACCTGTGGTTTCCCTTCCTGGACTCCGATCTGTACCTTCAGTTTGTAGTAGGTTCTGCTGCCTTCAACTATGGTTCCGCAGTGCCAGTGTTATGTCCAAATAAATGGTGCCACAGTCAGGCTCTTTCACAATCGGAGTTGAGGGAGGAAGCTCCTCCCTCATCTCAGCTGCTATTGGCTGCCGGGGCTGTCCTTCAGTCATGAAGGAAGCCCAGGCCGCCAGTTCCCCCTCCTTTCTGTAGACAGTGAGACTGCAGAGAGTGAGCTCTCCATGACATGTGAATTTGGATGGGAGAGTCAGGGGAAGGGGGAGTGGAACCACATTCCATGTTACATGCAAATGCGGCCAATGTGTCTTCTAAAAAGCAGTAAGTAATGACCAAAGGTTGTCAAAAGGTCAGCAGTACTTGTAGGCAAGTTAAAATGCAATTGCTGCAACCTCACTTCCATGGCATGTAAATCTATAAGAAAGGGACAATAGTTTGCTGCATGTGAATTTGATGGGTGCATCTACAGAAGTTTTCTTTGGAATGTCACAATATATTATATAACCATTGGCTCTCATTAAATGTCCCTTCTCACCTCTCACCTCTCACTTTCCACATTCAAAGATGAGTCTTATAGTGAATGTTAAACTCATGAGGCCAAGAATGTGTGGAACATGACTGTTAGGAGCAAGACTGAATCTTAAGGCATAGCCCTAAGCTAGCAATAGTGCTGTGACTCCTAAATTTGGCATCTGATCACAATGTTGCCTCTGCTTCCTCTATCAGGGGATGATATTTTTATGACACATGCAAAGAGCTAATTAATAACCCAAATAACTTGTACTTGGGCCTTGTAGTTGGTCTACCTATGAGAAGCAGGAAATTAAGAAGCCTTCACAATCTTTGTTATTTTTTCCAGAGAACAGTAATTGCTAGCTTTAGCATATTCTAAAAACTATATACAGCTTGTGCTGACTGTTTTATGCTTGGGCCTATATACAATGGCTATCCTGCTTTTAAAATATATTTCAGTTTAATGAGATTGCTTATCCATTTAATCAAGATACTGGTAAAATATAGAATGAGAAGTAACCATTAACCTGTAATGAGATTATTCTGCCAGTCCTTGGACTTCTGTGCCACAGACAATGCACAGGGTATCAGGCTACAGTGGCAATATATTGGGTAGCTGGCCAAGCATTTTCTTTGTTAGACAGATAGATGATTAATAGCCCAGGTCAGGATGGATAACTCCTTTCATGGGAGCTAATGATTGCAGATACTTGGGAATCTCTTGTGTTTGAATGAGATAACCCTCACAATTTGGGCTACCCAGCTAAGGTCAGTGGACTGCCAGCAGCCATTTTAATGATAGAGGCTGTATGATAGAGGCTGTGGGAAGGAGCAATCTGGCCTCTAGAATTTCCACAATGCACCACGCTGCTCACGCAGTGCATTGTGGGATTCCTGGAGGCTGGGCTTCGCTTCCCCGGCTCCAGATCACTGTGCCACTTGCTGCAGTGGCGATCATGGGAGCACATGAGTGTTGCAGCTGGGAGGGAAGGGAGGTATGTGGGGAGAGGAAGGTATGATCCTGCTTCCCCCCTGGCCTCCCCACCTCCACCTCCAGCTGCAGTGATCATGTGAATTTTATTTATTTTATTTATGTACTGCCTGACACCAAAAGCTCTAGGCGGATTACAAAAATAATGACCCTAATGTCTGAATAAGGCTGAAGAGTGATGAGTTGGCTGAATGCTGAAGACAACTTGAAGAGTTTAGGCTTTCCTCAGGGAGTTTGATGTGGAATAATAGGTGTATCTGCTGCTTATTGTACCCACGTATACCAAGGTCAGGACTCCATTGTCCAACTGCTGATATGTGAAACTACTAGTATTTGGACTGTATGTGATGACATCCACCTGTATAAGATTTTCAACCCTCTAAGACTGGCCTGGAGTTCCCAGGAATTTGCATCAATCTCTAGGCAACCACTGAACACAAATCCTGAAGATTGTAATGTCTTGGTATTATGAAAAAAAATGGGCAACATTTTGGGAGAAAAATCAGGAGTAATTTCAGTCAGAGCTGGCAACTCTAGTCAAGAGGAGCATGTCCTCATGGACAACTCTTAGTCTTTCATAAGATTGTCTTAGGATGATAATAGTTTGACTGACAGGATATATAAAATTACTCAAAGTAGTCCCATCAAAATTAAAAAGACAAGTTGTCCTTTTAATTTCAGTGGAACTACAGTGAGTGATTTCCCTCATCATATCAGCCATTGTTTCTATTCCTTCCACCTACCCAGATATCTGCCCTGAGCTATTTTTGGAGGGGCGGTGTAGAAATCGAATGAATGAATGAATGAATGAATGAATATTATTCCCTTATATGGTCTTATATGTAGTTAAGGTAATCAACTATGCAAAAAGCAAATATTAAGCAAAACAAAAACAAACAAAAACAAACCTTTCGGAAAACAGAAGTATGTAGCATAAATAAAAATAATGAATAAATCCAAGTAAATTTCAAGCTGCTCACTGGAATTCTATGAACAGTAAAGGAACCCAAATTTGCCCAATAAATTATTCACTGTGAATTGTTTGCTCTGTTCTATCCACTATTATGTTGAGATAATTTGGACATGCCAATACTTTGCTGTTTGCTTCTCTTTGCTGTTGGAAAAACAGAAAAATAAAATGAATGTGATAACAAAAAATGACATGTTTAGACAGAGAATACCACAATAATGATAAGTAAAAATGCTTTACTCAGTATTTCTTCCACTGAAAAGACTGAAACATAAACTTTTTTAAAATAGTAACTAATAATTAGGCTTCTTGCATGCTCAGAAGAATTGCCTTCTTCACAATACACTAGCATACTGTTTATACTTTGAATAAAATGAATTTTACACTGGCAGCAGAAACCCTTCACAACTACATTTCTGGGCAGAGCTAAATCACCATAGCCTGCACTGAAACATATGAAAAAATGTGTTTACCTTTTTTCTTCACCATCTAATAGTCAAAATATTAGTTAGCATCAAATTCTCCTCAGGCTCAGATCACACACGAGGCAGTTCCCATGGAAAATACTTCACCTAATAGTTAGGCTCACTATTCACTATTTGGGGAGGGCCCATTTGTCAACCTGGATCTCCACCTGGATATTGTATATTCAGCTTCTCTGATTTCTAGGGTTGTGCATTTTTTTTCCTGATTTTTTTGGCCCGAATTTGAAAAAAACCCATTTTGTTCTTTGTTTGAAATTAGCCAATCCAAAACACCCCAATTTTGTTCTTTGTTCAAAATTGCAAAATCCAAATCCAAAATGTTTTGGATTTTAAAAAATGGCCCCAGGGCAAAACTAGTGGGTGGAGGTGGAAGCTACTAGTAGTGTGCAAGGTTCGGTTCAGACCTATTGAAAAGGCCTCCGGACCGGTCCGGAATTCCGGTGGTCCGGAGGTTCGGAAGGGCAGGGGAGTGTCTCTTTAAGGTGGGGTGGTAGTACTTACCCCCCCCGCCGCCGCTCTTCCCCCTCCGGCGTTGGTGCTTCTAAAAACATTCTTGGGGCAGCAGAGTTCCTCCCTGCCGCCCCTGCCCCCGTTGTTGTCCTTGTTAGCCTGAAACGAGGAAGAGCTGGCGGCGTGCATGCGCCCTTCGCGGCGCGCGCGCTCGTGTCCTTCGAGCTGGAGGCACTCTCGTCGCCCTTCACGGCGCATGTGGTTGTAGGTGCGCGCGCGCGCCAGCGGCAAACACAAGCGCACACGCCACGAAGGGCGCATGTGCGCCGCCAGCTCTTCCTCATTTCAGGCTTACAAGGACAACAATGGGGGCAGGGGTGGCAGGGAGGAACTCTGCCGCCCCAAGAATGTTTTTAAACGCACCAGCGCCAGAGGGGAAAGAGCGGCGAGGGGGGTAAGTACTACCACCCCCCTTAAAGAGACACTCCCCCCAGTGCCGGACCACGCTTCTGTGGTTCCGTGCACATCCCTAGAAGCTACTACCTAAATTTCAGAGGAATTGGGCAAAGGGCTGATTTTTGGTGAATTTTTGAAATTTAAGATTATTCCCATGGTGAATAATGGCACGTTTTTTGACATTTCTGCAACAAATTGGAGCCAGTGGCACACATAACCTATGCGAGCAATCTAGTTTGAATAAAAATGATGATGATGCTAGAAGTCACAATATGACCCAATCTTAATTGCAAAGAAGAAGGGGAGAGAGGGAGAGAGAGAACCAGGATGTCCATCCATGAGATCCCCAAAATACAACACAACAACAACCATCCAAGGCATTTGAATTGCATATATATATACAATTATATATTTGCATACACACACACACACACACACACACACACACACACACACAGTAACTAGGAAATAGATACAAAGGAACCGATAGGGAGAAATAAGGGAACAGAGACACAAGCAGATACAAACAATATAACTAGTTCCCAGAATACATACAATTAACTAATACAACAATAGTGACTAGGGAAGGTCCCTCCAAACAGGAAAAAACTCCAAGAATACAGAATTCCAGAGGGAGGTGTGTGTGTGTGTGTGTGTGTGTGTGTGTGTGTGTGTGTGTGTGTGAAAATGGGGGTACACTCACTCAGTCTAAGTGTGTCTGGTCTCTGAGTCTATTCTTCTTCAATCTTCTTCTCAGTCTTCAGGTTTGTGGGGGCCGGGGCAAAAGCCTTGAAAATCTGGGGGGAAAGGGGGTGGCTAGCCAGGTGGCCACTGGCCATTGGTCACAGGGGCTAGGGCTGGTGGTACTGGTGGCTGGCACAGACAGACTCAGCAGGCACAGGCAGGCAGCGATTCTCTCAAGGGGGTGAAAAAAAAATCTTATGGAGCAAAAAGCAATGCAGCAGATAAATCCATTCCAAGCCTGGCAAGCAGTAGCCATGGCAGGATGGGCACAGGCTAGCAACAAGGCAGGCATAGGCAATGGAATGCCATCTCTCAACAGGAGTGAAAAAAATTCTTCTGGAACAAAAAAGCAATGCAGCTGATAAATCCATTCCCAGGCTGGCATGCAGTAGCCATAGTAGGCTGACAGCCTGGGCTCAGTCTGGCAACAAGGTAGGCAGGCATAGGCAATGGCATGGCATCATCATGGCAACTTGAGGCATGCCATGCAATGAAAACTAGTTCTCTCTCTCTCTTCAATGAGGAAGAAAGGCAGAATGGCAAATGAGTAACTAACCTGTTTAATGAATTGAAAACCCCTCCTTGAACTCCCCCCAACCCTTGCCCCTTCTTCGACCCTTCCCCTGGCCAATGTGGGGTCAGTAAAGAGTGGCAAGAGGCAAAAGAGCCAATGGGGAACAAGGAGGGAATCGTCAGCAGGTCAGCCCATGCTTTAGGTCATTGATTGGAAGGCTAGAAGGGTGGGAAATTCAAAGAGATGTCAAACACAAAATGGAGACTGACTCAGAGATCTCCACAGAACGGAGGTCCGAAACAAAAAGTTTTGTAGCCTAAATAAGGAGGTTTTGTTTTGTGTACAAAACTTTCGGATTTTGAAAATGGGTGTTTTGTTTTGTTTTTGTACCCAAAACGTTCCAGACATCCCTACTGATTTCTGTGTTGGTGGTAGTTTGAAAAGTGTCTCAATAGGAATCCAGCCCAGCTGCTAAATCAAAGAGCAGCTTAACAACAGTCCAACGTCACTCTTGAGCTGTTTGCATAGGGCTGCCTCACATGTGAATTGGTGAAACAAAATTGGAAGACGGCTCTGCTTTTCTATGGGAAAAACCAAGCAAGCAACTACTAATCAGTGGCTATCTTTCACAACCCATGGTTGTTGCCTCTACCTGTGTATGACAAGCTCTAACAATCTCTGTGACCTGTAACGTAGAAAACCATTATGTTACCAGAAACTAGTGGAATCCATCAACTGCAACAGGAAAAGAGGGGTGACAAAATTAAAAGGAAGCTGGTTCTGCATCTCACTGGTTGGCCTTGGTGGGTGGCTTGTAAATGGAGACCACGTATATGGGAAGCTATCTGATGCCACCTCAGTACAATAGTACCGTAAGTTTGTCCCTGGGGGACTCCACTTCTTACATCCCTCCATTTAGAGAACTGTCAATTTATTCCTACCCTCTGTTTCCTGCCCTTCAACCACTTACCAGTCCACATATGAACCTGTCCCCTTATCCCATGACTGCTTGGTTTTCTCAAGAGCCTTTGGTGGGGAACTTTGTCAAAAGCTTTTTGGAAGTCCAGGTATACTATGTCAACTGGATCACCTTTATCCACACATTCTCAAATAACTTCAAAAGTTTAGTGAGGAAAGATTTACCTTTGCAGAAGCCATGCTGATTCTTCTTTACCAGGGTCTGTTCTTCTATATGCTTAACAACATTATCCTTGATAATGTTTTCCATCAATTTGCCTGCAACAGATGTTAAGCTAATTGGGTTGTAATTTCCCAGATCCCCCCTGGATCCCTTTTTAAAAATTGGTGTTCCATTGACTACTTCACCTCTATCAGACTCAGTTCTTTAAATCTCTCCCTGAGAAGCTTGTTTCAGGCACAGGTGTATGCTCAGTTGCCGTGAAGAAAGATGCAAAGAACTTTAGCTTCCCTGCAATCTCCATATCGTCCTTAGTAATCCCTTTCACCCCCTCATCATGTAATGTTCCAACCGCCTCCTTGGCATGTTTTGTGCTTCTGATGTATTTAAAGAAGTTTTTGTTATTCCCCTTGATGCTTTTAGCTAAATGTTCCTCAAACTCTCTTTTCGTCTCACATTGAAGCTATTCACATGATTGCATAAAATCGGGCTGGGGTCCCTTAGCCCAGTTTCATGCAATCATGAGAGACACCGGGCTCGTGGGTGAGCCCAGTGGTTCTCTGGCAGCTAGCCCGCCTAACTACCCCTCACCCTAAACGAGGTTAACAGAGTGAACGCTCCGTTAACCTTGTTTATTTGTTCGTGTGTCGAACAAATGTGCCGTGTGTCGTGTTGTTCATGTGTCGTAACAGCGATGCTTTCCTTCTGGCCATCACACTATGGTCACTGTTCCCTAAGATTCAGTGACACTGACATCTCACACCAGGTCCTGTAAATCACTCAGGATTAAGGTCGTCTTCTCTGGGTTTGGTTCTATGACCAACTGTTCTAGGGCACAGTCATTCAGCATGACTAGAAATGTGGCCACTTTGTCATTACCTGACTGTGAATTTACCAAGTCTATGTGTGGGTAATTGAAGTCACCCATTATTACTGGTCTGTCTCTCTTTGACTCCTCCCTGATTTCCTTCTGCAAATCACAGCCATTGTCAGCGTTTTGATCTGGAGGGTGATAGCAAAACCCTACTAGCCTATTTCCTTTCAGGCCTTGTAATGTCACCCACAGAGTCTTCCTAGGTTTTCTAGCTTGTGAAATTCTATCCCTTCTTTCACATACAGTGCTACTCCACTCTCCATTTGCTCCTCCCTGTCCTTTATCTACAGTTTATCTCCAGGAATAATCATGTCCCACTGGTGCTTACTGTTCTGACATGTTTATGTTATACCCACTATATCTATGTTTTCATTAGCAAGCAAGCAGTCCAGCTCACCCATTTTGGCTCAGAGGCTTCTGGCATTGGCATATAAGCACAGATATGCTGAATCTCTTACCTGGTGTGTGCTTTCTTTCGGACATTTGATCTCTTTGTCCAGCTAGCACATCCTTCTGTCTGTTTTTTATCTGCTTCTACTTTGTCCCCCACCCCACTGTATTCTGTCTGGGAAGACACACCTTTGCAGGGCAGTGACAGCAGGAGAGAGGGCATGTCCTCAACTCCTGCCTGTGCCTTCCAGGGTGCGCAACAGGATGCTGCACTAGATGGGCCTTGGGCCTGATCCAGCAGGGCTGTTCTTATGTTCTTGTTCTTATGTACTTGTGGTGGGATTCTCTTTGTGATATGGAATGTTACGACATCAGCATTTCTCTTTGCAGAGGGAACCTTTTCCTGAGAAAAGGAAGTCTTTCCCTTTATCTGGTTCTTCTCTGTACCCTGTCTACTCATACATGATAGTAAATATGGAGGCTATGTACAGTCTTGTCGAGAGTGCATTGGTAAGTCCTGTCTCCATGCTGTTCTCAGGGAAAGATCACCCCTGTGAAGAGAAATGCTGATGCTGTAGCATTCCATATTACAAAGAGAATCTCACCCCAAGTACAATGTATGACATCTCAGAGTACAGTGAGGGGTGTGGGAGGGAGAGAAGGGCTAACCAGCATTTTGGTGTCAGTGGTGCAGCTTGCTTATGTGATCTCATACAATGTACATCTTCCATTCTCACTATAGCATATAATAGGACCATAGGAACATAGGAATTTGCCGTACTGAGTCAGACCCTTGGTCTATCTAGCTCAGTATTATATTCACAGACTGGCAGCAGCTTCTCCAAGGTTGCAGGCAGGAATCTCTCTCAGACCTATCTTGGAGAAGCCAGGGAGGGAACTTGGAACCTTCTGCTCTTCCCAGAGTGGCTCCATCCCCTGAAGGAAATCTCTTTCAGTGCTCACACTTCTAGTCTCCCTTTCATATGCAACCAGGGTGGACCCTGCTTAGCTAAGGGGACATGTCATGCCCGCTACCACAAGACCAGCTCCCCTATCTCAAATAGGGATAGATAAGTCCAGGAATCAGTTTCAGTAGCTAAGTGGTACGAATGCCATGGCACTTTGGTATGACAATATAAATCCATCCTCTTTAATTAATGCACATAAATTGAAACTACAATTTGACTTTGTGAGAGTAGTATGATTTCTTTCAGCACAGCAAACAGGCCCAGCACCCTGGCTGTGTGCGATGGGCACCAGTCATAGATCAGCTAGTATGGTAGAATACTATCTTTTCCTAGATCATGTTGATTATTGGTCTGTGAAGGTTCACCAAATGATAGGATTAACACATGGGCCACAATCCAGCACAGAGTTGGTCTCACTAACCCCACTGATTTCTCAGAGCTTTAGTGTGCCTAACTGTTTCTTGGATTGTGGCCATTAGTTACATCTATCAGTTCAATCAGATCCATAAGTTATCCCTGGCTGAGTTGTGAAAAGGGTTGCAAAGAAAATCCTATTTTAGCAAGGCTCTGGCAGCAAATATCCCTTAAGGGCCCATCAAACCCTATAACAGAGGACACCGCAGTGGAGAAAAAATTAAGTTTACACAGTGCAATAGTTGAACAGCACAATCAGTAATGCCTAAGCATTAAATTCAGATTGGTTTCACTTGTTCATCCTGCATAAACCAATGCTAATTATTCTAGCTTTTGAAGTTATTTGAAACAATGAATGGTGCTACATCTATCCAAAGCAATATAGGGACATTTCATAATGTGGGGATTTCTGTCTCTCTTCCACAGGACATTTCCGCCCAGGTTTGATAAGGTCCCCCTTTTTTATCATTAAGAAATAGGCTGTGGGATCTTTTTCATCTTGGGCATGTATTCATTTAGGTTACTAAGTATAATTTTCAATCAAATAACAAAATTGTCTTTCACAATGAGCCACCTCATCTAATGGCTAATGTCATTGCTGAGAGGTTAAAGACAGGTTAGATAATTATCTGGAGTTAGTTGTTTGGAACCTTTACCGATGTGTTAAGCCGTATGAGGAAATATCTGAAATATCTAAAGCAACAAGACCAGCAGAAGTACACAGTAATGAATGTACCTGGCCCATTTGCTCTTTCCTCCACTCCTATGTCTCAGAGGGTTCCCAAGCTACTGTATGGCACAGAGTTCAGAGCTCTACACTTTCATCTTGTGTCGGTAATTCAGAATATGAACTGAACCTCTAACTCCTGGCATCTGATTATATAGCTCGAAGAATTTTTAGCAGCTTGTTGAGTGAGAAAACAACATTGCTTCTCCCACTGACTTCAAAGCACAGTGGGTTTGGCCTTATCATATTGGTAATGAGGTAGCTCAAAGACAATTTAAGCTAGGTTTAGACAACAGGAGTGTTCTGTTTGCTAAGTTTTTCATTGTTAAAATTCCTGACTAAGAAAGTATAGATGCTATAAATTATTTTCTCCCTCAAATGAAATCCTTGAAATGCTTTTTCTGTGTTATCCTGTTTTCGTTTTCACAAAAGAAAAACATTTTTTTGGTCACAGTTCATTATCTTCTTCATTGCTGATTTTTTTTAAAAGATTATGCGGTTTCTTGACAAAAACTTATTGAATTGACATGGCATTGAGTTCTGCCAATATTGGTTGTTTCTTTTATGAAAACAGCAGGAAACCATATATTTTCTTCTGTTCAATTTTAGCTACAGATTAATGTACCACAGATAAAACATGATTTTAAATCTAATGATTACCAATTCCATTTAAATATTTACATTTATTACCCATACAGGGGTGGCATTTTTCACAGCATGGAGGAGAGTCAGGGAATCAGAACCTAGATCTCTTTTACAGTATATTTTAAAATGTTTAGAAGGACTGCTGTTGCACATGTCTAAAGGAGATCACAGTCTAAGTGAAAATGGCACTTTCAAGATGAGATAGTAAGTAGGAATGTGCGAGCAGGTTCAGAACTGAACTGCTCTGAAGTCAAACTGCTTCCATTCAAAGACTTAGGGTTGAACTGAACCACTCCTGGTTCAGCTCGACACCAGACCAAACCCTCTCGGCCGATTCGGCAGGTTTGCAGAACTTTTATGGATTTTTATTATTTTTTATAATTTAAAAACTTATTTTTAAACTTACCCCCTTTGGGGGGCTTCTCTAAGGCAGTGGGATGGTGGGGGTGGGGTGGCCCACAAAGGTTCCGCCACCCCCCTTTGGCCTTCCTTCCTTCAGCCTGGGCCTTCCCCCAGAGTGGTGTCCATTTTGGAGGATGCTGTACCTGCACTTTGGGCCTCTGCGTGGTCTGGGTCATGCCCAGGCCAAGCAGAGGTCTACTGTGCAGGTGTGGCAGCCAAACACACCTTGTGCAAGCGATGGCCAGCCACCCCACTGGCTCAGTGCCGCACTGCCTGCCAGCCTGCCCAAGCTAGTTAGGCTCAAGCCTGCATGGTGGCAGTGAGGTCAAGCTGGGCAAGAAGGCTTCTGAATGAGCAGACAGCTGAGCTGTTTTCGCCCAGCCATTCAGCTGTGCCTGCACGCTCCATGTGCACTCGTACACATGATGCTGCCAAGACTCCGTTCCATTGCCACATTATCAAACTGCACACAAGGCAGCAGCAGCAACCAGCAGGCAGGAGCCAGCAGGCTCAGCTGCCTATGAGGAAGACGGGGTTGTGGCAGTGGTGGTGCGGGGGCAGGGGGTGTTGGAAAGAGGGGAGAAGAAATGAGGCAGCAATGGCAGCAGCCAGCAGGAGCAGAAAAGCTGCAGTTACTGTGCTGGGGCTGGGGACAAAGATGGGACACGGAAAAAGATTTGCTGGCAAGCTGGTTCCTGACACAACCGGTGCATTTCTACCCCCTTCCCCCACAGCCCCAGCCTACCAAAGGGTTTCTTCACTATGTTTCTCTCCCCCGCCTTTGCTGGAGTGGAGGCAATAGGAAAAGAGGGGAGTGTGGAAGCCTTGAAGGACTGTCTCCATGTAAAATGTGGTATGTGCAGGTCAGTGGGAAGTTTCTTATTCAGAATCACAAAACACAAGAGAACCCACACACATATATGGAGAGGCTGTTTATGTTGCAAAGGGGGGCCCTGTTAGTCCTTTAGGTCCAGGGTCCAAAATTACCTATCTTGCGGCGGGGTGTGTGTGCAAAAGGCTTCTAGGTCAAGGCTCCAAAATTACCTAGGTGCACCTCTGGCCTGAATACTAGGGATGAGCACAAAACTGGCTTGGTACCTTTTTGCCTGGAAACATACCAGCAGTTTATTTATTTATCTATCATATTTCTATATCACCTGACATGTGCATCCCTAGGCAGTTTACATGTGTCAAAATACAACAAATATAAAAACAGGATTAAATTAGGATATAAAACCAATTAAAATCTTGAGAAAACAGCTGTGTCTTAAGTGTCTTTTAAACAATAACCAGAGATGGAAAAACACTGATTTTAACAGGGAGTGCATTCCATTGCTTCGGGAGAGCCACAGAGAAGACCTGGTCACAAGTAGCCACCAAATGATTCAACCTTCTCGGGCAGACCAGCCTAATATGTCCTTCACCCCTGAAGAGGTGGGTTGCAGCTGCAAATCCTGCCTTAACGAGATGGTGGTCCATCCATGCCAACGGGGAGATGACAGGAGTCCCCATCCATGGAACACCACCCTGATCGGAGCAAAAGACCAAATTGATCATGTGACCAGTATCATGTGTCAGTGCCGAGACCACTTGGGATAGGCCCATAGTTATCATGGTTGCTATGAACTGCTTAGCCGCTCTGGACAACCCGGTCCCAAAGTGAACATTGAAGTCCCCCACTACCAAAAGTCTGGGTGACTCCAGCACAAACTCTGCAACCAGGTCTGTCAGCTCAGTCAGTGATTCTGTTGGGCAGTGGGGTTATCGATACACCAATATAGTCCCAGTCTATCCTTGGTCCCTAGGCTTAGGTACACACATTCAATATAGGCCAATTCCCTAACAGGGATCCTGGTAAGTGAGATGGTATTCTTATAGAACACAGCCACACCACCTCCCTGCCCTCATCCTTTCACCTGCTGCACCACGGTGTATCCCACTGGGAGAAGCTGGGACCAAATGAGACCACTAGCTTCTCCCGACCAAGTCTCTATAAAACTTACCAGGCTAGCTCGTTCATCCACAATCAGGTCATGAATGATCTCAGATTTATCTTGGACCAACCTGACATTTCAAAGTAGCAAGGTGACCGATTGTGGTGATTGGCACTGCTCCCCAAGGTCAAAGAATTAGCAGGCCAGTTGGAAGGAGAAACAGCTATTAAGTTTCTACTTCTCCTTCCCCTGTAGTGGCCTGCTGACCTACCAGAACCGTACCTTCATTGGTCCCCCAACACCACTGGAGTAGCCTCTCTGGAGTCACCCCTTGTCTCCCCATTTCTGGACAGCCCAGGACACATACCTGCACTAGACCCAACAACATGCTTGGCAACAGTAGCACTGTGATCAGGAGGCTGTTTCCTTTAGGAAACAGACACAATAATGTCTGCCATAGCCCTCAGTCCCATCACCCAAAGCCATCACCAAAGGCCAACTGGCTTCGGCGGTGGGCTATGCTGGTGGCCACACCTGCAGCATTGCCCACCTTTATAAAGGGCCAGAAGTTTAGAAAGTCCAATATAGGTATGCCTCTCACTCATTCTATCAGACAGACTTGGCCCAGCTGCAGGATGTTTTAGCAATTAAGGCAAGCAAGCAACAGGAAGCAGTCAGAAGGGAGGATTGATAAAATTCCAGCTGTAGCCCAAGTCCCTCTCCCAAGCCGAAAGGGGTGGTGTGTGTGTGGGGGGGGTGGGGGGTAGAAGCCAGATGAAAATAAAACTCTTACCCCACAATGTTTCTTGGCATTTCCTAAGAACAGGCATCATATAGTCTCTCCGGCCTATCCCAGATATCAATCTGGCTGACACATTTTGGACTACATGAGGTTTTTGGACTATGTACAAAGGTAGCCCTAGACAGAGTGCATTGCAGAAGTAGAGCCTGGAGGTTACAGACAGTTGATGCACTACTGTTTTGTTGGAAACAGAATGCTGAACTAGAAAAACCTTTGATTCCATTCACCTGGGCTCACATGCCTTTATACTCATTTCTTAACAACGACAGAGGATTGAAGTCTCAAAGAGTTTTCATCTCATTAGGCTGGTTTCTCACAATCAAATGTTGGCAGAGGAGCTGCCAACTGATTTAGATTTGTGTGCACTCCCGAATTTTGATTATGTGGGTGGCAAAAATATCTAACGGAGTACTGAAAAGCGATCATGTGTGCAGAGTTCATTGCAGCTGGTTGGCAAGAGCAGCCAACGGTGATCTTAGATTTGACCTAAGATGAAGGAAGTCAGCTGTCCGCGCCAGCCAGCTACAATTGACTTTGTGCGCACAATCACTTCCTAGTCCCTCCACCTGGCATTTTTGCCACCCACACGATCGATTTCCAGGAGCACACATGGCTTTTGAATCTTAGCTGGTGGCTCCTCCAGCCTACTTTCAATCGTGAGGACTTTTCAATCAATGGAACTTTCAGCCCATTGATTGCTACTGCTAGTGTAAGATTAAAAAACAAAACAAAACACCTTCATGTTATGACAGCCTAAAAAGGCCAGGCCTCAACATAGCAATCATAAAATAACAGGACTGTTTGAACCTGCCCAATAAATGAAGAGATCAAGTGTGCCCGTATGAAATAATCTGAATATGCACACAGATGAAGTCTGCTAGAAAAGGCATTCTCATTTTGGGGTTTCTTAGCATACATAACAGCTACACAAGGATGCTACTTTTCAAATAGCAAGACATTTAATTCACTTCATTTCCCTTTCCCTCCTTGTTACTCCATTGAATTCATTGCTATTGATCATGTGCTGAGGAAACTTCCAAATTCAAAGTCAGCAGGTCAGAATGGCATGTTTTACATTTTGCTATAATTAATGGTTTGATAACTAGGACAATGGCATGGGACACATTGCTGTCAGACATTTGTGTGCTTTCTATAAAAAAAGAAAAGAGAAAGGGCTTTCAGAAGCCCATTTTTGTTCCTCTTTAATAAATCTGATGGTACAATATGACTAATTTAACATATAAAAGTTCAGAAATACGATTTCTCCACAGACCGAAGAACAGTAAGTCTGGCAAACAAGCATTTATACATGTGCATCTGACTGTTGCTTTAGATGAACACATCAGTAATGCCAGAGAAATGCAATACTTGGTGAGTTAGGACAGAGGGAGTTAAGACTTTCTATTAGAGTCTATGTTCAGTAGATGTGCACATGCACGCCCAGTACTTCAGGCCACTTCCGACCAATGAGGGCAACAGGGCGGCAGGGAGGAAGGCTGCCGCCCTGAGGGGCTTTAAAACAATGGAGCGCCAGCGGGGGAATTTCGGCGGGAGGAGTGTGTGCACCCTCCCCCGCCCTTAAGGGAACACCCCCGCCACCTCCGGAACAGATCCAGGCACATCCCTAGACTGAAGCAGTTCTGCGGTGTAACAAGGAACTCATGTCTTTCTAACAAAACTCTCCAGAAGTGCACAAACATAATCACAGCAATATATATGACTAGCTGAACCCGCACAGATCATCTGTGCACTAGGACCTTGTGGCTCTCCTTGCCCCCGCCACAGTCCCTGCTTTATTGCTCAGTGTCAGCCACCCACTCTCAGCTGCCCCCTCCCACTTGCTCATTCACCCGCTCCCCACCGCTCGTCCACTCGCTCACTTGAGAGCAGAGTAAAACCACAATACTCGAAGCTCAGATGGAATGTATACCAAGGAGGAGGAAAGGTACCACCAAGTTCAGGAGAATGCCAGCGTGGCTAACAGGTAGAGTCAGGGAAGCTATAAAAGGGAAGAGTACTTCCATCAGGAAATGGAAAAATATGTAATTGTCCCTACAATCAGACTCTGCACCAAAGGACTGGAAAGCAGCCAATGTTACTCTGGCGGGGCGGGGGGGGGGGGTGTCCGGGGAATTACAGGCCAGTCAGCTTAACTTCAGTGCCAGGTAAATTGATGCAAAGCATACTTAAGGACAATATTAAACATATAGAAGAAAATGTCTTGCTGAAGGAGAACCAGCATGGCTTCTGCAAGGAAATGTCCTGCCTCACTAAGATTTTGGAGTTCTTTGAGAGTATCAATAGGCATATGGATAAAGGTGATCCCGTTGACATAGTATACTTTCAAAAAGCTTTTGACAAAGTTCCCCACCAAAGGCTCTTGAGTAAACTTAGCAGTCATGAGATAAGGGGACAGGTTCATGTGTAGATCAGTAACAGGTTGAAGGACAGGAAACAGAGGACAGGAATAAATTGACAGTTTACACAATGGAAGTAGGTAGGAGGTGGTGTCCCCCAGGGATCGGTACTGGGTCCAGTGCTCTTTAACATGTTCATAAGTGATCTAGAAGTTGGGGTAAGCAGCGAAGTGGCCAAATTTGCAGATGACACTAAACTATTTAGGGTAGTTAAATCCATAACAGATTGTAAGTAGCTGCAAAAAGATCTCTCCAAACTGGGGGAATGGGCAATAAAATGGCAAATGCAGTTCAGTGTAATCAAGTGTAAAGTGATGCATATTGGGGCAAAAAACCCAACTTCATATATATGCTGATAGGATCCTGGGGTCATGGTAGATAGTTCATTGAAAGTGTTGACTCAGTGGGTGGCAGCTGCGAAAAAGGCCAATTCCATGCTAGGGATCATTAGGAAAGGGATTGAAAACAGTGCCACGGTAGGCTGGTGGGGGCTTGGAGGACGAGCAGGTAGGACCTGCCCACCTCCTAAGAGAGAGAACCCCACAATGAAACGTTTCTGTGTAAGGGAGTCGAAGCATTTTGGCATCTCTCCAAAGAGGGGCCCAAACACTTTGGGCTCATCCCTACCAAGAAATGTCCAGCTGCATGTGACAATCAGCCCTTCTTTTTCCAAAAAACCCTTACTTGTGACAGCGAGACAAACACCCTGAACTAGTGCAGGATGCTTATTTTAGAGTTTCTAAGGTCAAAGATTTACAAATGTCTAAGCCAAACACTCATTCCTATCCAATGGCCAGGAAGTGAAGTAATTGAAATAACGAGGCCACTCTTCCCTTGCCATTCCATCTCTTCCTTATTTTATCTTGTCATTTCAATATTCCTCACTCTCCCTTTTATTGTCCTATTCCCTTTCCTCTCCAAGAACAGCATATTCCACCCTTATTCTGCCTTTTCTCCTTCTCCTACTTCCTGAGGGTTTAGATTGTACACTGCAGAGAAAAGTTTTGCTCTTGTACCCTGAAGAAATCCACATGGATTCACTGAAAAACAGCCAGCAGGGCTTTTTATGCCCATAATTTTTGTCTCTCCTAATAAATTCTCTTGACTGACTCCAGAATAGTTGGTCTAATTCTGTCTCTTCTGCAGCTGCGGCTACAAATAAAGGCTTAGGCTGGGATCATACCTACCAATGAGCTGAACAAAGCCATAGCAAAAATGGATGAAGAGGAACAGCTGCAGAGTGTCTCTACAAGAAGCAAAAGAGGAAACAAAATCCACAGGAAGGAAGTTGAAAGGCTGACCAGAGGCAAAAATGTTCAGGGCTCCTATGCTTTTTACAGTTAGAAATACAAGGTAGTATTTCAGCAGGTGTAGCTTCTTACCTACACATGACAAACTGTGTTTGAGAAATTTTCCTCTTCTGCTTACCTGTTGATTGTGCAGAAGGTCTGTTTTCCTTTCTATCTAACCACATATTACTGGCACCAACTGACCATAAAAAAATAGCCTTGCATGTTCTTCTGCTTTCTGTAGCAGTTTGATCTTCAGAAATCAGCAGCTGAAGTTTTTGTTGCTACCGAGAAAAATATTACATACCAATGTCTGCACATCAAGTATTGTTAAAGGCATAGCTACAGAACCAAGCTCAAATGTTGGAAGTCTACTGAACTACAGCCTTAGTGATTCAGTGTAATGTTGACCCATATATTTACTGGTATATAGTAATACAACAGCATGGTTTGTTTTCGAGGCAACCCAAAGAGACTATATTACTCCTATTTAAAAATCTGCCCATATGTTTCTGAGCAAAGTAAAAAGTACTGGTGATAAAGCCCTAAACAGCTTAAAGTTGTGTCATCAAGTCGGTGTCAACTCCTGGCGCCCACAGAGCCATGTGGTTTTCTTTGGTAGAATACAGGAGGGGTTTACCATTGCCATTTCCCACGCAGTACCTGTATGAGATGATGCCTTTCTTCCTATATTGCTGCTGCCCAATATAGGTGTTACATACCAGCGGGGATTCAAACCAGCAACCTCTTGCTCCCTAGGCAAGTTACTTCCCTGCTGTGCCATTAGGTGGTGCCCTAAATGGCTCAGGGTATTTAAGAGAACACCTACTGCTTCAGGATCCCAACCGCTCATTAAGATCTGTTGGAGAAGTCCACATGAAGCTGCCATCTGCTCATTTGTTAGTGACTTGGGACCAGGCTTTTTTCATAGCTGTCCCAAGATGCTGGGACAAACTCCCTGCTGTAAGAGCTTCACCATCTCTAGCAGCCTTGAGAAGAGCTCTCTATTAGTACACATTTGTTTAACCAAGCCTTTGATCATTGGTAGGTGGCTTTTTACTGTTTTTATATTCTTTTAACTGGTTTTAATTGTTTGGTTTTAATCCCTGGTTTTATGTTTTCTGTAAACCCCCAGGCAACATTTGTGTTGGGCAGAATAGAAATGTAATAAATAATATTAATGGCAAACCAATAATTCAACAAATTTCAGAAATCCCACTGCATTTTATAGATAGCCATTTTTGTAGTGCTTTGCCAGCACAAGGGCCAAATGAAGTATGCACTAGTACAGGACTGGGATCTTATTTTTCTGCTTCATCCCCTTCTTATTATACAAACTGATCTCATTGGTACATTTGAACATGGTAAAATGCAACACAACTTGCTTCCCCCCCCCCAGAGCAGTAAGCATTTGGCTTATTTGTTAAACTCTGGTGACAAAATATTGACAAAGTTAGTATGACAAAATAATTCCCATGGCATCTTAAGAAAAGGCACATGAGGAGTCTCTTCTGCTGGCTTGGAAGTCAATGGTAAACCTCCCACCAACTTCAGTGCCCTTTAACATAGGGCAATAAGCAAAAGCATAGATGTGAGTCTTTTGATTGAGTTGAGACCGGGAGGGTCTTGCAGCTTTGTCAGGCAGCTGTAAAAAGGACTGTCTTCCCTTCTCTTTGTGATAGGCTCAGAAGCCCTGCAGACTAGTCAGCCTTTCGAACCAGTCTCCAAGCCTGAGGTGAACTTCAGTATCCTGTGGTTTGCACAATTCCACTTTCAAGTTATTCTGTCAGGGAAACTGACAGACTCAATGATGTTACTTTAAAGACTTCTTGGAGGGGAAAAAGAATAGGATGTCAGAAATCTCTCCCTCAAGTGCTAAACTCACCAAAGTTTTATATGCCCTGGCATTCAAAGAGCTAGGAATTCAGTTGATCTTGTATTGCTTAAAAGACACTAGCCTCATTTAATTTCCTCCATCCAAACTGTGCACCATTGGTAAAAGGAATTGATACTAAGAGCTAAGCCTCCAATTATTATATATTCTGCTTTTGCAAAGGTGGGAAGGGGGAAAACGATCCAAAATGGAATATACACTATGCTCTCACCTGCACTATTCACATCACCTTTAAAATGCACCACAAAAATGTATCAAGGCCCCACGTAGGCTGTAATCACCAGAACAGATATTCTTGAGAAGGCCAAGTGACTACTCAGGGACTACTTCAGAGCAATTGGCTTGTTGATTGCAGATAGCGAAAAGGGGATGGACTGAAGTACATAAAATCATGAGCAGATTGGAAAAAACTGAATAGGAAATGGTTCTTTAGCCTTTCACAGCAGGCAGAGGTGGAAAGATCCAGTGGGTACCAAGGGAAACTTGCATGTAAACAGTGTATGGCCAACAAATGGATTGTTTTCCTACCTATGGTGCAGTAGCGGCAGTCCTGGCCAAAGTGCAATGGAGTTCATCAAAGCACTTCACAACAAACACAAAAATTTAGGTCCAGGTCACCTCAGAGAGCGCCTGCTTCTGCATGATCCCCACTGCATGTTAAAGTCATCTGGAGAGGTCTGTCTCCAGTTACCACTGGTACGTCTGGTGGTGACTCAGAGGTGGGCCTTCCCTGTAGCCACTCCTGGGCTGTGGAATGCACTCCCTGCAAAAACCCGCAATTTGAATTCTTTGGGTTATTCTCACGATCAGGCAAAATTGGGCGAAGGGAGCCATCGGGCTCGCAGGCGAGCCTGGTGGCTCCCAGGAGGTTAACCCACCTAAGTACCCCTCCCCTAAAACCGGGTTTGCGGAGCGAGCGCTCAGCAAACCCTTTTTTAAAATCATGAGTAGCCGCAGCGCAGCTCTGGGCCACGGCTACTCTCAAAGAGACCCCCGGAGGGGAGGCAAAAAGCCGCCTCCTGGCTCCGGGGGTCTCGCCAGCTCAGGGCAGGCTGGAGCTTCCGGGGGCCAATCAGCCCACGCTCCCCCCACCCCTGCCGGCTCTGTCACGGAGCAGGCAATTGTGTGGGCGGCCGATCCTGGCTGCCCAGGGCTCCTGCCCTGCTTGTGTGCAGAGAGAGTGGGCTTAGCCCGCTCTCCCCACTCACTCTCCAAAACTGGGTCTCACTGATCATGAGACCCAGCTCTTTATTGTCTTTTAGGAGAGACCTCAAAACCTATCAGTTTGGCCTGGCCTTCAATGGTTTTTAAATTGTTGTAAATGGTTTTAATGTTGTAACCTGGTTTTTCAGGGTTTTTAAACTGTTCTGGTTGTTTAATTGTTGTTGTTTTATGGTGTTTTATAATCTCTGTTTTAACTTTTAATTGATTTTAATTGTTTTGTTTTAATTGTAAACTGCCCTGAGCCATTTTGGATGGGTGGTATAGAAATTGAATAAATTTAAAAAATATATATATAATAGATAAATACATTTAGAAGTGCAGTTATTAAGAAGTCCACAGAAATGAAAATGTGATTATTTGTTCTTACTGTTGTAAATAACTGTTTACAATAGAAGCTTACAATGTACAAATAGAAGCTGTGGTTTGATTTCCAGATAGGGATGTACAGAAACTTATTTTTTGCACTCCCAAGCTAGCTCATTACCCTGAGGTGATACACTACAACTCTCTTAGGTTTGCCAGGGACCTCTAGTTATTTCATCCCTACCAACCTACCACTCTGGAACACCTGCTGATGATAGCCAATCATTTCACATCCCACAATGTATGTAACTTTATTTCACCTTAAGAACTCCTTCTTCTGCTTAACACAGGTCAAGCAGGCAAATTTGCAGAAGTGACAGGTATTAAGGACTCTCTACTTGTCAGTTCTCCTTTACAAATTTTCTTCCCACTCTTATATTCTTATTATCTTAACAAACCAGATGTAGTAACAGCTATGTGTCATCTAGTGCTTAGAGTGCTGAACTAGGAGTAGCCATGAATTTTCCTGTACCTATTGTGAGGTTTGAAGGGGATAACTCATGTATGCCATTCTGACATCCTTGTGGGAAGGGAAGAAGAAGAAGAAGAAGAAGAAAACAACAACTTACCATTTAAATCATTGTGACCCAATATATTTAACTTTAGCTAGACCACATCAATTCGGGATGTGCACAGACTGGTTCAGTTTGAATTTGGACTGAACCGCGGATCCCCAAACTGGTTTGGTCAAACCCACCGACTGGGCCAGTGGGGTTGATGAACTAATTTGAACCAGATCGAAGCAGTTCACATTTGAACCACTCGAACTGGTCTGATTCATGGCAGTCTGGTTTACAGCCAGTTGGTCCGTGCACACCCTTAACATCCGTTATAAACTTCCACTACTAAGTCTACTAAGTCTAAGTAGTAAACTACTAAGAGGTGCTTCACACAATTAGTGTGAAGCACCTCGAAGTGGTTTGAGGGGAAAGCCCACTCTCCCCTCAGACGATCACCTGTGGAGCCCTGGGTGGCTGGATCGGCTGCCCACATGGCTACCGGCTCACTCACAGAGCCAGTGGGGTCTGCAGGGATCGGGGCCACTTAGCCCCCAGAAATCCCAGGTTGCCCCGGGCAAACACACAGGGCATTCTGGGGGGGGGGGGCTGAGCCTAGGAGGCTGTTTATAGACTCCTGGTCAGGGGTCTACTTATGTGTCGCTGGATGCCATGGCATCACATGAGCAGAAAAACAAGGTTAACAGAGCACTCGCTCCGTTAACCTTTTTAAGGGGAAGGGGAATTAGGCAGGCTAGCTGCCTTGGAACCACCGGGCTTGCCCGCAAGCCCGGTAGTTCCGACGATCACGAAGAAGCGGGCTAGCCTCCCTTAGCCCGCTTTCTAGTGATTGTCAGAATAGCTTCTAAGTGTTGTAAGGTTGAAGATGAAATTCAGTGGAGAATGTTATCTCAAATCATTCCAGAAGCATAGGACTGAAATTCCAAGTCACCCTGTTCTCGTCTAAATTTGACAGTGGCACAATTATCATTCATATAGCATTAACTGTGTGACAGGAGAGAAGACAATGCATGAATTACCTATCATCCAATGAAATTTCCAATTAGAACTCCAGATACAGATCTAGTTCTTGGATTGTTCACGTACATTGCGGAAAGCTGATTACAGCGTCATGATATTAGAGATACAATTACTAATGCAATATCAGTATCAGCATCTTGCACTCCAGTATCTCAAAAACAAGTAAGAGCAGCACATTTAATTAGGAACCTTTCAATATTAATTTTCTCGTTTAATAGGCTTTTCTAGTTGATAACAGATCTGATTATGTACCAAACAAAAAAAAAGGCCTAATGGTGGGTAGAGCAACACTGTTTTCTACTTCCTTTGGAGAAGAGAAGGAGGGGAGAGAGAAACACATGTTTCCTCTCCACCTGTGCTTTTGTTGTTATGCCATCTGTATTTTTAAACATACCCTGTGTCCGTCAAATTAGTTACCTCTTAGTTACTAGTTAATTCCTAATGTTCTTGCAAATGTTTTTATGTGAAGTGAATGCATTGTGGCATGAGAAGTGCAGTGTGTCCCAATAACTATAGCAGGAATATCTACACCAGGGATTCTCAAACTTGGGTCCTCAGGTGTTATTGGATTTCAACTCCCATAATCCCCAGCCTCAGTAGCCTTTGGTTGGGGATTATGGGAGTTGAAGTCCAATAACACCTGAGGACCCAAGTTTGAGAATCCCTGATCTACACTCTAGAGCAGTGGTTCCCAATCAGAGTTCCTCTAGATGATGCTGAACTACAACTCCCAGCATCCCCAGCCATAATAAATTGTTCTGATAAATAAATTGTTCATAATAAATATCTCATCTGCACAGAGAACAGATCAAACCTGCTCTCCCCGCAGAACTGCTTGTGTGGAGAGCCTTAAAAGAAAAGTAGATTTGAAATTCTGAAATCCAAACAAAACTCCAGGATACTTCCCAAGGAAAAACTTCCAAGCATTTTCAAAGAAAGCCAAATGCATTTCTATAAGACAAGTGAAATTTCCTAGTGAGTTTCTGCACATCCCACATGCTCTGTAGAAAGCAAAGGAAGACCAAAACCTAGTTTAAGAAACAGCCGTACAGTTTTGGATGAAAAGTGGGTTGCAAGTATAATATATTCCTTACAAATAAATAAGCAAACACAAGTCGGACAACAAAAGGAATAATCAAGTTACCAAGATGAGACTTGAGATGATTCATGATGACTAATACCATGCTTGGATTAGTGTTTTAAAGCCAAACCAGAGATTTATGAGCCATTCCCTAAGAAAGGTACATACAAGTGAGTAACCCTGCACAAGCTTGTGAAAAAGGCACTACTTCCAGTATGGCTTCCTTCTGCTATGTAAATGGTTGATGAGACCACCATGGTCTTAGCTCATGGCCCATCATTCCAGTCTCCTAAAAAGCCTTATTTATTTGTGTACGTAGTAGTTACGCTTTATGCCTGAAATCCTGTTGCTGTACTTGCAAACCCATACTGGTTCACCATGTGCTTTTTTCTTCCTTTTTGGCTTCAGGCAACTATATACACCAATTTATCTGCATCTTCAACAGTTAATTGTCAGAGCCCAGTGATGCTAAATCAATTCATGCTTATTAAATAGTTTTAAGGCTGCATGTATAAATGAGGAGTGGTGTTGTAATTCAGGTTGTGTGCCTTTTCTTTTTTGTTATGGTTTCTTCATGGTCAATGAGGTTATATATCTGCTGACTCCTGGATAAACTTTAAGGCAACTTGAAAAATAAGTTGTCTGCAGACCTAGAGCAACATTTCCTTTGCAGTGTATATTGATGCAATGCAAATGCAGAGGAATGGCTCCAGCTATTTGCCCTTGAGCAACAGACTTTCAGTGAGCCTACAGGTCCTATTCTAGACATGGGCAAGAAGAAGACAATGAGCCGGATCTCATGATCCGTGATACCCGGTTCTGCAGGGTGAGCGGGGAGAGTGGGCTAAGCCCGCTCTCCCCACTCACGAGCGGAAAGGGAGCCCTGGGCAGCTGGATTGGCCACCCACACGATTGCCGGCTCCGTGACGAAGCCGGCAGGGGCTGGGGAGCCTGGGGGCTGTGCGGCCCCCGCAAGCCCCAGTATGTCCTGCGTGAGTGTGCAGGGCATACTGGGGAGACCCCCAAGCCGAGAGGCTGCTTTAAAGCCTCCCAGCTGGGGGTCTACTCATGAGTAGGCGCGGCGCGAAACCGCACTGCGGCTACTCACGATTCTAAAAACCAGGTGTGCGGAGCGCTTGCTTCACAAACCTGGTTTTGTACCAGGGGTTCCCGAGCGGGTTACCCACCCTGGAACCACCAGGCTCGTAGCTGAGCCCGGTGGTTCTCACGTATAGCAAAAATCGGGCTTGGCTCTCCTAGCCCGATTTTTGCTAATCATGTGAATGGCCTCAATGCCTCTGAGAGTGTCCAAAGTGCTTTCCTTTACAACTGCACAACCACAGCCTGGTCCAAAATATCTAAGATTATGGGAAGGGAGAAGCTTCCAGGGCAAAGACTATTACTTTCAAGATGAGCTCCTCATTCATGTATTAATGAATCTGTGCCTTTGAGGGATACCAAAACTGCCTGCTGATGATGTTCAGGGGATCATAGCTCATGTATGCACAATAGCAGGGAAGACAGCAGCTGGGACCTCTGGTGGCCTCCTCAGTTTTTGCTGGGGTCCAGCCCTACCCTCTGCTGATGCCAGCCATGGCTGACATTTAGGAAAGGACCTAGGCATCTTGCTACCTCTAGCATCAGCCACAGAGACTGTCAAAACAGAAAAATGAGTAAGGCATAGCTGAAGCCTTCACATCCCAATGAACACTGCTTTTAGAGTGGTAGTTTTAATGAATTTATCAGGAGTGTTATTTCAAGTTTAGGCATTTGGCACATGTGAGTGAGGGAGTGAATTTTCAGTGGTGGGTCCCAGCATTTATTACTCGCTCCGTTAACCTCGTTTAGGGGTAGGGGTTCTTACGCAGGTAGCCATCAGAGAATCCCTGAGAACCACCAGAGAACTCATGATTGCTCAGAACTGGGCTGGGCTCCCATAACCCGGTTTTGAGCAATTGTATGAGTAGTTTCATAGAAGCCAGAGTATCTGCTAGGCAAATTATTATTATTATTAATTCGATTTCTATACCAGCCTTCCAAAAATGGCTCAGGGCGATTTACACAGAGAAATAACAAACAAATAAGATGGAACCCTGTCCCCAAAGGGCTCACAATCAAAAAAACAAACAAACATAAGATAGACACCAGCAACAGTCACTGGAGGTACTGTGCTGGGGGTGGATAGGGCCAGTTACTCTCCCCCTGCTAAATAAAGAGAATCACCACATTAAAATGTGCCTCTTTGCCAAGTTAGCAGGGATCCCTGTTCAAATCACACAATAGAGAAGCTAATGTTAATTCTTGGATTCCAGAGTAAAGGTTGTTCTGCATATGTTTTATAGATTCAGAGGCTATTCTCATGACTGCTTGAAGGCGGGCAAAGGGAGCCCAGCCTGCTTTCGAGAGGTTGTGAGAAACACCAGGCTTATAGGTTAGCCTGGTGGTACAGCAGCGGCTAGCCCGCCTAAGTACTAGGGATGTGCAAAACATTTAGGGTACAGAACAATCTGTACCCAAATCTGCCTGTTTCGGGCGATCTGTATACAAAACAAATCGCCTCTCGACAAGCCTGGAAAGATTCGGCTCCAAGACGAATCACCCAAATTTTGGAGCCGAACGTTTTGTTGTTTCAGACCTCCATTTTGTGGCAATTTCTGTGTAGTCTCCATTTTGTGTGTGATGTTAATTTGAGTTTCTCACCCTTCCAAGCTTCAGATTGGTGAACGAAAGCATTGGCTGAGCTGCTGCTGATTACCTCATGGTTCCAGATTGGCTCTTTTGGCTCCTGCCACTCCTGACTGACCCCACATTGGCCAGGGGAAGGGTCGAAGAAGGGGCAAGGGTGAGGGGAGTTCAAGGAGGGATTCAAAGAGGCAGCAGCCACCATTCTGCCTTTCTGCCTTGTGGGAGGAGAGAGAGAGAGAGAGCGAGAGCTTTGCTTTGCTTTGCCTTGCCTATTGCCTTCTGCCTTGCCAGCCTCAGCCCGGCCCGCCTGCCCCTGCTGGCTGCTGCATGCCAGCCTGGGAATGGATTATCTGCTGCATTGCTTTTTTGTTCCTGAGAAGAAGAGAATTCTTTTTTTCACCCCTTCCAGCTGCTGAAAGATTCATTGCCTGCCTGCGCCTGCTGTTTCTGTGCCAGCCACCAGCCCCAGCCCCTGTGACCACCTGGCCAGCCACCCCCCTTTCCCCCCAGGTTTTCCAGGCTTTTGCCCAAGTCTCTCCCCACCCCCCAAATCTGAAGATTGAAGGAGAAGAAGATTGAAGAAGAAAAAATAGACTCAGAGACCAGACCACAGAAGTGGACAACTGGACAGAACATGTGGGTGAAGGCCTAGACTGAGTGAGTACACATTTTCTCACACACACACACACACACACACACACACACACACACACACACACACGTCCCTGGAATTGTTTTGGGTTGCAATTGAATTTAAAAAGTTGTGTGCTGTTTAGAAGAAGTTTAAATGGGTTCAGTCTGTGGGAGGGATCCCCGTTAGCTAGTTCTAGTAGGTGATTAGATGGGTAGCATAGCCTCGTGGTTTTAAAACACAATTATGTCTTTTTTTCCCATTCCAAAGATTTTTCTTTTGGCATTTTTTTTAAAAAACAGAAGCCTCTCCTCCAGCCCTTTGGGCCCATAATATATCAGTATTAATATTCTCTGCCCAGCAGCCTACAGGCTCTGAGTGGGCAGGAAGGCACAGACTCTAGCCTTCTCCCTGTGCCCATTTACCCCCCCCATCCCCCACTCCCAAATGCAGCATTCTGAGGCCATGGCAAAAATTAACCCTAAACCCACTAACCCTTTCGCAGAGCACACATACACACAGGTATACTATGCTTCCCCACTACATAATCTCAAGTCTAGCAGTATATATATATATTATGCAATTCAGATGCCTTGGATGGTTTGTTGTTGTGCCTGTGTTTTGGGGACCTCATGGATGGGCACAGGACAGGTTCATTCTCTCTCTCTCTCTCTCTCTCTCTCTCCTTCTTTGCAATGAAGATTGGGTCATATTGTGACTTCTAGCATCATCATCATTTTTATTCAAACTAGATTGCTTGCATCTACAACAGGTTGTGCAGGTACCACAGATTCCGATCCATTGCAGAACTGTCAAAAAAATGCGCCAAAAATTGTGTGCCGTTCTCATCACCACTCTTCTACTTGTATAGGTGGGAGGGGGACCAAACCTTGCTGTTCCACTGGCAGAATGTTTATTGTACCCTTCCTTACTTAACCCGCTTTTATGGCCGGGTGCCACAGATGTAGCTGTGTCTGTTGCTTGTGGATGAAAAATGCTTGGGGGAGGGAGAGCAGGGCACATTTGATACTGTTGTTGGCCCTATTCTGCTGCCCTTGTCTGCTGCATCTGTGATATCTCACTTGCTTACTTGTTGCTGGCTGCTGCTGTTACCCTTCATTGGGAGGGGGCGTGTGGGGCAGTGCATTTCATTGTTGTTGTTTCACACTGTTGTGTGTAGATCAATTGCATTTCTGTTGGGGGTGGTGGTAGGACACAGTGGATGTGGTGAGTGACACAGTGGATATGCATGACCTTTGGAAACCTTGTTCTTTGAAAAGCTCTGCTGCTGTTGTTGTTGTTGATGTGTGCTGCATCCACCCTATGGGACAATGGGGACAGACAGTGCCCATTTCTGCCCGTGGATGCCTCCTAGGAGTGCCACAGTGGGTCAGCTGGTAATTCCCCAATGGGTGCCTGCTACCACCCAGGTTTCAGAGTGATTGGGTGAAGGGTTGATTTTTAAAGAATTTCTGAAGTTTGCGCATCTTTGGGGCAGATTGTTTGTCATTGAAAATGAATCCACTCTCATTTGCTACCAGAGAATCTACTCTCAGAACACCTCAGAAACAACAAAACCCAGCACTCCATGGGCTTCTGGGTATGTAGGGTGGCATCCTGTGTGCACTACACCATCATTCACTCTGGGC
The DNA here is from genome assembly GCF_027244095.1 of Hemicordylus capensis. Lineage (NCBI taxonomy): Eukaryota > Metazoa > Chordata > Lepidosauria > Squamata > Cordylidae > Hemicordylus > Hemicordylus capensis. Next base: position 174,856,743 of record NC_069657.1, read on the forward strand.
CACCCCGGTGCCCGCCAAGTGGAGTTATGGGGCTGCTGAAATCCCCATTATTCCCTATGGGGAAAAAGCTCAAAGACATGCAAACTTACTCCTTTTCCCAATTTCTTTAAAATTTGGGTGGTAGCTTCCACCCATTGGGCACTACCCCCCTATCTATCTATCTATCTATCTATCTATCTATCTATCTATCTATTTGGTTTTCATACTGCCCTTCCAAGCTGGCTTAGTGCGGTTTACAATTAAAAAACAGAAATCATTAAAAACAATTAAAACAGAAATACAAATATAAACACCAATTTAAAAACATCTTTAAAAAATTAAACAATCAAAAATAGTAAAACCCTGAAAACCAGGTTAACATTAAAACAATTAAAACTAATTAAAAACCCTGAAAGGCCAGGCCAAACAGATGGGTTTTAAGGGCTCTCTTGAAGGTCAGTAAAGAATTAAGATTATGTATTTCTACTGGGAGTGCATTCCACAGCCCAGGAACAGCTACAGAGAAGGCCCACCTCTGAGTTGTCACCAAACGAACCGGTGGTAACTGGAGACGGACCTCCCCAGATGACCTTAACATGAGGTGGGGATCATGTAAAAGAAGGTGCGCATTGCAATAGTCAAGCTGGGAGGTTACCAGCTGATGCACCACTGTTTTGAGGTAATCCTCTTCGAGGAATGGGCGCAGCTGTTGAATCAGCCAAAGCTGATAGAAAGCACTCCTGGCCATGGCCTCCACCTGAGATACCAGGGTGAGGCCTGGGTCTAGGAGTACTCCCAAGCTGCGTACCTGCTCCTTCTGGGGGAGTGTAACCCCATCCAGCACAGGAGGATCTAACTCACCCCTCAGATTCTGAGCCCCCACAATGAACACCTCTGTCTTGCTTGGATTCAACTTCAATTTGTTCTCCCTCATCCAGCCCATTACTGCCTGTAGGCAAGCATTTAGAGAATGAGTGCCATTTCCTAAAGATGAAAAGGAGAAGTCAATTTGGGTATCATCAGCATACTGATAACACCCAGCACCAAACCTCCTGATGACCTCACCCAGCGGTTTCATGTAGATGTTAAAAAACATTGGTGACAGAATGGAGCCCTGAGGGACTCCATATAACAACTCCCATTTTGAGGAGCAACTGTCACCAAGCTCCACCATCTGGAATCTACCTGAGAGATAGGAACGGAACCACTGCAAAGCAGTGCCCCCTATCCCCAACTCCCCCAGGCAGTCCAGAAGGATACAATGGTTGATGGCATCGAATACTGCTGAGAGATCCAGAAGAACCAGCAGAGTCACACTCCCTCTGTCGATTCCCCAGTAAAGGTCATCCATCAGGCCAACCAAGGCTGTCTCAACCCCATAGCCAGCTCTAAAGCCAGTTTGAAATGGGTCTAGATAATCAGTTTCCTCCAAGACTGCCTGGAGCTGGTCGGCCACCACCCTCTCAATCACCTTGCCCAACCAAGGGAGATTGGAGATTGGCCTGTAGCTGTCCATCGCTAAGGGGTCCAGGGAAGGCTTCTTTAAGAGTGGTCTGACCATTGTCTCCTTCAGGCATGGAGGCACCCTACCCTCCCTCAGCGATGCATTTACGATATTAACTAGGCCACCTCCAACAATCTCCTTGCTAGATAGAAGCAGCCAAGTCAGGCAAGGATCCAGAGAACAGGTGGTTGGCCGCACCGCCCCAAGCAGCTTGTCCACATCCTTAGGAGTCACAGATTGAAACTGATCCAATCTAATACTGCAAGAGGGATTGCTGGACACCTCCTCCACAGACCTTGCAGAAATAGTGGAGTCCAAGTCAGCCCAAATACAGGAGATCTTATTCGCAAAGAACCCATTAAAGGCATCCTTTTGGCCCCTGTACCCTTTTGTTTTGATCCAAATCAATTCAGATTCAGAAAATTCAGATACAAATTGAATTTGGGGAGGTCAGATTCAGACCGAAAACAAATCAGGGGTGTTTCAATTCAGGTACAAATCAAAACAAAAAATCAATTTGTGCACATCCCTACTAAGTACCCCTATCCTAAAATGCGGTTAGCGGAGCAAGCACTCAGCTAACCCCGTTTCTGTAACCATAAGTGGCCGTGATGCGGCGATGCAGCACGGCAACTCACAAGAAACCCCCCAATTGGGAGGCTAGAACAAGCCTCTCAGCATCGAGAGTCTCCCCAGAATGCCTCGTGACCTCGTGCCGGGCATCCTGCGACTTCTGGGGGCCAGGCATCCCCTGCTCCCCTCCACCGAGTGTGTTTGCCGTGGCTGCAAGCAGCTGCTGCTGTCACACTACAAAAACATGATTAACAGAGCACTCCCTCTGTTGACCTTGTTTGGAGGAGGGGTATTTAGATGGGCTAGCCACTGTTGAACAACAGGGCTCACCCCTAAAGTATTGCCATGTGTGTCTGTGCATGCATGTGTGTGCACATTACTTGCATGGCCACAGATGGAGAAGCTCATTTACTTTCTTGATCTTCGTATTTTTATCCCTTGATCTTTGTATAAACCACCTAGTTGATACATTTTAGAAAGCAACACAATGAGGCTATTCAGACCGTGTGCAAAACTGGACTAAGGGAGCCCAGCCCGGTTTTGCACGTGTGTGTGAACCACTGGGATTGGGCCCGATCCTGGCTGCACCATGGCAGCAAACCCGCCTATGAAGCCTCCCTTGAAAGCGAGTGCTCCCTTAACCCCGTTTTCCGGATTGCCTGTCAGCTGTGGCTGCAAGCAGCCGTGGCTAGCCGTCTCGGGTGGTGGTGGTGGGGAGATCCCAATAATGCACCATGTACTCGCACAGTGCATTTTTGGAGTGTGTGTGTGTGTGTGTGTGTGTGCACTACAGGACAGTGCATCCTGGCAGCCCAATCCTCGGAGCGCTCAGCAGCAGCAGGTGCTCATCTGGCTGGGTGATCCGCCCATCCTGGGAAGACAGCATGATTGTCTGCATGGAGGTATGCTATTTAGGGCTTCCTCCCCACAAACCCTAATGGATCATGAGAAAAGGCTCAGTGCATTTCCTAAGAAATCACTGCAAATATTTAACAAAATGTCATGAAAACACTTACACAGGCTTCACTTGAATGAGACTCCATTATTAACAGCACGTGCCTTCTGAATTTCTATGAGATTTGTTTTCTGCAGACAAACAAGGACATCACCATTTTACATGTAATAAGCTGTACTGAAATGAAAATCCATGCAAAAGATGTTTCCTGGAGTTTATATACTATTTGTACAACTGTTCTAATTCTCTGTTACTAATCTCCACTGTAAACAAGGAGAGGGAAAATATGAATTATCAATTGCTTATCTCATGATGGCATTACAGAAGGAAAATTAATCTTTAAATATTTACAGTACTGTTTATTTCTTCATCAGAAGAATATGATGCAAGAGAGGTTAAGCTTTCCAAGAGTCTTCCAGCACGCGAAGGAACTGAAACTCCTTTAACATGAACACAGACTCAGCTACCTCAGCAGCTCTGCTCAACAGCTGCTCACTATAGAAGATCGTTGATATAATGTGATGTTAACACAGCCAAGAAGTAGGTAGCCCAAAGATGCCTCAGTGCTCAGTTGCTTTTCAAGAGGATTGCAGGGAGGCTGAATTGAGAGGAGGGGGGAAAGCAGGGGGAAGGCAAGGTTTGGAAAGCTTTCTCCTGCCTGCCATATCCTGTGAATAGCCCCGCTCTCTTTTTCTGTTCCATCTGAATGTTGCATGGTTTACTTTCTATTCCATTCTTTCCCTTTAAAAACCAAGCAGAAAGGATCTTCCCTGTGCCTTCCCCACTCCTCTCAATTCAGCCTCACTGAGGTGACAGTCTGGTGACAGCGTGCTCCACGCTCCCACACAATCAGCCCTGCTCCTTGTAGCATGGAGCAGGGCAGATTGATCTGAGGCTGGGACTCGTTGTTCCAGCCTCCGTGAATCCCACAGTGCACACATGACATGTATGCTGCATTGGGGGATTCCTCCAAGAGATGGGCGCTCTAGGTGCCTGACTCTGTGTGCGGTTGGGCTGGAAGCAGGTAAGCATCCACAGGTAAGTGCTTGCTTCTTTAACCTTGGTTAATAGCTGGGCTTAAAACCTGGGTTAGGTGGTGTTGGCCCTCTGGGATCGGGCCTGATCCTGGCAGTTCTCACATGCAGCCTAACCTGGGCTGGGCATGTGAGAACGGTCTCAGTGACATCCATCATTAAAAATAAGGTGCTTGCTACATCAAGAACAACCTGATGTAAATCATAACTATTGGTGTGGACACATGGGACAACATTGCAAATCCTGGAACACAGGAGTGCTATGCAGTCACATAATTACATGATCTTGTCAGCTGATTACCTGATGTTACCACTCTGGGTCTCACAAGCCCATTCAAAATGAACATGACTGATAAGGGCAGCGAAAGGTTCAAAACCAACCAAAACCCCAATAAAAGCAATCATGGAGGCTATTCTCACGATCACTAGAAAGCGGGCTAAGGGAGCTTAGCCCACTTTCCAGTGGTTGTTGGAACCAATGGGCTCGCAGGCAAGCCCAGTGCTTCCAAGGCAGCTAGCCAGCCTAAATCCCCCTCCCCTTAAATGAGGTTAACTCCATTGACCTCGGGTTTTTGCTCATGTGCCACCGTGGTGTGCAGCAACACATGAGTACACCCCCGACTGGAAGGCTAAAAGCAGCCTCCCAATCTTGAGGTTCCCCCCAGAAAGCTCCAAGCGCTTGCGCGGGGCATCCTGGTATAATTCCCACAGCCCCCACAGGCTCTGTGGCGGAGCCGGTAGTCATGTGGGCGGCCAATCTGGCTTCCCAGGCTTACACGTGCTAAGTCCGCTCTCCCCGCAAACCAGCACAAGGTGCTTCACACCACTCGTGTGAAGCGCCTCATCGATTCCAAAATGTGTGAGTAAGTCAGTTCAACATCACTTTTGAATCATTTTATGCTAGATTATATAAAAGATGTAGGGATGTGCAAATTGATTCAGGTACAAATCGATTTGTACCCAAATCTAGCTGACTCGGGTGATTTGGAGACAAAACAAATCACCCCTGTTGTCCATTGGCTAGATTCAGGTACAAATCAAATAGCACCTGATTTGATTCAAATTGATTTGAGATTCAGATCCCTCCTATTAATTCCCAGCTTTATTATTATTTTTTTTAAAGTAAGCTCTAGCCCTTGAAGAAGTGGAGTTATGGAGCAAAATGTGTCGTCACTATTTTTCAAGTGTTTGGATTCTTGGGTGTATAATACTCTCAATGAATCCCTATGAGGATTCATTACACACCTTCATTTCTTCTATTCATTTTGACTGTCTTTTCAACAGTGCCAACTGCAAATGCCATGTGCCAACCACACCCCACTCCCATCCGCAAGGCAGTGGGGTATTACTCAGTTTAAGTTCTAGGATTTTTTTCCAAGTGTTTAGGCTTTTTGGTGTCTAACCAATAACCTTTCCTCATAATGAATCCCTGTGAGGATTCATTACACACCAAATTGTTTAAACACCTCAAAAAATCCTAAAATATAAACTGAGTACCCAGTGGCTTGTGGATTGGGGGGGGGAGTTGGGGTCAAAAAGCAGTGGGGTCAAAATGAACAGAAGAAATGAAGGTGTGTAATGAAGACACCAAAGAATCTAAACACCTCAAAAATACCTAAAAAATAAACTGAGTACGTGTGTGTGTGTGTGTGTGTGGTGTAGTTGACACATGGCAGTTGACAGTTGGCACTGTCCAATGATAGTCAAAATGAACAGAAGAAACAAAGGCATATAATGAATCCTCATAGGGATTCATTATGAGGAAAAGTTATTAGACACCAAAGAATCTAAACATTTCAATATTCCTAAACATTAAACTGAGTACCCCACTGCCTTGCAGGTGGGGGGAGGTGTAGTTAGCACATGGCAGACCAGGGTAGAACACAGTTTTTGACCACAGACACTCACTGTGCTCATAATATTATTATTTTGAACTCATAGGTTCAAAATACACACTGTAAAAACACTACATATATTTGCTTACTTTTTAAGCTTTTGTTTTTCTTCTGCTGTATTGTACCAACTTATACATGGGCCTTCTATATTTTGCCTACTTATTAAGGCATATTAGGAGAAGATCACAGATGGACTGAATGACAACAATATTGACTCAAGAGCCAAGCTAACGTTCAGAAACAGAATTAACATGGCCCATCAACAGTATCTCCATGACCTCACTCTTCAGTACAGTATGATCTTGGATACGACTATCCACAGCTGCGCCAAAATGCTACTTTCTGAAATAACATGGACGTCAACATGATGAACGACCAGTTCTATAATGTTAACCCAAGCAAAAATTCCAAGTGTGGCATAAGACATCAAAACATAATGCTTATGTCACCCCATTTTATCTTCCTAAGAACAGGGCAACAGTATTTAATGGAACTGTTTTCCCTCACCGGTAAACAGTTCATTTATCAAAGTTAGTTGTGTTGTGTTTAAAAATTCTACATCTGCCCTCTTACCGGAAAGGGGTGTGTGGGTTCTCCCCCCCCCACACACACACACCTCTTACAGACCCTCTCTGTGCAGCTCAGTCAAATCAAATAAGTCCTGTAAGGCTGATGTCTCTTTAGTCATCTGTAGTGACTTTCCCTACATTCTTGGTGTACATCCTTTTAGCTCCTAAACGAAATAAAGGGCAAAATTCTTCCTTACTCAAGCACAAAATAGACTCAGTGGAGCTCTCCTCCTCTCTTTCTGTTACAATGTGTCCTTGTTGACACATAAGAAACATGTGTTGGGATATTTCAGACATTTGAAAGAGCATATTAATATGTAGAAGCAGAAGATCAGATCTGGTGCAATCAAGCAATTAAACATATATTGGGGAATAATAATATTCAGAAGCGGAGTTGAGTGGGGAAATATCAGAGAGCAATAAGGCACTTTAATCAAAGTTGTAATGAAAAACCATAAGCAGAGAGGCACTTAATCAATAAAATTCAAAGATTGTAGATTGGGATTCCTAGAGAGGCCAGAAGTGTGTCAGGGCACACTGGAAGGCTAATGACCATAGAGTGACGAAGGGATGTAATTGTTGTAAGGTCAGTTTTTTAGCTACAAAGAGAGCTCTAGAAATCCAATTGGAATAATTTTTAAAAACTAGCTTTTGCAGAGGCACTCTGGAGCTGGGAAAACAGTGATAGTTTCAGCTATGCAAGATTCAGTACCAGAGTTTGATCCAGGAGAACGAATTAATGAATATGTTGCCTCACTCATACCTGTTGTGCACAGGAGGGTTGTTATTTCAAATAATGGAAACACACTAACAAGCTGAGTGAGCCAGAAAAAAAGGTGGCAACCCCAACACCAATGAAGACATGAGAAATTAGTTGGAAGAAATGGGCCACAACTTTATTGATTAATAAATGCCAATTGTTATCCAAGAAGGGAATTGGCGCTTTACCCCTCACTACAGTGCAGGATCTCGTCTAGTGAACTGGGCTAGCTGCATGCCTCTAGCTAGAAATTTATGGTTGACTACACCCCAGCTCTGAGCATCAATACAGCCCAAAGCCTCTACTTAACTGATCCAATAAGGTCAAGGCATCGGGGGAAGTATCACGTGTCCCAAGCTAAGCCCGCTCTCCCCACAGGCCAGGAAGAAGCTCTTCTCACCAATCATGAGAAGAGCTTCATCCTCTGTTTGACCTGCCTCTTAGATCTTTGTTTTCCATAAGGATCACAAAGGAATTGAAGAGGCTGCCAGGTGAGTGCTATTCATGGGTACCTTCATGACTGGCACTGATAGTCTGAAACAAAACTTCCTACCTGTGACTAGAATAGGTACAGATTGATTACTAGGGCTTCCTTCGTCCAGGGAACCGGTTTGGCCTGATTGGACTTGATAGCTGGTGGTAAGAGACTGTTCTTTTGGAATTGTGCTAACTTGCCTCTTATGTCAGACCACCTTTAACATGATGCCTTCTAGAAGGAAATCCCAGGAGCTCCCTTCCCTGTAGAGGGTGTGTGTGTGCATGCGTCCGTGTGTAGGGCAATGCATTCACATTTTGATTATTTAGGCTGATCCTTGAGCAAGCAGAAATATTTGTCAGTCAAGAAGTCCTTTTGCAACCTGGATACTTTTGGCTTCCAGGTTGCCAACTGGAGTGCAGGCGTGCTGACCAAGCCATGAATATGTATGTAGAGATGTTTCCTTACCTTCCCTATCCCCTTGATGGATGTGCAGAGAACCAGCATACATACCTGCCATTGCACAGAATCAGAAGCCTGTGCACATCTTCTATACTCCCATCCACAACTTGTTTTCTTGTTCTGGGAACCAGCTTGTAGCTTACTTGAGCAGGGGTTTGATAATGTGAGCTGAACTCATGTGAAGAAGAGGGAGAGCTCGATAGATTCTCAGTTGTGGGAAGGATGCATAGGTCATAGGTCTTCCATTCAATGCAATGTGGTGGTGTGTGCATCTTAAAGTGAAGATGGAGGGTTCTATGAAACCCTAGACGAATCACGGTATCTACATGGGAAGGATAATGCCAACCTGTTTAAAGAGGCACTTCCAGGCCTGAGACTGGATATGAGACTTCAGGTTGAACTAATAACCCTGTTCCAAAAGCCAATGCACTTTATTAGCAAATGAAACTGACCTCGTGTCAATACTGCACAATTTTAAGTCATAATGAAATATGCTGACAACCCAGCTGGAAATTCTGTTCCCTTGCCGCTTAAATGTTCCCTGGAGATTAACAACACATGTGGGGTTGGTGCTGGGGGCGGGGGAGGAATACACATCTTAACACACACAGAGGGGGAAAAGACAAAAAGACAAAAGGAAAAGAAGCCTTGATTTGAGCATAAGTGTGAATTAAGTAAAAAAAATTCAGTGACAATAGACAAAAAACAACTGCCCAGCACTCTCTCTCTCATGCTGCAAGCAGCAACTTCAAAGCCTAGAGAAAGGCAAAACTAATTATTGAAATCAATTCATAACACCTCCCACTATCAAATCCCCCACAAAGTAAACAGCTTCTACTGCAGAGTGAACTACACATTTGCCGAGTTATGCAAGCTTTGGAACATCTGCTAACCCATTTAGAGAGGTCCTGAATATTCAATTTTCATATTCGCGTATTTCTCTTGCTTTCAAGTTGCCACCGTCTTCCAGCTCTGTATTGCCTTTCCATCAGCATCAGCATCAGCATCAGCATCATCAAGGCACCTTGTCCTCCTTTTGTCCCTATGGGAGGGGCTGTAGCTCAGTGGTAGAACATATGCTTTGCATGCAAAAGGTACCAGGTTCAATCCCTGGATCTCTAGGAACACTATGAAAGATTCCTGTTTAAACCCCCGGAGAGTTGCTGCCAGTCAGTGGGCAGGTTCTCATGACCCACTGAGTGGAAGCAGTGAGAATCAGGATTGTGAGCCATGTGTACTCCTGATTTCCAATTGCAAGAACTAAATTTTCATTAATGTCATGTTGGCACTCTGACAACCCAACATTTAATGGACATCAGCAACCCTAGATCAAATCCTGGTTTATTGATCTCCATTAAATTTGGAACATTGCCAACCTGAGATTGCTTAAAAATTCCAGGTTCTTACAATCAGTAATAGAGAGTGAGCATGGCTTGCAAATCTCCCTTTTCTTGATTGCCTGACACCACACAGTAGAGATGTGCAAATCGATTTGAGTTTGAATCGATTTGAGCTTGAAATGACCAATTTTGAGTGATTTGAAATTGATTCGAAACACCTTTTAAATTAAGGGCCTGTTTTGAATCTGAATGGAAACAACTTTGTTTTGAGCTCTAATTGATTTGGGTGTTTCGAGCACCATTCTGGTGGGATTTCCCCCCTTGCTGATTGGATTTTTGGCACTGGCTTCCAATTGGCTTGAGTTCTCCTTGCTTCTTGGTTGGCTTGCTATCATACAGATCAGCTGTGTTATTAACTATCTGTTAATAATTTCAGATTGACAAAGGCAGAACTTGGGTGCCTTCCTGCTTGCTATCCTTGAGTTCTGGTTTGTTTTGATTGTGAGATAGTATTGTGGTGAGAAATGGACAGTGGCAGCTCATCTCTCTCTCTCTCTCTCTCTCATATTTTCTCTGTGATTGTTGTGGGATGAACTCCATGTCTAGCCTTGAGACTCATGTACTTCACTCTGGTCTGCTCTGCAGTCTGCATAGCAGGGTGTATTCAGTCAAAATGTGGCTGAAGTTGCTCTAGTTGAGCGTATGGCTATGCTTGCTGTTAAGGGTGCTACTGTGGCAGCTGTTGCAATGCTGAAAAATGAGTCTTAATTGTATGTGAGGGAGCAATTCATAAGAACGTAAAAAGTTAAGAACAGCCCTGCTGGATCAGGCCCAAGCTCCATCTAGTCCAGCATCCTGTTTTGCACAGTGGCCCACCAGATGCCGCTGGAAGCCCAATTGGCTGGAAGCCCAATTGGCCCACCAGATGCCGCTGGAATTCGTACCAGTGATGTTACTGCAGGCAGTGTCGCTGGCAGTGGATTCTGAGTAAGTAATGCTTTTTCAACCATTTTTTGATTGTGTTTGAATTTAAAATGTGTGCTCTGTGTTGAGAGGGACAGATTTCCTTTTCCTGTGTGCACTTCTGTTCTGCAGTGTTTTTCAAGGCAGGGTTGCAAAATGTGTGCACTTTGCTTGTTCTAGCCATAGGGAACAATGGGGAACTCAAAACACCTCATTGTTCATGGGTAGGTCCTAGAGACACCAAAGTGGGTTGCATGGTAGGGCATGATGGCGACTAACTACCATCCAACCCACAACAGAAATGGGCAACTGGGCAATTTTAAACAAATTCTTAACCTTTTTGCCCAACCCCTAAGGGTGTTTTGGGGAAAAGGTTTGTTTTTTAAAAAAATTGTCTGCTAGCACATTTCTTTTGGGTGGAAGGTAGCACCCACTTTGCCATACCACCCAACCACTTTGGTGTCCCTAGGAGCTACCCATGGGGATCAATGTGGTGTTTTAAGTTCCCCTTTGTTCCCTATGGCCAAAAAACTTGAATAATTTTGAGGCTGAGTAGTCAAAACAGCCTGCTTGGCCACTGTTTTGACAAATCAATTTGAGGATTTTGCAATTCATTATGAGATCAAAATGTATAGTAAAATCCATTTCATGCACATCCCTATAACATTGGTCATGAGAACCTGCCCAGTATAGACAATGCTTATTTATTATTATATATAATAAATAATTATTGTCATTATTTAGCTGATCAGTGACAGCTAAATTGATCAATGATTTGATTTAGTATTAGGTAGCTTCTAAAGCTCATGTGTTTTTATTATTATTTTAAATATAAGTGATGACAGCACATAATAGAAGAATGAATCTATTGTGCACTTTCCTTTTTAAAATGATTAGTGAGAGATTTAGAGGAGACTTTGGATGGTCAATATGCTTTGCAGGATAAAGTGAGACCTTGATGCTTTAATCAGACTTTGCATATTCAATGGGAAGGATGTCAGCATTCCAAATTGTCCTCTAGACGACCCTTGTTTAAAACACACACCTGGATCACAAACCAGCTTGGACATATAGTGCATTTAAAATTTAAATTTAAAATTAAAACCACAACATATGCCCCTTACTTCACAGTTCACACTCAGACCTTATGGTCTGCGAACTAACTTGAGCATAGCACATTTATAAATACATAAATCGGTAGATAGATAAAATTGATTGATTGATTGATTAAGTGCCGTCAAGTTGGTGTTGACTCTTAGCGACCACATAGATAGATTCTCTCCAGGATGATCTGTCTTCAACTTGGCCTTTAAGATCTCTCAGTGGTGCATTCATTGCTGTTGTAATTGAGTCCATCCACCTTGCTGCTGGCTGTCCTCTTCTTCTCTTTCCTTCAACTTTCCCCTGCATTATAAACTTCTCAAGGGAGCTGGTTCTTCGCATAATGTGTCCGAAGTGTAATAGTTTGAGCCTGGTCATTTGTGCCTCGAGTGAAAATTCTGGATTGATTTGTTCTATGATCCATTTGTTTGTTTTCCTGGCTGTCCATGGTGTCCTCAAAAGTCATCTCCAGCACCAAAGTTCAAAAGCGTCAATGCTTTTTCTATCTTGCTTCCTCAAAGTCCAGCTTTCACATCCATAGAGTGTCATGGGAAAAACCACTGTCTGAACTATTATAATCTTTGTAGGTGTAGACATGTCACAGCATCTAAATATCCTTTCCAAGGCCTTCATTGCAACCCTACCAAGTGCTAGTCTTCAGCATATTTCTTGACTGCTGGATCCTTTACTGTTGACAGATCCTAAAAGGTATCCACCACTTCAATGTCTTCATTGTCAATTCTGAGGCTGGTTGCTGTACCCATTGTCATTAGTTTAGTCTTCTTTACATTTAACTGTAGTCCCGTTTTTTCACTGTGCTGCTTGACTTTCATTACTAGAGCTTGCAGATCATCCACATTCTCAACCATCAGAGTGGTGGTGTCATCAGCATAGCTCAGGTTATTGATATTTCTTCCTCCAACTTTAAAGCCATGCTCATCTTCTTCCAATCCAGCTTCCTTTGCTGATCTGGAACCAGTCTGTTTCACCATGTTCTGTCTGGACTGTGGCTTTCTGTCCTGTTATAGGTTTCTCATGAGAACAATGAGGTGTTCTGGGATGCCCATTTTCCTAAGCATAGTCCACAACTTGACATGGTCAACACAATCAAAGGCTTTTCTGTAGTCAATAAAGTACATATTGATTTCTTTCTGGTATTCTTTGGCTTTCTCAGTTATCCAGCAGGCGTCAGCAATGATGTCCCTCAGCCTTTTCTGAAACCAGCTTGAACATCCGGCATTTCTTTTCCACCTAGGGCTCTAATCTACGTTGGATGATCCTGAGCATTATTTTGCTAGCATGTGAAATTAAGGATATTGTTCGATGGTTTGCACAATCTGTTAAGTCCCCTTTCTTTGGTATAGGTATGTAGACTGACCTCTTCCAATCTATTGGCCACTGTATTATTCACCAAATTTGCTGGCATAGTTTGGTTAGAGCCTTGACTGATTCTTCTTCTGTTACCTGCCATATTTCTGTAGATATTCCATCAATTCCTGTAGCCTTCTGACTTGGTAATATCCGGAGTGCTGATCTAACTTCATCCTCCCGTACTAGAGGTTCTTGTAAGTAGGGAATATCTTCTTGAGTATCTTGCATGTTGACATCCTTGCTGTACGGATTTTCAGTATACTCCTACCATCTCTGTTTGATCTTTTCTAAATCAGTTATTATCTGTCCTTTGGCATCCCTTAACATACCAATTTGAGGTTGGAACCTCCCTCTGAGTTCAGAGATCATTTGGGAAAATTGTCTTGTTTTTCTGTGACTATTTCCATCCTCAATGCCTTTACAGATCTCATTGTAGTATTGCTCCTTGTCTCTTCTTTCTGAAATTTCCTATTAAGTTCCTTCCTGAGGTCTTTATCTTTCTTAACTTTGGCTTCTCTCCTCTTCTGGGCAATTTCCACCATCTGTTCTGACATCCATTTTGCTTTCTTCTGTTTCTTGGTCTTTGGCAGTCTCTTTTAACATTCATCCTTAACAACTTCTTTGATTTCATTCCACAGTTCCTCTGGTTCCCTATCAATGAGGTTCAGAACTTTAAAGTGGTTCCTGATGTTCTCCTTGAAAATGGTGTGTACATTCTCAAGATAGTTTCGTGGAAGCTAGATAGCTTTGTTTTTCCGCTTTTGCTTGACTTAGAACTTGCACACAAGCAGTTAATGATAGGTTCCACAGTTGGCCCCTGGCCATGTTTTTGCTGTTATTACTGACCTCTTCCACCTCGTTGCATCAATAATGTAATCAATTTGATTTCTGTGTACTCCATATGGTGATGTCCATGTGTATAGGCGCTGCTTTGGTTGTTTGAAGAATGTGTTAGCAATGAAGAGATTATTGGCTTGGCAGAAACTAATAAGTCATTCTCCTGCTTCGTTTCTGTTTCCTAGGTCATATAAGCCAACTGTGTTTTCCTTCTTACCTTTTCCAACATTGGCATTCCAGTCTCCAACGACCAGCATCACAACTTGCTTGCATGTTCTGTCAATTTTAGAATCAACTTGAGCATAAAACTCATCAACCTTCTCTTCTTCTGCATCAGTTGTTGGGGCATAGACTTGAAGAACTATCATGTTAAAGGTTGTCCACGAAATCTAATTGATATTAGTCGGTCACTGACCGCATTGTACCCAAGTACTGTCATTGCTATTTCCTTCCTGACTATGAAAGCAACACCATTCCTCCTTTGGTTTTCGTGCTCTGAATAGTAAACAGTATGATTTTCTGACTAAAATTGTCCCATTCCAGTCCATTTTAATTCACTGATTCCCAAATGTCAATTTATTATTATTATTGATAATCATCATAATAATAATAATCATCATCATCATCATCATAATTCGATTTCTATACCACCCTTCCAAAAATGGCTCAGGGCGGTTTACACAGAGAAATAGTAAATAAATAAGATGGCTCCCTGTCTCCAAAGGGCTCACAATCTAAAAAGAAACATAAGATAAGACATCAGAAACAGTCACTGGAGGTACTGTGCTGGGGGTGAATAGGGCCAATTACTCTCCCCCTACTAAATAAAGAGCATCACCACGTGAAAAAGGTGCCCCTTTGCAGAGTTAGCAATTTGTAGTAAATTCATTTCCTCTTTCACTGTGCTGAGCTTTCCATATTCATGCTTCTTATGTTCCATGTTCCCATTGTAATTCTATATTTGCAGCTTCAGATTTTCTTTTCCCACACAGCAACATCAGATGCTAGACATACAAAAGACTTTAGTCTAATCACGTCATAAACACCATCGGTGATCTGAGAGATCCTCAGCAATTCCCCAGTAGCATGTTGAGTACCATCCGACCTGAGGGGCCCATCATCCCATTTTGTCTATCTATGTGGTTTTCTTGGTAAAATATAGGGGTAGTGTACCATTGCCTTCTCCCGTGGAGTATGAAATGATGCCTTTGTCATTGTCACTGAAGTGATCGTCCGCCTCCAGCACCTTCCTATATCGCTGCTGCTGAATAAGCCTGATTGCTTTAGCTGGGCAGCTGGGATGACCTTTGCGCTTTGGGTGACCCTACTAGAAGTAAACCTCCCTTCATACTTCGCTCATCCCTCCCAGGAACACCCCACCACCACCACCACCTCGATGAGGTAGCATAGCAGGACTTGCGGGAGATAGATAAATAAAATTTGTGTATTCAGATGTTAGAAGTTAGCTTCACTTTCACTATGTGTGAAGTAAGAACATAAGAACAGCCCTGCTGGATCAGGACCAAGGCCAACCAAGTCCAGCATCCTGTTTCGCACAGTGGCCCACCAGATGCCACTGGAAGCCACAGGCAGGAGTTGAGGATGTGCCCTCTCTCCTGCCATTACTCTCCTGCAACTGGTACCCAGAGGCATCCTGCCCTTGAGGCCAGAGGTGGCCCACAGCCCTCCGACTAGTAGCCATTGATAGACCTTTCCTCCATGAAGTTATCCAAACCCCTCTTAAAGCCATCCAGGTTGTTGGCTGTCACCACATCCTGTGGCAGAGAGTTCCACAAGCGGATCACACGTTGTGTGAAAAAGTACATCCATTTGTTGGTCCTAGACCTCCTGGCAATCAATTTCATGGATGGACCCCTGGTTCTAGTGTTGTGTGAGAGGGAAAAGAATTTCTCTCTCTCCACTTTCTCCACACCATGCATGATCTTATAGACCTCTATCATGTCTCCCCGCAGTTGTCTTTTTTCTAAACTAAATAGCCCCAGGTGTTGTAGTCTTGCCTCATAAGAAAGGTTCTCTAGGCCCCTGATCATCTTGGTTGCCCTCTTCTGTACCTTTTCCAGTTCTACAATGTCCTTTTTAAGATGTGGTGACCAGAATCGTACGCAGTACTCCAAGTGTGGTTGCACCATAGTTTTATATAAGGGCATTATAAAATTAGCCGTTTTATTTTCAATCCCCTTCCTAATGATCCCTAGCATGGAATTGGCCTTTTTCACAGCTGCCGCACATTGAGTCAACACTTTCAACGAGTTGTCCACCACGACTCCAAGATCCTTCTCCTGGTCAGTCCCTGACAGCTCAGATCCCATCAGCATATACTTGAAGTTAGGGTTTTTCATCCCAATGTGCATCACCTTATGCTTGCTAACACTGAACCACATTTACCATTTTGTCACCCACTCCCCCAGTCCAGAGAAATCCTTTTGGAGTCTCTCACAATCAGTTTTGGATTTCACTACCTGGAAGAGTTTGGTATCATCTGCAAATCTGGCTACCTCGCTGCTTACTCCTGCTTCTAGATCATTTATGACTAAAATAAAAAGCACCGGTCCCAGTACGGATCCCTGGGGGATCCCACTTCTCACTTCCCTCCATTGTGAAAACTCTCCATGTATACCTACCCTCTGTTTCCTGTCCTTCAACCAGTTAGCAGTCCACACATGTACTTGTCCCCTTATCCCATGACTGCTAAGTTTCCTCCAGAGACTTTGATGAGGAACTTTGTCAAAAGTTTTTTTGAAGTCCAGGTATACTATATAAACTGGATCACCTTTATCTACACACATGTTGACACTCTCAAATAACTCCAAAAGTTTTGTGAGGCAAGATTTACCTTTGCAGAAGCCGTGCTGGCTCACTCCCAGCAGGACCTGTTCTTCTAGGTGCTTTACAATTTTATCCTTGAGGATGCTTTCCATCAATTTGCCTGGAACGGACGTTAGGCTAACTGGCCTGTAATTTCCCAAATCGCCTCTGGATCCCTTTTTGAAAATCGGTGTTACATTTACTGTTTACTCTCCAGTCCTCTGGTACAGAGCCCGATTTCAGGGATAAGTTATATATTTTAGCAAGGAGGTTGGCAATTTCACATCTGAGTTCTTTGAGGACTCTTGGATGGATGTCATCCAACCCTAGTGATTTGTTAGCTTTCAGTTTTTCCAGACAGTTTAGAACATCATCTCTTGTCACTTCTATCTGACTCAGCTCTCTAGCCTCCATCCCTAAAAAGCCTGGTTCAGGCTTTTACTCGTACCCAAGTACTCTATGGATAGAGAGAATGTTTCCTGGCAGCTTTATTGCAATAGGGGGAAATGATTCAAAATCACTGGATTAACTAATCCACTTCAAATTAAATACACAGAGCTCTCCCACCCTGCCTTACATCTCTGCTCAATGTCAAAGCCCAATGTCAGCCATTCAAGGCGACCTAAAGGGTGGGGCAAAAAGGGAGGGTGCTTTACCCTTTTTATGAATGCAAACTGATTCCTCCACATGGGGGTGGAATGATTGTCTGGGGTGGGGAGTGGGGCTTCAGTATAACTTGTTGTAATTTACAAGTTACAACGTAACTTGTTGTAATTTTCTGCCATGAAACAAGCCAGTTATAGCACTTGGTTTGAAAAAGAAATAAAAAAATTAAAAATCAACAGATTGTCTTTCCAGTTTTAATTATATATACAGAGCCCTCCCACCTTGCCCTACACCTGTGCCTGATATAAAAGCCCTATGGCAAGCCGTTCCATAAATATATAAAGGGGTGAGAAATAAATACAAAAAGGAAATCACATACCTTCCATTATTAGGACTGAAGAGGAGACAGGCACAGGTAGCACACTAATAGGTGGTGGCAGGGCAGGGCAGGGCAGGGAAGCAGGGCGGAATGTGTGTACAGCACTCTGGTGGGCAGTCAGCACTGGCCACTCGGCCTCTATCTTTTCTCCTGCCTGTAGTCAACCTGCCAGCCCATGATAGGGAGCTCCAGGGAGGCCAGTAGAGAGGCCTCTGGAAGCCCCACCCATCCACCGAACAGCTGATAGTCAGGTGCAGGGAGCTGTAGCAGGCAGCCTGCCCCAGCTCTGGAAGCTTCCCAATGGCCAGGCGAGCCTCTCAGTGATGGTCAGCCCCATGCTGCCGGCACGCATTGGGCACATTGGAGGCCTTGCAGAGCCCATACTGGCTGTGGGGTGGGGAAGCCCTCCAGGGAAGAGGAGCCACTGAGGTCATGAACTTGGGGCCCAAGGTATGGGCCTAAGGGCGCCTCAAACACACCTGTAAGCAGGTGCGTTTCCTCAAACCTGTATGTTTCCTCAAACATACCTGTAAGCAGATACAAAGTAAATATTTACATTGAAATATTCTATTAAGCAGATAAAGTAGATCTTTTTACTAAGTAAATATTTATATGTGTAGCTGATGTTAAGAATCCTGACTGGATGTGTGTGCCGTCTGCTATGTTGACCCAAAAGCAATTCAGAATAAACAAGTCTAATTAGGAACAAAGGAAGCTGCCTTATCAGACCCTCAGTCCACCTAGCTCAGTACTTTCTACACTGCCTGGCAGCGGCTTTCCAAGATTTCAGGCTGGAGTCTTTTCCAGCTCTGCCTGGAGATGCGGAGGACTTAACCCAGGGCCTTATGCATGCAAAGCAGATGCTCTACCACTGGGCTAATAGGAAACCATGCCCATGATCTTTCAGTGCAAACTAAGGATATCTTATGCATTCTCTATATGACAGGTAGTAGCAATTTATGAAGCTAAATTAACCATCATGAAAAAACACACAATAACAGCATTGTTGCCATTGAATATACAGTGATACAAAACACACAAAGACTATTTACATGATGATTCTGGGACAGGGAGAGTGGGCAGGGGCAGGGGGGGGCAGGGTCCAACTCGCCTTCCCTTAGATGATTGCTGCACTGTTCTTTGAGTGCGCTGATGCACGCCCACATGATCCGTGCTGCTCCTGGCAGCACAGATCTCCAGAGGCTGGGACAATGCATCCTAGCCTCCAGATATCCCACAATGCACTGTGCAATGAGCACGGTGCCTTGGAGGATATCCCCATGAGATGGGTGCTCTAGGCACCTGTTTCTGTGTGCACTCGGGCTGCAAGCAGCTTGAGCACACGCATGATCCTTGGGCTATGGTTAAGGGTGAGCATGTGCCCTCAACCTTGGCTAAAGGAGGGCTTCAAAGTGCGGTTAGGCAAGTAGGCAGCACCGGGATCTATGTGGATCCCAGTGCTGCACATGATCAGCCTAATCCAGGCTGGGTTGCCCTAGCCTAGGTTAGCCTGCTCGTGAGAACAGCCTTACACCGTATGCCCAAGAACATCAGGGCAATGATTCTGTGCCCTCACTTCCAAGCCCCCAATTCTCCACAAAAGAATGTGAGAGTCTGTAAACTTCCTTAAGGAAACACAGATGATTGTTCCAACATCTACTTAACATGAACTGAAATTCTCAACCAATGTCAAATAGTTGTTTTGTAGCTGCACATTTTTGCTAGTCCTTTCCTCATTTCCCTTAGTGCCTTCTTCTATCTTTTCTGCTCTAAAATATTAACTATTCTTTTATTTTTACTGTATTTGATTGTGTTATCTTTATTTAAAGTGCTCAGATGGGTGAGCTAGGTGATTAAAGCACCTAATGCTGTAATTTTATGCACACCTATTATGAAATATGACCCAGTGATGTCAATGAGACTTACTTCCAAGTGAACATGTATCGGATCAAGCTGTAAGGCTACAATTCTAGTATCTGGGAGAGAGCACATCACTATGTTCAGAGGGACTTACTTCTTAATAAACAAGGTATTATTTGTATATTCATTGCATTTAGTTGCATATGTTTTTGTTATTGATGATGATGATGATGATGAAGCAAGGATACTGTATGATTCAGCTGATATGTTGTTAGGATGCCTGGTTTGTTTAATGTTTTTGTCCACATACACTGAAGAATTGGCTATCTTTCTATTCTTCCCAATGAAGAATTCTATGTTGTTTGCAAATCTGTCATACTCAGTATGACTATCAGCCACTGATAGCGTTATTTCCATATCTATTTTAGATATCTTCACAGGCTGACAAAGTAGGTGGGTAGCACAATGAACTGGATGTCTCTCTGGAATGAATATGCCCCCTTGCATCTCTTTTCAGATTGAAACGCATTAGCAAATATCTCCTGCTACTGGAATGGAAGTTACCCTCTGCAGAAGAAGGATTGCATTCCAATAGAGGAGCAAAAGGAAAAGCAAGGACTGGCTAGACATTGCTTGTTGTGCAATGCATATCATCCATATTTATCAAAACTGGCTGCTGGGAAGAGGGCTGTGTTATCGGCAGTGATAAGGGACATTTCTCTCCTCTTTTGTAAGCATTATTCATGCAATGATGAGCCTCTCACTTGAGCTCAACACAAGGTCCATGGCTTCAGCCTTGAATCACTGTTATCCTCCAATGTTTTTGCTATTACAATTTGCCATAAATTGCTTCTTGAAGCACCAGTATTATACTGCTCCTGTGCAATTTGTGTATTCATTGGATTTCTCATCACACATGTATGCAAAGCCCCTTTTACCTCTGGCTCAAATATTTGTTTTCTTTCAGTGATTGCTTTTGCAGAATCGCTCATTATTCTAAGACCTCTGTCAAAAGAATCTCTCTCTTGAATGGGAGGCTGCTAAGCCCTTCTTGATACCTGTCTCCTGCTGGTATACTGGATTCTGGAATTGGTGCTTTGCTCCAATGATACACCAAATATGTCAATCTCTTGTGCTGCTTGCATGTCCAGATTGGAACTTTGTGCCTTCCTTGCACTATGTACCTTCATTCCATGCTTTTTCTGAGGACATATTTTTAAGCACACCTTCTCACTCTCTTTAAAAACAATGTCATTACTCCTGATATCTTAGTTCCGGGATGTCATTACTGTAAATTCCTTGCCCCATTGGTCAGCCCAATCACGAGATGCATCTCTCTGCTAGTACCAGAGGTTTCTGGAGGGCTCAGCACACAGGACTTTCCTCACAAAAGGATGGATCCACATGGTGAGCTCCTTGCATACATTATAGCAACTACATGGAACCTGTGCCATTTGAAAGAGCTTTTCTTTCAGTAGGAACCATGCCACCTATATAACATGAAGCAAGCCTCACTTACACCCTACTGATGTTCCTGCAGAACAACAACACCACACTTAGAATGTGTATAGCAGTTGAAGTACATTTCGGTGTAAATCCTTAAAATAATGATAACATAAGATGGGTCTGTATCCTCCTTCCCCGTACTGCAGATGGGAACTGAGTCTGAGAGTCAGAAAAGCTTACTGAGCAGGTGATATTTGTAATCTCTTAGCCCATACATTCTATCTGTTCCTCTTGGCTCCCCCATGAGGCCAGGTGAGGCAATAGCTTCAAATGGTGAGTGAACCATGGGGTGGCGAGTGCAGGTACTCCACCCTCCTGCCATGGGTATCACCTTACCTGCCTCTGGCATCAAACTTGTCCACATAGTCTCCAGACAAGTTTGGTGCTGGTGAGGGGTGGGAGACAGCACTGGTGCTGGCTTCTTGCCTTTGCTGCTGTGCTGGATAGCAGCAGGTAGCACCAGCATTCTCTCTCTCCCCACTGTCTCTTCCCTATAGCACCAAACTTCTTCAGACAGACAAGTTTGATATTGGAGGGGTGGGGAGAGCTTGTGTTGATGAGGAAGCACAGGAGAGAGGTCAACATTACCTTGTGCCATGCAAAGATCCAGCAACAGCAGTGTGTCCCAGTATCAGAGCAGTAACAGGGAAGAGGGCAGGTAGCTCCTGTGCTATCAAAGAAGGTGGGAGTGGGTGGTATCAGTGAGAGTTCCTGTCATCAAGGGAGTTGAATAGTATCAGAGATGACTCTTGCTTAGAGGCAGAGCCTGCAAGGGGGGCAGGGGGGCTCATTGCTGTTTGTTTCAAGCATCAAACACCAACAACTTGGTACTAGCTCAATAGGGCAATGCAATATGAGCCAAAGTTGGGCTAGGTATATTTTAAAAAAATCTTCTGCCTAAAGTTGCCAACTGATGAGGAGAAATGGCCTGGTCGGCTCTCATGCCATTAGAAGCAATATGATCTGCAGACATTAGCAGATGATGCTTTTCTTGACATGCAGATAAGTAATACAACACAGGTTGCAGTTATATGCATGGGACCAAGGCCCGTACAAATTGCGGCAACACTAATTCTTCCTTGTTCATTTGTTCATGTGATTTCAGAGACCCATCCTTACAATCAACCTGTGTTACTATGTTGCTGGAGGTTTTTCTTCAGGAAAGCTAAAGAGCAGTGCTCAAATGATTTTTTTTAAAAAAAACAAGACCAGGATGCACAGTATTACGATCTGTACTTCTTATAACAAAATAATTCCCTTCTGCAACAAATATCAAATTCATTTACCATATTGCTATTTATTTAATAAAGATGAGGTGAATAAACCACAGATAGTTGTGTCAGTCAACACTTTAAAAAACAACCTGCTATCAAGCTGAAAAAGGAAACCATGCTAATACACTTTCACCTACAATTAGTGATATTCTGAGTTATGAAGCAGTTGTGCTAGGAAAAAAGTGTTGCTGCTGCGCATTCTACTAATGTAGCTCTGGCAAACACATAGGGGAGGCTGATTTTTAACAACTTCCATCAGAAGGGCTCTGTGCGACTCAAAAATATGTCCCTGAGGGACATAGTTTTACATGGCCAAGAGTGTTTCCAGGTGAAGAGGAAGTGATCAAAAATTCCCCTCCCCCATACACAAGTGCCTGTGCTACATTGAGCTGAAATTCATCAGCTGTACTGGCACTATACTATAGCACCAGCTCTTTGAAACTCAGGATGTCAGCCATTACTGCTAGTGTGGTTGTATCATCCTGTCTTATTTATTTTATTTCAGCATGTGCTTTCCCCACAGGCCTGCAAGTTCACTCATGCAGCCTTCCTACACAAAAACAGATGTCTTGATCAGCATTGCTTCTGCTGCCCCTCAGCCCCTCAATTGTCAGCTACTCTGCCCATTCTGGTGCTCAGCCGAACATTATCAATGAAGAATGTTCAGTCTGGAATTAAGGTGGCTGGCAGCATTCTAGGGCTTTTGAAAGGATAACATGAATACACTGAGAATAGGATGCCTCAATTGCTCTGTTGCTGTTTGATATGATAGTCAAAAGTAACTCCATTTTCCAAGACAGTGTTCCTTTAACTACCATGCCCGTGGGCTTAACAATATCATGCCCCATTTGCTTGCTTCCCCAAGGCATGGGGGAACTCCCTCAAGTTCCCCATAACTTCTTTGAAGTTTATGGAAGCCAAGTGCTAGATGAGATTTCTATTCCTAACTAGTTATATTAGACCAGTCCAATTAAACTACAATTGAATTGACTTCATTTTACTGTAAATTTTACTTTCCAACAACTACATGACCAGACATCAAACTATGTTAAAAACACTCAGGCCATCTTTGGACATAATGCCAAATGGGAGGCAACTATGCCAAAGGTTCAGGTTTGTGGTCATCCAAATGCATGAACCTGCAATTTCGTCACTGAACTGCGGATTGGTTTTCGACCACAAACCTGAATTTGAACCTTGGGTTCCACTTGAGTTTCATTGCCAAAACCACCACAGGTCCAGAAGTAGCATTGTGACATCTGGATTCTGCTGCTGTGTGAAACCGGAGTGGAGGGTAGGAAGCCTCTCCCTTTCTCCTTCTCGATTGGCTGCCTCAGCCTTCCTTCATGCAAAGGAGGGATAGTGGTGTACATAGAATCACGCCTCCACAGTTCAGCACTTGGGATGGTTCTTTAAAGGCGGGGGTGCACTTACCCCTCCCGCCACTTCCCCCCCGCTGGTGCTCCTTCTTTTAAAGCAGTTTGGGGGGCAGCAGCGTACCTCCCTGCTGCCCCTACCCCCGTTTTTGGACGGAACTACCATGCATGCATGCACACATCACACATGCCCACCCAATGTGTGCCCGTCCATGTGCGACATGCACCCATCCACCCGACGTGTGCATGCATGTGACGTACGCACGCGCACATGGTACTTCTGGCCACTTCCGGCTGAAAACAGGGGCGGGGGCAGCAGAGAGGTACGCTGCCACCCCAAAAACTGCTTTTAAAAAAGAGTGCTGGTGGGGGGGGAAGCAACAGGAGTGGTAAGTGCAACCCCTGCCCTTAAAAAACCACCCCCAGTGCCAAACCACCAAACTGTGCCACGTTTGAACCAGTTCAGAGGCCTCTACAATGGCCTCCGGACCGGTTCGTGCACATCCCTAAGGAGGAAGCCTGTGTAGCCAATTCCTCCCCACCTCCCAAAGTCTCCCAGACTGCAGATTGTGATTGTCTGGGAGAATGGGGGCAAACTGTGGGTCCATTAGACCTGTGGTTTGCTTTTATAAGCTAAGGCAGCCTCAGTCTATATAGGTCTCATTAAAGTGCATTTTTTTAAAAAAAAATTCAACTTGGACATAAACAAAAGTTCTCTCCTTTACCTATACTATTTCTCTGAATCTGCAAATTGCCAGCAGATAATTTCATTTTTTACACAAGATGGGATTATGCCCCTGAATCCTACTGATGCTGATGCAGAGATTCTTAGGCAAAGAATGACTGAGACATACAAGCAGAACAATCTTAAATAGTTTAGAAAATTCATTGGTCCAACATGCTTATGGATGCTGCATGAGAAGATCTAATAAAAAGGAACTTTACTTTCTTTCAGACCCTTCTTTATTTAAAATGCAAGCAGTAATATGGGGTCATATGAACCCATGCCAGAAACAATTACTGGCTGTATTTTTTTGATAGGTTCCTGACAAAACCTATTGCACTAGGCTAATGCATCTATCCAACGGTGAGGAAAGAATAAATATGCACTGATACCACACATTTCCCATTAATGAACAGAGCTTCTTAGAGTGCCTAGCAGGAGCTAGTTTGTTGCACTTTAATATCTTTATACCCTTTCCCATTATTTTTCTTCTGTTTCCCTCAAGTTCAGTTCCATAACTTACTGTGCCAGTGTCCAAGCTGTTTTGCCATTCTTCTGTTTAGACATTGTTTTTAAAATGTCTTTCTCATGGTGCATCCAGTTCAGGCTCTCATTAAAATGCACTGTTTCCCCGCTCTGTGTTCAGTTTATTCTGCCAGTGATGCATCTTGTGAAGGATGTTTCACACTTTTGCCATGAAGGTTGTTGACAAAGACTGTGTTGTCTTTGTCAATTTGCAAACAGCTTTCTGGTTTATCCATATGTACATGTCATTATTCCGCCCCCCCCCCCCCCGCCAAAAAGTACATCTCAACTAAAGGTGTTTTGACTACACCTGGCACATAAATGCAGACAGATAATTAGAATATCTCAAAAAGGTAGTTCAGATTTGTGGAAAATTGAAAGTGCCATACTGATGTATTCAGCATGTAAACTCTGGGGAATTTCCTCTGTGAGTGACTTCACAGGCTGCTTCAGTGCATTTATAGCCCCATGACCCCAGCTGGAGACACTCAGGTTGGGCACCCTTGATCTACGTGTTGGCTGTGGGCACGAAATGTTTTTAGTGGCATTCAGAAAAGGGATGAGCCCAATTCAGTCGAGGTTCTGTTGCAGTGGGGACATCAGCATTGGAACCACGGGACTGTGAAAGTAGTTTTGTTATTAATAAATGGATACCTAGGAAAAGGATGAGGTGTGTGATTTTGATGGGGCATAGGAAAATACTCCTCCAACTCTGGTTCTGCTTTGTATGCAGGTTTTGTTGATTTCAGGGCCACCTTTGATTTTATCTCCAGGGAGAAACTTTGGAACAAGCTACTAAATTCATCAATAGATTGTTATCTACTATGTTTGATAATTAAGCTGCATGAAGATTCTCGTATAAGGGTGCGCTGTAGTGCACAGGGGCACCTCACCAAGGAAACTCTAATGTTCAGGGGAGTTAGACAAGGATGCATTTTGGCTCCTCTACTGTTTAATTTTTATATTAACTCCCTTGCTTCCCATTTAAGTAATTTGGACTATCACCTTCCCAAATTAGTTGATAAGCACCTTGCTATCCTCCTGTACATGGATGACACCGTCATTCTTTCACAAACTCCGATAGGTTTGAGAAGAGCTTTGTGCTCTTTGGCTTCCTACTGCAAGGAGAACTCACTGGAAATTAATTATAATAAAACCAAAATTTTAGTGTTTGCAAAGAGACCAAAAATGTACAATTGGACAATAAATGGGTACAAGTTAGAACAAATAAAACAATTTAAGTACATTAGTGTAGTATTTTAGGCCTCTGGCTGTAGATCTGTGCATAAAGAATATGTAAGACAGAAGAGAATATGTAAGATCTGTGCATAGAGAATATGTGTGCATACAGAATATGTAAGATCTGTACATAGAGAATATGTGTGTTCTAACGCAAGTAAGAGCGCACAGGCAATTCAATCTTATTACCATTTTAGGGGTGCCCACTATATCCCTGCTGCTATTAAACTTTTTGAGGGCAAGGTTCGAGCACAGCTCTTGTACAGAGTGCAGCTGGGCATGTGCTCTAATTTCTCTAAACTAGAAGCAGTTCAATCCAATTTCCTGAAGAATATATTTTAGGTTCCCAGCTGTGTGCCTAGGGCTGTTCTACGGATGGAAGCAGGGTTATTCAAAGTAGAGGCTAGAGCTTGGATTATTATTTTTGAATTCTGGTGTAAGCTGGTTTTTCATCCCACTGGTTTAGCTCCACTTGTGTTAAAGGACATCTATCACTCAAGGTGGGAAAAGGGGGTGGAGGAAAGGCTATATCATTATGGCTTCCCCCACCACCACCGCATTGCTAACCTTGGGTTATGATAGCGCCAGAGTCAAAATAAGGGAAATAGTTTATGATATGGAGCGGCAAATTGATCAGGGCTCCATTCCAGTTGGTATCTTTTTGGGCAATCAAATTTTGAGCTATACCCCTGCCAACTATTTAAACCAGTTAACAGTCCCAAAGTACCACAGAGCTCTGACACTGACCCAATGCAATGCCTTGTGCACAGCTGTGATGGAAGGATGATATCAAAAAATCCCATATGGAGAGCATATTTGCCCCGTGGCTCCAGTGAGATTAAAACAATGGCTCATGTACTCTTGTACTGCCAGTACTATTGTGACATACGGCATAAGCTTATCTCCCCATATATCAGTGCATATCCAGACTGTACTTTTAATCTTAATTTCTTCTTGATAGATCAGAATGACTTTAGATCCTATAATGTGGCCAAGTTCAGCCTCTTAGCTAGCAAAATTCGTTTAGAGTTTAATAAGAACTAAACACTTTAATGCTTGTATGTATGTTGCGTCCACTTGTTGGATGTGCTGATGCCATACATAGTATAGAATACAATATGGAATGAGATTTAACACAGTTCTGTATTGGGCACACAATTTTTCTGTCTTGCCCCCTTTATACTCAGTATAATTCTGATACCAGTGTTGATTAATTTTTACATATAGTTTCATGTTCATAGTCTTAACTTTTAACTTCTTCTATTCACTATACTATGCGTTCAGGTAATTTTATAGAGATCCCTTATTACTTTGTAGGAGTAGGTTGTCTTAATTGTTTGTTGTTGTTTTTTATTTTATTGTTATGCTGGTCAAAGACAAAAATAAGGACTATGCTATGATGTGGCTGTTCAAGAGAAACCCTGATTAGTTCATTGTTAAAACAAGTATGAGTGGCAACATCCGGTGTGATCAAGTGATTAGTGTCAGATCCAAGACAAGCCCTCACTCAGCGACAAAGCTCACTGGGTGACTCACTTGGGCTACTCACTCTCTTTTGGCCTGCTCTGAGAATAAAATGGGCAGAGAGAAGGCTTATTGGAATCATCATGATCATCATCATCATCTGCCACACAATACACCAGATATAACTGTAGTCGAGAAGAAAGAAAAACAAGTTAAAATAATCGACATAGCAATACCAGGTGATAGCAGAACAGAAGAAAAAGAAATAGAAAAAATAACAAAATACAAAGATCTACAAATTGAAATTGAAAGGCTGTGGCAGAAGCAGACCAAAATAATCCCAGTGGTAACTGGCGCCCTAGGTGCAATTCCAAAACACCTTGAAGAGAACCTCAACACCATAGGAGCCACAGAAATCACCACCAGCCAATTATAAAAAGTAGCATTACTGGGAACAGCCTATTTTCTGTGACGATGTCTATAATAATAACAATATTGATAATAAAATTCGGCCATCCCATGTCCTTGGGAAGGACTCGATGTCTGGATAAAACAAATCTGTCAATAACACCTGACTGTGTAAATAATAATAATGAGAAGAAGAAGAAGAAGAAGAAGAAGAAGAAGAAGAAGAAGAAGAAGAAGAAGAATGTGCCCAGTGAGGCACTACGTTGGAGTGGTTGTGGGGCTTGTGTGCTCTGAGGAAGGTGAGAGCTATGCCAGAGGTCCAATCATACTCGACAGGTCTCACCAGAGCAGCCAGGTGAAGAGTGCCTCACCCCTCAGCAATATGGTGAGACGTAACTTTAATAAATCTATACCAGATTGGTCGTCGCCCAGGTCAACAAGGATCGCGTCAGGTGCTGGAATCCCTGGACATCTGGTGGCAAGTGGGTTACAGGACTCAGGATCTTCAGTTGAGCAACCAGGGCTGGAGACTGCAAGGTTACTGGAAGAAACGTCGCTTAACCAGAAAAAATATACAAAAAATGCCAAGGAAATAATGATCTCCTATTACAAATCTAGTCCAACTAGAAGAGGTTATTTAAAAAGAATGTACCAAATTTGGAAAGAGAAGCATCCAGATACAGAAATAACAGAAAAAAGGCTAGCAGACCAGAGAAGATTCGTAATAAGAAATAAAGTATTTACAAGAGTTGAGCTGGAAGAACTGCAAAGAGCAACACAGGTTCAAGATATGGAAGAAGAATTACCACCAACTAAAGAAGTTGCTCAGGCACAGGTGGAGGAGGTGTTGGAAATAGAGGATGCCACTACTGCTGAACTGTACCAAAATCAAAACCAGGCAATCTCCACTTTGCCTTCACCTCAAAAACCCAAATGCCATTTAACAGAAAAGCAACAAGAACTAAAGCAAAAAATAACTGAGCACATGAACCAAACAACCACCAGGGTTTGACTTCCAGCTCTAAAAACAGTTGCCAAAAAACAACTTGCTCAGGCATTAAAAGATGTCAGTGCTGCACTTGCAGAAATAACAACCAAGAATTTGCAAGAAACAAACCAACTAATGTACAGTGCAGCAACAATAACAACACAGGAGCTCGGATATAAGATCAGTGGAACTATAAAAAAAGAAAGTAGTACATCACCTAAATGGAAGATTAGATTAGAAAATAAAATCGCCAGGCTTAGATCAGATGCTATTAAATTGAAAGATATGAAAGACAAGAAGCTGAAGAATGAAAACACCAAGCAGTATCTGATCCAAAAATACCGTCTAGATTCAAGGAAAATTAGAGAAGTCCTGGAAATAATAAAGCAGCAGATAACAGCAGTGTCAAAGAAGATTAGCAGATACGAAGCCAGAATTACACAACACAGGCAGAATCTCCAATTCCAGTCGAATCAGAGACGTTTCTACCAAAGCATAGAAGGAGAAACTGCAAGAAACCTAGAAACACCAAATAAAGAAGAAACAGTGCAATTATGGGGGAAATTATGGGACAATCCAACAGACTATAATAAAAAAAGCAGGTTCGGTGAAAGAGGTTGGAAAATGTAACCAACAAATGCAAGATCTAATAATAATACGAAAATTAATAAGTGAAAGAGCAAAGAAAATTAAAAATTGGACTGCACCAGGCACCGATGAACTGCATGGCTTTTGGCTTAAACACCTAACAAGCCTTCATAAACAACTATCAAAACAGTTCAATCACATTTTGCAAGGAGGTGATATTGAACAAAGGCTAACAACTGGGAAAACTCATCTCATCATGAAAGACCCAGCAAAAGGTGCAGTTCCAAGTAATTATAGACCGATAACCTGCCTGCCAACCATGTTCAAATTATTAACTGGAATAATAGCAGATGAAGTCATGCAACACTTAGTTAGTTAGTTAGTGAGTTAATAAGCAGCTTCCAGCTGAACAGAAAGGAAACTTCCCGTACACCAGAGGCACAAAAGACCAGCTGTTGATTGACAAAATGATTTTAGAAAATTGCAGGAGAAGAAGAAAAAAATCTAAGTGTTGCATGGATTGACTACAAGAAGGCCTTTGACTCATTGCCTCATACATGGATACTAAAATGTTTAGAAACAACTGGTGTCAGCAAAAACATTCAGATATTTATAAAAACAGCAATGAGCATGTGGAGTACACAGTTAACAATCAATGGCGAGACACTTGGACAGGTTAGCATTAGAAGACATTTTCCAAGGGGACCCACTATCCCCTCTGTTGTTTGTAATCACCGTGACTCCACTTTCACAAATACTAAACAGAACAGGCCTCGGATACCAAACATCTAAAACATCAAGTAAAATATACCACCTGCTGTACATGGACGATCTGAAGCAGTATGGAAAGTCCCAATCAGAAATCGAATCACTGCTAAACACTGTCCGCATATTCAGTAGCGATATAGCAATGGAGTTTGGACTAGATAAGTGTGCTGCATTTAATGAACAGAGTGCTGCATTTAATGAACAGAGGAAAAATTAAAAAAAAATAGAAGGAATAGAACTGCCCAATGGAAGCAACATCAAGAACCTGGAAGAGAATGAACATTGCAAATACCTGGGCATTCTCCAGGCTGATAACATTGCAGACATGGAAGTTAAAAGAAAAATTGGAAGTGAATACATCAGGAGAGTTAGAAAAACCCTGAAGTCCAAACTCAATGGCAGAAACACCATACAAGTCATAAACACCTGGGCTATACCTATTATCAGATACACTGCAGAAATAATAGACTGGACCCAGGCAGAGCTAGAGAAGCTAGATCAAAAGACCAGGAAAATAATGACCATTAATCATGCTCTGCACTAGGGTTGTGCAATTCGGATTGTTGGTGTTTCCACTCGGACCCGAGCCGAAACACCCCCGTTCTGTTCTGTGGCTGAATATGGCCCTCCCGAATCACCCCCTGATTCGGTTCGGATCCGAATTTATTCGGGTCCGAATCTGAATCAATTTGGGGCAAAAAAGCAGGTCCCAGGGGCAAAATAGTGGGGTGGGGTGGTAGTGCCCAATGGGTGGAGGCTACCACCCAAATTTCAGGGGGATTGGTCAAAGGGCTGATTTTTGGTGAATTTTTGAAGTTTTAGTGTCTTTGGGGCAGATAGGGGGCATAACG
Organism: Hemicordylus capensis; assembly: GCF_027244095.1. Lineage (NCBI taxonomy): Eukaryota > Metazoa > Chordata > Lepidosauria > Squamata > Cordylidae > Hemicordylus > Hemicordylus capensis. The sequence continues at coordinate 174,887,943 of NC_069657.1, forward strand.
TGGGATCTGGGTCAAAAGATTGGTGTGGGGTGGTAGTGGCTAATGGGTGGAGGTTACCACCCCAATTACAGAGGGATTGAGCAAAGGGCTGATTTTTGGTGAATTTCTGAAGCTTTAAGGTTTTCCCCCATGAAGGGTGTATTGCTTCACGTCGGGGGGAAAGGTGTGTCCTAGTGCCGGGTGGGGTTGGTGGTAGTGCTGGGTAGGGGCAAGGAAGCTACCTGAATTTTTTCAAAGGATTTGGGAAGAGGGCTGATTTTTGGCGAATTGTTGAAGTTCACGCGTCTTTAAGGTTTTTCCTCATAATAAGTTATAATGGAGCTTTCAGCAGTCCCATAAGGGCACTTGGGGGGGTGCTGGGGTGGCCCAGAGAGAGTGGTGGTGTAGTGCACATAGGGTGCCCACCACCCCCATGGGTTTCTAACCCATGGGGTACAGGGTTCTGTTGTTTCTGAGGTTTTCTGAGTGTGGATTCTATGATAGCAAATTAGAGTGGATTCATGGTGTCTCATTGAAATTCTCATTTGCTATCATAGAATCCACACTCAGAAAACCTCAGAAACAACAGAACCCTGTACCCCATGGGTTAGAAACCCATGGGGGTGGTTGGCACCCTATGTGCACTACACCACCACTTGCTCTGGGCCACCCCAGCACCCCCTAAGTGCACTTATGGGGCTGAGGAAAGCTCCATTATAACTTATTATGAGGAAAAACCTTAAAGACGCGATTAACCAAAAATCAGCCCTCTGCCCAAATCCTTTGAAAAAATTCAGGTAGCTTCCTTGCCCCAACCCAGCACTACCACCAACCCAACCCCACTCTAGGACACCCCTTTCCCCCCGACGTGAAGCGATACACCCTTCACAGGGAAAACCTTAAAGATGCGTAAACTTCAGAAATTCACCAAAAATCAGCCCTTTGCCCAATCCCTCTGCAATTGGGGTGGTAGCCTCCACCCATTAGGCACTACCACCCCACCCCACTATTTTCCCCCTGGCACCCGAAATTCGAGCAGACATCACATCCAAACTTTTTGCATGGAAGTCAATGGGATGCAAAAAGGCGGGAAATTCAAACAGACGTCATAGCTCAAAACGGAGGGGGGGAAAGAAGGCAAAAAATGGAGGTCTGAATCACCCAAATTTTCGGGCCCGAAATTTCTCGGATCTTTTTGTGGGTGATTCGGTTCAGCCCCGAATCACCCAAAATTCGCTGTTTCGGGCACAGATCGTTCTGTGCCCAAAACGTTTTGCACATCCCTACTCTGCACCCCCGCAGTGATGTAGATATGCTATACCTCCCTCGCATCTCAGGTGAAAGAGGAATACTGCAAGTCCATCAAACAGTAGAGGAGAAGAAAAGAGGCCTTGAAGAATATATCAAGGACAGTGAAGAAGATGCACTTCAAATGGTCAAGAACGAGAAACTATTCAACACCAATGAAAGAAAGCAGGCCTACAAGAAAGAACAAGTCAAGAACCAAGCAGAAAAATGGAAAAAGAAGTCATTGCATGGTCAATATTTGCACAATATAAGTGGAAAATCAGACATCTCCAAGACCTGGCAATGGCTTAAGAATGGCAACTTGAAGAAAGAAACAGAGGGTTTAATATTGGCTGCACAAGAACAAGCATTAAGAACAAATGCAAGAAGAGCAAAAGTCAAAAAATCCACAACAAACAGCAAGTGCCGCCTTTGTAATGAAGCAGATGAAACAGTGGACCACCTAATCAGCTGTTGTAAAAATATTGCACAGACTGACTACAAACAAAGGCATGACAAGGTAGCAGGGATGATACACTGGAACATCTGCAAAAAATACAAGCTACCTGTAGCCAAGAATTGGTGGGACCATAAAATTGAACAAGTTGTCAAAAATGAAGATGCAAAAATATTATGGGACTTCTGACTACAAACAGACAAACATCTGCCACACAATACACCAGATATAACTGAAGTTGAGAAGAAAGAAAAAGAAGTCAAAATAATCAACATAGCAATACCAGGGGATAGCAGAATAGAAGAAAAAGAAATAGAAAAAATCTCCAAATACAAAGATCTACAAATTGAAATTGAAAGGCTGTGGCAGAAAAAGACCAAAATAATCCCAGTGGTAATTGGCGCCCTGGGTGCAATTCCAAAAGACCTTGAAGAGAACCTCAACACCATAGGGGCCACAGAAATCACCATCAGCCAATTACTAAAAGCAACATCACTGGGGACAGCCTATATTCTGCGACGATATGTATAATAATAACAGCAACAACACTGATAATAAAACTCAGCGATCTCAGGTCCTTGGGAAGGATTCGATTTCTGGATAAAACAAACCAGTCAATAACACCTGTCTGACTGCGTAAACAAGAAATAATAATAATAATAATAATAATAATAATAATAATAATAATAATAATAATATAATGCAGTACCAAAAGAACTGGACAACCATATTGACACCTTGGGCATTGATAAAATTACAACACATCAACTACAGAAGTCCATACTACTCAGGAGAGCACGAATACTACGTCGCTATCTTTAATTTTTCTTTAGTTATCCTAGACCCTTGGAAAGGGCCCGATAATATAATATAATATAATATAATATAATATAATATAATATAATATAATATAATATAATATAATATAATATAATATAATATAATATAATATAATATATCCAATAATAAATTTAAAAAGAATATGAAGACTCAGCAAGATCCACATTAGTGTGGTGTTAGCATGATGCTGCTTCACTATTGTAAGGATGTTACATAAAGAGACATCCATCGTTCTAGATTAGTTCTTGAAAATGGTGGAAAATGCTGCACTTCCTAGTGCAACATGGGTGACTAGCTTACTGTTGCACAACATGTTTCACAATTTCCTATATGTCTCAGAGAACATGTCAATTAGTGGGTGTGTAAAATTGCGGAGTAGCGCATATCACTTAGAGGCATTCCACCCCACCCACGGGCAGATTTCCACTTCAAGGGCATGATGTTTGGTGGGAAATTGGGGCACCACAAAAAAATGAACCTCCTCTTGCTGAACACCCTCCTCTACAGCACACATTTGTGAGCAGTGGTGCACCTAGGTAATTTTGGAGGCTTTTTTGAGTCCCAACACTAATTCTCCCCGCCTCCCTCTCCCACTCCAACATGTGAACATGCGAGCAGAAGTCATCCGGCACACATAATGTAGGGATTTTGAGGCCCCCTGGGCTGCGGGGCCCTGGACTTTGGCCCTGAAGTTCATGGGGAAGAGCGCCGCTGGCTGTGAGGCACAGGACTTCAGCCCTGAAGTCTGTGGTGAAGAGCGTTGCTGTTTGTGAGTACATGTAGTTTGGTCCTAAAAGCAAAAGGAAAGAAAGCTGAACAGCAAAAGGTTAAAAGGTTTCCTTCTGGGAAAATGATGTGGGCTGCCTGTCTGGTGCACAGATTTGGTGCACATGCTGTTTGCCTCTGCTTATGCTCTACTTGTATATTTGTAAATAAAGCAAATCTTACAAAGATTTCCTCCAACGGAGCTTTATTTTTGACCTCCAATGCTTGAAAATAAACCAAACTTGGATTGCATTACCCCTGGAACTTTAGGCGTACATCTGAAACACATACACACACACACACCCCATGAACAGAGCTTTAGAGTCCAAATACAGAAGAATGGTGAAATAAAGTAGAGGATGGAAGTTTCCTTCTGGTTTCTCATAGTTTCCAGCAACCTGCAGTAAACTGGAGCAAGCAGTACTTGAATGAGTGAACAATTACCTCCTGCCAGTTGCTCGAAACAGAATTTGGGATTTACTAGCACATTATAAAAACAATTTTTAACCTCAAGTGGAAGACAACACTTTCTAGACACCAGAGTTCTCATCTAATATCCCTCAGTGTTTTCTTGTGATTCATTTAGTATTCGTGCCTGTTCTTTGTAATATATGGACTAGTTACATGTCATTATTTACTTGAAATGCCCTACAATTCACTCCATGCTCCAGGTTCTTGAATGCTACTTGAATTAAAGCAGTAAAGCTTTGTACTTCTCAGATTTATTGAACATGTCTACACTGAAATGAAGGTTTGGCTCACCTCCAAACCAGTCCAAACCCAGAATGCTCCAGGTCATCTGCAACACCCACTGATGGATTCCTTTTGAGCAACTTGTTCTGCAGTTGTTATAAGGTCTGGGTGATTAATATTCTTTAAAATTTATATCCAGTTGAAAATATTATCTTTTGGAAACTTGACTAATTAAAGCACAAGAAAATATTATTTTCCCCCTCTTCTATTATTAGTTCATACTTTTCTTTGCCTTTTGTTTCCTCATCCCTATTGGTAATTTTAACTTTTGAACAAATACATTATTTGATTATTTTGGAACACAGTAAAAAGTAAAGCACATAAAATAAAGCAAATGAGAAATCACATAGAAGCTGTATTTATCAATATCATTTGATGGCATTTTTAGGGAAAAGCAGATTCACATAAATATTTTGTTTTTAATGTCCAGTATTGTCTATGAATCAACTGGACAGGAGAGGAAACCAGGTAAATATGTTTGTAACAAAAAAATAAATAAACGTCTTTTCTGTTTCACTGCAGGAGAAATGTAGACTTATAACGTCTGAAAATTATGTTAGCAATAAAGAAGGCATTTTGTGAACTACATTTTCTGAGACAGTCCAGTGCAGTCAATGAAACTAAGCTACTTTGTGAACTGTCCTGGAATGCCTATTGATCTGCTTTATGGGTGCAAAGTGGATCCAATGAAGCTGCACAAAAGTTCAGGCCGTACAAGTCAGTATTATGCATGTTTCGGAGTTCAGTATTGGAGACATTTTCTCTTTCCTAAAGAGGTCAGACACTGCAAAAACAGCCATTCATAAAGGTCGTCCACATGACCATAAAGCCAGGGCCGGGGAGGGTTGGAGGGAAGGGAAGAGCATTCTTACCTCCTGCCCCCAGAAGATCCCAGAGCTGCAAGCAGAGATTCCAAGTAGAAGGGCACGCTTATGCACTTTTACTTGGGTAAAATAGGTAATAGCCTGTGGCAAAAGCCCAGGCTACCCAGTGGGGCAGTACTGAGCAGCCCTACCTTGGTAGCATTGCATAAGCCTGGCTAGGGCTGCTCATGTGAACAGACTTATGCTCTAATAACCTCCAACATATTTGCTGTGATGCCATTGGCGTGGGGCTGCCTTTGGAAATGTCAGTTGTTGTTGTTGTTGTTGTTGTTGTTGTTGTTGTTGTTGTTGTTGTTCTTCTTCTTCTTCTTCTTCTTCTTCTTCTTCTTCTTCTTCTTCATCACCTAAATGCTTCAATTGTTACAGACTGTGACTGCCAGCCTGTTTGTTCAAATTGGCCAGTGAGAAGACCAGTTCACACAATCATTAAAACCAGGGTATCCTGGTTTGTAGGATTGTGTGAACTCATGAAAATCCCTCTGACCCAGATTGTTCTTGTTGGAGCTGGGACCGTGGCAGCAACAATTCTCAGTTGCAATGTCTCATAGTGACCACGGGGGTGTGTGTTAGCGTCATGGATACAGGTGCTGGACTCCTCTCCTCTTTGTTCTTCCAGTATCAGTCTCCATTTTGTCTCTCCAGAGATGGCTGTTTATTTTGGTCTCTCTCTTCAGTCATGAGCTACAGCTGAAATTAAGCTGCAGGCTTTTTCATATGTGTTTGTAACTTTTTCTTTAAATAAATCCTTTTAGTTCTTCAATCCTAAAGAACTGTCTCAAGACCTCTTGCTTTGCTGCTTCCTCACCAAAATGCCTTTGCTCTGCTATTTGGGGACTGAACTGCCATTCTTCCCCTACAGTTCAAAGCAGGCTAGTCCAGCTTTTGTACCCTGCTCTTAACCAAGGTAGGGGGAGAGGAGGGCTCTCCTACCTTGCTAATCTGGTTGTGTGGATCCACTTACCTTTTCTATAGCAGCAGGCCTGGAAACAAAAGCAAGCTGCGACTACAGGGGCTACCCTCCATGAATGTACTGCTCTGCAAAGAATACTCTTTGACCCTAGAGCTGCAGAAGCTTCAGCAGGGATGGGTCCACCTCCTGTTCCTTTGTGGCCGGAGGGCAACTGTTGATATAATAAGGCTTTCCAGGCTATGGACAGTGCAAAGCATGATGGGAAAGCCTGCAAAGACTTCTTATGCTTCCAGCTCCTGATTTCAGCAGCAGACACCTTGGCTGGCTTAATCATGTTTCCCCTGAGTTTGTTGATCTTTCCCCTGAGTTTGTTGATCCAAACAAAGGTTCTACTTTTCTGTAGCTTCTGGGTTGGAGCTCTCTAACCTCCCAACCCTTCCTCGTATGGTCATGTGAAAGGCCCTAGGATATATTACTTCAGATTTCTTCAATCAGCATTAGTTACTTGTGTTTTTTCCAGGCTCAGTTTAAGGTGCTGGTCTTAATCTTTAACGTCTGGCATGACTTGAGAAAGGGCTATATTAAGGGCTGCCTGCTCCTGTTCACTGCCACCTTGCCCTGCATTCCACTCACCATCAGTGGCTGTGCTCTGGGTGCTACTGCTGAGCAAGGATAGGCAGATGTCTACAGCAGGGTGTTTTCAGCAAGGGTGCCAACTTTGTAGAATGCCTTCAGAAAAAGGTCCATCAGACTCTAATACTATGCACCCTCAGGCTTCAACAAAAGCTTGCCTTTTTCAGAGGGCCTTGGGACTAAATGGCTATTGTGCTTATCATATGGACTTCTGTTCTGCTGATCATGTTTCTTAGTTGTTGCTTTGTTAAGGTGTTTTTGTTTTTTTGCTGGTTTTTTTTTTTAACTGTTTTGCTGGTGGTGCTTTTTTTGTTTTACCTTGTTGTTATGTGGTGTTGATTATTATTTCCATGGTTGCTATTAGTCCTTGAATTCATCCTTTTAACAAAGATAAGGTGGGATATAATTTTTTTCAGCATATAACATGTAACTTTCAACATACTAAAGAAGTAGATTCTAATGTCTAAAACAGGCCTGCTCAACTTTGGCCCTCCTGCAGATGTTGGCCTACAACTCCCATAATCCCTGGCTATTGGCCCCTGTGGCTGGGGCTTATGGGAGTTGTAGTCCAAAAACAGCTGGGGGGCCTAAGTTGAGCAGGCCTGGTCTAAAACAAGCTCCTTTGAATGTGTGTGATATTCATATTGTTCCTGAAGCTTTGATTTCTGTCAGGGCCAAACTAGATGAGATGTTCAACACATCTTTTCCTTACTTGGGGTTATTTTCTCTTAAAAGTAGCAGCCATATGGGGGTGTTGATCTGGATTGGCAGCATGATAGGGAAAAGGGTTGCTTACCCTTTACAATCATGCTGCCTTTTCACCCAAATTGCCCTTGCTTTAAAACATGTGCTATTGTATGAAGAAGATTTTTCCAGAGTGCGATCAGACAAGTTGTGTGATTGTACAGATTTTTCTCTCTGGAGTGGGGGGGCTTTTAAGCTCAGCAAGTGGCCCCTAATGTCTTAAAAACCAATTTCTGCTTTGACCTATGGTGCTGTTTAAGATTTAACCAAACATAATTATTTTATAATCAAGTAACTTTCCCCCTCTGTTCCAAAGCGGTCTGTTTATTGCCAGGTGGTGAGGAAGGCAAATGCTTATGAACTTCTCTGAGCACAAAACAATTTTAAAATTTAAAGAGCTTGGCTCTTGTTTCATCTCAACCTTGTCAAGCCCCTAAAGTTCTCATCTGAACCTGAACTTCTATATTTACCAGCATTTCTAGATAACACTAAGCATTTCCTTTCTTTCAGTCCAAATGGAAGATCTCCCAACATTGTTTTTAACTGAAACAAAGCCATGTGTGTGCTTGCAAATTTGCTTACAACCACAGGTGGTAGAAAAAAAATGAAATGTAGACACCTTTTCACCTACAGAAATCTGTAATTGACTTATGCAGGTAAACAGTAACCTGGTGAAGAACAATTTGGAAAACAGGGTGGGGAACACATTAAACACCTCATGCTTCTGCTGTGAGCAAATTCATAGCCCACATGACTCCATATCAATGTTAAAAAGTATTAGAAGTTCAATGAAAATCTACTAATGTGGAGTTTGCATTGTCACTGCAGGGCCAAAGACAATGATATGGTCCAAGACAGGCCAGTGGTCAGGTTTTGAAACAAGTAGAAAAATATTCAAAGAGTCAGATGGCAGGGTTGGAATAAAATTTCTCCAAAGTGAAATCTGAAAGAGAATGTCAGGGTTTATCCAAGGATAAACATCAGATACAGTTTCTCCACATTCCCCACTGATGGTCAGTTTCTGGTAGGGATGTTCAAGCAGGTTTGGAACCGAACCAGTTCGAAGTTGAACAGGTTCAGTTCAAAGGCTCAGAGTTGAGCCGAATCACCCCTGGTTCAGCTCGACCTCAGACCGAACCCCACCCCCTGGCCCATTCAGGGGGTTCATGGGCCTTTTACCTTTTTAAAAAACTTCCCCCCTCTGGGGGACATCTTTGAGATGGTGTGTGTGTGTGGGGTTTACATGGAGGTTTCCCTTCCCCCACCGGCCTTCATTCCTTCGAAAATGGCCCAATTCGGCTATTCTTTGGTCCATTTGGGCCTTTTCCCAAGTGCGGTGGCCATTTTGGAAGCCACTGTGCCTGCACTATGGGCCTCTGCAAACTGAACTGGGAGGGGTGTCAAGGGGGTGCTGAACCAAACTGGCCCGGTCTGGTTCGGTCTGGTGTGCAGTTCCGTGCACACCCCTAGGCTCTGGAGCAGAAAGGTAAGGCAAGGCAACTCATATGTGGATTACCCAAGCAAGAAGTTCATCAGACTGGAACTGGTTGCTTGAGTAATTAAGCTTGGAGCCAACTAGTCCCCTCCTTTATTGGTGCTACCTGGGCTGAACAGCTGCAATAGTGCTTGGGGCATGACTTTGTGGTTCAGCAGAGGCTGGGCTGATAAATGCCTGTCCTGGTGGTGCAGGGAGTGAGGCAGTAGCTGTAAAGCACAGTTGGCAATGCCTGTGTCAGGTAGGGGTGTGCACAGAACCACAGAACTGCGGTCCGGCACTGGGGTGGGGGGGTCCCCTTAAAGATGGGGAGGGTTTACTTAGCCCTCCAACCGCTTTCCCCCCTCCGGCACCCGTATTTCTCTGAGTAATTGGGGCGGCAGGATACCTCCCTGCCGCCCCTTCTCCGGTGCTTTGGATATCCCTTTAGTAATGGGGCGGCAGGATACCTCCTGCCGCCCCTTCTCCAGCGTTTTGGATATCCATTTAGAAATGGGGCAGCAGGATATCTCCCTGCCGCCCCTTCCCCCACTTGGCATGCAGTACTGACTGTGCAAAAGGCTTTAAGAAGCCTTTTGTGTGTGTGCACGCGCGCACGTACTTCCTTCAGTAAACAGAGCGGCCGGATATCTCCCTGCCGCCCCTTCAGGGAGATATCCGGCCGCTCCGTTTACTGAAGGAAGTACGCGCGTGCGCGCACGCACACACACACACACACACACACACACACACACACGGCTTCTTAAAGCCTTTTGCACAGTCAGTACTGCACGCCAAGTGGGGGAAGGGGCGGCAGGGAGGTATCACTGCTATCATTCAAATAGATCATAATGTTATGAGCATCCTATGGCACTGTTATAGTAGCTTTCAGTGGTGGCAGCTTCTTAAGTTTTTGTATTACATTGCTAATAGGACCTTTACATTCAATGCTAGTCACTCTGATAGCAAAATGTTCAATTTCTATAAAGAAACAGGATACTTTTATGAGAAGAATATTTAGGAAGCTCAGATCAAGTACACCACACTTAATCTAGAAGCTACATCCACAAAATAGGCATTCAGCTACACAATACAATGATGTTGGTGAAGTGGTGAAGAGAATGAGGGTTTAAATATGTGATTAAATACTGAAAGTATTCAATGAAAATTCCATATACCAAATGGTGAAATATAATGACTATCTGATCTGCTAAAAGGAAAAACCTTTTAAACTAATCGATCTTCTCCACAACAATTTATGTCAATGGCTTTTAAGATGATCCCATCTTGAATGGGGAAGCTGACAAAGGAATATATCAGATATGGTTGCTAAAGGATAAATCTGCAGTGCAAGAAGGCAATGCATTTAAGAGGTTTCTCATGCGCCTGGAGAAGGTGCTAAAAAAATACACCACCTTACAGCTCTTAAATAAGCAGATTCTTAAGCAGAACTTTCTCCTCTGTAGCTACTGCTGATGCCACACCTTGGAGTACAAGATCTCTCCTTTCATTTTAACTCCTTTCATTCCAGTAGGAATTCTTCAAAGAAAATATCAATTTCTTTATCAAAATATCAAAACACTTTCAAAATGTTTTTAAAACCCATTTGAACCTAAAGTTTTATATCTATCTTTTAAAAAATATTATGAGGGTGTATAAAATATATGGTTTGGATTGCTCCCCGCATCCTTATTTAAATGTTTAAAATGCCTCACTATATTTTTTTTAAAAAGCACTTTAGACTGTAATTACTGCATAATGAGCTCTTGAAGTATCTAGTTTTTAAAAGCTTAAACACCAGAATGTACCAGAGTTTATGCTCCTAAACTGGAACAAAGGTTGACGTAAGTGTCTTTTACAACCATACTGATAAAAACAAGACCTCTTGGAAAGTTCTTTCCCTTCCCATGGCATTCCAAAGCTTCGTCCTTCTACACTATGGTGTTGCAAACAGAATACAACTGTGACTGAATCATAGTTTTGTCCCAGTATGTACTGCATACTGGTGAGTGACTGTAAAGCAATAATCTTACTCTAACTTCAAGCATCTTTGTGTGGAATGATTTAGTGAAGTTATTGTGTGAGAATTGATAGGCAAGATTAATCATAGGATTATAGGATGCAAGTTGAACATTTACTCAAAGAGCGTTTCTGGAAGGACCTGGCATCTAAGCATGCCTAGTTCAGACTGATACCTGAAACACAATAGTATTTAGAGTGATTAAAAAAATCCATTAACCAATAAACTGCACTAAGACAATGTTCAGAAAACATTCTGAGGCCATTCTCATGACGAAAGTGGGGTGGGCCGTGGGGAAGGCAGAATCCTACCTGCCTTCCCTCAGATGATCAGAGACTCCTCAGGGCTCAGCCACTCATGCACCCACATGATTGGCACGGCAGCAGTCCTCCCATATCCCACAATGCACCATGCGAGCACCAGAGAGGCAGCCCATGGCAGTGCAGCAGCACTCCTCTCCATGGCCTCGCTGTACTCTGGACTCTATGGCCACCAGTACCAGCAGTGCTCCAGACAACCACAAACTGAAGTAAGATGAGCTCCCTATTACTCCGACTTCCCTTTAGACCGGGGGAGTGGATCTGGGCTACCCAACTCTGAAGCATCTCGGTCGGGAGGACTCCTGGTGGGCCAGATGACATGAGCTGCCTGGGTTCACTCTCTCCTATCCAGGTAGCTGGTGTCGTGAGAATGGGCTCTCTGATTCTCAGCCTATACATTGGGACTATTTTTCTAATTCCTTTTTATACATCAGTGGTTTTCAAAATTTCTGTCTTCAGGGAACATTTTCCACAGCATTGTCACTGCAGGGCCAAAGACAATGATATGGTCCAAGACAGGCCAGTGGTCAGGTTTTGGAACAAGTAGATAAATATTCAAAGTGGCTATTCTAATCCTAGCCCGATTTTTGTGATCATAAGAACCAACAGGCTCGCAGCTGAGCCCGGTGGTGCTGGAGCTGCTAACCCACTCCTGTAGCCCACCCCTTAGCCCAGGTTTGTGGAGCGAGCATTCCACAAACCCGGGCTATCTGCTCGTGAGTAGCTGTGATGCAGCTCCGCACCGCGGCTACTCATGAGTAGATCCCCGGCTGGGAGGGCTTCCGGGGCCGCGCGGCCCCCGAGCTCCGCATCCCCCACCGGCTCCGTCTCAGAGCTGGCCATCGCGTGGCTCATGGGCGTGAGCTCATGGGCTTAGCCCGCTCTTCCCACTCACTTCCCAAAACCGGGTCTCACGGATCGTGAGACCCAGTCCAAAGAGTCAGATTATTTACTTACTAGATTATTTTAAAAGTAAGTGCAAGCCAATGACAAGCAGAGTACTAGGCATGCTTCATACCAGCCATAAGATATCCTATGGTTTAGATAGAGATGTTAGCCAGAATCACATTGGATTAAAAGAAGATGTAGAGGCGATTCACATGAGCAGCCCAATGTAAGATAGGGCAGAGCAGCCTGGTTTGGGCTGCTCATGTGAAATGACAGGATCATTCCCGATACTGGCACTTCTGCCCCTGCTAACCCAAATTTTAAACCTGGCCCTTTACTGGGGTTGGAGGGTGTGAGCTCACCCTCAGCCCCAGGTCTGCGGCCATGTGTGTGCTCAGGCTGCATACAGCCCATATGGACACATAGTTGGGTGCCTAGAGTGTCTGACTCACAGGGGAATCCCCCAATGCAAGTTGCTGCATTTTGAGATTCCTGGAGGACAGGACTCATTTTTCTGGTCTCCAGTGTAGGTTCAACTCTGCCTTCCCACCTGCCTGCCCTCCCTGTCCCTGTATTGGTCATGTGCACGACCTCACTATGTAGGCATCTAATGAGTGTTTGGGCAGTGGACATCTACCAATGCTTCCTTTAGGGCATCATGTCTCCTTTCCAAAGTGACTAGACTCCAGGCAATTCTTTCTCTCTGTTTCATTTTCACTGACACAGCTGGGGGGGGGGGTTGGGTGGGGGGAGGGTTGTTTATTGTTTTTATGCAGAAAGATGCATGGGTATTTCTGGATTCATCCTTTGAATTGCTAACTCTCTCTTGATTTCATACTGAAATGAAAGGACAAAAAGATAGAAGCTACTAGGAGAAGTCTCCCTGTACTCTATGGCTCTATCCTGCTATCATCATACTATCATCACCTGCTATCATCATCAACATTAATAATAATAATTCGATTTCTATACCACCCTTCCTAAAATGACTAAAATACTGTATGTCAGTTAAAAGATGCAACAGAAATGGGTCATCCTGACTTTCTATGAATAGCTTGATAGTGCTGGATATGAAGAGGGGGTGGGGGGAAGACCAGATCATATCCCGAAAATTGTTTTGCAGAATACCTAGAGTGGAAGATTTAAGGTTATGGAGTAAAAGTGGAAATAATAGTTTCTCTGTTTATTTCAGCTTAGATACTGAAAGCAGAAAAGTGAACCTTTCAGAAACACACATTTAAAAGAGAAATGCAAAGGATGTGAAGAAAGAGATGTGTGTGTACATGCATACATCCAAGACAGACTCATTTCTTAGCAGCAGAAGAAGAATTTGAAAACTACTTTGAGATGAGTTGAACATCATCTGTAACAACAAAGTTGCCAAGAAAGAATATTACTCTTTTATCAAGAGAATTGAAACATCATCAGAGGGTGACAGATTTAGTGTCATCGTTTCCCCCCAACCATGCCAAACCTGCATATGTTGCATCAAAGTGTCTTAGAGGTAATCAAGCAATTCATTCTGCATAGATTAGTTTAAATTTAACACAGAATAAAAGCGTAGATGGAAGCATAAATAACACAACATTTTTTGATTAAGAAAAAAACAGCAAATATGAAAAGTTAACAGTGCAGAGATGCATACTTTCTTGGAGACATTTCCTAGCTTTCTTCAAGCTAGGAAACAGGGTTTTATCCTGATGCAATTTGTATACTAATGTGATATACAGCATTTATAGTGCAGTATTACTCAACCAATAGGTCATACATGCTAAGTGTGTGATGCGTATGGCACCCCTGAGGGGGAGAGGTGTTTGCCAGCCGAGAAAGTATATTTTATCCCAGTTGGGCCTCTCACCCAACTAAGTGAACACCTATGGTCCTAGGCTAAGCTAGGTTAAGGATAGTCCAGAGAAGTTTTTAAAAAAATGAAGAAGAGGGAATCTTTTCTCCCCCAATATCTCCTTTATTGCAAAAAGGAAAATTGGCTTCAGAACTCAGTCATTGACATCAAGGTCCATCAAGGCACACACTTAAGTGGAGGTTTTCAGTCGCAAGGACAGTAGCAAGAACAAAAAGACAAAACCAAAAGAAAAGACGCAAGCGCTAGTTTATACATTTGGAAGTCCTCAGGTAGTCATAAATATGCCAAGTGGAATACAGTCAGTTTTCCCACACTAGTAAGACTTGAGAGGATGATCGCAAGCATTACTTTACCAGATCTAGATATGATTCCATTATCATTTCCATGGAAAACAAGCATGGAATATAAAATAAAATATTTCTTTAATATTCTGGGTCTTCTTGTTTGCTACTTTTGCTTTCACAGAAATTGTTTGGTTGCTTTTTATTTAAAAGCTTAAAACACGCTATATTTTCCACCTCCCTTTACTAGGTTCCTGACAAACGTAAAGGCTACAAATTTGTCAGAGTCGATTTTCTAATGTATTCTGTTTATCATCATTTCTTTGTCATTATACGGGTGCTATTTTTGCTGCTCTACAGAAGGTGTTGCTGTCAGAATTTCCATTACAAACATAGTTCCGGTGGGAGGGGAGGAGAAGATGTAAGTTGCCCATTAAAATCCCTTCCGAGATGAAATTTGGCAGGCAAGTCTCAGCACAGGAACGTTTTTCTTTCCAGTGGAATGTAAATTGGCTTAGCCATCTTCTTTAGAAAGAAACTTGACTACAGGTATTATACACCTGCACACTATAGTGGCATAGATTTTAATAACTACAAGAAATGAATTGCCATTTATAAAGAATGTGCCTGAATTCCAATGGATATCAATCTCCTGCCACTAAATGTACAGCAGGAGAAGTCCTGATAAACATGGAATTCACTCTATAAACGTACACTGACAGTTTTATGACTTGTAGCTACTTTTTGAACATTTACAAAGCAATAAGTTAAACTGCTGAATTTTGACACAAAGGCAATGTAAAACTAACTACTGAGGAAACGTATGACCGGAGCAGAAAATACTTGCACTCAGAAGCATCAGAGAAATATTTTTATATTGTGCTGCTCTGTTAAAATATGAACACTAAACTACCCATCAAGAAATTGGTAGCTTTCCCTGCACTCTTTTTAACACGGGTACACTGTAAGGCATATGTGACAATTTATCTGCAATGTACAACTGGTAGGAGCCTACCATTACAACTTTTTGCTACGCAGCAGCAGATAGCTGTTTTCTAGACGAAACATGGGAGTTTCAGTGGTGACTCCCACGTGGCAATCAAGCCGGGAAGTAATCTCCACCCTAACCCTTATGTGCCATCGTGGGAGCTGGGGGCTCTGCAGTCAGCACTGACCAGTCAAAAACCACCCATGCTCACAGTGCTCAGCATAGCTTGTCTCTGGGTGTCTAAAGGTAAGGAGGGGAATTTCATCACTCCTTCCTTGTCATCCAGCAGCTGCAGGGAGTGTTGCCCAGGAAACTGCATGACCAGCTGTTGCTGTTGCTGTTTGTTCATGTGGCAAAAGAGACACACGTGTGCTCATCGCACCTAATGACCATTGGTTTGCTACCCCAAAATTATAACCACACAGGAAATTATTGTGTATAAAACACCCTTTGGGTTATTTTTGAATAAACTGTTCTTCAGTTGTTCAGATGATTATGCTGGTTGATAACTGTATGCAAAGTGATTTTTTTAAAAAGCAATTAAACTAAAGGAACACATTTCCACTAAGCAAAAGATGAAGGGTTTGTGTATTATTATTTTTTTTAAAGGAAAGTTTTCAAAGCTAGTTTGTACAGACTGTAAGTCCCCCAGAGTTTTTATAGAGGTGAAATCAATAACACTTCTCCAGTTCACATATAATATTCATGTCATAATTTTGGACATTGATTTATCAAAGTTTGAGAAAACCTTTGCATTTATATTCACACTGTAGTTACGTTCCTTAAAGCCTCTTCCTCAATTTTAGTTTCCCAATTAGCTTCATAGCACAGGATATATATCAGTACAAATCACAACATGCATTTTTGTTTCCTAGGACTAGCAATTTGTTAATTTGTTGCTTTGTGTTGGTTGCCTCCTTTACCATTTCAAGAGCATTTTTTCCAGCATAGGGATTGAAATATATATATGCATTTTTTCAATCCATAACTCATTTATCCTCACAACTGGCCTATCATTTAGATCAGTTTGAGATACAGACTTTGTTTATTTATTATTCTGGAGGAGTGTGGTTTCTATTGCATCCACGATTGTTCCCATGCTGCTCATGGTAATGTCTCCATTTTCCACCAAAGTGAAAAGGGCAGATTACATAGTTGCAAACCTGTCCCATCTGTAGGTGAGTCGAGCATCAAACGTTGCCATAGAATCTGCCCTACCCATGTGAACAGAAGACAGGACATACCCCAGGAGTGGTATAGGAACAACCAGGGAGGGTGGCAACAATTCCATTCTGGGTAATCTATAAATGGTGGAGGGAGTCACTTACAATTGCTACCCAGGGAACTTGGGAACAGAGCAGGACGTTGCAACTGAATCCCTATAGCTATAACTAACTATTCACTATGTCCTGCCAGCTCCTACAGACAAGACTCCTACAGTGGAGTCTTGTCAGGAATATCAATGAAAATTGTGCTATTACACTTAAACAAGTGTGACAGAGGGAAATGGATGTAGACAGCTTGGAATTTTTGTTTTCATAATGCAAAGTTACTCGGTGCCATTTCACACCTTCCAATTTCAGAGCAACTCTCTGAGGGAAATTTGAAAACATATGACGAAGCTCACAGTTGGGTTCAGGAGAGGAGGCTTAAAGTCAAGTATCTTAGTTAAATACTCTCAACCAGGGTGCCTTGATAATAATCTGTCTGGGGAAACTCAGTTCTGAGTTGTTTTATTAAGTGTGAAATGTGTTACATTTATGTCATGCACATATGTGGGACTGGAAAAATATAGCTCCAGAGGTAAAATTGTATCTGATAAATTGGACCTGTTTTAATGAATATCTAAGTATTTGTTTAAAAATTGATAAATATTGTTTAAATGTTAATATCCTGGACAGTATCCAGATGTCTGGTTTTTAACTGTAGATCTCTAGAGCACTTCTGCTGCTGTTCAAGCCAATTGCAAAACTCCCCTTAATCTTAATGCACAGGAATGTAGCTGTAGTGGCTAATATGAATATTTCTTGATAGAAATACTGAATGAAAATGACACTAGTATGAAGTGTCCTGTGGCTACAATAGCAAGGTAAGGTAATACAGAGGAAATACAGGTGTGGTTAACAGCATTTTAGAACTGCACCTCAGAACTTCATAATGTCTTCTGTAAAAGCAAACCAAATATTTGACTGTTACAAAACTCTAGTGCATGAAATATTCCATTTGATTTTAACAATAATATCCTTGTCTTTCCAAGCTTGCATAAAGCTTCATAATAAGAAGTGCCCTGCTGGATCAGATCATTGGTCTGTCAAATCAATCCTGTTGTTTCCAATCAGATACCTCCTGTGAAGAGCACAATCCAGGTAATATTCCTCTCTCACTATTGCTGGTCAGCAACTGAAATTCATTGGTATACTGTGTCTGAAACTAGAGGTTCCATGTAGCTCTCATGACTGCTAGTCTAGACAGACTACAGCAAACTGTCAACAGACCTTTATCTACTGTTGCTTCACAGTGAATACTGGCTGACATCCTGAATAATGAAGCACCAGTACAATAGGAAAAGCACCAGGGCTTCTGAAGAGTTCTAGATTAGGGATGTGCATGGAACCAGCATGGGGAAGTTTGAAAGCAGGGCGGGGATTACTTTAAGGGTGAGGGAGAGTGCACTTACCCCTCTTGTAGCTTTCCCCCCATCGGCACTCCATTGTAAACTAGTCCAGCAGGGCGGCAGCGTACCTCCCTGCCACCCGTCCCCCTCATCGGACTGGAAGGAAGCTGAAGTAACTTGGTGCATGAGCGCAAATCAGGCTCGCCCTCATGTACCCTCCCCTGCCCTTAAAAGTCACCCCCACCCCCGAACCGGCAGAACCGCTGGTTCCATGTACATCCCTATTCTACACTAATGTTGCACTGGTGCTAGTGTGTTGTGTCTGTGAATTTTGACAGACTCCCTTCCCCCGGAAGCCTTCTGTGTCACCCAGAAGAATGTCCCTGATGGCTGTGTGACTCTCAGGGATATATGCCATCTCTCAGGGAGATGGCACTGAGGAAGGAAAGGTTGAAGTTTGCCCCTACCACTGAGCCAGCAGTAGAGTTGTGTTAGTTGAACTCTTCAGAAGCACTGGTGCTTCTTCTGTTTCACCAATGCTTCATTAGTCAAAATGTCAGCCATGAAGCTATTCTTACTACATAAATTGGCAAGCATGGGATCATAGTATCTAGTATGGAAAACCTTGATGAGGATGTTACACCAGCCTGCAAATCCTTAATCAAATTAATTCTAATGAAAACTCACTGGGTGGAATTGCTTAAGTTACCTAAGTCCCAACCTTCCAGAGGGAATTCTTGACATATATTCTTCTTGCTAAACAGTATTTGTCCTAGATTTTTAAATAGCCACATAGCAATCTAGAAGGATATTGTCAATACATAAGAATAAAGGATGATGTGTTCTGCTATTTTTTTTAAAATCCTATTTAGTAGTCACTGAGTTATTACACATATAGATTTCCAATTAAATAATAGGTCAGGAGCAATACTTGCAAAAAACAAAACAAAACAAAAAACAACCTGGGGAAAACAGCAAAATAAAATAATCAGCAAAAGGTACAAGTAAACATTGCTAGATCTTTTGCATTGATTGAATTAGTCTGTACATTAGATTGGGAGAAAAGAAAGGCTGTTTTAAGTAGGGTTGTTGCCTCTATATCTTCACATTCTTCTATCATGGTTCAAAATGAAGCAGAATACATTAAACAACTGATTTTAGGGCCCAAACACAACACATTATTTCATCCAGGAAGCGCTCTAGTGTTTTGTTTTGTTTTGTTTTGTTATACTAGGGCTGGTTGGCAGCTGCTGGTGTGGTGTGAGGAAGTTCACTGGCCTGCTTATGCGGCATGGTGGAGACACAGTAGCTGTTTGGTTAGTGATGGGGGTGGGCCAGATGGTGGTGATGTAATCAAGGCATCTGCTTGTTCAGGGTTCTTGCAATTGGCTGGTCTCACAATATGGGGATTCCTCCCCTCACAACTCCTTCCAATACTGTAAGGCTGCATATAAAGGCAGAACTGATAAGAAAGAGGGAGCACAAAAATGAGACTGTTTTTCTGGATGTGAGACAAGGCAGAAAAAATCCCTTAAAAGGGAAGCTGTGGCTCACAGAAGGGGAAGGTATAAAATCTCCCCATTACTCTATGGCTTCAGCTGAGATCAAAATCAGAAACTAAACAGACCTCGGAGGTGACCTCTCCATCCTGCCTTCCAAGGAGGCTTATAAATGGCAATGAGAATTCTTTAGTGTTGCAATAACTTCATTGTAATGATATCTTAAGACCTGCTGTGGCATGGACAATGGTAAGGTTGAAGGCCAGCTGGTGGTAGAATCTGGGAATACCACTGTCCAGTGCAGAGCATGGAGCCTTATAGAAGAGGGCTTCAGGTTTCAGCTCTTTAAAATGATATATTCTACCCATCAGCTGATCCTTAGAACATACTATCTACTTATCTACTTGCCCAGGCCCTCTGGGAAATGTCTTAGGGATCCTAAGAGAGACCATCTCTCATAGAATGGATAGAGTAATTCTCGGAATTATCTTCAATTCTAATTAACACATTAGCAAATATTCTTTCCAAGTTTAAATCTAACTCTGTCAGCATAAGCTGTGTATGTTCCAGTAACTCTAACAGAACCCATGGCACAAGAACTGCATCACCTCACTGACTGGAGGAGCTCTGTCTTTTCCATAAGATCCTGTCTTGTAATGAGTTTCAGCTTGCATTCTTCTAACTGTGTAGCTCTTCAGAAAATGGGCCAAGTGGCATTACAACAGAGCTACAACACAAGCATTTTATATTTAAGATGAGAATAGAAAATATTTGTGGGGTAGGGACCTGTAAGATATGGTCTACATTAATAAGTTGCAATATATGTGTGTTACTGTCTAATAAAATGTAGTCTATAACTCTTATTGGATGTTCATCCACAGAGACATCTCTGTCCTTGAATAGTGGACATGAGGTAACCTCCACTACATGACTCATTAGAGGAAAGGTCAGCCAGAGGGGCTTTTAAAAATCATTTTTTGATCCTTTGGGTCCACACCTTAAGCCTGCTACAGAATGATTATTGATTACAATGTCTTTGCAACAACCTGTCTGGATTCCTATTTTCATCTAATAAAAAAAAATTGGTGAGCGACTTTCTGCCAAATGCATTACTTATTCCCCTAAAGCACAGAGATGGCAAATTCAGTGTCATCGAGTATAGCAGTGTGCTGCAATGTCAAGGCAGTTCCATTGGAACTGTAGGAGAATTTGGACATCAAGCTAACTCATTTAGTCAATATTCTCATTAATTATCCACGCATATAATACTGAATGCTAGTCATTATAGCAAGTAGGTATGCCTTGCTTCTCCTTGGGATTCAATAGTGTATCTCTTTTTTCCTCATAAGAATGAAAATATTTGCTTTGTTCCGGAGTCAAAGGAAGATGCCTTTGCATGTAGAAAGGAAACTTCAGTTGGTTCAAAATGCAGCAGCTAGATTGGTCTCCGAGGTGTCTTGGAGAGACCATATTATGGCTGTTTTAAAGCAATTGCATTGGCTACAAATAGGTTTCCAGGCAAAATACAAAGTTCTGGAGATTACCTTTAAAGCCCTAAATGGCTTAGGACCGGGTCACCTAGGAGAGTGCCTTCTTTAGCATGATCGCCACCACATACATTGAGATCACTGAGAAAGGTCTGTCTCCATATGCCACCAGCTCATCGGGAGGTGATTTGGGAGCGGGCCTTCTCTGTAGTCACTGCTATGCTGTGGAATGTGCTCCCTATAGACATTTGTGGTTTAACATCTTTGTCAGCCTTCAAAAGAGCCCTTAAGACACATTTTTTTCAGCCAGGCCTTTTGTTTGTCCTTTAATGTTTTAAAATTATTTTGAATAGTCCCCACCCATTTATTTATTTATCAATCAATCAATCAATCAAATTTGTACACCACCCCAAACTTTCATCTCTGGGCAGTTAACAATAGCATAAAACAAGTTAAAATATATAGAAAAGCTTAAAACAATTTAACAATTTAAAAATCATCCACAAATTAAAACCTTAAAATTTTTAAAGAACTGAAAAAGCTTCGGTGAAGAGGTGGGTTTTCAAATGCTTTCTAAAAATGGTCAAAGATGGGGAGGATTGTATCTCAGTAGGGAGCGCATTCCACAGTCTCGGAGCAGCAACTGAGAAAGCCCATCCCTGTGTGGTCAGCAGCCGAGCTGGCAGCAACTGGAGACGGATCTCTCCGGAGGACCTCAATGAGTGGTGGGGCTCATAATGAAGAAGACGTTCTCTTAGATACCCAGGGCCTAAGCCATTTAGGGCGTTATAAATTATGACTAGCACTTTGTATTTTGCCCAGAAACCTATTGGCAGCCAGTGTAACTCTATCAACAAAGGAGTGATGTGGTCTCTCCGAGATGACCCAGAGACCAACTTGGCCACCATATTCTGTCCCAACTGAAGCAAAGGCAGCCCCACATAGAGCACATTGCAGAAGTCATACAGACTTTTCTAAGTCTGTAGATTATTCTGTTGATGTTTTAAAATTTAATATTATGATTTTTAGAGGTTTGAATACTCCCCAGGATGTTTTGGGATCAACTGTGATTGGTTTTGGATATATTAATCACTTTTATTATTCACTTTAAATATTAGGAACTAACAGAGAAGTTGCTCCATTTCTTTATTGTTCATCTGGTTGCTTTTTGTCCTGTGTTCCACGCCTCCTGAATTCCATCTGAACTAGGAGAATCTCTAAAATTCATTCCAGATTGAAAGCATGTGCAGTTTGCTGTAGATTTCAGTTCCCTCACAGCTTTCCGCCCTTTGTTACTCAGTCATAAGAACTGATAGAATGCTGGGGGTGGGTGGGTGGAATCAATCCTCATGAGACTATATGTATTATTCCTTCTGTGCAATGTGTTTTTGTGGTGCACTTTTAAGCACACAGCTTGATTAAATAGGAAGCTGCCTTAGCCAGACCATTGGTCCATCTAGCTCAGTATTGTACTGACTGGCAGAAGTTTTCCAGGATTTCAGGCACAAGTCATTCCCAGACCTACCTGGAGATGCCTGGACTTGGACCTGGGACCGTCTGCATGCAAACAGATGCTGTACCACTGAGCTATAGCTGATAGATCCCTACCTATCAAACAGGTTCGAATTTGAACTGGTTCAGTTTGAAGGTTTGAACTTGAACCAAACAGGGCATTGAGCTGGCAGTGCCAGTCTGAGTTTGAACCAAAAAAAGCCTGGTTCTATTTGAACTGGTTTGAACTGATTCAAGCCTTCAAAACTGGGTTGGGTGGTAGGCACCCATAGGTGACAACTACCACCCAAACCCAAAAGCAATTGCACACTCCTATGATTTTTAATGATTTTTTGAATTTTATCCCTTATAGGGAATAATGGGGATGAACTGGCCAATTATTCCCTATGTAGAACACCTAGGGGCACAAACCAATGTTGGGTGGTAGGTTTCCGGGGTACCTACCACCCATTGAACCCCAAAGCAATTGGACACTCCTGTGATTATTAATGATTGTCTTAAGTGTTTTTCAATTTGGGCACCCCAAAAGTGGGAAATGGGACATCCTCAAATCCCCATTATTCCCTATGGGAGAAATGCAAAACTTGGAAAAATCTTCAAAAAATCATTAATACTCACAGGAGTGTCTGATTGCTTTGAGGTTTGGTGGGTGATAGGCACCCCTGGGTTCCACCCACCCACCCAAGTTTTATGCCACTAGGTGTTCCACATAGGGTATAATAGGCTGGTTTGAGTCCCCATTATACCCTATGTAGAACTTTTTAGAACCGGTTTGAATTGGGTTCAAATTAGAACCAAATTGGGGGGGGGGAGTGTTAGAGTAAAACCAAAACCAAATCTACCTACCCTGGTTCGAAGCTGGTTCAAATTAGAACCAAACAGGCCAAGCCAGTAGCCGCCCCACACCCACTACTATTTCCACAGACAGAAAGAGCTCCATTTGTATAGGGGTGGGAGGGGTGATTTTTGTTGATCTACTTTTTGCTGAGGGAACCTAGCTTCCCTCTTATGCACTCTGTTCCTCCAGTAATTTGCTGCTGAGGGTATCTATGACCCATAGAGGCATATTTGCAGGAGTTGCAAAGAGAAGAGTAGACAGAGAAAAAGCTTACATTTGTGGATGTACTAATTGGGATCCAGCCCCTAAAGAATTTTGATGCAGTTTTATGTCTGATCACATAAAGATGACTTTTTTTTCTTTGCAAGAGTTAATCAATGTGCATGTGTATCGTGATAACTTAAAGGGAGGCAAAATATGAAGGAACTGAAATCTGAAGCAAATGCCACATACACAGTTCTCAATACTACATTTAGAACTAAAATATGGAACAATGGAGAATCCCTAAAACACAAGTTCCCCTTCAGAAACAACATCCAGACACCACTATATTTGATATAATGATATATTTTGATGTGGAAAATTTCAGAAGCATTCCTTCTTAGACAGATGAAAGGAAAAAAAATATCATTTCTCTCTCCCTAAATAATAAAGCATCTACAAATAGTCCATTTGCCTTTGCTGATTTTAAACCCTTATTAAATCTTCTGCAGTTAGTCATTACTGATATCCAGTCTAATCCATGGCTTCTTCTATGGTAAATTTTCCAATGGCAGTTTGCTGTCAGGGTCACATTAATAGATTCAAATCTCTGGAAACAGATCTAAAATGGGGCTCCAGAGTTTCTGGCATTAGAATATAGCTTTAAAATAAATGCTCATATCCTCAAATCCGTAGACTCAAAGCTGACAGCTCTACTGTGTTAATTGAAGCAGGAGCATATTCTTCCCCCTCCCATTCCAGAATAAGTGATGAGCTGTTTAAAATACTGCATTTCCATTTAGGAAAATTTATTGCACAGTAAGTACTGAACATTTGGCCACAGCACTTTCACTTTGGGTCTGCCTAATGAGTCTATAATCATCGCCTTTTAGCTGAGGATTTTTATCCCAACAGGGTTGCTCTGACATTCACACAGATACTTATATTTTTAAGAGGTGAAGCCCTGAAACAAAGAGAAACGGGTGACCATAATGATGCATTTTTTGGCAACCAACACCTGTTGGTGGAAGTCTGCAAAGGCTACATCGACCACATCCAGAAGGCAGTCCCAGCTGTTGTTCAGAGCAATCACGGACTCCCTGAATTAGGAATTCAGAAGAGGACACGCTGTAATAAATGCAGACATTCATTTTGCAAGTGGCATTGTTACAAATGCCATTAAAGCCTTTATATTGTGACACTGGGTTAATATTTTTTTTAATGCTACGAATTATTTTAAGTGGCAAATATATTCACCATGAAGTCAAAGGCAGCAGAATTTGGTGGGGGAAGTGGGTATTTAGGATGAAATACTCATAGGAATTAAGAGTTTGGAGGTATAAATCTTCATCCATTAGAACTGGTCATATTATATTCTGTTACAGAATCCATGCACAGGTTGAACTCTTAGAGACTGGAGTTGGCAAGATTTCCCATCAAATATTTGATGTGAATGGTAACGACTCACACACACTTTCCCAAGAAGAGAAATAGTCCAAAGTGAGGGTTTCGCTGCAATAGTTGAAAATGTTACAGACAGGACTTTCCCCTCAACAATCCCAGGGATGTAAACATGTTATTTAACACAGCCGTGAGGCAGACACCAAAATGACACTGGCCAATACCCAGATGAATGTTGCACATGTGCAAACATGTTGTGATAGTGCAAGGATGTTTCATTAGCTAGTTCTGCTAATTTGGGAGCTGGTGTTCCAGATTAGTGCTGTGCTTATGCCACAAGGTGCACAACCTGGGGTAGCGCTGATGTCTGCATCATGTTCCACTACCCTTGTTGCACAAACACAATTCTTGCACAATGCAATGAGAGCGCAAGAGTTTGCACAACTTTGAGCTTCTGTACAGCTACATAGCCTTCTTGTGTGTGTGCAACAGGGGCAGCCCTTTCATGAGGCAGTCTCCTCTGGTGAAGAATCCCAGATCAAGAAGTATGATAAGGCTTTAACTGGCATATTAGGACTGAAACATTGCCTAGCCATTAACGATAACCCCCATCCTAAAACCTAAAGTTTGAGGGTATGTGTGAATCCAAAAGGAAGCCAGATATCTCCTGTGAAAGGTTTTTACCATTTTGAACAAAAATGGCTCATTAGAAATTATAATGGATCACAGTGTCCTGAGAAATGCCTATGTTTTCGGGCAGAATTATGATCCTGTGTTTGAAACGGCAGTCTTATGATATCATAAAGAGTCATTAATGTTAGCTGGCCTGCTCTTTTGTTAGACAGGTCACTAGCTAACTGTTCAGGAGGCTAGCTAATGAGGCTGTCCTGATGAGCAGCCTAGTCTAGGCTAGGGCAGCCCAGCCTAGGTTAGGCTGCTCGTATGGAGCACCAGGATCACTCCCAATCCCAGCGCTCCAGCCCTGCCTAACCCTCCTTTTTACCCCGGGCTTTATCCATGGTTAAGGGAGCAAGTGCACCCTTAATCCTGACACTGGGGATGTGTGTATGCTCCGGCTGCATGCAGCCGGAGCATACACCAAGCCAGGAGGCAACAGCGCCCCGCTGAGGGAGGGCCCCTCAATGCATTATGGGATGCTGGAGGGATCTGTGGGATTGAGGGATGCTAGAGCAGCAGAGTGAATTGGGGAGGGAGATCATGTGAGGGGAGGCAGGCAGTATGCCTCCCTGCCAGCCCTCAGTGCTTGCGAGGCCTGTATGGTCATGTGCACTACCTTGATGTTTCTTAATGTGAGCTGAAGATCAGCCTGAAGGGAGAAGTCATAAGAGTCTTGTAAAAGAGCTCATATCTTCCACCTGGTGGGGACTGATTTAAGATTGTAAGGTGAAGCTTTCTTAGCCCCCACTCCTAACCAGAAGAAAATGTTGGATCAGAAAAGGGGGAAAAAACAGCTTCTGAGTAAGACAGACAGACACAGGCTGGGACTGAAACTGAAGTAAAGAAAGAGGGCAGAGAGCTCATGCACTTAGAGTTCTCTGCAGAAGTGAACCTACTAGCACCAACCTACCTCTGTTTTTATTACATATTTATTATTCCATTCATATTACAACATATCAAAAGTATTTTCAATGATTACATCCATATGAGTTGCATTTTCCCATCATATAATAGTTGATTGCCTTTCTTCCTTCACTTCTAATAAATTCTTATATGCACGCACATTATAGTGAGAAGAAGAGTTGAGACCAGGAGGCTAATGGTGGCAGAGGCTCCTTCTAAAATGCTGCTGAATACAAGCTACCAAAGAGTTTATTTGGCATCATCGATGTTAAGAAAGATGTCACAGAACAAGAAAATTCATCCACAGAGCCAGTTGGTGGTTAATAATACTTCTCAGGGCTTCATAATAACATTTGTCTGGAAGAAGCAAAATACAGTACATTTCTTTTCTTCTGGATGGCTACATAGATTATGATAAAATTTTCATCTTGCTTGCATAATTTTTTGGTTTTTCTTCCCTGTGTTGATTTATTTAAAAACATGTCTATCCCGCCTTTCTTGTTCAACAATCCAAAGCTTATAACCAATGATTATAATACAATTTAAAAACTTTGAGTCATCAGAACCAATGATCAGTCAAAACAAAGCATAAAGCAATCAGTGAAAGGAACTCAACCACAAAACACAAAGAGCCATCAGACAATATCCAACCACTTCCCACAGCAATATATACCCTACATCATAACCATTCACAAACAGCAGTGAACAAATTATGGGAGTATTGAGAGATGTTAAGATTCAGGAGTGTGTCACTTATCACTTTATACTGTCTTTCTAATAAAGAAAAAGGTGTTTTCTTATGCCTGTACAATTTCAAGCCACTTTGTTCATGTCTGGTGAAAACTGCCTGTGGAATTTTAGCCTGTCGAAGTCTGCCTGTGGGATTTTAAAATGTGTTTCCCTTGGTCATAGATGGGAGTTCTGCTTTCAGAATACTGAAATCCCCTATTTCCTGAGGAAATTAGAACCACAGGGGATCAACGTGGCAAGTTTAATGGGTTATACCCAGATATACCATTGTGCGAATTAAAAAAAAAAGATAAGGCATTTCTGTGTTTTAAAGTTTACATAATAATGTAAATGTTTCTGTGCTGCTGTGAAGTACTACAGGGAGCTGAGTGGGATGTGAAAATCACCACAAAATGTGTTATAATTTTCATAGTCCCAAGGTCCCAGCAGTACAAAAATTCTGAAAACATGCTGAAAAATAAATAAATAAATATTAAAAGCTCAAGGCTTCTGAAATTGTAGCTTATGAAAAGGTGACCTTAAAAATAAACTGTTGCCCGAGGCAAACCCATGTCAGCAGGAGATGGTTTCAAGAGGAAGTCTAATTTTTTTAATTTTTAATTTGTGTGTGTGTGTGTGTGTGTGTGTGTGTGCTGATCCATCTACCCTAATTTCTTAGAAATTTCTTTTTAGTTTTATCATTAAAAGATCCTCTGGCTAAGATCCAGTATCCTCAAGGAGAATGAAATATGAAGGGAATAAGTATTATTCTTATTTCTATTATTTTACTCTTATGAACAGTAGTATTGTTAAAATTGTAAAAATAATATTCTCTAATACAAAATATTGGAGTGTTACATTCAAAATATTTTTATTAAGTCGGCAGAGGGATGGCCTCTTTCGCAGTCCATATATAGGTTCCCGAGGTAGCAAAAAACAGGAGAAAGGATGAAAATGAGATGGAAAACAGAATGAAAGTGTGTGTGTGTGTGTGTGTGCGTGCGTGCCATATTGTGCTTTGTGTGTCCCCAGGTGTCCAGCATGACCCCTCCAAAGAAAAAAATCACATCCCCCCCAACCAAACCACTTTTTTCTTTTTATGTAAAAGGTCGCCACAAAAAGGCTCCTATCCTCAAAATGGGGGGGCAAGGCGGTGGAAATGACCCTGGAGATAATTTCCACCCATCTCCAACCCACGGATACATGGGTCTTAACCCTTTAAAAGCCTAATTTTATCACATATACTGAGGTCACGTGGGAATTACCTGACCATGGATACACGAAAACGCGGGTGCCAGGTCCATGATTAATGAGGTTCTCCTGCATGCTTTTGCTGTAGGAACATTTCCTATTGAAGTGCTGAAATTATATTTAAATTGTCCTAAACATAGAAACATGGGAACCTGCCATATACTGAGTCAGACCATAGGTCTATCTAGCTCACTATGGTCTTCACAGACTGGCAGCGGCTCCTCTAAGGTTGCAGGCAGGAATCTCTCTCAGCCCTATCTTGGAGATGCCAGGGAGAGAACTTGGAACTTTCTGCTCTTCCCACAGTGGCTCCATCCCCTAAGGGGAATATCTTACAGTGCTCACAAATCAAGTCTCCCATTCATATGCAACCAGGGCAGACCTTGCTTAGCTAAGGGAACAAGTCATTCTTGCTACCACAAGACCAGGTCTGCAGAGTCATCCTTCTAGGATTATTTGGCTGCTTCCTCATGGACTGCAAAAACTGCACAAATTAAACAGATGCTTTCAAAAAATGAACCCAAACACCCCTGCGTAGAGAATCAATCTGTGCAGAGACGTACACATGGAGCTTTTCCAGACAGCAGGCTTTACCATGGGTTTTCTGCGAGGCTTTACTGTGAGATTTTTTAATCTCAGATATAAATGCATGATGAAAAACCTGCATTGTATGTGAAGTGCTTCCCGATGCCTCGCAGGGACTTAGGGGTAAATTTGGCCGATATCTGAATGCACACCTCCATTCCAGAGGAGATACAAACTAAAAGCCGGGTATGAAAAACTTCATTGGTATTGCGGGGCCAGGATTATGCCCCATGGTGTGGGGTCAGGATCATGCCTGCTGGCTGCATCCTTCACTGTATCCAATCTCCACATAGTTACACCATAGACCTGCTCAGGCATTCACTAACGTATTCACAGGCTTCACAAGCTTACACAGTTGCAAGCAGGTCAGAAGTCCAGCCCCCCAGACCGTCCCTCACTCTCCTGACCCCACACTTCATTCTTACCTCAGCATTCATCAGAAAAGACAAATGCTACAGTAAGCATGATCAGGAGGGTAGAAAATGGGCATCATCATGCTTAGAGTGTGTGTGTCTTGGAGGAATGCTGCAGTAAGTGTGAAGAACAGTGCTGGGAGGGTGAGTGATAGGCTGGGGTCGGGACTTCTGACCCACTTGCAGCTATGTCAGTTTGTACAGCAGCATTAAGGAAATGCCTGAATAGGGCTTAGATCTCATCTACATAAGGGCCTATGTGGGTGTAGCACAACATAGGTAGTATCTAAGCTGAGCTGAGATTGTCATAAGAGGATTTTCTGTCTTTGAGAGCTCTGGGGGCTTTAAGTTTCCCTTCAAAGTGCCCTGTTTACCATTTTCATTATACCTGTTTCACGTTTGTACCTGTGGTGGCAGTTGTGTGTCTCCTGGCAGCTGATGGCCACCATTTTTTCTCCTCAGAAAGACTGAGGACAGGCAGCATTGCCCTCATTCTCTTGGTTTGAGAAAAATGCTTCCTGATCTTGTACCATCATTCTGAAATCAATCAGAGCGAGGGCGATGCTTCCTGTCATATTCTAGGCACCCAAAGCAGACTCTAGGGTGGCTGCGAGACCTGAGAGTGTCATAATGGTAGTGGTAAATTTACCACTGGCTTCATCTCCTTTAACATTTACTCCCAAAATTCCTGACATGGCCCCTCACTTTCCTACCCTAAAACTGCAGTGGCAAAATTGGGAGAGTCATTTCAGCTCAGCCCTAGTAGGATCTGTTAGGGATGTGTACAAACCAATTCGGAGGCCCTTTTAAGGGCCTCAGAACAGGTCAGAGCAACTGGTTGTTCTGCTGGTTCAAAGGCGGGGAATGCACTTACCCCTCCCTCTGCTTTTCCCCCACCGGCGCTCCATTTTTAAAGGCTCCTTTGGGACGGCAGCATACCACTCTGCCACCCCATTCCCTCCTTGCCTGGAAGTACCCAGAAGTACTGCCTGGTGTGTGCACACACGCTGGTACTTCCGGGCAAGGAGGGGACGGGGCGGCAGGAAGGTGTGCTGCCGCCCTGAAGGAGCCTTTTAAAATGGGGCACCAGCAGGGGGGAGCAGAGAGAGGGGAAAAATGCACTGGCCCCCACCCTTAAAGTGCGACACCCCCCCCACTTCAAACCACCCCTGCCTGGTTCCGTGTGCATCCCTAGGATCTGTGTGGACAATAAGGCAACACACTCAAAAACTGGGCAGGGCAAGTGTCCTACTTAGGTTTGGGAGCTGTGTGTACTCCCATTTTTTGCTTGTGTGTGAGCAAACAACAAGGTAGGAGGAGGGGTGTAATCTATGTGAGGCAGGAGCTGGGAAGGACAGCAGCATCCTACCCAGTTTTCATACCCAGCATTTTACCAAGGTAGGGGGAACCTTGGCACTGTCCCACTCAGGTCCTGCCATATGCAAATCACTCTCCACCCCCTACCTAGTTGTTTGCTCACAGACTAGCAAAAATTGGAAGCACACACAGCTCCCAAACCTGGGTAGGACACTTGTCCTACCCAGTTTTTGATTGTCTCAATAGGCTTAATATCTAGCCTGCAACAATGGTACAGATAGTGCATGCAAATACATAGGCTTCAGTGCAGGCAGGACTTGAATGCATGGAAACCAGATGCACCAAAGATGGGGCCTGCAGGCACTAGGGAAGTGCAAGCCAGCTCACTTCAAGCTGGGCTCGACATCGAGCTGGCCCAGTTTGAGTGGTCCAAGTTTGAACTGGACTTTACTTGATTCAAAGAACCAGCTCGTGGACCAGCTTGAGGGGTATACTTGTAAATGGGAGTTCGGTGATGATTCCCCTTTACAAGTAAAGGGAATTCCCTATTAATATGGGGTGGGGGGAGGGCGAAAGGCTACATTTTACTTTTACTTTTCAGTTGCTGGGGGCAGCGGGGGCACAGGAGGCAGCTGTAACGGTAGCCACATTGTTGGTGGCCATGGTGGTGGAGACATTGGCAGTAGTAAGGGCTCCTACACCCCCTGCCGGCCTCCCAAATGACAGCCCAGGCCAGCTGCAGCCCATTTCGGGCCTCTGTGCATGTGCAGAGGCCATTTATGTGACCTCCGTGCATGCACAAAGGCAATTTGCATCACCACATGATTTGTGCACCCCTAGCAGGCACAATGGCTCTGCTCCCATCTATACAAACAGTTCTACATATGTTGAACACCTGCACAAGCCTATGATCTCTGTTGTATCCACCTGTTGTTTGTTTTTCCTATTTTTTAAAAAAGAATTCTTATTGTAATACTTCTTTTAAGAAACCCCAAGCATGTCTTTATTTAGTAAGAGCATTCACTGAATCATATTTACATAGTACACTGTCCAATGATTCAAGTTTTGAAAAATTATGGAGATTCTACTTTCCTGTATAATCACTTGACTCCTGTCCAGAACTAAAATGAGATATATTGCCTACTTCCAAGTAAAAAGAGAAATACAAGAGAGTTTTACATGGATTGCAGAAACCTGATGGTAAGCTATGTATCACTTTAAGCCTTTATCAACAGCTGCTGGTAAGGGGTTTCTTTGGAACCACTCGCTGTAGCTTTGGGCCAACAAAGAAGGGTCAGAGACACTCTTATATCACACTGCATCAGTTGGGGGACTTTCCTGAGAGATGAGCAGTGGGGTCTTCTTCTGTTTTACAGGAATCTTCTTATATACCAAAGGCAGCAGCTGTGGCATTTCCAAAAACTTCTTTTTCTCTCTCTGGCAACCAGTTCACAATTTCCAGGAGACGGAACAAATGCCACATGGTTGCTTCCTTTCCTCAGGACATTACTGGGAAGAAATGGCTGCTTCTATAGTTACATGGTGCAGCCATCCTCCCACCACAATAATGCACTTGAATTGACACAATGAGGCTCTTCTCACGATCCATGAGAAGAGCCTCTCGGGGGTTTGCGGGGAGAGCGGGCTGAGCTCTCGGTGCCAGACGGTGCTGTCACAGAGCCAGCCAGGTCTGGGGAGTTTGGGGGCCACGCAGCCCCTAGAAGCTTCAGCATGCCCTGCACGCGCAGCCCCTGGAAGCTCCCTGCATGCCCTGCTTTTCAGCCTCCCGGTCGGGGGTCTCCACGTGAGTAGCCGCAGTGCGGAGGCACGCCGTGGCAACTCACAAACAGAAAAACCGGGTTTGCGGAGTGCTCGCTCCGCAAACCCAGTTTAAGGGAAGGGGTGGTTTGGCGGGTTAGCTGCCTGGAGGCCACCGGGCTCACCTGCCAGCCCGGTGGTTCCCACAATCAGGCAAAATCAGGCAAGGCTCCCCTAGCCCGATTTCACCTGAGCGTGGGACTAGCCTCATAGAGATCATTCACATACTCAAAAACTGTGTTCTACCCAGGTTTGGGAGCTGTGTGTGCTCCCAAGTTTTGGTTGTGTGGAATCAAAGTTGGAGGAAAACCTGGTTAGAAGTGATTGTGTGGAAGCAAGGTAGGATGAAAACCTGGGTAGCTTTCCCTCCTACCTTGCTTCCACACAGTCACTTCTAACCAGGTTTTCATTGCTTCCACACAACCGAAAATTGGGAACACACACAGCTCCCAAACCCGGGTAGAACATGTTTTTTTTTTAAATTGTGAATGACCTCAATGTCGTGATATTACTTCTTCAGGACATTGTTTTACAGGAAGAAAAACAACATTATTTTGGAATTCTGCTGCAGCTGCTGCCAGCAAAGAAGATTTCCTGTAGAAAGAAGAAAGAAGAAAAAAGAATGAAGAGATGCCCCTTGCTCAGCTAGATGGTAAGACGCCACCCCCACCCCCACCCCCCACTGATGTATGAAGACAATCTGATGCACATCAAGCTGATTATATGCATCTAATTCCCCTGTGCATCTCCAATCCGATGCACATAATCAGAATCAGATCAGTTCAGATCTGATCTGATACAGTTTATATTTGTACAGCCCTAATTGTCATCAGTCTGAATGGAAGGGAAAGAAAAATTTTCTAAACCAGTAATAGGTAAAGCTTTGACACCTGTTAAATTTCTGACAGGCCTTCAGCTATCATTTCTCCAGTGATCACCAATGTTTCCTGGTGGTTTCAGAACTTTGCTTTAACATGATTTCTTGCATTTCTCCTTATTTGCAGTGGTGCACCTTGGAAATTTTGGAAATTAAGTATCATCACCTAAAGGCCTTTGGAACACCGCCCCCCCCCCCCCGAAGTTACATATCCTCCCCTTAAACACAAACACACATACACACCATGACATACACTGTATTTTTAACACGTAGGTTCTAGAGGGCACAAACAGCAGCTGACTCACAAGCATGTAAAAATGTAAAAATAGTATATTTATGCAAATATGCATTTGCAGAAACATTTCAACACAGAACTTAACATATTCCCATCCCACATATTTCTTTACCCAATTTTCCCTCTGACTCTAAAGGATCCAATATTTAAGCAACTGAATTTGCAAGAATGTAAAGATGTAAAAAACAAGGTGTTTTTTTTTTGTGGGGGAGTGGGAAGATGGGATTTTTGCTGTTATTTAAAACAACTTAGGGGCTGGGTGGGAAAGAGGATCCACCATTCAGAAAAGCAGGCAAGAAGTTGGAGCTGCTTTGCTTTTCTCTTGCAGTATTGCAATAAATGTGACTGAACAAAAGATTCTTTTTTAAGAAACAAAAATGAAGATACTTCCCATAGACCTGCACATATCATATTTTGCATTGAGAGTCCTGGCACTTAAATTACCTGAATGCACAATTTTTTTTTCCATACTACAACCTGCTCAGGGAAAGCTGGAAGCCTTTTTGTTTCTTTAGAAAAAATTATGAAGATACTTCCCACAGACCTGCACATACCATATTTTGCATTGGATTGGTTGGCACAAATGTGCAAAAACTACCAAGTCCAGCCTTGGAGGACAGAAACTGCATCAATCTCCCCCTGCCCTGCCTAAAGACATTTTTTTTTAAAGGCAGTGTGGGGGGCAAAAACAAAAGCTGGGGGGAAGGAAACTAAAATTGGTGGGACCATAAAATTGAAAAAGTTGAAGAAAATGAAGATGTAAAAATATTATGGGACTTCTGACTACAAACAGACAAACATTTGCCACACAATACACCAGATATAACTGTAGTCGAGAAGAAAGAAAAACAAGTTTAAATAATCGACATAGCAATACCAGGGGATAGCAGAATAGAAGAAAAAGAAATAGAAAAAATCACAAAATACAAAGATCTACAAATTGAAATTGAAAGGCTGTGGCAGAAGAAGACCAAAATAATCCCAGTGGTAATTGGCGCCCTCGGTGCAATTCCAAAACAACTTTAAGAGCACCTGAACACCATGGGGGCCACAGAAATCACCATCAGCCAATTACAAAAAGTAACATTACTGGGAACAGCCTATATTCTGCGACAATATTTATAATAACAAGAAGAACAATATTGATAATAAAATTCTGACATCCCAGGTCCTTGGGAAGGACTCGATGTCTGGATAAAACAAACCAGTCAATAACACCTGCCTGTGTAAACAAGAAATAATATAATTCTACTCCACACAGGGCTTCACATGAGACACCAACCAGTTTGCTTCTGTCACATGAGATTCACACACTAAACCTCCTGGCCGTGGCACTTAAAGAGTGTTGGGCGATTCACATGTTAGGGACCAGTACTAACAGTACCGGCACCAGATGAAACATTATGCTGATGCCACCCATAGTTTTAAGGGCCATCGTTTTAAAGTTGGGGATCTGGTTATATTGCTAACAATGCTGCAGGTGACAAACTTCAGCCAACATACAGAAATGTACTCTATGTTATTCATTGGAGCAAATCAGATTCTTCCTTTGAACTTGTCAACACTCCAGATGGCAGTATTTTGATTAGAAATGTCAAACATCTCAACCAAAATGTGATGATTTAGCAGTCTCTAGTAATTCAGATCTGCAGGCTCCTGTGACGCAGGACACTGTGGGACTCTCTGAGAACAGTGACAGCAGAACAGTGGATGAAACTGATACTCATGATGTAGAACCTACTCCAGAGAAGACTATGAGAAGTGAACAAGTCATTAAAAGACCTTCTAGATTTAAGGATATAGTTATGTAGCTATTGGCAGCATGTTAGAAAGAGGTGTTATCTTTCAAAAATGTTTTTAAAGATGGACAGTGTTTACGGTTTATGTTTGTTTAATCTAACAAAGGGAGGGATGTAGTGTAGCTGCCCAGAGGCGTATCTAGGGAAAACAGCGCCTAGGGCAAGCACTGAAATTGCTCCCCCTGTCCAAACTTCTGACACCCATCTTTCAGATAACTTGACCATAATATCAGCTGAAAAATACAAGTCAAATTGCATTTTGACTCATTAATCTTTTAATATTTCAAAAACTATTTAGCAGCAGACGTAGCCAGACCAAAAATGCTGGAAAACTACAAATTTCAGTATGCTGGGGCTCATGAAATACCCAAATACTATGTGGAGGTGTACTTGGAAAACTAAACAGAAGTGCCTGTCTAATTCTCTACTATGCACTGTAGCATCTTGATTACATAAGTTTTAAAAATAAAAATAAATGCAGAATTTGACTTTTCCCAGATACTCTGAAAATAATTAAAGGCTATGCAGAGTAAACTGTGTCACTGCTTGGAATATATTCTAGTATTTCAGAAAGACAGTTAAAATAAGAGAAAGAGAGCAAGAAACTCACAGTGCGCCTTAATACTTAGGATTTCACACTGATTCAAAGACAAACTCACCATATGATTAAGACATCACATTTAACTCACTTATCACAAGAAGCAAAGTAAGAGCAAATGAATACAATCCTAGCTCATAAGCTTCAGCTCAGTATTCACAAGCCCTGATTCTCTGTACATAGTGCCAAACTGAATATGTGTGCAGTGTCTTTAAAAAAAAAATTTTTTTAAAGATACTGCACACATATTAAAAAAAAGACACTGCACACATTACTTGTAGCCCCTTAATTTACTTGTAGCTCTTATTTTCTCCCACAGTCTAGATCGTGAGATGGAATTCAAGGCAAATCGTAGCTCTATGAAAGCAGCATAAAGCAAATGAGGATCCTTCTCACAGAGATGTTGCAAATTTAAACAATTCTCCATGGTAGATCTACCAGCCCTAAACCCAGCCTGTTCCTCTGCCAAGATTGCTTCCTTGTCCATCAGTCCCTTAGCTTCCAATAGAGATGTCTTGTTACTTACTAATAATACTAAGGAGACTAAAAGGCCTATAATTGGATGGATCACCTTTTTGTCCTTTTTAAAAAATAGGCACAATAACTGCCAGCCCCCAAACCTGAGCGACGTGCCCCGTCCAATCTATCACAGTAAATAGAGTGGCTAAAACAGGTGTCCACCAATCAATATTATTTTTAATCAGCTCTGGGGGAATGCAATCAATTCCAGAGGCCTTATTATTATTTATTGTTAATAAATAATAAACCTTGCATGAGTCCTCTGCAACATGTAAGAGTGCCAAGGCAAATCTCGCCCACTGCATGTCCCCAGCATTTGGATTCAGTTTGTGGACCTGGAGGTTCTCTCCAGCCACTGAGGAGCCCCTCCTCCTTGCTGAATGTGTCCAACTCCTCTTCAAACCCATCCAAGTGAGCGGTCATCACTACTTCTAGAGGCAGTGAGTTCCACAGGTTTATTGGCTTTCTTTTGTGTATTCTGAACAGAAACAGAGTCTCAATGACGATTGGAACATAGAGGAATTGCCTAGAGAAGGGACTTCAGCATGGGATTAGGGGTGGAACAGAACAGGGATGACTCCCCTCTGGTGCTTTGACACTTGGAGCTACATCCCTTAGACAAGGAGTGAATTCAAACCAGAGCCAGCGTGACCACTAACTGATCCGATGACCTCACAGACAGCCACAGAATTCTGCCATCATGGTTTTCCTTGGAGACTGGCAAGGATTCTTCCAGAAGCTCAATTTGCAGCCATCTAGGGAAGGGACAGCAACTGGCATCAGTCGGCTATCTTGGGAAGATCCCCAACTTCTTCTCAGTTCGCTGTCAGGATGGGTGGCTGTTGTTCCTGGGCCATCTGCAGGTAGGTCTCCGGCACGGAGGGACCAATGAACTCTAACAGCTGCCTGGGCTTGGCTTTGAAAGATGCCCTCCCCTTCTTTCAGCCTGTCTGGGAAGGGAGAATGGGTAGTCTCCCATTCATATGCCTTAACTAGGGTGGATCCTGCTTAGCAAAGGGGCAAGTCATGCTTGCTACCACAAGACCAGCTCTCCTCCTCTTTAGTTTGCACCTCTTAGATCTGTGAAGCTGCAGCGACCGGGAACTACTGGCTGGTCTCTGTGGGCCCACTTGGGGGTGTGCGGAGAAATTCTGCCCACCAGCTCCACAAGCGCCCCCCTCTAAGCACCCCCCTGTTATTTCCAAGAATCTCGCCTCACCTTTTCTCCTCTCCTCTTCTCCTAGGTCCCGGCACTCAGGAGAGGAACCCAAGTGAGTGGCTCTTTTTTTCTGCCCTGGACTTCACTTCATCC
Organism: Hemicordylus capensis; assembly: GCF_027244095.1. NCBI lineage: Eukaryota > Metazoa > Chordata > Lepidosauria > Squamata > Cordylidae > Hemicordylus > Hemicordylus capensis. The sequence continues at coordinate 174,925,676 of NC_069657.1, forward strand.
TTTGGGCTCTGGTGTGGCCAGCTGGAGGGAGGGGTGTGTCAATGTGTGTTTGTGTGTGTAGTGTGTGTATGGCCAGCTGGAGGGATGGGGGGGTGTTCAGACAGAGCCCCAAATCTAGCATCATGGCATATATTGCCTGAATAGCGGGGTGTCCCCATCTTCCTCCCACGTTCAGAATGGCAATAACTGCGCGGCTGAATCCGATGCTGATTTCTGCAAGTGTCTTCCTCATCTCCATCACCTTGAGCAGGCTGCCTCCTCTTGAGCAGCCTTCCTCCTCTTATTCAGAATTAAAAACACAAAGCTGCATGTTGGGGGCGGGGGGCACAGCAGGCCTGGTCATTACTGGGAACCCACCCACTTTCCTGTATTTGCTCCTAAGGTTGTTTCTCCTCCTCTCTGCAGGGATGAAGATGAAGAGGAGGCACAGATGGGTAAGTGGATGGCCAGAGAGCCTGCTTCTCCCCAGGACTCCTCAGACCCCCAGGGAAGGTCTCCTTGGCCAACTCTCTCTCGGACAATGGAGGGAGAGGGGCAGGCATCCCTCTGGTGGGGGCACGGCAGGAAGGCAGGTCCAGCAAGCCACCTCTGTCCTCTGATGCTGGCATTTGAGGCAGCCAGAAGCCTTGGAGGAGACCAGGGGAGGCGGCTAAGCGAATCACGTCTGGATACCCTCCATTCCAGGAGGAGATGGGGAAAGGGCTGTGGCAGCAGGCAGGCAGGCACGCAGGGTGACCCTGCCCTAAAGGGGGGGGGGGCACTTCTGAAGAAGACCTCCGAGAACCATTTGCCCACAGCCAACCCCAATCTATCTTCCAGGGTTTTTTCTCCCTGCCTCATTGAAGAAGAAGAAGCCAAAGCTTGCTGGTGGCTTGTTTCCAAAGCATCCCTTCCTTTGGACAATTACATGGGTCAAGATGGAATGAGAGGATCACCCCCAGAGAAGGGCAACATTTCCAGGCCAATGAGCTCTGAGCTCAAGCTGGAGAGAGTCTTTCTTCCTCTGACCCCGGTTGTCTGCCTCTAGGAGCTGGGCCTGAATTCCTTATATCCCAGCAGGCTTCCTGCTGATGGTTTCCTGGCCGGTTTTCAATGAGCCCCCGTCTGTCCATCTACACTTGGCCAAGAGGCTGTAAATGTCGAGTGCACATGAAGCATAAGCTCAGACTATGTACCAGGCTATGTACCAGCTGATTAAGCAAAGCAGAAAGGGGAGGCCATTTCTCGCAGGGTGATGGGCCATCCACATGTCCTGATTCCTGCTCTCTTTCCTTTCTTTCAGGTCCTTCTGTCCTTCCTGATACACAGGAAGAAAAAACCAGTGGAGGCATCTCTTTCAGGACCCTTTCCAGGGTATTGCAGCTCCTCTGACATTTCAGGAGAACTGGAAGAGGAAATTGTATTGCCAGAAGCCCTCCCAGTGCCCTCCATCCCCTCTGAAAATCCGGAGGCAGAAGAACATCAGGAGGCAAACTTACTGCCTGGACCCTGGCCTGTTCCTTCCAACACCTCCAACACACCAGGAGACCCACCAAAGGAGGAAACACCACTTCGAGGACCTCTACCCAGGGCTAGCTGTCCCAGCCGATACTATAGGAGGAGGCGGAGAGGTGGGAGGTTGGCTGCCAGGACCCTGTCCAGGGGCTTCCATCCACTGGTTACTCTGGTGGAAGAGCCAGAGAACGAGACCTCCGTAGCCTCTGGGCCAGGACCTCAGGCAGGGCTTTTCTTCCCCACACCGGAGCCTCCCTTGGCTGCCCAGGATAATCCTCAGGGAGTCTTAATCCTCAGTGCAGGGCAAGTCAAATACATCCAGCAGCGTAAGTATAGCAGCTCCTCACCGCCCTTTAGCATAGACACCCTTTGGCCCACAGATCCGCTGGAGCTTGAATAGCCAGCCCGGGTGATGGACCAGGCCCTGCCCTTTGGGCAAGGCGCCAGAAACCAGCCTGGTCATCACATACCATGTTAGGTCCTTTTTGCTCTCTTTATTACAGAACTCAAGCTTCGCCGCATTGCTTCACCCTCCTTCCTTTTCATCTGGGGCCTCGCCCACCAAGGCCCCAACACGTGGACAGGGTTCTGCTGCCTACAGAGTTTCTTACAGTACTATGGATCCCAGGAGTCTGTGCAGCAAAGACAGGAAGAGGCAGCAGAGATTCGGAAGTACCAGCACAAACAGAGAATAAGAGACAGGGGACCAGGTCTCATGATCCGTGAGACCCGGTTTGGGGCTGTGAGCGGGAACGGAGCCCTGGGCAGCCGGATCGGCCACCCACACGATTGCCGGCTCCTAGATGGAGCAGGCGGGGGCTGGGGAGCTCGGGGGCCATATGGCCCCCGGAAGCCCCAGTATGCCCTGTGTGAGTGCGCAGGGCATACTGGGGAGACCCACAAGCTGGGAAGCAGCTTTTCGCCTCCTGGTCAGGGGTCTACTCATGAGTAGCTGTGCCACGGAGCTGCACCACGGCTAGTCACGAGCAGATAGCCTGGGTTTGTGGAGTGCTCGCTCCGCAAACCTGGGCTAAGGGGCGGACTACAGGAGCAGGTTAGCTGCTCCAGAACCACCAGGCTCGGCTGTGAGCCCGGTGGTTCTGACGATCAGCAAAAATCGGGCTAGCGGAGGCTAGCCCAATTTTTGCTGATCGTCAGAATAGCCCCAGGGTCTAGTAGGAAACAAAAGGCTTAGTAAAAATTAAAAGTTGTTATAATATAGACCTTAATATAATTTACAACTCTGGAGCTATTTGTTAAATATTAAACAAGAGAGTACACAACATATTCCACCATGGATCCGAATTGTTTTTGATAAATTTAAAGTGATATATATATATATATATATATATATATATATATATATATATATATATAAAGGTAGACTACCCTTGGCCAAATATAGGTCATCTGCATGTGAAAAACAGTTTCAAACTGCTGAATCTGTTATTTCTTAATGGGTCTGAGTGAAATTTGATGAGGTGGTTGTCCGAACGGGTTCACACCACCCTGGGTACAAGGAAGGCACTTGGATCCTGATCCTCAGAGTAAAAAGTTGAGGGTTTACTTGTCACCCTGGTCCTGCTCCTTGGGCTTGGCGGTCTCATTGTCAGCCTCTCACCAGAGGTCTCCTTCCACCACACTCTCCTGCTGCCCACTTATCCCTGGCCAGCTCCCGTTTAAAGACCTCCTCACATGATCCTCATCTCCAACCCCGCTGAAATAACGTATAACTTCGCATCTCCAACCCCCCAGAATAATTTCTGAATAAGTCCCCGCCTTCCTTTATTATCCCTGTATTCCCTTTACGTAAGTCACCTGTGGTTAGCCCTTCCCCTGATCTTCCTCCTCTCCTGCTCGGACCCTGCCCTTTATCCTGAGGTGCGTTGCTGACATCACTACAATGCATCTCAAACTCTGCCCTCTTGTTGGGCCTCCTCTCTACAGGAGCCTCCTGGCTGCTTGTGCTGCCTTCGGCCTCCTTGCTCACATTAGGAGGCTCTGACGTGGTTCCAACTTCCAGGCCACCACCCACCTCTGGTGCTCTGTTGGCCCCTGGAGTCATTGACACAGCTGCTCTGGTAAGGCCGGCAGGGGTACATGCTGGACAGTGGTGTTACCTATTTTTTGCATTCCCAGTTTCAGGTAAATTGAATGGGTGGTTTGGACTTTATGACCAATAGAATGCCAGGGCTTATTATTGTGATATGTCATTTTTACACCTCACCTTAATTATACAGGGTCTAATGTACCTGGATAATAAGACAATGACAAGGAACAGAAGAAAGTAGGGCACTGAGAAACCACAGTACACATAAGGATATATGAACTCATAATAACTCAGTTTTAATTTGTCTGTGAATGGAATACTATGCGAGGCAGTTTATATTAACCCAGATTAGCAGCAGCGCAAGAAATAAAGCCACAAAATACAATAAACATATCTTAAATACAGACTACCCACTATCTTTCCTCCTTAGTACAACTCATCTCAGATATTTTAGCACATCCTGTTTCAGAGTGGCAGTTATACATTGAACAAGAGAGCTGTAAGACTGGCTGCTAAATACCCACTATTATGCAGTTCTGTCTCAAATGTCCCCAAACCCTGATTTATTTTTATTTCTCTTAGGGTGGCAGGGATCTATCACGCCAAGTAGAAATCAGTCTTGGGAAACCTGAAAAACACAATCTGTGAAAGAACATGAGTGCTGCTGTGAAAAACGTCCAGAAAATGTTTAATCTCTGTAACATATTTCTGGTTTTCTAAGATGGTGTGACTAGGAAGTACAAAAACACCCAACCTTTTATTTACCCCACACAGATAGTATATGACAAACTGTCATGTAGCACATAGGATGGAGAAAGCCACTCTAATTAGGATATGCAGAAGGCTTTTAACAATTCTGTTCATATTGCAAACAACAGAGTAATAATGGGAAATCAAAATCTGAAGTTATACACCTGCCTTGACCTGAATATTGGGGAAAGTGGAAATATTACACATTGAACTTATCTATTTTTTTAATTATATCATTTCTATTCCATCTTTTATTTAATTGCCAAAAGGCATCTTACAATGGAAAATACAAGCTTATAACTAAAATAACAAATAAAAACAGCAGATAAATCAATAGAGTCAGTAATCAAATGCCCTAATAAAGGTAGCATTAAAAGCAATTAAAAGAACCTCTGGTGCCATTAAAAGCAAGAGAAAATGGTGAAAATTTGCCTAGCACCTAAAAGGAAGCAACAAAAGTACCATCTTAAAATGCCTGGGAAGTACCATAATTTGGGTGCTACTACTGAGAAGGCTCTCTCTCTGGAGCCATTAGCCTAATCTTTAAAGCTGTGATACCTGGAGAAGTCTTTAAAGAAGATCTTTGTCAAATCTTTGACAAAGATCTTTGAGCGGGATAGAAATATGGTCCTTTAGATACCTCAGTCTGGTGATTTCGTACTTTAAATGTCAAATACAGCCTAGAATTGAGTTTGTACAGAATTGAGCCTCCTAGTCTTTTAATGACTTTTTGTTGCAGTAGTCACCTGTCCCAGTGAATAGACTGGCCATGGCATTCTGTACTAGTTGAAGATGCTCTACCCAAACACCTGCATCTTATACGCATGACACTAATCTAGTCTGGAGTTCCATAATTGACTAGTAAGGGTGCCTCCACACAGTGGAGGCTCTTCCCTTAGGGCAGGGTAGGCAACGCCCACTCCGCCAAAAGGTCAAAAATGTCCCAAAAAACTAATAAAAATGGTCCAAAACTAATAATAATTGTCAGCCATTTTGTCTTCTGCCGCCATTTTAGGTCTGACTGACTCAGTCACTGCAGCCCTGTACTTCCCTGCCTGTAGCTTGCAAGCCTGCAGTGTTGACATCTAGAGGGCACTGGTAGTAAAATTCCTTAAACACCTATAAGAGCACACAAAACAGTTTCAAATAACAGAGTTCATAAGGCAGAAGCCAATTCCAAGGCTTGCCTTTATTTTCTAAAAATTGGGGGAATTCCAAACGCCCTACAGGAAGACTTCACACTGATTGACAGCTCTGACCAGGAATCAGTGTGGCTGGGGACAGTCTTTGTTGTCTAGCCTTCCAAAGGAAGAGAGCGGCAATCACCATTTTGTAAACAACAGTGTGAGTGATTGTTCACTCTTGGACAGTGTGCTGTGTGAGCTTGCTTGAGAGAAGAGACACCAAAGCCAGTGTTGTTCATTTTTGTTTATTTAGCCTCAAATTATGTAGGTTTCCCCCCGGTGGCTGCTCTGGTTTCCCCGCCTCCCTCCCCCCCCCACACTTTTGTTGGTATTCTGACGGGCCTGTTCTGGTTGTGCTCAAGTTACTAGCAAGCCAATCAATTTGCAAACAAACCCTATGTCCCTAAACCTTTGCACAATTTACTGAATTTAGATTCATGCAGAGAATATCTTTCCTTTTTCTTTGTTCTTTTTTCCTTCTGCGTTTTAGACAGCCTGAGGAGGGTGGGGGGAATGGGTTCATGCCTGTTTTTCAACAAGCACATGGCTTAATAAATAATCAGATTTCTGCTGTGCGGCCCCATTGCAAGCGCAGGGCGGACTCTCTGTCGCTTCTAATTGTTGCCGCCTGCTGCCGCAGAGGTTTGGTCCCCTGGAATTCTACATTTTTTTCCAGTTGCTTACTGGAATTCCAGTCCAAGCACGATGAGCAGTGGCAGGAAAAAGAGAGTAAGAGCAGGACAGAAAGGCCGAAGAGGAATATGGGAAAGATTCATAAGCAACATACAAATCACAGCAGTTGAGAAAGGAGAGTTCTGGGACTTTGTGAGGGGAGTATGACTAGGTGGCAGCGGCGGCGCTGCTGTGGGCGGGCAGCCAATGCAGGCAGCCCAATCCTGGCTTGAAGTAGCCGCAGCCGCAGCCCACTTCTCCTCTTGGTCCTCTTGGCGGGCAGGGTGGCTGGACGTGAGCTGGGCATTGCCCCCGTCTCCCTTCCGGAGATGTCGCTCGCGGGCTCTCCTAGGCCAAGGGGTAGCCACCAAAATGTTTCCAAGCCCGGGCACTGGGCACGAGGTGAAGCAGGGAGGGAGGGGGCCCCAGCCTGGCTCCTCCCGCCAAATGAGCCCAAGCATGAAAGGCAAGAACCTCACCCATTTGTTAACGAGGCATACTAGAGAAATAAATCGGGTAGGCAAAGCCCCCTCCCTGGGCCCTTGCATTGCTGCTGCTGCTGCTTTTCTGTGGAATGCCAGGGCCATTATCAGCTATTTGTCTGCTCTCCTGGGGAGGTGTGCAGGGCTGGGATTGCAGCACTGCCTAGTGAAAAAGTGAACGGGGCTTACCAATGCGCTCGCTGTGTGTGCCGAGGTGGCTGGAATCAGCTGGCTTGGAAATGAAGCCCCCCCACCCCCGCTGGAGCCCCTGCTGCTGCTTCTGTCTCTCAACTGGCCCCTTGACACTCGAATGCCCCAATAATGCATTGGAAAGAGAAGTCCCCAGCCCCACCCCAGTTGTTTCTTGGGAAGGAAACTGTGCCTCTCTGACCGGTATCTGCAGACAAATATTTATCAAGTCGTTTTCGGGCAGGTGCACTAAGCTTTTAATAATTAACTAGGGGCTCCTGCTGAGGACACTAAATTTAGTGTCTTTATTAAACTGGCGAGCAGGGAGTGGAATTTCTGTTTTGGATTTTTTTGGCATTCTGATCTTGATCAGAGTTTTTGCTTTGGGTAGTAGCTGACAAATGGCCCAGATTATGAGCGGGGGAGAAAGGCTGCTATGGATCCTGTTGATTGTCCTTTAGCTAACAAGAAGGTTCTCAAATGGCGGGGGGGGGTCCCCAGGTGTCGCTGGCCCACAGCTCCCATCATTGGCCATTGGGACTAATGACAATGATGGGAGCTGTACTCCAGCGATATCTGAGAACACCAAATAATTGCTTATTTATAGAAAACGGTCTTTGAATGCTGGAAAGGACTTTGGTGGGATTTTGCATGTGTGTGTGGGGAGAAATGGCAAAAAAGACCCCAAAAGTTAACTCACTTCCTAGGTTAAACTGGCTACTTGACAAAACTGTCTGTCTGTAACTCTACTCAAGTGAAAAATGCAGCTATGAATATAATTAACCATCTGTCTAGAGAGCATTTGGAAAATGCTCTGTGCATTTTTATTTTTTACTTTTAGTTTGGCAACTTAATATCTCCACTGCTTGTACTCTTTGTGCTGCACAAGAAAAGCATATTTGGCTTATGCTGGTAACATCTTCTGGGAGTGTTGGTTTCTGGGGGTGGGGGAATAAGCCTAAATTTATTAGCTGTGCTAATTACAGCGGATGTGATTATAATATATTAAACTAGTGCATACGCAAAGGCATGTGTGAAACAGGATGCTAGACTAGATAGACCTTGGGCCTTTTCTGGCAGGGCTGTTCTTATGTTCCTTTCCAGTACCATCCTGAAATGTACTGAAAAAGTACTGACATATTAAATGACAGAGCAGCATTTTCTGCATTGGTAATGACCTCTACAATGGTTTTGTTCATGTTCAGATTTCCTGCAAAGAGATAGAAGATGAACACTGTAGAAGAGCTGTTGAAAGTTTCATTCTCCAGGCTCCCTTTGTAAGAAAAACTTCAAGTCAAAGAGATGAGACCTGATAGGCCTGTTTTGATGCTGCAACAGCACTCATGGGACAGAGGGAAAAGATATACAAGAAAGCTCTGTAGAGACTGGTAGGAGAGGAAGGAATAGCTATGCAGATGCACAGTGAGGAATGCATTGTTCTGCTTCCCTTGCTTGCTTTCTGGGGGTGAGGCGACATGGCCCTGTAAAGGATACAGAGACCTGAAACATCTCCATGAGAATCTGAAGAAGCATGAGGCATGCAGGAGTCATCTTGACAATGCTGTGCATCTTGCAATGCTGTGCAAACATTGCGGAGCAATTGGACGAAGGCTACTATCTGGCTGCAAGAAAGCATAATCAAGAAGTGGAGAACAACAGGTACATCCTCTCCAAAATAATTGACTGTCTATGCTTCTGTGGTACTTTCGAACTGGCGCTTTGTGGACACGATGAGAGTGAGGACTCGGCGAATCCAGGTGTTCAGAGGACTGATTAATCTTGTGGCATCCATCAACTCGGCAATGCAACTTCACCTGCAGAGTGCAATAGTATTTAGAGGTCTGTCGAAGACTGTTCAGAATGAACTGCTGGATTGTATGTTGACAGTGGCAAAGGATCACATTAAAGAAGAGCTGAAAAGAACTCAGTTTGTGGCAATCGAAGCAGATGACACGACAGATATCTCCAACCACTGCAAGCAGGTGCTAATTTTTTGTTACATAGATGCCAACAGCTTGGTGGTAGAACACTTCTATGGCTTCATACAGTTGCAAGACTGCCAGAGGTCATCTGAGGGGGCTCTGCTCCGGGTGCCAACAATGAGGGAGGCTAGGTTGTCGTGCGCTCGGGAGAGGGCCTTCTCTGTTGCTGCCCCCAGACTGTGGAATGCTCTCCTGGTGGGTATCCGCTCCTCAGTCTCCATCACAGTTTTTAGAAAGGATGTCAAATTGTGGCTTTTTACCCAGGCTTTTATATGATTGTCTCCACTGCTGCTTCTTGTATTTTGTCCTTTTTTTTAATGCTAGTGTTTTAATTTAATTTTTTTAAAATCAGATTTGTTTTTATGTTTTTTAGCTCAATAATTTAATGTGTCTTTTTTATAATCTTGTTTTTAAATTTCATTGTGACCTGCCTTGGGATTTTCTTAATAAAAGGCGGGGTATAAGTTTAACAATAATACCTACATACATACATACTGAAACCATCACCACGGCCTTGCTTCAGCAACTGAATAATCTGTTCCCTGAGGTGACTGATAAGCAGAAAGTCATTGGTCAGAATTATGATGGGGCTAGCATCATGCGAGGGGAACACGGAGGCATGCAGAAGAGGGTCCGTGATGTCTTTCCAAATGCCCACTACGTCCATTGCTATGCCCATCAACTTAACATGGTCATGCAGCAAGCAGTATCACAGATGAAGGAAGTGAAGGTTTTCTTTTCAGACCTTTCAGGGATTCCGGCATTCTTCTCAAGCAGAGAAGAGGCACGATTGGAGGTTTGTTTGCTGAGATACCTTCTCAAAGAAAGCTGCCCAGAGGGAAATTCATAGAAAGTATGGTTCACATCGCCATGGAAGTTTGTGTCATAATTGTTGCACACGCAAAAGAACGTTTTGAATTCACCAAGCATCTGGCCAGTGCAACACTTGTAGATGGAAATTTGTTTCCAACACACAAACTAAGTTTTCCATAGAACGAAATCGATGAAGCCATTGAAGCCTGCCCAGTGCTGGATAAGGACAGACTGAAGACGAAACTTTCAGTATTGTATGGAAGGCAAGAATTTTACACTTCAAGAACTGTATCCACACTGCTGCATAAGAGAACAATCTGGAAAAAACACTGGAGGAAGCTGTGAAGCTGCTACGAATCCTGGTCACCATGCCGATGACAACAGCAGAGGCAGAGCATTCATTCTCAGTGTTGAATAGAATAACGACTTTCCTGCAAAACAGAATGACAGAGGAAAGACTATGGCAATGCTGTCTATCGAGAAATGAATGATAGCAGAAATCCTGGATTTCAAAAATCGGACAATGGATTTGTTCGCCACACAAAAAGACCATCGTGCCAACCTCCTCTACAAAAAATAAGAGGCAGCAGAATTGCAAGCAACTCCTGGGACAGCAGAAGGAGAGAGTCCTCAGAAACCGAGGTGAGTAGCATTCCAGCAGAGTGGTGAGCTGGGAGTGCCCTGCCTTGCTCTGCTGGACTGACCTTGCCTCTTCTCCCTCCTCTCCTCCTGGACTCCAGGGCAGGTCCAGCAGCCACTTTGGAGCCACGCAGGAAACACCTCTCCTGACGGGCCAAGAGAAAGTGTGAGTCCTCAGAAGCCAAAGTGAGTAGTATTCTAGTGCTGTCATAGCTTTGCCCCGCTTAACTTTCTTTCTCTTTTCTTTTCAAGCAATAAAAGGATTTAATGGAGGACTGGGGTGGCTATTGAGGGGATACGGAGGCCACACACTTCTCACCACTGGAATAAGAGCAAGTATCATACAGAACCCATGCAGGCTGCACATTTCCTCTCACGGTAGGAGCAAGAGGATTGCATGATGGTATGGGGGGATTGAATCCTTGCATAGTACTTCTTGACCCCCTTTTCCCCTTGTAGCCTCCAAATGCAGCAGGCAAGAAGAAGAAGTGGATTTAATGGAGGACTGGGGTGGCTATGAGGGGAGGCGGACGCCACACACTTCTAATCTCTGAAACAAGAGCAGAACTTCAGGAACCATAGTAAGAAACGTTTCAGGGCTTATATTGCGCTCTCTCTCTCTCTCTCTCTCTCTCTCTCTCTCTCTCTCTCTAGCAATGCCCCACTTGCAGCTCCAACCACATAGTAGGTTTTGCCCACTTTGGCTCCGCCCCTCCACTGCCCACTTTGGCCCCACCCACCACATGCCCTGCCTGGTGCCCACCCAAGCCCAGGAGTTACCAGCCGCCACTGCTTCCACATAAAAGCTCTTTAATGCTGCTGATGCATTGCTCTACAGATCGAACAGCAGTTTTACTTACAGCGCTTATTACTATGCTTCATCTTAATTAACATCTCACAATCCCATTCCTATGGCAGAGGCCAAAGTGGTTGATATTGCTGAGTCATGATTATAGCTTGATGGCAAGGTATGACTCTTGGGTGGCAGCAGTCCAACTTTAATTCTCCAACCCAGTTTCCCTCATTCACCCTGATTTTCCACGTTGGAAATAGCAGCACTAGCCTGACCTCCCCTCCCCTCCATCAGCTGCACACCTTTGCTGCTTTTTAAAAATCACTCCTGCCTACTTTCTCCCTCTTCAATGCTAATTCAGGGGTGCTGGGGCTTCACAGACCACAAATCAGTAGCAATTTACCAGTCCACACCGGACAGGCTTGTGCCTTAATAACAATCAAAGACAGTAAAGCCACAATTCAGGCAACAGAAAAGACAAGAAGATGCTGACAGGAATAAGAATGGAAGTACTGTCATCTGATCTTTATAAAATGTGAGTGAATGAAGGATAGTAATTCCAGACCAAACAGCTAGTGTGGAACAAAGACTTGGATTGAAACGTAACCTGCACATTTGAAACTTGTGGGGCTGAACTCAGTTAATCTTTTTACTTTATCAATGTATATATTTCTCTAAGGCACACCCGTCGCTAATCCCATGCATGGCAGCCCTTGCAAGAGTTCGTGAGTGAGCTGCCAGCAGGGGGAGAGGAAAGCGGTGGCACCAGCAAACAGGCAGGAGAAACAGGAAACAAAACAGTGGGGGAGAAAACAGCAGTGACAGGTGGGTGGAGGAAGAAAATGGCGGCTGCAAGCAGGGAAAGAAAACAGCAATGGTGGGTGGGCAAAACTAGAGGCACAGATGCTCTGCACCCAGCCCTGCTAGTAATGCATTATTTGACTTAAGTGATCTTGTAAAGTCTTTGTTAATAACTGGACAGTTCTTTACTGTAGACCAACCATCATCATTTGTTGGGGGTCACAATTCTCAGGGCAACGGGAGAAGGGAGAATGTACTGTATTTTTGAATACTTGTTCCAGATTGTTTTGAAACTCCCAAAGGCATCCGTGCATTCTTAAAACATGACATATATTTTATTCCTTTTCTTACAACGACAAAGTCTAGAAATACTTCCCAAAAATAAAAACTTTCTTATGTGTTTGAAACATTTGGGATTCTTAGAGAACAGTTATAGGATCTGCCCTACTACTACTACTACTACTACTACTACTACAACTACAATATTTATATACAGTATTGTTTTTCAGAAAAAAGTTCTAAGAAGAATAGTGCACATAGCAAAAGGTATGAGAAACTGTTCCCCTGTCTCAAAAGGGCTCACAATCTATACCAAGAAACACAGACCAAAAAGTTCCACATTAGCAAATGATAAACAGAAAAATCTGTCAGGGTGATCCCAAGTATGATTACTCAGAGACCCGTAGCCAGGGAGAACAAGGGCAGGCTTTGTCCTGCATGAGACATCACCGAAGGGTGAGAGGAGTGTGCCAGGCGAGAATGTGTACTTTATCCCAGCTGGGCCTTTCACCCAACCAAGGGAACCCTATGGTCCTAGGCTGTTGCTAGGCCAAGGATTATTCTGATGAATAAAAAATGAAGAAGATGAAGGATTATTTTCTCCCCTAGTATCCCTGCTGGTACTATAACAGGAAGCAGCGATATAGGAAGATGCTGAAAGGCATCATCTCATACTGCATGGGAGGAGGCAATGGTAAACCCCTCCTGTATTCTACCAATGGAAACCACAGGGCTTTGTGGGAGCCAGGAGTAAAAATCGACTTGACGGCACACTTTACCTTTTTATCTCTTTTATTGCTCATAACAAAGAATAACAAAAGCAAAACATAGTCATTGATATAAAGTCAAGGCACACACCTGAGTTGAGGTCTTCAGTTGCAAGGTATAGTAGCAAGTAAGCAAATGGAACAAAAGTACAAAAGGCAAGTCTCAGAATAAAATGCTCTCTGCCCCTGAGGGCCTGTTAAACAGCTTTCCAAGTTGACTTCTCCGTTTCCAGTCCACATTAGTAACCACTCAGATCTTTCCCCTTCTGCCCTGAGAACACCATCCAGGCCTCTGATAAACAGTTGCATGAGCATTTTCTCCCCTCCCAATTGAAAACAAGCCAGAAGCCAATGGTTTCATTCTCATGCTCCAAGCTCAGCCTTGTTTTGACTAAGGCCGAAGGCCATGCACAGAGTGCACAACATGTGCTTCTGCTGTCCTGCTGTTCTCAGCAAAAATAGGGCTGTCAATAAACAGCACAAAATGATCTTTCCTGCATCGAAATGACTCTGCTCAGGCCCTTTTCCAATTTAAGATCAGACACCCACCGATAACTGGGTGCTAGCCATAACAGCCTGCCCCACCCAAATTGTCTACAAACAAATAATTCTTAAATAACAGAATATTGCTTGCACTTTGGGCTGATGTTACTTAGCACTTAGCCCACCTACTTTTTTTTGCATTCTCCTTAAAACTTTTAAGCTGGCTATGGGTCTGATTATTTAGAAGCAAATGCTTCTAAATAATTATATTAATTATGTCACAGGCATATTGTAATTCCTTACAAGTGTGCATAGAATTTCAGCCTTAATGTCTGAGAGATGTCATTTGTCTAGCCCAATAAGTTCTTTTGTTTAAGGACTATATGTAGCAGAATGTGAGCTGTCTGCGTTGTTTTCAGAACAAACACCAGTGCATGGTTTAGGACAACTTTACTTGTGAGACAAGCGCTTACAGGTCAGTACAGAACTTGCTCACACACAGAGAGAGGAACTGGAAGGAGAGTAGAGTCTCCCAGCCAGCCCAACCCCTACAGAGGAAACTATAGTGCCCCCTCTGGCTTCACAGTAGATTACATGCAAACTACACAGCAAGTTAGGCTGCAGCTGTTGCATATCCCAACACTCTACCTATCTGAATTTGTCATAAGAATTTATTTAAAAATAATATTGATGCTTACTCTGGGTGGCAGAGTAGGAGTGGACTAAAGACAATGGACAAGAACCAGCACAGGCTGGGTTGAAACAAGCTATCACTTTATTGCTCACAGTTTTAAATGTTGGTCTTGTGCAAGCAGGGACACTCCAGTGCCTTCACTGGACCCCTTCACTGGCCTCCCTGCTAGTGAACACAGGGATGAAGGATAGCTTAATACATATCTACCAACATGTCCCTATTTTCCCTTTCAGGTGAATGGGAAAATAGGGACACAGCAGGTATGCTGGGGTCATGCAAGGTGCTGTCTCCTTTCTTACCAACCAATTTATTCAACTAATTTATTTATTTAGTATATTTGTACACTGTCCCAAACTTGTCTCAGGGTAGTTTAGGTTCCTGCCCATCCAGTTGTGACAAAAAGCAAACCAAGAAAATAAACCAAGTGGAAAACAATCATGCAAATAGATGTCATTTGCTATGACGAAGGCAAAGAACCAAACCAAAAACAGCCAATCAGGAAGTCCTGTAAAATATTTCCTAGCCCTGCCACTTGACTGGCAGCTGAAAAGGATCCACTGCAGAGGAGCCAACCAAATATAGAGTAAACAATACTGTTGGGTAGGTTAGGACCAGAGGAAGTTTGCCCTGATTGAATCAGCCCAAACAAATCAACAATGACCTGAGTGATGGAGGGTAAGTCTCAAAGCAATGTTACATGTCAGCTATGGTTCCCAAATTTAGTGGGACCCACTTCAGAATAAGCATGCCGAGGACTGAATTGTACCAATGCACACCTAAGTACTCTTACTTGGGGTTGCAAGTAGCAGCCAATGCAACATAATTCTCAATAAACATGCATAACATTGGTCTATAACAATTGAGTAGCTTCCATGTATGGTAGAATGAGGTAGCAGCAACCTGAGGTGATAATGTGATTGTATATGTGTAAGAGATACAATGTGTGAATGCTCTTGCTCATTAACATCTCCCAGATCAAGGAGACAGGTTCTAGCTCAGTCCTCAACTTGTTGTGCTAGCTTCTGATGTTCAGGGAGTTCTTGCATGGGAGTAATTCTAAAATGAGATTTAGTAGTCCAAAGTGGAACAGACCATCTCTCAGCTCAAAACCCAACCACCTCAGTCTGCTGTATGCATACATTAGTATAGTGGAACTGTGCAATGGAATTACCTAAGGACCAAACTGGATGTAACAGCAGCTGTTCTGTGAGTTTAAAGATTATACTGTCCTAATGATGTAGAAAGAGGGGATAGGAAGCCTGATTTTTAAAACAAAAGGGCTATTTGGATGAGGAGTGCAAAGCTCTCCCACGTCTTCTGCTTACCTCTCAAGCGCTTTTCTGCCAACAGGGGATCCAGTACAGGAGAACTCGATATTCACAGATACTGTGTCTGCGGATTTGCGTATCTGCAGTCAGGTAATAGACACCCAACCTCAGTACACGCAGGAAGAATCCTGCAAAAAAGAGGTTAAACTCATGTATCCATGGGTCGGGGATGGCCAGAAATGACCTCGGAGGTCATTTCTGACCATCATTATGGCTTGTTTTGTGCAAAAAAGTGGGGGGTTTGATTTTTTGCTAACTGACCCGGGGTGTTGTAGAACTGCTGGGGACCCACAGAGCATGGCAGGGCACTTTACCATGCTTTTTTCATGGTTCTTGGACATTTTTGGCCATTCCACACACACATACACCCCTTAAGAACATAACCCCCAGATTTATTGTCCTGGTCAAATTGAAACAAAGTGTAGTTCATTGCATGCTAAAGCGATTGTACTAAGCCTAGAATCCCTAATGTCTGCAGGAAAAGTTCAATCAAAGGGTCTAAACCAGAGTATTGGAAATTGTTAATTAGACTGAAATAAGTAAATTGGCCTGAGCATGTTCCTGTGAATTGTAATCCAAACAAAGCCTCAGAGTTTAATTATGACATCCAATCACCCTTCCTTTCAGTATATTGCTGTGTTTGGCTTTAACTGAATTTTTAACGAAAGGGTTGGAATTCTTCAAAATATGCCTTTGCCACCTGCTCATGCAATAACAAGCCTCCCCTTCAATTTCCTGTTGTTCTACAATTCTCCCTACTCAGACTAAAATAATTACCACTTTTAGGTTCTCGCAGCATGGAGATTAAGGAGTGTAGTGAACATATAAGCTTGCTGTCATTTCATTTCAGATCTCATTGCAGGAAAGATCCTCCCTCATCATTGATCACCAAACTCCTATTCCTTGCTGATTTATTTCTGCCACATCTGGCTTTAAATAGAACATTTGGTTTTTGCTCACTTGAACAAAGTGGGACTTCTATCTGAGCAGGCACGTATTGGAACACATTGTTAGAAATGGAAGCAAAAATGACAAGCAGGAAACTCGCACATCAATTAACTGTGATTTTCTTACAGCAAATGCTACAACTGCTAAGCAGTGTTTGGCCTCGGACTGCACTTTTCTGTTAATCTTTTTTTTTTTTAAGCATGCCTTGTAAAAATCTGGTTTGGAGAGAACATTTCCTTTTTTTCGTCCCACCAATAGAGCAGAGAAACTTTTGTTGAGTCTCTAAAGCAGAAATATGCTTTATCTCTCATTTAAAAGGCATTGCTCTGCTCTTGTGACCCAGTTGCTCCAGTTCCTTGTCAAAAAGAGAGAAAGAACAGTCACGGCAGAGGCTTTAAAAAAAAAATCACCTCTGTTCACTGTTGGCATTTGTACAGGGGCAAGCGAAACAGTCTGTACCCATGTGCCTACACAGATGCAACAGTCATGAGTCATCAGTAAAACATATGCATGCAGCAAAGGGGATAATATTACCTAATAAAATGCTTGCCTCCAGGGAAAGTTAAAGTGCTTTGCAAATCTATATACATCCTGTTGTGGGCAAAGGTGGTGAGCAAATGAGGCTAATAACTTTCTGGAAATAAATCTGACAAGAGGTCTCAGCCGGCTCAGCTATCCTCCAAATCCAAACTGTTTAGCTGCGGCATCACCAGCTTAAATATTTATGATCTCGTCATTAACCTCCTGACTTCCAAATTGTATTCATGTTATAACATGAGGTGAGCATATTGGGGGGATTTTGACAGGACAAGCTGAGTGGACTTTGGTTCTGACTGAAGTGCCTAGACATATAGATCACACTAATGCTTGAAGTGGGGGTGTATGTGTGTGGACGTGCCTCTCTCTGACACTTCATTGGTTTATTGTTCAATTGATATACCACTTTCATTAAAATAATCTCAAAGTGGTTTACAGTATAATTAAAACAATGCATAATTAAAATACAAAGGTACAGATCTCAAAAATTAAAATACACAATACAAAAGTACAGATAATATGAATATAAAAATAATCTCTATATAAAAAATTAATAACCCATTTAAATAATAATAATGCATAACACAAAGCAGCAGCAATAAAAAAACAATACTCTCATTCAAAAGCCTGAGTGAAGAACCACATCTTTACTTTTTCCATAAAAACTGTCAAGAAGACTGAGGAGTGGATTTCAGCCAGGAGAGCATTCCAAAGTCTGGGGGCAATGACTGAGAAGGCATGTGCTCAACATCAGCAAGTAGAGCAGGGCCCCCTCCGATGATCTGGTCAAGGACGCAGAAACCCTTGGGAGAAGGCGGTCCTTCAAATATCCAGGGCCCAAACCATTAAGTCAAAACCAACACCTTGAATTGGATGCAGGAACAAATTGGTAGCCAGTGCAGCTCTTTCAGAGTGAGTGTAATATGATCCCAGTGGTTAGCTCCAGATGTAATCCTAGCTGCCGCATTTTTCACTAATATTTAGTGAAATTTCTGGATTTTAAATTTATTTATTTATTTATTTATTTATTTATTTATTTATTTATTTATTTAAAATATTTCTATACTGCCCCAAACTTGCATCTCTGGGCGGTTTACAATTAAAATAACGGTTAAACGAATAATAGTTTCCAAATATTCTTCAAGGGCAGCCCCATGTAGAGCACATTACAGTAATTTAGCCACAATGTGACTAGAGTGTGGGCAACTGTGGCCAGTTCTGCCTTCTCAAGGAAGGGACGCCACTGACACACTAGCTGAAGCTGTGCAAAAGCCCCTCTGGCCACCGCCTCTACCTGAGCTTCCAAAAGCAGAACTGGATCCAGCAATACTCCCAAGCTGTGCTCTTACTCTTTCAAGGGGAGTGCCACCCCAGAATCAGTTGGATCCCTTTATCCTAATTGACTCTCCTATTGACCAACAGCACCTCTGTCTTGTCTGAATTTGATCTCAGTTTATTAGCCCACGTCCAGTCCATCACAGCCTCCAAGCCACAATTCAGGGGCTAGAATCAGGTGAAAAAGGGAGAAAAAACTGAGTGCCATCCGCAAATTGCTGACAATGCAGTCCATATCCCCGGATGACTGCTCCTAGCAGTTTCATGTAGATGTTGATCTGCATGGGGCACAAGACCAAACCCTGCAGGACCCCACAAGCCAATGGCCAAGGAGTAGAGTAGTAGTTCCCCAGCACCACCTTGTGGACCATCCCCAAAGAAAGGACCCAAGCCACTCGAAAGCAGTGCCTCCAGTCCCCATATCCGAGAGGTGGTCCAGAGGTATATCATGACTGATGGTATCGAACATGGCTGAGAGGTCCAGCAGATGCAGCAGAGATGAACTCCCCCTGTCAAGCTCCTGGTATAGGTCATCCACTAGGGTGACCAAGGCAGTCTCACTCCCAAATCCAGGATGGAAGCCAGATTGAAAGGGATGTAGATAATCCATATCATCCAAGATCCTCTGCAGTCACATGCTCTATCACCTTGTCCAAAAAGGGGAGGTTAGAAGCATACCTGTAATTGTTCAGGTTGGAGAGATCAGGGAAGGGCTTTTTAAATAATGGTCTCAACACTGCCTCTTTGAGAGACGATGGCATCCTGCCCTCCCTTAATGAAGCATTGATTATAGCCTCCGACCACCTGCCTGTACCTTCCCTGGCAGTTTTTATTAGTCGTGAAAGGCAAGGGTCCATAGTGCAAGACATTGCTCGCACATTGCCCAGAATTTTGTCCACATCATCAGGCTGTATCAACTGAAAAGAATCCAACACAATAAGACCAGATGGTACCTGAGGAACGTCTGCCGGAACTGCCACAACCCTGGTGTCCAAATTGGCATGAATGCAAGCGACTTTATCTGCAAAGTAGCATGCAAACTGGTCACAGTGGGCAATAGATGGTTCCTACCTCATTACACGGGGGGATGTGTGAAGCAATAACTTTGTTAAATGAAAAATCTCCACTGGCCTGCACTGAGCAGATGCAATGGACATGGAGACAATTTTTTTCTTTACCACCTCCACCACCACAGAGTAGTCCCGAAAATGAATTCTAGCCTGTGTTCAGTTGGATACATCATAAGTCTTCCTCCAGCGTTGTTCCAGCTGTCATCTGATTTGTTTCATTGCCATAAGCTCCTCAGAAAACAAAGGAGAAGAACAGGCTCCACCAAGCCGGAGAGGGCATTTAGGAACGACCATGTCAACAGCACAGGCTACCTCCACATTCCAGAGATTCGCCAGGGCCTTGACAGAGTCACCAGCTCTGGACACTGGAAACTACCTAAGGGCTGTCTGGAAACCAAGTGGATGCATACACCTCCAGGGGTGGACCATCCTAATTGGTCCACCACCCGTGCAGAGGGTAGATGAAGCAGTCAAACTGAACCCCACCAGATAATGATCTGTCCATGACAAGAGAGTTGTCTTAAACCCCCCCACCTCCAGATCACTTATTCCCTGGTCTTCAAAAAACAGATCCAAGGTATGTCCTGCCACATGGGTAGGGCCTGATACCAATTAAGATAGGCCCATGGTGGCCATGAAGCTACCCCTAGGGAGGCCTCAGCATGGACATTGAATGCCACCTCTGAGACCCCTCCAGCCTAGGTAGGGAGATTGAACTGCAGTGAGGTGATCGGTACACCAGCAGAATCCCCAGCCTATCATGGAGGCCCACCCGCAACAAAAAACACTCAAAATCAGGAGATTGTTTAACTGGGTACCTGGAAAGGGGAAAGGTCTCATGATAGATGATCGCAATGCCCCTTCCCTGACCCTCAAGGCGGGGCTGCTGCAAGATGAAGAAAACCAGAGGACAAAGCTGAGAGAGACCAATCCCACCCAGTTCATCTGGCCAGGTCTCTGTTACACATACCAGGTCAGCATGCTCATTTCGTTTTTTCAAAAAAAGAAAAGAAAAGAAAAATGGGAGAGGAGAGCTGGTCTGGGAGAGGAGAGCTGGTCTTGTGGTAGCAAGCATGACTTATCCTCTAGGCTAAGCAGGGAATGGGAGACTAGAAATGTGAGCACTGTAAGATATTCCCCTCCGGGGATGGAGCCGCTCTGGGAAGAACAGAAGGTTTCAAGTTCCCTCCCTGGCTTCTCCAAGATAGGGCTGAGAGAGTTTTCCCAACTGCAACCTTGGAGAAACCACTGCCAGTCTGTAAAGGCAATACTGAGCTAGATTGACCAATGGTCTGACTCAGTATATGGCAGCTTCCTATGTTCCTATCCACAATCAAGTCATGGATGATAGATGTTTTACCATTCACAGACGTGGCATTCAGCAGCAGCAACCTAATCCGCGAGAGAGTATCCTCAGAGCTCCCTGGGCTGCAGGACTGGGAGAAGAGCCAGAAAAAAGAACATACCTCAATTGCTTGGACCGCTTCCTCCTGTTAACGACTTGCCAATTCCCACCATATCACCATATCTCCCTTTGCTTGTTACCCTAGAGATCACTGCCCCCAAACCCTTTCCAAATTTCCGCTCTCCCAGACACATTCTTTATCCCAACAACCTCAGCTCTGATTTGTCCTTAGCACCAAAGTCAAATTTTCTTGGTCATGCAGCAAGCCCTCTCTCACGCCCAAGAATGCTCACACCAGTCCCTAGTGAAGCACTTCAACTGTTCATCCAAATACTGCATTGAACAAGGGGGAGGTAATTGAAATAAGGCTTCCTGAGGAGGCAAGCACACAGAGAGAACCCCTCTCACCAATCCCCACCTGAATGGTTGGTCGTAAAGGTCCTTACACAACAGGCTATAGCTGCCACACCAGGCTGCTGATGCTAACTGTCTCTTAATGCTCTGTGTTAGCTCACATTGTCAAGCTTGCAGGGAATAGCTAAATTATCTTCCTGCTGGTGGGGCCTCAGTCTGCTTGCCTCAAGATTGAGAACCTCAAGGATGAGAGCCCTTGAGCTTTCGCCCTTAGGCTCACGCCAAGAAGCTTGCGCCCCTGGCGCAAGCAGATGTTATCAATGAATCACCTGGAGGGAGGAGGAGTAGAGACAATCAGGCCCACCGGCAGAGCTTCTTCCTTCCTTTCCTCCAGCCCCTGGCACAAGCAGCTGATGATCACTTTAGCTGCCCAGTACTCCAGAAATGAGATAAAGTAGCCTAAGGGAAGATGAAATAATGTGAAATAAAGATCCCTCCTGCTAACTCACCTGCTCCCTCCGCCACCTACTGCCATGCAAGTTGCTGTTCCCTAAGCAAAAAGCCAGATCAGAAGTGGAAGGATGGGCAGATGGACGGACACAGTGGGCTGGGAATGGGAGAGACTGGCACTGAAATTTTGAAAAAAAAAATTTGAAGCACATTTGAGGATTGTTCCAAGAAGACACCGCTAAGAATGTTCAAAAGGAGCCCATAAATTTCTATAACCCAAGTGAAATATCTCAGAAGATTACTGTACATTCCTAGTTGTGTAGAGAAAAAAGGCCGTGAAACAGGGCCATTTGACCAGGCCCTACAGACCAACCCAACAATTTGTTGGATCTTGAATACAATAGGAAATGCCCAATGACTACTTGCAGGGGGACAAATTACCAGAATCTGAAGCTGAAAGTGGGAGCTTAGACTTTTCTGGTGAGCATCTGAATTAGCCTACCCACTAATATTGTTTTCTCATCTTCAGGGGAACATTTGGGAAGATAGATGAAGCCCATCAGACCTTTAAATTCTCTGCATTTTCACTTGAACATTGGAGCTCTGGCAGTCAACATGTGCCACAAGAAGTGTTCAATGGAGACAAGGTTGGATCAAAATTAAGTACTTTTTTGCTTATTACTGCATATGATTTAATCTGGTTCAGATTGCAGAATCACAGAATTTTAGAAGTAGAAGGGACCATGAAAGTCTTCTAATAGCATGGATCTGCTACAACACAAGTGCACAGATCTGCTACAACACAAGGCTTCTTTTGTGACCTTGCATTTGAATACACCATATGATAGAAATCAGTAAATAGAACATTGCGAAATTAGCTAATTTACTCTGAATAATTCATCTAAGTGAATGCACGAAAGCAAAGGAGATGTACATGCTCACATTCCCCCGTTCAACAGATATTGCACTACTGTCATGGAATTGCTTCCATAGCATTAAAATTATTCTCTTATTCCATACAGCTAGGATAAGTATATTGTTCTTGGGTGCTTGATGCTGTCTTTTTAGCCTACTTTCCAGTAGGCTTGTGAGATCACCCGGCATTCTGTGTGTCCGTGTGTCCATCTGTTTCCCCCCCCCCAACTTTGCATGTCTCCTCGCCCCATCAACTTCGCAATGCCTGGACCAATATGAACCAAATCGGGTACAGTTGTAGGGACACCTCAACAGTGTTGGGCTAACTTGTGAACTGCCTAACCGATTTGAACCAAATTTGCTACAGCTGTAGGGACACATAGGGATGCTCCAATGGTGTAGTTTGTAATGATGTCATCCACTTCAATTCAAGATGGTGGCCACGTGAACATCTGAGGCACAAGCAAGCTAATCTGTGGGCTGCCTAACCTGTTTGAACCAAACTGGGTACAGTTGCAGTGAGTGACACACATGGACACCTCAGTGGCATAGTTTGTGATGATGTCATCCACACCAGTTCAAGATGGTGGACACGTAAACTTTTGTGGTGCAAGTGGGCTAACTTGTGAACCACCTAAATGATTTGAACCAAATTTGCTGCAGCTGTAGGGACACATAGGGAAAACTCAATAGGATAGTTTGTGATGATGTCATCTACCTCAATCCAAGATGGTAGATGCATGAATGTTTGAGCTGCAAGTGGGCTAACTTGTGGACTGTCTAACTGATTTGAACCAAATTAGGTACAGTTGTAGTGAGTGACATACAGGGATACCTCTGTGTTGTTGTTTGTGACTATGTCATCCACCCTGATTCAAGACGGCAGAACCATAAACTTTTTATTTTATTTTATTTTATCTATCTATCTATCTATCTATCTATCTATCTATCTATCTATCTATCTATCTATTTGATTTATATACCACCCTTCCAAAAATGGCTCAGGGTGGTTACACATGTACATTCTTTCCAAAGCAATGGAGGATACACATGCACATTCATTCCAAAGCAATGCAGAAGAGGCTATATGGAACAAAGCCCTCAAAGTAGCTGTCATTCAGCTCTGAGAGAACTATTATTCAAACAAGAGACAGGAACTACATTTCTCCATGACAAAGTAACAGGGCTTTAAAAAAACAACAACCAACCAGTCGTGCACTTAGCATATGCACCTGGAGCAAGTAGCAAACCACTGTACAAGGCAGGCCTGCTCAACTTTGCCCCCCCCCCCACTTTTCGGAGTACAACTCCCACAAGTGAGCTAACTTGTGAATCACTTGATCGTTTTGAACCAAATTTGCTACAACTGTAAGGACATATACAGAAACCTCAATGGCAAAGATTATCCCCCAATCCAAGATGGTAGACACATTTGAGGCACAACTTGTGGACTTCAATTTGCATCAGATTTAGTCCAGATGTAGAGATAGTGAAAGGACAGTAGGCTGATTAGTTCTTACTAGAACAACTTGTTTAATAACCAAATTGATTGGGATGGATATCCAAAGAAACATGTCATTGTCTCTGTGTGTTTGTGTGTGGTTTTGTTTTGTTTTGTTTTGCATTAGGAAAACTCCTTTATCAAATATTTATAGGAAATGTAAGTTTCTTGGTGATTTTACACCAACATTTTATTGGAATCCAACATGTATTGTCCCTAAAATTGGCTGGCCAATCCTCTGTATGGAATGTTGTGACTGTTCAAAGTAATTCAGTGTAGCTTATATTCTGTTAGCAATTTTAATCTTTTTCTCTTCCACTGTAGACTGTGCTGTCACAGAAGAGCTTCATGTTGGTATGTGTATTGATCACTCTATCTAGTTTCCTTATTCTGGTCAAAGCATGAGAAAATAGACATTGATGTATGAAACAAGAAATGTATCTGAAAAGCAATTAAGCATCTCTTTGGGAAAAGAATCTAGTCTCACTTTTACAGCTTTGTAATGGTAGATTACTTTGACTGAAAAAAAATGCTTTAGTAATAGTGATGGAGAACCACCTAATGACACAGTGGGGAAATGCTTGACTAACAAGCAGAAGGTTGCCAGTTCAAATCCCTGCTGGAACTATATTGGGCAGCAGTGATATAGGAAGATGATGAAAGTCATAATCTCATACTGCATGGAAGTAAGCAATGGAAAACCCCTCCTGTATTCTACCAAAGAAAACCACAGGGCTCTGTGGGTGCCAGGAGTCAAAATCGACTTTACTTTAATAGTGATGGAAGCAATATTTGAATTGGGAGAGTAAAATATGAACCCATCCATTCATACAAACAAACAAACAAACAGTGACTCCTTTGGAAGATGTGCACAGGCTACCTGGAATTCATGTCTTGCTTACAATGGGATTAATTCCAGGTCCACCAGCAGTCAGACTCTCCTGCAGACCTCCACATATTTCACAAACAAGTATGTATTCTCATTTAATATGTTTTTATTTCTGTTTCCTAGATAGGATGCCATTAACTATTGTGACTATTCTGAAGAGAAGCCAATAGTATTGAATAGCCTTTCAGTGGGAGGCTTTGCTAACACTTTGGTTGTGATCTTTTAATGCTTTTGAGCACATTCTGTTTGAGGATTGTTCTGACACAACTAGGCAGGCTGATTTCTCAGTCTTCCTCTAAAACCACAAACTCATGGTAATTCAAAGGCAACTTTAATAGGTTTCTTGTTCTGTGTACGGTCACCACACAGGAATTTTGATCCTAAGAAGCAGCAGAAGTATGCATTATTGTTAAAACAGAAGTACTTTACTCTTGATCTATTTTTCATGCAACTATAACCTAATCAAGGCCTTAATCTTCTCCTACTGGAAATTATTCTCCTAGTGAGACAAAATATGAAGAATGTGCTTCTGTGCAAAAGGATGTATGAATAGCATAGTCACTTGTTCTTGAATAATTCCTTTATGGAGTCTGTAACAGTGTACATGTGAATGCAGGCTGAATAAAAATACCTTCTTATGGAAGCACATGTTTAGTATCAATTTCATGATGTTAAAACCATGTAAAGAGAGATGAATGATCTGGAAAAGGGCCATAGGTTAACATAACAATGAGCTAGCAATTTTCTGGAGGGCAGTCAAATTATGACACATTATTGATCATTTGTATAGTGTACATGAGTGAAGTGGGGGAGGGGCTTTCAAGAACATTGAAAAGCTTCCCCAGCCCCAGATTTTGACTTCTATCTTGTATATCATTACTCTTTCTCCATCTAAGATAAGTATAGAACAAAAATGTGTCATTCTTAAAATTATAGCAGTTTGCTCCTCAGTGCATGACAGGCAAGTGTGAGAACTGCCAGGATAACTTTAGAACTAGAATTCTAAAGTTTGGGCAATTCTGTCATTATATATCAACCTGTAGTGAAGAGACATAGATGTTATATTATCCTGTTATAATGAGTTGTTAAGAATTCCTTGGAGTTTTGGTTATGCACGATTATTCTGTTGCCCAAAAGGACAATGACATTTGTGCATGGGACATAGGTACTTATGGAAAATTGACATGTAGGATATGGCTTGATTAATATGTTTCCATATGCTGGAATGGAAGGAACTTTTTTTTACCTTGACCAGGAAGCTTTTCGCACAGGGCTTTTGAAGCCTAGGTACAGTGTGGGCTGGGTGGAGCTGTATCAGGGTTTGAGAATGGTGAGCACCCTTAGACAGTTAAGAAGCGGGGATTAGTTAATCGGTTCTTAGAGGCTTTGCAGCTCAGGCACTTTGATTCACCAGGAAACCTGCTTCAGGGCTTCAGAAACCTTAGAAGCTGAGCGGCTTGGAGGGGAGGGGCAGTCTGTAGCCCTAGAAGTTGCCCTGACCTTGAGGGGTTGACATTGGGGTGGCCAGAACCTCAGGGGTATACTCGTGAGTCAAATGGGCCGTAACCCAAAATTTGGCTTTATGAGGGGGATGAAGCTGGTGATTCGCTTCTATCCTGAGTCAGAGTGTGTCACCGATTTTAGGCACGGGCAAGGACAACAATGTTCTAACCTGGCCTTAATTAAGCCCGCACTGCTGGTTGGGTGGAGTCTGTTGTGCAGAGTTCGCTGATTATACCACATTAATAAAGTTTTGGCTCTTTTATCCAAGCTGATTGTGTTGTGTCTTCCTTGGGACTGGTGTGTGGGGACAATCCATTATTTGTTTCAGTTTTCTGAGTTTGCAGTAAAGCCTCCCCGTAAACTTGCAGTAAAACCTGTTGTGCATAAAAACCCCAGGTGGCAAAAAGAGGTTGTACCTCTGTTGGGCTGAAATATGTTTGGTAGACTACACATGACTTGGTGGGTCATAAGTTTTATATAAAACATGTCCTATAAAACAGAACAAACTGAATATGTTACAAACAAAACTAATGCTGTTGAAACTTAGTCCTATTTCTCTTCAAGAAAACCAATAATAATATAATTATCGCATTTGGAACAAAATATAACACATTTAATCAAATAACCTGACTTCTAGCTTTCATAAATCACAAAACATTAACACAAAATATACTCAATAACTCACAACAAGTGAATGCTCTTGAGAGATTTTTCTTTCAAATGTTTTATATAAACAAAGGTTATGAAACTCTCCTCATTTTGAATTTAAGTTAGCTATACCAGGTTTGGCTTAGTCATTGTTAGCAAATTAATATATTGGTGGCAGTATGAAAAGTGAAGAGCTGTGAAAGAGGAAGAGGAAAGGAGAAGATAAGATAGTAGTAGCGAGATGGTCTCCTTGCTTGTCCTCCACACTTCTGCTCTGCTACCCCGCTCCTTTTCAGATTCTGTGTAGGAGAAAGTGCAGTGGTTCCTGAGCCAATAAGCAGGCAGCAGGAGTGGCAGAAGGGTGTGACAGCGTTTGATGCCCCACCAGGAGTGCCCAGTGATCTTCGACCACTCCTGGCAGCTGGGTCAGGAGGGCTGGTGCTAAGCTGAGCCCATGGTCAGCTGGGGCTGGGTGGGGAGATGGTATGGGCTCAGCTCACAATTACTTTCTGATCTATGAAATGTAAAGGTAAAGTGTGCCATTGAGCCCTGTGGTTTTCTTTTAGTAGGATACAGAAGGGGGTTACCATTGCCATCTACCTTACAGTATGAGATGATGCCTTTCGGCATCTTCCTATATTGCTGCTGCCCAATATAGGTGTAGTCCCCATTCAAAACTTTGTTGCCATCACCACTTTTAAGTAAGATTATCATCATGCCTGAACACTAAACCAAACCAGGAGCTGAGTAAACCATCCATTTTTCCTGCCTATTGGTGAGGAGGGGATTGCAAATCAATGCTTTCTCTAGTCTGCTTTCTTTTACAGTGCAATTTAACACAATATCTTCCTTTCTTTTTAAAAGGCTATTAGATCTCGTCCCTTGCAATATTGAGCCCTGTAGCTATGGTTGACATCTCATCCTGTGACATCTAACCCTATACGGCAAAATAAATCAAACTGAGCCTTTGTCTGCTTCTTAATAGGTTTAATAGGGCTGTGCATAAAATCAAAACAATAATCAGATCAGATTTTGAATTGTAGAGTTTTCGAGACAAAATAGCTAATATTAGCACTGCCAAATACAATATTTTCCATGTCATATCAAGTTGTATCAAGCTCCATCTGATGATTGGATATCTGTTTACATGTTTTTCTTTGCTGGATGATGTTACAAAACCTGGTTGTCTTCAAATCCGATGATGCACCATATATGGAAAATGCTGGGTGGCTGGGGGAGCAAGAGAGCAATGAGGTGACTGACATCTCTGCTTTGTTTCCACAGGATTGAAGCCACTAAATGCATGCTGCAGTTGGTTCATCTCCTTCCCAGTCACAGTACTTAGTGACAGGGATGTGAATTTGTATAATAGACGGTGTTGGAGCCAAAACTCCACCATTCTTTCAAGCAACACTCATCTTTAGAAGAGCTTTGGGAAGATGCCACTGCTTGCTGTAGAAAGAGTGAGGAGAATCTCCTCCAAAACCACACACTTCCAATTCCTTATCTACCTGCCTTCTTCTCAGCACCCTGGGAAGAAAAAGAACTCAGGGATAGGCTTGGCTCCAAGCATCCAAGTAAAGCATGGTAAGGATGCAAGTGCTGTTCTTTCACATTTCCTCCGGTGCCCTGTACTCTGTTATCATCAGATATTTCACTGCTCAAGGCTATTTGATCAGTATAAAATTTAGGCTTTATTTTGACCAAGAGAAGCTGCTGTTGGATATTGTCGACCTCATCTGAATGTATACATTCAAAGCAAAGTGTGAAAAGGTGGAAGAGAAGTTTGCACCGTATATGGAATGGAAAGGGCAGTATAGAAATTGAATGAATGAATAAAGTTTGCCCGCTTCTCTGAGCTTCTGGCACTGCTGCATGAAGTAGCATTAAGCCTAAGAGGGGCTCCACCATTAGCTCTAAGAGATATGCCATGCTTGAAAGTATTATCCAGTTATGTCAAAAATATATCTTTATTATTTCCTTTTCCCACCCTATGGGCCATTATATCATATGGGATTATGTATCAAACCCCAAACAGACCATTAGATCTGAATGGATACAATTATAGGATGCATGATTCAATAATTGTTTGCATCAGATCAGAACTGGATTCAATCTGATAATTTTGTCCATACAAAGTGCTACTTTTTAATATCAGGAGGATGATTGTGTTCTTACTGCTGTGGTGTTCTTGGTTAACCCATTCCTTGATCCAGGCCAGCTTTTGAATAGGCCTTTAGTTACTTTTATTCCAGTCCTGGAGTAGAGGCAGGACTAACAAACAGCCAGCAGCAAGAGCACTGAAGGCAGACTGCACTTGCCTCTCTGTACCTAAAGCAGCTATTCACATGTGCACTGAAAACTTGTTTTCAGTCCATGTGTGTACTGCCAGGAGCTGCACAACTCCTGGCAGTAGTGAGGCGGCACACCCACCTAGGGAGCCCCTTGCTTAACCTGGGTTTTGGATGTGAGGGTGCCCCAAAAGTGGGCTTAATGCTTGTGTGTCAGTGCCGCACAGCTTCACATGGCACCTACACACAAGTAGCCTCCTGACCAGCATCGGGAGGCTCCCAATGTGCACTCATGTGATGCATTATGGAAATTCGGGGGGGGGGGGCTCCTGGCCTCCAAACCTCCCTGCTCCCTCCCTGCTATTGGCAGAAGCCAGCAATTGTCTGGCCAGCCAATCTGGCTGCCCAGCAACATAGAGGGAGTTGTCTGCAGGGGAGGTAAGCTTTTCATGGCTTCCTCCCCTCGCTCCATCCGAGCTGATTATCTAGTCGTGAGAATGGGCTCAAAATCTATTTCATTAAACTGTTAATATTCCTGATTCAACCCTCTTTCCCTTGGGTTCTACAACTGTCTACTGGAAATATACAATAATGAACACTGGCCCAAATGTATTATGATAAATTAAACCATCATATAGCACCCAAGAGCAAGTGTCCAAGTCCAAAAGCATTAAATAGTCAGAGTGGTAGGATCTAGAGGTTTCCATGGCAATTTGGTGAGAAGTGTCTTATCGTCACTGTCTTATCATTGATGGTAATGATAATGGTCATGGTAATGAATGTTAAGACAGTTATCATTGATAACTGTCTTTTCATTGATGGGAGAGCCATACCAAATGGAAGCACTACGTGCTCTTACAGCAAAAGAAAGACTCAGTAAAACCCTCAGAAGCATGTAAATAATTTCAGTATAATAGTGTAATCTAGCACAGTTTTTAAAGTTGTTGCCAAGTAACACACATACACACTTTGTGTTAACAGAAATATCAAGTTATTGAAAAGCTGTATTCTAAATTCATGTTGCTTTTACTTTTTCTTGTGGGGAAAGGCAAAAAGAGTAAACAATTTGTAGAGAAAATAATTGTAAGGTTCTGATCTAAGGCACTTAGATGTTTTAAACACCTGCATATTTTTCCATGATTTGCTGGAGTGTACCCCACCCCCACCGCCGATGCAAAAAAGGCAAGATTGTAACTTGTTTTATTTACCTGCTGTGGATGCTGAGGCTGATGCTGGTGAAAGATGCTCTGTGCTTTTCACCTGAAAAAATTCTATGCAGATGTGTGAAAGATGCACACTTTGATTGTTCTCCCAAGGGAAGCCTTCTCAAGCACAAGAGAATACATTCTAGTATGGGTAGAAATAGTATTGGAAAATGCAAACTCTTAAACATTTGAAAGCTGCATTTCTATAACAGAATAAGCTAGGCAAACGTTAAGCATAAATAAACATATATTCTGACAATATATTCCCTCCATCGTACTTGATTAAAATATGTTTGTGGAGTCTATTCAGACAGTTCTAGTAGCTAAAGGACAAAATAGAATATAAACATTCATCTTCTCTCTCCCTCTCGCTCTCATTCAGTGGAAAAGTTCTGAGGCCCTTCAAAATCTATAAGGTCCCTCAGAAGTGACAGAAGCCCCAGAATGATAAATCTCCTTTTTGAGGATTGTACAGTCTGACAAAAGAACAAAGTGGCTGCTGAGTTAAACAATAGGAGCACTTCTCTTGAGCCGCAGAAAAACCCTTGTTTAAAAGTCACAGATGCCAATTCTGATGCTGCCAGTGGCCCCCTGTGGCTCCACTGCCTGACCTCCAGCGTACATTGTTGTCAAACACAGGCACTATACAATAACGTTAGAATTTTAGATAAGCCCTTTGTCATTAAGCTAGCAAGGTGCACTGTGAAATAAGTTCAATAATTAATAAGTCCTAGATTGCAACGTTAAAGTCTGCTCAACACGTTTTAGCACAATGGCTCCCAAAGCTGACAGGAAAATTAATTGTGACTGGCTCATTTCTATCCCTCCCCCCATCCCATCTTCTATTACAGGATTTTCATGGGGAATTTTTTTTTCTACCTCTCCTTCATGTCCATTCTATTATTCTGGCCTCTTGACTGTGTGTGTTGTGTAGGGTAAGGAAAGGATTCCCCTTGAAATGAGCCCTCTTGTGTTCATTGCTTTCTGTCTCAACAACTGCTGAGTAAACAATGGACACTTTTCAAACTGTATGCACCACTATCAGTTTTATATCAGCTAACACTCATTGCCACCCTCCTGGCCCCTAGACCCATTTCCAAGATGCAAGAGAATGCTAGCAAGATAGATCACTAGCCACTTCCCATTCTACCTCACAACACTTTCCTCTTTTATTCTTTCTATACTACCCCCATACCTTCCAACTGTCCTATTTACCAGTGACAGCTCATATTTTCTGGTACCTGTCCCTAGTAAAATAATTGGCTGAAGTCCTTGTTACCTTTCCACAAATGTATCAGATTTCCCCATTATTTGAGGGGAGAGGGGCAATTTTTGACTAGAGAGGCAATCCTGCAGCCACTTGTGCTTCCTAAAACTATATTCCCATATTTCTGGGAGTTGGGGGACCCTCAGAGGGAAGGGGGGGTCACAAAAAATCATCCCTAATTCCCTCACTCAATCAAGATACCTGGCCTGGCTGCAGAATGTTAATCTTGATGTTGGCTACTATCCCTATTTTATCCCAATTTCTGAATTTGAGGAAATCCGAATGCTTCAATTAAAATGTTATTTAAGTGAGTCATCCATGAAGGCACCAAGCCATTCATTGCAGGTTATAGCATTTCACACACTGCAGACATTGTATGATGTGTTGTGTGAATATGATATAGCAGAATAATTATATTTGTGTAGTATATCTTTACCAAAAGAACATTAGAGTCAGCTGAGGAAGGATAGGCTGCTCCAAAGTAAATTAATGCATCTTAGAGCAGGCAGTGAAAACCTTTCAATAACATGCAGCATCCTGACTAGTAGTTCCATAAATATAAGTTATTCCACTCATACAATGAATGATTTTCAGCAGTCCTCCTTTTTCTCCTGGACCACCCCTACACAACTCCCTTAAATGATCTTCCGGAGATTGAAGAAACTTCAAGAACAGATTTGTTAGGGGTCCAAAGGGCAGCAGAGAGAAGAGGGGATCAGTGAGAATCATCCTTCCCCTGAACAAGTGGAACATCTCCCACTCACAGAACTCCTAGTCAGGATGCTGCAGAGTGTAATCATGTAAGGGGTGCAGCTCATGATGTGATCATTGGTATATGGATAGAAATGTTGCAAGCATGTCCCTATTTTCATGAATGAAGTGTTGGCAGGTATGTGCCATTTGTTCCTTGATCTCTCCTGCTCTGTTTATGTCCTGTTCATCCTATCATGCCCCAGTGACAATGTGCCCATTCTCTTTTGAGAGATCCCTTCATACCTAGGGATCTGTCATACATATGCTCATACCATATGAAGCATGGATTAGAAAGTTGGGAATAGGGTGTTGTTGTTATTTTGCCACTTCTATTATATTTTTCATAGGGGAAATTAGTATTCTGGAGTGTTGGTCAGTCCAGCAAATTCCCCTCCCTTCTGGTAAGCTGATTTATAGGATATCTCACATAGTGAAGTCCAATAAACACCACCAGCCCATTACAAACTGCTTTACAACAAGATCATCAGCCTTTCTTCCCCTTTCTTTTAACCCACATTACCACTGCTAATCTATGGCAAAACTGACAAATATTAAACTAATCTCGACTGTCCGTTCAAGTTTTCCCCTGTCTCCCCACGTTATCCAGCTTTGTTCTCAAGACATGAAGAAAAAGGCATTACAGACCAGGCCAAAAAAGAAAAGAAAGTCTGCCAGAACTCCATAGCTAATCAGAAAGCCTGGTGATACAAGTGAAATTTAATCAGAAACAGTCATATATAAGACCTGATTTAATTATAAAAAACAACAACAACATGTTGCTCAAAGGCACAGAAATAAAATAAAGTGTGTATCACTGACTCCTATATACTGAAAACTCTACACTCAACAACAGATGTTTGCATTATTGTAGGGCATTTGGAAGCTGAGTTACAGATCAGTTGCACCTAAGGGCAAGCTTTCCTGCCTCCTTGGTAGCAATGCCTCAGCACAGCTTTGAAGATATGTTGGCACTGGAAGGGACTAAAGGATGCCCACCTAATTTGTTTGGGATCCTCCCTTTTATAGAAAGTTGATCTGGAAATCTAATACTGATTTTAATTGCTCGGTAACCATTGTATGGCTAATTGGACAGACAAATCTTAACATATCGCTTGTTATCTTTATAGAGATTGCATGAGGTTATCAGAGAGGACTGCCTTATGAAAAAAGAGGACAGGTCTCCTAGAGCTTTAAGACATGCACAGAATGATTGTCGGCAGGTGCACGGATTCTTCCCCCAGCATGACAAGTTGCACCTGCTAAAATTCTCTCTTCTGTGCATCTCTTCAAGCTACCTGTCATATGGCAGCCCTGTATATCAAAAATACAAAGGCTTTGGGGCATTTTATACCTAGACCAAGAGTAGGAGACAAGATAAACTCCCCTGGGCTGAATTATTCTGTAGGTCTCTGGAAAAGGCAAGGTGGGGCTGATGCTTCAGGATTACAGATCAGTGTCCTGAAGATTTTAAAGTAATACTAAATCTTAAAGGTTTCCTGGAGCATTACCTGCCTAGCTTATCATCAGTTAATACAGTTTACTTAGTATATATTGATACTTCCCCCTGATTCCAGCCTATGTTAGAATTATGGTTTGGAGTATGTATTAATTTTAGGACTAATGAGCCAGCTTGGAAGGGCAGTATAAAAATCGAATAAATAAATAATAAATAAATAAAATTGCTATTATTTATTTATTTATTTATTTGATTTGTATACCGCCCTTCCAAGCTGGCTCAGGGTGGTTTACAATTAAAAAACAGAAATCATTAAGAACAATTAAAACAGAAATACAAATATAAACATCAATTTAAAAAGAGCTTTAAAAACAATTAAACTATCAAAACAATTAAAAGCCTGAAAACCAGGTTAACATTAAAACAGTTAAAACTAATTAAAAACCCTGAAAAGCCAGGCCAAACAGATGGGTTTTAAGGGCTCTCTTGAAGGACAGTAAAGAATTAAAATTATGAATTTCTGCTGGGAGTGCATTCCACAGCCCAGGAGCAGCTACAGAGAAGGCCCACCTCTGAGTCGCCCCCAAACAAACCGGTGGTAACTGGAGATGGACCTCCCCAGATGACCTTAACGTGTGGTGGGGATCATATAAAAGAAGGTGCTCTCTAAGACATCACGGACCGAAGCCATTCAGGGCTTTAAAGGTAATAACCAGCACTTTGTATTTTGCCCAGAAACATATCGGCAGCTAGTGTAACTGTTTCAAAACAGGCATCATATGGTCTCTCCAGGTTGCCCCAGAGACTAATCTGGCTGCTGCATTCTGAACTAACTGAAGCTTCCGGACTATGTACAAAGGCAGCCCCACGTAGAGCTCATTGCAATAGTAAAGCCGGGTGGTTACCAGCTGGTGCACCACTGTTTTGACGTCATCTTCTTCGAGGAATGGGCGCAGCTGTCGAATCAGCCGAAGTTGATAGAAAGCACTCCTGGCCATGGCCTCCACCTGAGCTACCAGGGTGAGGCCTGGGTCCAGTAGTACTCCCAAGCTGTGCACCTGCTCCTTCTGGGGGAGTGTAACCCCATCCAGCACAGGGAGATCTAACTCACCCCTCAGATTCTGAGCCTCCACAATGAGCACCTCCGTCTTGCTTGGATTCAGCTTCGATTTGTTCTCCCTCATCCAGCCCATTACTGCCTGTAGGCCGACATTTAGAGAATGAGTGCCATTTCCTGAAGATGAAAAGGAGTAGTAGATTTGGGTGTCATCAGCATACTGATAACACCCAGCACCAAACCTCCTGATGACCTCATCCAGCGGTTTCATGTAGATGTTAAAAAACATTGGTGACAGAATGGAGTCCTGAGGGACTCCATATAACAGTTCCTGTTTTGAGGAGCAACTGTCACCAAGCTCCACCATCTGGAATCTACCTGAGAGATAGGAACGGAACCACTGCAAAGCAGTGCCCCCTATCCCCAACTCCCTCAGGCGATCCAGAAGGATACAATGGTCGATGGTATTGAAATCCGTTGAGAGATCCCGAAGAAGCCTTAGAGTCACACTCCCTCTGTCGATACCCCGGTAAATGTCATCCATCAGGCTGACCAAGGCTGTCTCAATCCCATAGCCAGATCTAAAGCCAGTTTGAAATGGATCTAGATAATCAGTTTCCTCCAAGACTGCTTGGAGCTGGTTAGCCACCATCCTCTCAATCACCTTGCCCAACCAAGGGAGATTGGAGATTGGCCTGTAGCTGTCCATTGCTAAGGGGTCCAGGGAAGGCTTCTTTAAGAGTGGTCTAACCATTGCCTCCTTCAGGCAGGGGGGCACCCTACCCTCCCTCAGCGATGCATTTACGATATTAACTAGGCCACCTCCAACAATCTGCCTGCTAGATAGAAGCAGCCAAGTCGGGCAAGGATCCAGAGAGCAGGTGGTAGGCCACACCACCCCAAGCAGCTTGTCCACATCCTCAGGAGACACAGATTGAAACTGATCCAATCTAATACTGCAAGAGGGATTGCTAGGCACCTCCTCCATAGACTTTGCAGAAATAGTGGAGTCCAAGTCAGCCCGAATACAGGAGATCTTATTCGCAAAGAACCCACTAAAGGCATCACAGCAGAGCAACTCTGGGGACTGATTGGAAGTAGAAGGAGCAGAAACCAAGCTCCTTACAACCCGGGATAGCTCCGCCGAACGTGAACCTGCAGCCGCAATGCGCGCAGACGAGAATCTCTTTTTCACTGCGCCCACTGCCACTGCATAAGCCTTCAAATGGGTCACATGCTGAATCCTGTCAGATTCGAACCGAGTTCTCCTCCACTTGCACTCTAGTTGCCTACCCAACCGCTTCAGCCCCCACAGCTCCTCAGTATACCAAGGGGCCATTTTTGCAGCAGGTTGGAAGGGACCCTTAGGCGCAATCGTGTCTACTGCCCTGTTGAGTTCCCTGTTCCAGGTTCCTACCAGGGCATCGACAGAATCACTGGCCACACCAACGTCAAAATCCTCCAAGGCCTTTTGAAATCCCACTGGGTCCAGTAGCCTTTTTGGATGGACCATCCTAATAGGTCTGCCACCCCTGCAGGGGTTGATTGCGGCTGTGAGACCAACTTTAACTAGGTAGTGGTCCGTTCATGACAATGGGAAAACCACTGAATACCCCACCCATGGAACACCCCCCTGATCTGAACAAAAGACCAAATCGAGTGCATGGCCGGCAACATGAGTTGGTTCAGAAACTAATTGGGATAGCCCCATAGTTGTCATGGCCGCTATGAACTCCTGAGCCGCACCAGACAAGCCAGCCCCAAAGTCAATATTGAAGTCCCCCAGCAGCAAAAGTCTACGAGACTCCAACACCAACTCCGTGACCAGCTCCATCAGCTCCGTTAGGGAGTCAGTTAGGCAGCGGGGTGGACGGTACACCAACAGAATCCCCAATCTATCCCTAGTTCCCAGCCTCAAAAATATTAACTCAATATAAGTCAACTGTCTCACAGGGGCCC
Source organism: Hemicordylus capensis (assembly GCF_027244095.1). Lineage (NCBI taxonomy): Eukaryota > Metazoa > Chordata > Lepidosauria > Squamata > Cordylidae > Hemicordylus > Hemicordylus capensis. The sequence goes on from NC_069657.1 coordinate 174,962,619, forward strand.
TGGTAAGGTAAATAGTATTCTTATGGACCACAGCCACTCCACCCACCCCCTCCCATTTCCCCTGGCCTGCTCCACAACAGAGTAACCTGGTGGGAGAAGCTGAGCCCACACTAGACCACTCACCTCCCACAACCAGGTCTCGGTTATACATGCCAGGTCAGCTCCCTCATCCACGATCAAATTGTGGACAATTTCGGTCTTATTCTGAACTGACCTGGCATTGCAGAGGAGCAAGGCCAGATTCTGTGCATCACTGGAGCCACAGAAATAAATAAATAAATAATGGAAAACCCCAAACTGAATGTGGCCCATTTGGTTTCATTTTTATTTGTAACAAAATGAACACGATCAGTAATGAAGGAGTATGAGTAGGGTTTATTTTTTGATCGCCCTTGCCTCACCCATTCATAGGGATGCTGTTCATGCTCAGGCTAATCCTAACCATAAGGGTATTCACACACAGCCTCTCCCAGGTTAGGGCAGCACAGCACAGGTTAGGTTATGCATATGAAGCGCCGGGACCGAGGTAGCTCCCGGCACTGTCTCTGCACCAAGCCACATCTTTAAACCTTGTGTTTAGCTGGGGTTAAGCGAACCTGTCATTCGCTTTACTTAAGCTGGCAATCATCTGGGCAGTCACCACCAGGTTAAACACACACACACACACACACACACACACACACAAACACACCGGCCCACTGCCATTTCCGGCAGTGAGTCAGGAGAAGGAGTTCTCTCTAATGAGAGCAGCCATCACACCCATGCCCTAGGGTACCCTGGGATGCAGGAGGGGGAAGTCCTCCCACTGCCAGAATCTCCATCCATATCACCACTGCTAATGTGGGAGCATGGTGCAGCAGAGGGGAGGATGGCAGCTGCTCATCTGCCAGGGAAGGCAGCTGAGCTCCTGCCTTCCCCACAGTCCACTCGCCCTCCCCAGCGAGGTCATGTGAAAGACCTCCATGTAACTTTAAAGGCAGCCAGCAACTGGATGAGGTTTGCAAGCCTCCACACTATGGCTGAATTCAGACATAACACGAAACTGGAGGTTGGCAAATCTGCAGTTTCAATTTGATACTTTAAAATGCTCCACAGAATTTTTTTCAACCACAGTCCACCAACCTCCAGTTTCAGGAGTGGGGAGCCCCTCCCTGCTGCTCGGCTACTGAAGCTAATCCCAGCAAACTCTACAGCCAGATTATGGGCAAAGCATCAGCAAGTGAGCCAGCGTGGTGTAGTGGTTAGAGTGCTGGACTAGGACCAGGGAGACCCGAGTGCAAATCCTCATTCTGCCATGATACTTGCTGGGTGACTCTGGGTCAGTCATTTCTCTGTCAGACTAACTTACTTGACAGGGTTGTTGTGAGGAGAAACTTAAGTATGTAGTACACTGCTCTGGGCTCCTTGGAGGAAGAGTGGAATATAATATAAAAATAAAATAAAATAAGTCAGCAGAGCAGCCGTGATAGGCCACGAACTGGAAGGGGTGTGTGTGTCGAGCATGATATGCATTTTTGAAGCTGTCTGCCCGCCCTCGGTATGGAAAGGGCATTTAAATCCCTTTACATGCCTTGCCAGCCCTTCTTCAGACATTGGTGGCATCACCACCCTCCTAAGAGCACTGCACCTAAATATTCCTGCACAAGCACAATTTCGAGGTGGATGGGATATTGCGGGGCACTATTTCCTTGCTACTCAGGAAAGGAAGGGGAACATGAAGACTTCCTAGGAAGGAATATGTATATGAAGGAGGACAAAGGATCCTGGGGGGCTGTCCCACCATTTCCTAGGATGCTGTTGCAAGGGATTGCCCCATCAAAGCAGTACATGCAGAACAAACTACATCCTACTCTGCTAGCAACTTGCTGCCAGTGGGCTATCCCCCTCATGAGAGGGCTAGTCTACTGGGGAGGACCTTGCAGCTGTAATCCCAAGCTCTCCCACCGGATTGCATGTTCACAAGTTGAGCTAACCCAACAACAGAGACTCATTTCTGTGGGGCCCAAATCTTCATGGTAAATGATGTTCTTCCCCTCCCTTCCCTGTGAAGCCTTGCATTCACCCAAAGGAGATTTTAATGCTCCATCTGTCAGAGCCTCTTTTTCATTTCCTGGGAGCAAAGCTCTTCGTGCCCATCCTGTCATCTTGTCCCCTTTCCCTCCTGCTTGCCAGTTGTGGGGAGCAAGAACAGAGTGGTAAGACAGAATGTCCCTCTGTGACTCTGCCGCTTGGCAGACTGACAAGCTTAGGATGGGACATGGCTAGATAGGTGACAGGAGGGGTGGGGCTAATGCTTGGACAGGTGGCCAGTGAGGAGCACCACAGCTATGGAACAGCCACATTCTTTGGCAGGTCTGTACTACCCTCTCTATCATTACAGTCTGAAAACTGGCACAAAATTGTGGTTATGGCAATGTCCAGGATTGGACGTAATGCTTAAGCGGCCAAATGGGAGGTCTTGGCAGCAAAACTTTGTACAAACTGAAGGATCAAATTGGAGTTTTGTGAGGCAAATCACAGGCCACTTTGGGCTCAAAACCATGGTCTCATGAATTTGGATGTAATGGAGTTCTAACCTGTGCTCCATTTAACTGCAGTTTCATGTTACATCTGAATTCAGTAGGTCCTTTGATATGTGGCCTGGGGCAGCTCCAGCAAGGCTTGCCCTGGCCATGCACAATTATTAAAGGCCCCAAGGAGTGGGGGAGGCTTGTAATCACTCATGATGCCTGGCTGCATGTAAAGCGCTATTCAGCCAGGATTAGCCCTGCTGGGTCTATCCCTAGCCACATGGAGCTGCTGTCAGGGGAAATGGAAATGAATCTGAGTCATGAAAGTGAACAAATTACTTCTGAATTAGTAAGAAAATGAATCAAATCCTAATGATTGAGTAACGAAACAAATAAAACTTTTAATAACAAAAAGGCAGGGAGAACAAAATGAAATTTTATCCCTGCACAATTGGGTGTTGATTTTGTCACACTCTGTGCAGGCTAATTGGGGTGAGGAGCATTTATAAAGAAGCCAGCATGTTTTGCTTTAGGTCCTAATGGAACCAAGAATGTGAATCCTTTCCCTCCTAGCTCCCACATCAAATCAGAGGGAAGCAGTCAGATGCATGCACACGAGCAAAGCAAACATGTCAAAGAAGTTTACATCTATTAAGGGAATTTAGCTATGGCAGATACATAGGAGACTGCATTTGATTATCTTTACACCCACCATAATTCTTTCTCTCTAAAGATATTTGAATATTGGCTCATATACTATAGAGAGCAATGCCAGCAGAATGCAGAGTCTGTGCAGCTGTCACCTCCTCCCTGGGCAGCCCACTGAGCTTCCCAAAATCCTCTTGCTGAGGGTCTAAGATGCTTGGCAATGCCATGAGCTGTGGCATAGGTGGCTGGAAGAGGAGGCAGGAGAGCCCGGAAACCAGGCAGAGCTCCACTAGTGGAGATGTGTTTCTGCCTGACTTGCTCCCCTCCCTACAGCCCATAGAATAATCACCCTTTGACCCTTGGTGATGACTTTTGGGGGATGTTGGGGGGCTGCTTGGGCAGGGGGCATTGGGCAACACAGTTGTATGGACTCTGCATTTCACAGGGTATTGCTGTTAAATATTATCACAACCACGCATTGTATATAAGCAGACACAGCCAATTTTAAAAAGCTTTTGCTATGTATCAGGTAATTATCAAATAAGTAGAAAGTACTTCTCTACATTAATACCTGGTGCCAGTTGACTAAATGCCATTAAGGCCAAATTTTGCTTTTATTTTCATGTAGGTTTGATTAGGCTCAATTTGTTATCATGCAATTCACTTATTCCAGGTGTTGAATGAATGGATTTATTCTAAATTCTATGCTTCTAAAACATAATGTTCAGCTGTGTTCTCATTGCTAGTCACACTTTGTGGCGTTATCAACATCAGCAATGCCATTATTGCAAGAGTGTATTGTTGATAAGATTGTTTATGCTACAGGACATTGTACAGAAACCACTCTTCTTGCAGTAAATAGCTGCATTTATTAAAGTATGAAGAATCAGTTATTCAGTAAACATTCACTACATTCTGTTCACATAAGTAAAACAAAGTGAGCGGAAAGAAGGTGTGGTTTTTCTTTCTTTCTAATGTCGTTGTTGTGCACAAACCTCTTAGTACAGTATGAGGTAATCTTTAAACACACATACACACACATGCACACACACTTGGCATGTATCAATAATACTGCTTTTGAAATGCATTAGAAGTCGAGTGTTTCTTTTGTGTTTTGTTTATTGTGCCGGTTTTCTTAAAGAACACTTTGCTGCAGCAAATAATTCAGAAAATCAACTTGTACTTCATTGTTCTTCAGGCTTATGGATTTTTTCCTCCTTCAAAGCCTGAATTTCTATTGTATGTGGAAAATTTCAAAGCTCTCCAAGGAATTGAATACAGGTTTTGTAATTATAACAGTTTCTAGCTTAGCACCTGTACATCTGCTCTTCCCTGTAGGGAATAGAGCTAAAACAAAAAATGTATCAATTCCCTCTGGATAAAATGTGACAGGATTTCCATTTACTATTTTTCCAGGCCACCATGGCTTGATTATTTTTAGAACATTATGGATTGTTATTAAGCAGTGGTGCTTTGATGTGGAAAAACAGACAAAATGCATAGTTATTCAACTCCAACCTGAGAACAACTGCACAAAGTCCTGGCTCTTTTGCCTTTTGTGAAGAGTTTCCACATAGCTCTAATGCACAGACTATATGCAATATTATATCACTCTTCACTCTTTGATTTTATGCAGGACTTAGTGAAGAAACCATCATTAACTGCTTTAGTTCACAGAATGCACATTATGTTCAAGGGTAACAATTTAAAGGTGTTTTAGTCTGATAACAATAACCATTACTCAACACATTACAGTAGGTCTGGGAAAGTCAGCCTCCACTGAAAGTATAATGGAAGTACATAAAGTGTGTGTGTTTTAATAGAATTACTGTTGCTCGATGCTGTTTTCATTCTAAATACTACTGCTTTCTCTAAAAGCACCATGCTGGTGGAATAACATTTAATAGGAACAGATGGAAAGCAGAATCATCTTAGCTGCCCCCAGTACAAATATATCTGTTTGATGCTAGATGTATAACTCTCTTTTTGTACACAAATGCATGCAAATGATTTTCTCAATCATCCTCAAATATGAGCTTTTCAAGATTCTTGAAATTGTTGAAGGCTATAAAATTCACCCACCCACCCACACTTGTGATTAAGATCCAAAGTCAGCTCCTCTCTCCTAATTTGACTTCCTGAAGGTGAAGCTGAGAATTCAATTACATGAGGAAATGCTCCCACCTGGCTCACTGAAGGTGTTCTTGTGTTGAAGGATGATGGCCCTTTAATAGCACACAAAGCCAACCTGAGCCATGTTTGTAATTTATTTTGCACATTTGTAGCTGATTCTCTCCAAAGAGCTGAGAAAGTTTTTCAGCCTCATCGCAAGCCAGTAGGGATGCCATGGTAACCCTGAACCTATCCCACTGGTTCAATTTCAGATATCATCATTGCACTGGTGAAGACAATTACTGGCTGCATTCACACATAACATTGTACAAGAGCTGAAAGGGCCAGAGGTTGTCCTACCATTACATGTAAATGAGTACAACTCTGGTTCCACATAGCGACTAATCCAAGGTTCTGTTTTTCAAACTCCAATCTCAACCCTCGGGTTGTAGTGAGCTTTGTCACAGCAATCCGAGGTTAGACGCAGCCCGCATTGCAACTGAATTTGGAAATGCAGGCTGCATCCCCTTCAACCGGAGTTTAGGGAGGAAGCTCCTCCTTCAACTCGGCCATGATTGGATGTGGCAAGAAGGGAGCCCACATAGCCAGTTCCCCCTCTTCTCTTGCTGACTGCAGAGAGCATGCTCTCCATGATGTCTGAATTCGGACAAAAGAGCGTGGTGGGGATCAGAACCACAGCTCCAATGGTCTAGTAGCCACATTCACATTATGTGCGAATGCAGCCATTGTGTACTAATTTTAATTCTGTCAAATTTTCTTCCTTTTGAAAAAAAAAACTCCACAACATTATTTGGGGCTGGGTGCAAACAAATATGAATGCTTGCTCTGACATTAATATAAATACACAGCAGCACACATCCAGATCAAGGATCATCAAGTTTCAACAATTTTGCCTTCACCTGGAAGCAAACCTGGAAGGGTTGTACACACCTCAGAGATGTAGTTTCAGGTGGCAGAGAGCACTTTTTTGGGGAAGGAAAGGTTGTCAAAATTTGTCCACCCCCCACCCCCATTAAAAGACCAGTGCAGCATTAGTCTGGAACTCTTTAGGAGCACTGGTGCTGCACTATGCTTTGTTAGTCTGTATATCAATCTCTAAAACATATCAGCCTCTGCTTACTCTCAAATAGTCCTTGTGCAGCTGTAGTGATTTCAGTGGAGCTGTTTGAAAAATACTTGAAATGTAGATTGCACAACTCAGATCATACACCTATAGAAGGAAGAGTAGATTCCTTTAAGATCTTTCTTTATCTTCTGATTGTTTCCCCTGAATCTTGCACTATCTTTTCAAAAAGGGATAACTACCAAGGCAGGCTTCTTCTTCTTCTTCTTCTTCTTCTTCTTCTTCTTCTTCTTCTTCTTCTTCTTCTTCTTCTTCTTCTTCTTCTTCTTCTTCTTCTTGAAGGTAATGGCGTACCAGGACCGTAAGGTCCCACTAACGCCACCTACTGAAAGTCGAAAAAAGAGCACGATTGTCCAGAAAAGGAGATGGTCTCATAAAGACTCAAAAAGATGTGTCGACTGAAGAAATCTCCACAAAAGAGAAGTAGCAATCTTCTGTTTTCGAAGGTCCGAAAATAACTCCTGAAGAGACCCGCCACAAAGATCAGCAGACTGAAGAGACAGGAGGAAACGATCACGATCATCACAAAACCGAATGCAGTCCCACAAAAGATGTTCTATGGTCTCGGACACTCCACAGAACAAGCATAAATCATCCTCAGATTTTCCAAGGAGAAACAACTTGTCTCTAGTCGAACAATGGCCCGATATTGTCCTGAATAGAGAGACCTGTCGGGTCCTACCCGGTATACTAAAAAGTCGAAAATCATGTAGACACGGACAAAAAGCATAAACCCTCTGACCCGAAGAATCAACATCCCACACCTCTTGCCAAGCCTTCCTCACCTCCGACCCAACCCATGACCTAACTTCCTTACCATTTAAGGGAACTTTGCAATCCACTACCGAACAATCCAGAGATCGTTTCGCATCCAGACCTTCAAGCAAAACCACAGAAGGGCAATAGAGCCAGATTGGATATATCAAAGGCACAACTCCCACCCGCTGAAAACCCTCAGGAAGGTCAGATCCAGGCCATAAAGAAAGCCTAACTGCATGAGGATAGCGGCCACCCGAGAATCTCCCAGGATCACTAAACTCCCAACTCGGATCATACACATTATCCCCAGGTCCCAAATGACAAATCCCATAAGCGATTCCAAAGTATAACATCCAAATATTTCCGACGTAAGCTCCCAGGCATTTCTCCAGTTACACCCCGAAGCACGCTACACAGTGTAGTAAGGAAAGCCCCACAGATAGTTCAAAGAGCTGTAGACTGAATCACATCTAACTTGTGCAAAACAGACTTGGAAGCGGAAGGAAAAACTTGACAACCATAATCCAAAACCGATCGAACCATGGCATGATCAACCAATAAAAGAGACCTACGGTCTGCACCCCAATGAGTACCAGAGATACTCCTCAACAAATTAAGACGTGGTCTACACCGATCCTCAAGAAAGTGAACACGAGGAATCCAAGACAGCTTGGAATCAAAAACAACCCCAAAAACTTAAATTCGGAGACAACCTCAAGTCGGGAGCCATACAGAAACAGACAAGGGGCCACCGGAACCTTCCGCCGCGAAGACCTTTTAAACAGAAGGTCTTCCAGATGTCAGTCTCCAATCTGACCACTTGATCCAATGTACTACGACCTCTCCGAAATCCACTCTGAAAATCAGTAATTAAAAGGTTCTTCTCAAGATAAGCCACTAAACGATCATTCAACATTTGTTCCATAAGCTTGCATAAACAAGAAAGCAAGGCAATGGGACGATAGGACGTCGGATTGGACAAGTTCTTACCCGGCTTACCCACAGGAATTACAACAGCATCCTTCCAGGAACTAGGGACAATACCCAGTTCCCAGACCAAGTTATAAAAGCGAAGCAAAAGCACCAAGGATTCCAAAGGCAAATGTCGAAGAATCTCATAACTAATCCCATCCTCCCCAGGAGCAGACCTTTTACCCGAACATACAGCTCTTTGAAGCTCCCAAGGAGAGAAAAAAGCATCAAGCTCACCCTCAACATAGGGAGCTGACACATCAAAAACTGTCCTATGGAAATCCAAAAAAGCTACTCAATGCCAATTAAAGGAATCCGGCCAATTGTCCGAACTACTGACCCGTTGGAACACCATAACAAGCAATTCAGCCTTCTCCACGTTCGAAATAGAATCAGAACCCACAGCAAACTTCAAAGCAGGGATACCCACAGATCTCAGAAGAACTCCATTCATTCTCTTAATTTGCCTAAAAACATTCCCAACTGGAACATCCGCAGACAACCTATCACAGTAAGACCTCCAACTCTTCCTCTTCGCCGACCTTCTTAACTTTTGCCCTTAGACGCTTATACGAAAGCAAATCAGCTCCAGATAAAGAACGCCGAGCCCGCCTAAAAGCACGATTCCTTTCTTTCACAGCTGATCTACATTCCTCTGACCACCAAGGAATTGAGCGACAAAATCCAACCCGGGCCCTAGTCCTAGGGACAGCAAAAGATGCTGCTTTACAAATCCCACTGGAAAGAACCCTGGAAAACTCCTCAACCAAGACCGAACCAGGAACCGACGCCAGTTCCTGCTTGCATAAAGACTGGAACAAACTCCAATCAGCTTTAGAGTAGTTCCATTGAGGGCCAAACAACCCCTGCTCAAAACGGCCCTGTTCCCCAAAATGCAGCAAAGTAGGAAGATGGCCGCTTCCCATGTGAAATTCAGCCAAAACCTGCCAGGAACACTTCCCCTCAATAGAACTAGAAACTATTCCCAAATCCAAAGGAGACATTAATCCAGTACTGGCATCAAACCTAGTTGGTGTATCATCATTAAGGACTACAAAACCCTTATCTGCACAAAAGGCCTCCAAAATCTTCCCATTGGGATCAAGCTTTAAACTACCCCACAGGGGACTATGACTATTAAAATCCTCACACAAAATAACCGGACCTCGGGCATCATCAACCAAAGCATCCAGAACAAGTCCAGACAGAAGCAGGCATGGGTTATAAACATCGACAACCCGAACTGGCACTAAAGAACCTTCCAATGGAATTTCAATAGCTAAAACCTCAATGTCATCAATCCTGAGATCAACTTCCAAAAAATTCAGACCCTCCGAAATTCCAATAGCTACACCACCACCCTTCCCCTCTTCATGGTCCTTACGTATAAAAATGTATCCTGGTAGTTGGAAGGTCAATGCAGGGACCAACCAAGTCTTCTGAATGCAAACAACCAAAGGAGGATCCAAAGTTCTTGACAAAACATGCTTTAATTCTTAGCCGTGAGTGAAAAGGCTATGAGCATTCCAACAAGGCAAGCAAGGCAGGCCATTACAAAGGCCTATATTTAAGGAATATGGTCATTTTATTTTATTTTATTTATTTATTTATTTATTTATTTTTACATTTTTATACCGCCTTTCGTTAAAAGAAAACCCCAAGGCGGTTTACAAAAATTAAAAACATACAGTAAAAAGCAGTAAAAACATCAAGCTAAATCAGTGATATACTGTTATTTGCAAATCTCATAGCATATGTATGTTTATACACCTATCATATGTTTATACACTGCTTCAAAGTCAGCCCAGTGGTATTTGGAAGAATAACAGGAACTGAAGTGGCAAGATAGATGACTGGAGTGCAAGTGGACGGAGACATGGCACAAATCTGACAGGTCGCAACACAGAGCACATATGTAGATCTATGCTCTGGCAGTGCAGGCAGCAAAGAAACAGTTCTTTGCTGCCCGCATTGCTTCCAAAAATTCAAGTCCAGTGGGGTTGTCTAGGGTCATGAAGGGGCTAGTATGTGCCCCTTTCCCCTTGAATTTGAACTTGGAACCATCCGCCACTGGTTGTGACATCTTCAGTGACTTTTTTGCAGATAAAAACTCTCATATTCAGTCTGAGCTGGATTCCACAGTTATTGTAGAGTCTATTGTGAGTCCAGCAACTCCTCTTATAGGATTAGATTTGATCACTTTCAGTTTGTGACTCCTGAGGATGGGAGTGAACTGGTTCAGATTGTGCATCCTACAACCTGTACTCTTGACCCTTGCCCAGCTTGGCTTATCTCATCAGGTAATCATATTATCAGACAAGGTCTGGGAAATACTATAAATGCTTCTCTGAGGGACAGCAGGATGCCTCCTTATCTTAAGGAGGCTATTATTAGACCTTATTTGAAGAAACCTGCATTGGACCCTCAGAGTTACAGTAGCTAATTACAGACCCGTTTCTAATCTTCCATGGTTAGGCAAGGTGATTAAGCAGGTGGTGGCCTCTCAGCTCCAGGCAGTTGTTGTTTTTGTTTTAAAATTATGTATGTATGTATGTATGTATTTATTTATTTATTTGATTTAGATGCCGCTCTTCCAAAGATAGCTAAGGGCAGTTTACATTAAAAACAAAAACAATTAAAATCAATTAACAATTAAAATAAAAAACCAATTAAAAGCAGATTAAAATTACAATTAAAGCTAAATAACATTAAAACTAAATATCATTAAAAGCCAGACTAAAAAGATGGGTCTTGAAGGCTCTCCTGAAGGCCTCCAAGGACGACTATCCTCTTATATCCACAGGGAGCATGTCCCACAACCTAAGGGTGACAACAGAGGAGGCCCTATCTCAGGTTACCACCAGATGAACTGGTGGCACCCGAAGATGGACCCTTCCTGATAATCTCAGTGAGCTGTGGGGATCTTGTAGAGAAAGGCATTCCCTCAGGTAACCTGGACCTAAACCATTCAGGGCTTTAAAGGTACCAGTGCTTTGTACTTTGCCCAGAAATATATTGGCAGCCAGTGCAACTGTTTGAGAACAGGCATAATGTGGTCTCTTAAGGCATAAGAGATACCCCAGAGACCCCATATTGAGAACAACCAGCATCATTTGCCAGAAGCCTTGCAGGGAGGAGGAGACTTTAACATCTGCTTCCCACAGACAGCTGCTGTCCAGTGGTGAGAGCCTATGTGGGTGCTGTCTGCTGTTGTCAGCCTGCCAGCCTGTGTGCCCCCTAACATCTGGGGCTGTGGCTGCTGCCCTGTGGGTGAGTCTGTGTGGGATCAGGGCCAGAGGAAGTGAGTCAGCAGTTCTTGATGGTCAGCTGCCCAGATTAGCCATCTTTTTTAGAAATGGGCTGCTGCCCTGTGGCGGCGGGCCCACCACCAAAGGGGTGACTCCAAAGGGAGTCACCCCCTTGTGGGGCAACGAGGGCGAGGGACTGGTGGGGTCTGTCCAGAATAAGTCTGAAACCATTCATGATCTAATTCTGGATGAAGGGCCAGACTTGGTATGTATTACAGAGACTTGTTTGGGGGAGGCTGGTGGCCCAGTCTGGTCCCAGCTTCTTGCTCCAGGGTACTCTGTTGAGGAGCAGGGGAGGGGATGTGGGTGGGGACGTGGAGTGGCTGTGGTCACTCCCTGATAATAATAATAACCACTCCCTGACCAGGATCCTTGTGAAAATGTCTGACCATATTGAATGTGTATATCTAAGTTTGGGGACCAGAGATAGACTGGGACTTCTGTTGGTGTACCGATCACCCTGCCCAGTGGAGTCCTTAACTGAGCTGACAGACTTGTTCTCGGGTTTGGCGCTAGAGTCTCCCAGGCTTGTGGTGCTGGGGGACTTCAATGTCTACTTTGGGGCCAATTTGTCTGGGGCAGCTCAGGAGTTCATAGCGGCCATGTTCATAGCGGCCATGACCCCTAAAGGTTCTCAAGACCAATGCACATTGCAGGTCACATGCTTGATCTGGTCTTTCACTGATCAGGGTGGTGTAATGGTATTCTGTGGTGGGAACTCCTGTGATTTCCCCATTGTCTTGGATGAACCACCATCTGGTTAAGGTTGGACTCACAGTCACACCCCACCTTCGCAGGGGTGAGGGACCCATTAGAATGGTTTGCCTGAGAAGGTTATTGGATCCAATAGCCTTGGACGGATTTAGTGTTGGCTCTGCTGGTGATCCTGTCGATTCCCTGGTGGAGAACTGGAACAGCAAGCTCACCGGGACAGTAGACATGATTGCACCTAAGCATCCTTTCCGACCTGCTTCAAAATTGGCCCCTTGGTATTCAGAAAAATTACGGGGGCTGAAGCGGCAAGGAGCGCCAGTGGAAGAAGACTCGACTCGAATCTGACAGATTACAACATAGAGCACATTTGAAGATCTATGCTCTGGCAATAAGTGTGGCAAAGAAGTGATTTGTTTTGGCCCGTATTGCGTCTGCAAGTTCACATCCAGCAGAGTTGTTCAGGGTTGTGAGGGTTGGTCTGTAGTTGCCAACAGCTCATCTGGTGGCTGCTCGGGGACAAGCCTTCTCCATTGCTGCCCTGAGGCTTTGGGACACACTTCCTGCTGAAATAAGAGCCTCCCCACCTCTTACAACTTTTTAAAAGGCAGTCAAGACATATTTGTTCACCCAGGCTTTTAATTAGATATTGTTTTAATAGTGTTAATGTTTTAAAATTTAATTGTTGAAATGTTTTAAGCTTGTTATTGGTTGTTTTTATTGTTTTGTTGTAAACTGCCCAGAGAACCTGTTGTTTTGGGAGGTATAGAAATGTGTTAAATAAATAAATAAATAAATAAATAAATAAATAAATAAATATACCCTGATGACATCACCCAGTGGTTTCATGTAGATATTAAAAATCATTGGTGACAGAATGGAGCCCTGGGTAACTCCATATAATAGCTTCCGTTTTGAAGAGCAACTGTCACCAATCTCCACCATCTGAAATATACCTGAGACATAGGAGCAGAACCACTGTAAAACAGTGCCTCCTATCCCCAAACCCCTCAGGCGATTCAGAAGGATACCATGGTCGATGGTATTAAAACCTACTGAGAGATCCAAAAGAACCAGCAGAGTCACACTCCCTTTGTCAATTCCCTGATGAAGGTCATTTATCAGGCTGACCAAGGCCATCTCAACCCCATAGCCCTCTCTAAAGCCAGTTTGAAATAGGTCAGAATATCTAGACCCATTTCAAATTGGCTTTCGAGTGGGCTATGGGGTGGAGACTGCCTTGGTTGGCCTGATGGATGATCTCCAATTGGCTATTGACAGAGGGCGTGTGACTCTACTGATCCTTTTGGATCTCTCAACGGCTTTCGATACCATCAACCATGGTAGTTCTGGATTGCCTGAGGAGGGTGGGATTGGGTGGCACTGTTTTACAGTATTCCCTGTTATACAGGGAATCACTGTTTTACAGTGGTTCCATCCCTACCTCTTTTGAAGATTCCAGATGCTGTCCCTTGAAGACTGCTGGTCTTCAAAGTAAGAACTAAAGTATGGAGTTCCACAAGGCTCCATACTGCCTCCAATGTTCTTTAACATCTACAGGAAACCTCTGGGATAGATTATCAGGAGGTTTGGTGCAGGGTGTTATCAATATGCTGATGACACCCAGATCTATTTCTCCATATCAGCATCATCAGGAAACTTGCCTAAATGTCTGCCTGGAGGTGGGAATGGGCTGGATGAGGGATAACAAACTAAAGAAAGGAAAGATTTTGCCGTCAATGGTGACTCTTAGTGATCACATCCTATGTGATTTTATTGGTAGAATAAAGGAGTAGTTTACCAGTGCCTCCTCCTGCGCAATATGTGATGATGCCTTTCAGCACCTCCCTATACCACTGCTGCCCAATATAGCTGACGTGCACATCCCAAGTTTTTTACAATCTCAAGGAACCGTGATGTCTCCAGGTATACAGATACATGTCTTTTATTCATTTATGAGTGTCTCTCCCTTATCCTTGCCAGCCAATCAATCAATTTTAATGGGATGGGAAATAACCATTTTGGTGTTCTTTTATAAGATGCATTCCAAATGCTTATCTCCAAGTAGAGGATCTCCTCCCAAACAATTTGCTTTGACAGGTCTACTTGCTGACTTGCCTCCAATAGAAGAGGGGGTGGGCACATCCTTTTTCATTCTCAATCTGAAGGCACGCTACCAAGCTTGGTCTGTTGCTTAATGACCATCTTTTTGCCAAAGAGCAAGATAAAAAGTTCAAGGGAACCATGATATCATAGACCCATGCTGGGAATGCTTCAAGAGGGGTGTTCTTGTGCCTATCCCAAAACATGGCTTTCTGGCAACAGTGTCTCTCATTGGCAGACTGTGTCAATGTGTGCTTTGTGTGCTCCCAAAATAGAGGAGACAAAGTAGACAAGTTTGTTGGTGGGGAGAAAGAAAGAGGGAGGGTGAGTTAGTGAGCGAGACTGGCAACATTTGGCATCACTGGCTGGAGACTGGAGCTCCCATGATACTGAGAAGAAGCCAGCAAGAGGAAGAGAGACCATGATCAGTGCTGGGCTTCTAGCCCAGGAGTGGTGAGTTGGGTGACTGGGGCAACACTAGCAAGGAGGGAGTGGGGCAGGGTTTGTGGTGGGGATGAGGCCACCCAGAAGGGCGCAGGGTTTGTGACAGGGATCCATCAGTGCAGGATTTGTGATGGGATGAGGCCACCCGCAAGAGTGAGAAGGCTCACTGCAAGTCACCTTGAGCGGTGACAGGGAGTGAGTCACCACTGACTTTACCTAAACATATGTCTTAGTCACTCTCTTTTAATGATGCATTCTTTCTTTGTTCCCATATAATCTACTTATCTGGTCTTTGTAAAATCTCTTGCTCCTCCTTGCTAAATTTCTTCTAATGTCTCCTTTTGTAAAATTAGCATGCGTCCCTTGAATTCTTTAAATTATGGTTTTGTAAGGCTGCGTGCTAAAATCATGTCGCCAGTGCACTGCGGTTCAGGTTATTTTACATAGTAATACATACTGACAAATAGCTTCCAAGGTAGTAAAAGCCTCAAGTCCCCAAACTCCGCATTAGATGACTTTTGGGAAGCTGCAGAATATTTGGAGCTAAACCTCAAATTGCATGCTTTTAACCAGTTTCACTCAATTTAAAAGATTTGTCCAAGAAGTGTAGCCCATGACAATAAGCCCACGGAGACAACATTGCTTCAGAATATATCACATAAAGCATGTGACAAATGGCAGTGAGAAGGTAGTGATGGTAGCTTGTCTGCACCTTAAGTGAAATGAAAGGTTCTTTGGCTGAATACAGAGAAGGTGTCGCATTATCAGGGCTCTATTCGAAGATGCCCCATGTAGGAAGCAAACAGTGAGCATGTGCATTGCTCTAAAAAGTGTCCAAATCTTTTGGGAGATTGTTTTTTTTTTTAAGAAAAAGATTGTCAAGGGGATGGCTTTCCCAGCAGGGAAGTGATACCTGCTTTGGATTTAATTCTGAGAACAGCTGCTACATCCCCTTCATATTATTTTGTTCATTATGTGTATCAGAATGATAACACCAACAATCATTTGCCATCTTTTCCTCCACACAAGAGATAAATTGCTTGTGCCAATTTTATTGAGAAACCACTTTCCCTCCCCAGAAGACACTCTATGCTGGAATTGATGGGTGACAAATGCCAAAAAGCAATTACTATCCTATTCTGAGGGATACAGCAGCACTTATTCAGAGGTCCATTCACCTCTGGGGGATCGATCCTGGATCTTGAGTCATTCTGTAGGATGCAACCCTAAGTGTACTTACACCAAACAGATGTACTTAGGATCAGGGTTTTATTTCAGGGTATCAAGGCTCAGATTCGTAGTTCAGAGGTTCCATAGGTTCCACAGCTAAATAAAAGCACAATATTTACAGATTAATAGACACTATAGAGAAGGACATGACTTACAAATTAACTGGCATCTGATTGCATTAGGTGGTGCCTTCCTGCCATCTTCAGGGCTATTGAAGAACCTGCCTACCATCAGTTGGGTGTCAAAGGGCAAGCCAAAATTGACGGCTGTTTTGGAGGTCCTTGGGAGATTGCTTGGTACAAGATTCAACTTCAGCCTTATTCATCCATTAGAAGTGCTGAATCGAATACAGCACCCATGGGAGTGTGCAAAGAGTCCAGTTTGCAATGTGTCTCACAGCCCCATTCCCTGATGCCCATCAGTACAACATTTGTACTGTACTGTACTGTACACTGTACTTGGGTAGAGTCCCCACTGCCCCCTCCCGGTGATTAGGAACACTCAGTGCCCAACAATCCTCATCACAGAGAGGAGCTCTTTTTGGGTAATTATGCTGTACTCATGGCCAGCAGTGGGGGCAGGCCTATGGAGCTTATAGACTGTAGAGAGGCTTGCCAGTGTGCTCCTGTGAGCAATGAACACGGGCTGAGTGCTGATGCTGAAAGTCTGCTTTTAACTCCCCAGCAATTTTGTGCCAATTTTATTGAGGAACCACTTTCCCTCCCCAGAAGACACTCTATGCTGGCATTGATGGGCATTGGCATTGATTCCCAAACAACAGACTGAGCATGAGGGAGCCAAAGGGATCGATGTTTGCGGCTCTCCCCTGCCTTTGTAAATGCTCTTTGCCTTCCAAAAATGTGTTTTTGGGGGTTGGACAGGAGATCAGTGAAAATTGCCCCCCTTCTCCCCTGCCCGTGCACTCGGCTGCTTGGGGAGACTCTGGTTAAGGGCAACTTTTCAGCCTGAGGCCACTGAACATATCATAAGGACATAGGAAAAGCCTTGCTAGATCATGCCCAAGGCCTTTTTAGTCCAGCATTCTGTTACTCACAGTTGTGCACCAGATGCCAATAGAAACCCATGATCAGGAGATGAAGGCGTTCCCCCCTCCTCTTATCGCACCCCTGTAAATAGTATCCAGAGCATCCTGCTGCCTCTGAACCTAGAGGCAACCTATAGCCATCAAGACTAGTAGCTATTGATAGTCCTGTCCTCTATGAATTTGTCTAAGCCCCTTTTAAAGCCAACCAAGTTGGTGGCCTTCACCATATTCTCTGGTTGATAATTCCATAGATTAATTATGCACTGTGTGAAAAAGTACTTTCTTTCATTGGTCCTAAATCTCCTGCCAAGCAGTTTCATGGGATGACCCCTAGTTGTTGTGAGAAGGGGATAAAATATTCTTTCTATTCACAGCATGCATAATTTTATAGACCTCTATCATGTCTCCCATTAGCCACTTTTTTCCAGACTAAAAAGCACCAGATGTTGTAACCTTGCCGCATAAGGAAGATGCTCCAGGCCCCTGATAATCTTGGTTGTCCTCTTCTGCACCTTTTCCAGTTCTACAATGTCCTTTTTGAGATAAGGTGAATGGCCAGAATTGTATGCAGTACTCCAAATGTGACCACACCAGAGAGTTGTATGATGGTATTATAATATGCCAGTTTTATTTTCAATCCTCTTCCTAATGATCCTGAGCATGGAATCTGCCTTTTTCACAGCTACCGTACATTGAGTCAACATTTACAGTGAGCTTTCCACCACAACCACAAGATTCCTCTCTTGGATAGTCACTGACAGATCAGAACTTAACCGTGAATATGTGAAGGGTTTTGTTTTTATTTCCCCCCCAGTGTACATCACTTTATACTTACTTGCATTGAACTACATTTGCTATTTTGTTGCCCACTCACCCAGTTTGGAGAGATCCTTTTGGAGCTCCTCACAATCTCTTTTGGATTTCACCACCCTACATAGTTTAGTGTCATCTGCACATCTGGCCAGCTCACTGCTTACCCAACTTCTAGATCATTTATGAATACATTAAAAAGTATTAAATTAATTTAGGAATACATTAAAAATCATTGGTCCCAGAACAAATCCCTGGGGACCACACTTCTTACTTTCCCCCCATTGTGAAAAATTGCCATTTATTCTTACCCTGTGTTTCTTGTCCTTAAACCACTTACCAATCCACAGATGAACACGTCCCTTTATCTCATGACTGCTAAATTTGCTCAAGAGCCTTTTATGAGGAACAAGTCTGGAGTTTGTGTTCCAGTCTAGAATTGTGTAACTGCAAGCCTGCTTCCGGTTGTGCAATAGTTACCAGACTGTAATACGCCTCATTTATCTTCATGGGAACTTTTCACAAGTGTGCCGTCACACAGTTCTGCAAAGCCCTGTTTTTAATGCAACTAAGCCATCCTCTTGGGCTAGTACATTGCTCATTCCTCATGCACTTCCTTGCTCTGGATATCAGCCACCAGCACCTTTTAAATTTGGAAACTGTCATTTGCAGAAACAGTTTCAGATGGATTCAATTTTGGTAAATATTGGCCAATAATATTGATATTGGCAAAGAAGAGGGCATGTGTTTGGGTTCTTCAGAATGCACTACCTCTCTTTTTACAATATATGCCCTGGATAGAACATAAGCAATTATTAACACTTTGCCAGTCTATTACACTTCATATACTGAATACATCTGAAGTGTTAGATTATCTGTAGATTATTGGAAGTGCATAAACAAAGGCTTTCTGTGGTTTTCCAGTGTTTTCCTGTTTCCACATTCACTGTTTTTCCATAGTTGAACTGGTAGAAGCTTGTATATCCAAGCAATATTACCAAGTTTATTTTTCTTTCTGAGCAGAATTCTGTTGAGTTATTGTCAGTGGTTTGGAAGCATATGCAACAGTGGGGTACCCTTGCAACAATACAACACCTAATCTTGACAACGGGCATCTGCTGGCCCTACTATTGGTTCCTTAATATTTCACTTCTATGAAATTTCATTTATTAGTAGGCCTCTTAACTATTTGTATGCTGTTTCATCGACTGGCATTCAGTGAAATTCACAATACTAGCCCAATAAATGTCTTAATGGTGCTGTCACTGTTCAGTGGTGGCCAGAAGAGGTGGGATGGGGAATGAGCCACAGGTGCAGTTCATTCCTGCTCATTGCCAGCTGTCTCCACCCCTCTCTCGCCTCCTGCTAGGTGTTCAGGCTGGCCATTTGCCAGGTTGTTCAAACCCCAAGGCCCATCACTGGCTTCCATTTACCCTATTGTAGAAAATGCTTCTAGACAGAGACAATTCCGGCATTTTTAAAATAGCTTAGCCTTGCTCGTTGCACAAATCATTTAAAAAATGGCTTCTGTTTTAGTTGCATCAGAGTTTAACCTTACTTTTGTTAAGATATGAAGGTTGTACACTAGACCATGAGAGGGGAGGGGAGGGCAGGAGTGTGGTGGTGGGGAGACAGGGATGAACCTACTTTTCCCCCAGACAATCAATGATCTCCTCTTTGGCATACTGATGTGCGTCTACACGATGTGTGCTGCTCAGAGCAGTGCAGATCACTGGAGGCTGGGAAAACATGTCCTGGCTTCCAGGTATCTCAAAATGGACCACGCAAGCCACGCAGTGCATTGGGAGATTCCTCCTCTAGTTGGGCACTCTAGGTGCCCAGCTCTGTGACTGCTTGGGCTGAGTACAGCCTGAGCATTCATGGGTAAATGGCACACTCGTGTCCTTTAACCCAAGTAAAAGCCCATGTAAAATATCTGGGTTATCAGGGGCGGCACCGCCAGGATTGGCCTTGATCCTGGGGTTTCACATGAGCAGCCCAACCCAGGTAGGACTATCCTGGGTAGGGCTGCCCGTGTGAACAGCCTCATGGTCTAAGTGTTTTATCTCCAACATAGCAAATGTGATGGTTCTTCATTCAATTTCAGTTTCTTAGAGAGGCAGCAATAAATGTGGACAAAACTCAGTTAAATATTCTCACATATAATGACTGACATACAGAACAAGGATGTACTGGTGCAGCGGGAGAGCAGCTAACAGAACTTGCCAACTAACTTTACCGAGCAACCCTTTTTGATTGTTTTCCTTTCTCAAGAAGCCCTCTGTGCCACCCAAACATGTCCCTGAGGACTGTACAAACTTTAGGGACATATATCTGGGTGGCACAAAGGACTTCCTGGGGAAGGGATGGGTGTCATAAGCTGCTACTTCTCTGCTGGTGCAGTTAGGAAGTTCTGTTAGGCTTCTTTGTTGCTGCACCAGTGCATTCTTGCTCTGTATATAATAAATATATTAATAGTATATAATAAATAATAATCGTATATAATAAATATATTAATAGCAGTTAATTTGCTCATTGTTCTTGTCTTTTTCTATGCTAGCCTATCATGTGTATAAAATATAGCACTATCAGGACCTTTAAACATTTGTTGGATAAACCTTTGTAATATTTCTGAAGCAAAGTAGAATAGAAATCTTGTAAATCTGAAGCTGTCAAAATCGTATTTTTGCAAAGCACCTGGTATTCTTATGCAACTAGAATTTGCCAAAATCCACTACTGACATCAATGATGCAAATAGTAGTGCTGTTAGTTTATAAGAACATAAGAACGGTCCAGCTGGATCACGGACAAGGCCCATCTAGTCCAGCATCCTGTTTCACACAGTGGCCCACCAGATGCCTCTGAGAAACCCACAGGCAAGAGGTATGTGCATGCCCTCTCTCCTGCTGTTGCTCCCCTGCAACTAGTATTGAGAGGCATCATGCCTCTGAGGCTGGAGATGGCCCACAGCCATCAGTCTAGTAACCATTGATAGACCTGCCCTCCATTAATCTGTATAAACCCCTTTTAAAGCCATCCAAGCTAGTGGCCATCACCACATCCCATGGCAAGGAATTCCATATATTAATTATGCACGGTGTGAAAAAGTACTTCCGCTTGTCGGTCCTCAATTTCCCGACATTCAGTTTCATGGGATGACCCCTGGTTCTAGTGTTGTGAGAGTGGGAGAAAAATTCCTCTCTGTCTGCCCTCTCCATTCCATGCATAATTGTATACACCTCAATCATGTCTCCCCTTAGTCGCCTCTTTTCCAAGGTAAAGAGCCCCAGATGCTGTAGCCTAGCCTCATAAGCAAGGTGCTCCAAGCCCCTGATCATTTTAGTTTCCCTATTCTGCATCTTTGCCAGTTCTACAATATCTTTCCTAAGATACAGTGACCAAAGCTGTATGCAGTACTCCAGATGTGGCCGCACCACTGATTTGTATAAGGGCATTATAATATTAGCATTTTTATTTTCAATCTTCCTTCTAATGATTCCTAGCATGGAATTAGCTTTTTTCACAGCTGCCGCACACTGAGATATCACTTTCAACTAGCTGTCCACCACGAGTCCAAGATCTCTCTCCTGGTCAGTCACCAACAGCTCAGATCCCATCAGCATATATGTGAAATTGGTGGTTTTTTGCCCCAATGTGCATCTCTTTACACTTGCTTACACTGAACCGCATTTGCCATTTTGTCATCCATGCCCCCAGTTTGGAGAGATCATTTTGAAGTTCCTCACAATCTGTTGTGGATTTCACTACCCTAAATAGTTTAGTGTCATAGGCAAATTTGGCCACTTTGCTGGTCACCCCAACTTCTAGATTGTTTATGAACAAGTTAAAGAGCACTGGTCCCAGTACCAATCGCTTGGGGACCCCACTTCCTACCTACCTCCATTGTGGAAACTGTTCATTTTTTCCTACTCTCTGTTTCCAGTCCTTCAACCAGTTACCAATCCACACATGAACCTGTCCCCTTATTCCATGACTGCTAAGTTTACTCAAGAGCCTTTGGTGGGGAACTTTATTAAAAGCTTTTTGGAAGTCCAAGTATATTATGTCAACTGGATCTCCTTTATCCATGTCCCTGTTGACACTCTCAAAGAACTCCAAAAAGTTAATGAGGCAAGACTTTCCCTTGCAGAAGCCATGCTGGTTCTCCTTCAACAAGGCCTGTTCTTCTATATGTTTAACAATTTTGTCCTTAAGTATGCTTTCCATCAATTCACCCGGCAAGTTAAGCTGACCATCCTGTAATTTCCCAGATCCCACCTGGATCCCTTCTTGAAAATTGGAGTCACATTGGCTACTTTCCAGTCCTCTGGTCCAGAGCCTGATTGTAAGGACAAGTTATATATATTTTTGCTAGGAGATCGGCAGTTTCACATTTGAATTCCTTCAGGACATCTTCCCTTGTCACCTCAAATTCGCCCAGTTCCTCAGCCGCTAAACCTGAAAAACTCAATTCTGGAGAGGGTATATGGTCAGTACCCTCCACCATGAAGACAGATGCAAAGAACTCATTCAGCTTCTCTGCAATCTCTTTATCCTCCTCAATAATCCTTTTCATACCCTCATCATCTAAGGGTCCAACCGCCTCCCTGGCAGGTTTTATACTTCTGAAATATTTAAAGATATTATTATTCCCCTTGACACTTGTAGCTATATGCTCCTCAAAACTTCTCTTTGCATGCCTTATTGTGTCCTTGCATTTCTTTTGCCAGAATTTATGTTCTTTCCTGTTCTCTTTATTTTGGCAGGACTTCCATTTTCTGAAGAAAGTACGCTTCCCTTTTATAGCTTCCCTGACTCTACTTGTTAGCTATGCTGGCATCCTCCTGAACTTGGTGGTGCCTTTCCTCCTTCTTGGTATACATTCCAACTGTGCTTCTAGTGCTGTGTTTTTAAATAAGTTCCATGCTTTCTGGAGTTATTTGACCCTCCTGACGTTCCCTTTCAACTTCTTTCTTACCAGTTTCCTCATTTTTGAGAAGTTTCCACTTCTGAAGTCCAGTGCATCTGTGTTGGACTTCCTTGACAATTCTCCATATATATGTAGAATTCTCCATATATATATATATATATATATATATATATATATATATATATATATATATATATATATATATCTCCATATATATGGAGAATTCTATATATATGGAGAAATAAAATAAACAAATAAATATGCTGAATTGGATCACACTGTGGTAATTGCTATCCAATGGTTCTGCAACTCTGACATCTCGCACCAGGTCCTGGGCACCACACATGATTAAATCCAAAGGGCAATAGCATGTCTCTAGTAACACATTTCCTTTCAGTCCTTTTAACTGTTAATTTAATTAACAATTTAATTCATTCATTCATTCATTCATTCATTGACATTAATTTAATTTCAGCCCTTTTAACCCATAATGATTCTTTGGAGGACTCTGGTCCACCTAGGTTTTCTAGCTTATTGGAATCTATCCCTTCTTTTATATACAGTGTGACTCCCCCCCCTCCCCTCCCTGTCCCTTCTATACAGTTTATATCCAGGAATAATCATGTCCCACTGGTTCTCACCATTCCACTAGGTTTCTTTAAACCCACTATATCTATGTTTTCATTAGTAACCAAGTACTCCAGCCCACCCATCTTTGCTAGGAGCCTTCTGGCATTGGTATTCAGACACCTATATGCCAAGTCCCTCACCTGGTGCTGGCGTATTCTATCCCCCTTACCATCATTTTACCTATTTGGCAAGCTGCCCTGTGTTTCCTTCTGCTCAACGCCTGGCTCTACTCTACCCCCTTATGGTTTATTCAAAACATGTCCACCCCCACACCTTAGGGGATTTTGCTGGCCGAAGCAGATGCCACCCTGTTCCCGCTGGCAATCCCCCAGGCGTCATTTTAAAAGCTGCTCTGTGATCTACTTGATTTTTAGCACCATCAGTCTGGTTCCATTTTGGATCAAGTGGAGCCCAACTCTTTTGTACAGGCTTTGCTTTCCCAAAAATGTATCCCAGTGCCTAATGAATCTAAACCTCTCCTCCTGGCACCAACATCTCAGTCACGCATTGAGACCCCTCAGCTCTGCCTGTCTCTCTGTCTCTGTGTGTGGAACAGGAAGCACTTCAAAGAACGCTACCCTTGGGGGTCCTGTACTTCAGTATGCTACCTAGCAACCTAAATTTGTTTCCCAGGACCTCCCAACTGCATTTCCCATCATGTGTACCACGACAGCTGGCTCCTCCCCAGCACTGCCCAACAGCCTATTAGACACAGTGTGATGTTCGCAACCTTTGCACCAGGCAGGCAAGTAGCTGTGCTTTCTACACACGGGTCACTGACCCATCTCTCTATGCCCGTAATGATTGAATCGCCCACTACTAAGAGTCCCCGACCCCTTGGAGGAGTGTGCGCGAGGGCTGCTTCCCAGTGTATTGCACAGAATGTCGCATGTATGACTCTCGCATGTATGACGCATGTAAGGGGGAGTGTGCGAGAGCATATGGGTGCATCACCCAAGGAAGGGGTCCCTGCTAAGGGAGTGTTTCCCTCTTCCTCAGACCGATGTCCTTCTTCCCTGAGACCCTCATTTTCCATGACAGCAGAAGCGCTGTCAGCATGGGAGTGGGATGCCTCTACCACATCCCTAAGGGTCTCATCCACACACCTCTCTGCCTCCTTGAGCTTCTCCAGGTCAGCCACCTTGGCTTCAAGGGAATGAACCCATTCCCTGAGAGCCAAGAGCTCTTTGCGCCAAGTGCACACCCATGACTTTTGCCCCTCAGGCAGAGAGTCATACATGCAACATTCTGTGCAATACACTGGGAAGCAGCCCTCCGCTGCTGGCATTCTACCTTCATAACTAGTTTTATTGGGTATTTAAAGTATACTAGCTGACCCCGCACAGAGCATCTGTGTGCTCTATGGGGCTGGCAGTTACCTCTTCCCCCCCCTTCTGCCCCAGTCTCCACTTCCAGGCCCAGCCGCTTCTCCTCCCCACCACCACTTCTGCCCCCCCCCACTTTCTCCCCCCTCCCCGGGCCTTGCTTCTGCGGCTGGGCTGGGCCCGCCGCTGCCTCTGGCTTCTGTGGCCAGGCTTGCCGCTGTCATGGCAACCAATCCTCCTGGGTGCACCTCAGCCAATCAGGCCCGTCCACCGCCCAGCCAATCAGCTGGGCACTGGGACGCACATTCCAAGGCAGACCCAGGATAATTAGATAGATAGATGGGGTTTGAAGCTAGGTACTGGGTACCTAATTAATGTTTGTTTGTTCTTGTCCTCCAAGAAAATTGCAAAGGTTGGGTAGTACTCACCTTATTCTTGCCGTGTGTATCTCGCCACCACTTGGAATGAATGAATCCCTCACTCAGGCTTCTCCTCTGGCCTAAAGACACAAACACTGCCAGCCAGCCAGCAATCCAACCCTCGGAGGTTCCTAGGAGATTCCCAGCCCTAGCAGACCTAGCTTCTCCTCCCCTCTTGTTTTCTGGGTAATTTTTTTATTTATTTTATATCCTAGCTGTGGAAATGTTGCTACAAGCTTGTTGCTTCCTCCCTCCTCAAGACCAGCAAGCAACTGCCAACCCTAGCTTACTGAAGATTTCTTCTGCAATACCAATTGATACTGTTCCTTAGAATTGTTTTCTTTATTTTGGGTCCAAACATATTTTTATATTTTTATTTTTATTTGGGTCCAAACATATTTTAATTTTTCTGCTACACTTCTCTACAGGTATTGGACTCACCCACTTAGTAGGTTCTTCTGCCATGACTGTCATGTCCACATTATATTTTTACCCAATCCTTTTGAACTTTATCATGTTATTGCAACCTTCAAGCTGCATGAATTACTGGTGGCATCTGTGGATATATTTGTATGGAGTATTCAACCTGTGCCTCAAAACACATCTTTGCAATCTGCACTATCCTCCTGGTGAACTGAGGTCTGTTTCTAGTCACTTAATTCGCTGTATCAAATGTAAATTACTTACAGCCCTTAGACTCTACAGCAGTTTATACATCAAAACCTACTACCTCAAATTCCAGCTGCCTTCTCTTGATACTTTCTGTTCAGATTATATTTACTAAAAATATGCAGGGTTTTTTCAGGTCTATGTTATTAAGCTGGTATTTGAGTGTTTTTGTTTTTTTGCTTATTCATGCAATAGATGCTTTTAAAAGGTTCTTTTTATTGGCATTTTCAACAAGATACAATGGTAAAATGAACACTTGGAGCCCTTTCTCACTATCAGTGACAAAAGGCTCAAGGGAAAGCAGGGAAGGCTGCTAGCACTTACCTCCCTGCAGATGTTCCCTCTGTCTTTGCTGGGCAGGCAGATCACCCACCAAGATGATTGCTGGCTGAACCCGCTGGGAAGCATTGTCCCTCCCCCCCCCAGAACTCCCATAATGCACCGCACGAGTGCACAGGCATTATGGGGATCCCCCCAACACTGGCCAGGAGCCCCGCAGTCTCAGAGCCCCAGCTGCAAGCAGCCGGGGCTGGCAGACAACCAAGAAAATGGGGCCAAGAGAGTGATATTGCTCTTAACCCTGTTCAAGAGGGGGGCCCTCTTTGCAGGGTTTGCCACTGTGCTGCTACCAGGAGCTCTGTGACTCCCAGCGATTCTTACGATCACCAAAGATCGGGCTTGGCTTTCCTAGCCCGGTTTAGGCTGATCATAAGAACAGACTCATAAATTAACAAATGTAGTAAAAGGAAATGAATGAGAATGTTAAAGTGGTTCAGCTTGCAATACTTTGGACATTTTAAAAGACATTGCATGAGCATGTGCCCCATATCATTTTTAAAATTCACAGTAAACTGATCATTTATGAGACAATCCACACGCCACTCATCTTCCAGAGCGAAAGAATTCAGTGTACAAATGAAGAAATCATATGGGTTTCCATCTGTTTCTGCCAGTTTAAATACATCTTTGCCTTGTGATTTTCTCTTTCTCATTATACACATTTTAGCAACATGATTAAATGTTTACCACACTTTCTGCGTTCTTTCCCATATGCTGGGCAGAAATTTATTACACAGCTGATGCCATACTTGAACAGAGCTTACCATTTCTGTATTGTTCTATTTCTTTCTGTTTGGCTTTCGTTCATGATGATAGGGCTTATTTTGCTCTGAGTACTGTCTTCTGGTACTTATGCACCCTGTGGCATTTGTTCATCAGCCCTTTCCAAGCACTTCCTCTGCCCTCCATAAATCCAAGTTTAAATCACTCAGTTTCCGTGATCAGGATTCCAGTCTGCCTGAGCTTCTATGATGATGATGATGATCTTACTAAGTACGTCATGGAGCTTCTCCAGATTCATGTCTGTGCTACTAACAGCTCTGACCTAGGCCACACAGGGGGTCTGTGCATCCCTTTGTGCCTTTCATATGTAAGGTGTCTTCTGATTACACAGTATGGGTAAGATCCTAAGTACTGTGCATTATAAGAAGTTTCCACAAGTTCTCTGCACAGGACAGAAAATTTCCAAACTTCTCCCAGATTGCCAGTTTAGGAATATATGGCGAGGACAGAAACTGGAATGTGCTGTCCTCAGCACAAATACTCGCTCTCTTCACCCCTCTTTTATGCAGACCATGACTTCTCCCTAGCATGTTAGATTGCCTTTGCTGTTGATTCCGTTTACCAGTTATGAAGGCGTTAATGTGGGCTCAGCACTGTTCTTAAAACTCTTTCCTTTGGCTAGTACAGATGAGGCCATGCTCAGCATTTCTTATGCCTTCCAACTCTCCCAACATGCTCCATCTGCAGCATGGGTGGTGCTTTGCTGAACTCTGCAAATATTTCTTCTTCAGTAATGAATACTTATTTTTCATTGACTTCCTACAGCAAATATTCCCATGTGTTTGCTTTTTCCCCGTCCTGCTCTACAGAACCTTTTTCTACACAAACAGCAGATTGCATAGCTGCTAGCCTTTTGATCCAGAGATAAAAATTCCCACACCAATGATTCTCTTGATTTGCCTTGGCAATCATGTGTCAAGCTTTTATTCCTCTCCAGTTTCATTTCTGTCTATTCTCTAGAACTTTCACTGAGTACGTATGGTTTTTCTGGTTCCCTCCCCCGCCACCCCACTGCCTGCATGGGGCCTGCCAAATCTCATTCATTTGGAGAGACTTCTTCGGTGTGATTTTAAAATTGCTTTGAAATTAAATAACTCCACTCTTGTGAAGAGTGATTTACATAGTGGGTTTCAATGAGATGTTTCAAATGGTACTTCTAATTCTTTGAAATTTTACACATTTAAATTGTCACAGTTTAAGATCCTTGTTCTTGCCTCTGTGGATTTGTAATTCTTCCTAGCGATTATTCACCACCATTAGTCTGCTTTATACTTCCTATCATCTGACTGCTTCTGAACTGAATGTTTGCATAAGGACAGAACTGTGAACAGTAATTTTGTGTTGCTTTTAGTATTTGGAGGATTGTTAATTTTTTGCAATCCTGACATTGAGACAAAGTCTATTTTGCTTAAAATATCGGAAGTCTAGAGTAACTTTACTCGGCTCCTACCCAGTTTTTGGGATGTCAATCCTTTGGGTTCCAATTTCATTTTTTAAATGTCATGGCCTGATCCCAGCTTAGCAAGAAATATTTAAAATTTTCTGAATAATGTTTGTATTTTTGTTATGGGTTGATTATGGATTGTTACAGGTGGATTAACACTCACGTGCAGTAGTGGCCAGTGCCAGCACCGCTGAGGGTGGGGCAGTGAGAGGCACCTTTAAGAGTAAAGCAACAGGTGCTTACCTCCGCTCTTGCCACACCTGAATGCTGTTTGGAGCAGGAGCATGCCGCCCAGAACCACTACTCACCACTACTCACCTGGCTGCCAGTAAAGGGGGGGGGGGGCGAACGTGGAGGTAAGCACCGATTGCTCTACTCTTAAAGGTGGCTCTCACTGCCCACATCCAGCACCCACCCCAGCCATTACTGCTTAGGTGGGCTCCTCAGAGTACCAGTCTCTAAGGTACATTCCAGTGTCAGCATTAAGTAAATCAGTAGCCTGTCCATAACTGCCACCATAACGTAGTAGTAAAACTGTTGGACTAGGAACAGGGAGACCTGAGTTCAAATCCCCATTCAGCCATGAAACTAGCTGGGTGACTCTGAGCCAGTCACTTCTCTCAGCCTAACCTACCTCACAGCGTGGTTGGTAGGATAAACATAACAATAGTTGTTGTACACCGCCCAGAGCCTCTGGATGGGGTGGTTTATAAATGTAATAAATAAATAAATAAATGAGAAATAAATAACACTGCTCTGGTTGTTGTAAACCGTGTTAAACATAAATATAAACATGTAAAAAAATGTAAATGTAAAAACACAAACAAAATAAACAAAATAAACTGGCAGTGAGGACATGGAAACATCTGAGACTAAGATGTTAGACTTGTGTCCAGTCTGAATGTCCAGTCATTTCTCCAGCAATCAACTAACACCCATGGTTTCATCCACTGCTGACATCCTGACTAATGAAGCACTGGGAGAAATACCAGTGGAGCACCAGTGCTCCTAAAGAGTTCCAATGGCCATTCACACATCTGCCTAGACACTGCATTACAAGCATGCAGCTGAACTTCACATGGTGCCCACAATGCTCATGGGACACTGCGCAATATGTACGCCACTGTGTTTCTACAGAAAAACATGGTACATTCACTTCCAACATGGTCTGTGCACTTTCAATTGCATTTAGAAGCAAGGCTTTATCTCCGAATTGAAAGAGACTCTAAAAGACAAGGTAGTCATATTAGCATTCCTCGATTGCTGTCTACTTCAGGAAAACATCCTCTTGTTTGTCTGCTAGGAAGATGGTATGTAACATAGGAGCAGCTTTGTCATTTGTCAGGAGAACTTGGGCAAACCCCCACGAGTGTTAGAATCTTTTGCCTCAAGCCAATGCAAGCTAGTCATTGTACAGACTGCAGCATTTTTCTGATTAATGGTTGTATTTAAAATTCAGCCAGGCTAACACATTGATTAACATTCTAAAACTAAACTTTCTACCCAAAAGTACCTCTCCCCATCAGATGCATCTTTAAATTCTTCCAGCATGATGATGTTAGCCATGAGATGCAGCATAAATTGAATCTGAGACTTTCCGAAACTCTAGCCCAGTTTCTCTGGAAGTAACTTCTGAATGTCAAATGCTTGGTGAGACTGCCTTGGATTTTCTTTTACAAATATTTCCAAAGTGGTTTGAGCAGTAATGTCTGTGATCAACACTGAGCAGTAATGTTTGTGATCAGGATGCATGGCAAAATGATGTCATTTGGCTTAACATCTTGTGAGCAGCAAATAGACATACAAGGAGTGTAATTAGAGATTTTTTAATGGTCTTAAACTGTACTGCCAATTGAAAGCATGTGCATAACTGATTGTTTCTGGCTTATTGCCAGCTGATTGCCTGGTCAAATATTCATATGCTTCTAACATCCACAGAAACAGATCTGGCTACCTTGCCACATTTCTCTAACTTCTGGAAATAATCTTTCTTGTGGGTGGTTACTTATCCACTTACTCTGAAAAATCCTGCACCCCAAATATTTACAACTTATTTCTACACACTGGGCAGCGTGCAGCAAGTTGCATTGAAATGAATGGGACTAAAGTTTCATGATTAAGCTGTCCAATTGATTTCAGAGGTGCTTAGTCATGATTAACTAGTTGGATGATGCCCAAAATGGCCAGCATCCTGACTAACACTGCAGCAAAATAATGCTGGGCTGCCACAGTAGTGTTGCCATTTTGTAAGCATGAGTATTCACACCCAGGAATGCAATGTTTGCAGATCTCCTCTTTCCCCCAGAAGCACTCTGAGCAACCTGAAAACATGGCCCTGATGGTTAAGCAACCCTCAGGGACAAATAACTCAGAGTGATTCCAGAGCAAGCAGATATCTGCGAAAATACCTGCCCTGAGCTTCTGAAGCACATGCTTCTGAAGAATCCTTTCACTGCATGAATATAGCATTAGACAGGATGTCAGCTTCTGGCCACATTTGCACATAACATGAAACAGGAGGTGAAAGGACATTTGGTTTCAAAAACTACATCCAAATGCGGGCCAACGTGGTTTCACCATAAAATGGACCTGCAATTTTCCTCCCTGGACAGAGATTTGTACCTTCGGTCTGTAGTGAGGTCTGCTGCCTGGACCTCTGGTGCTTATTTCCAAACGCTGGCACCATAGTCCTCTTGCTTTGCAACCATAGTTGAGAGAGGAAGCTCCTCCCTTACTCTGGCTGCTATTGACTGCCAGGACTGACCTTCTGTAAAGAAGGAAGGCCAGGCAACCAGTTCCCTTTCCTCTCTACAGTCAGTGAGACTGCAGAGAGGGAGATATCCTGAATGCCCAAACTCAGATAGGAGAGCAGGGGCAGGGGGTGAGCAGAACCGTGAGTCCATTGAACCTGTGGGTCCACATTACATCCGAAGCCTGCCTCTGTATCTCACCATTTATGCCTGTAATATAATTTCCTGCTAAATGTTCATGGTTTTCCATTTCTAAAATTTGAACCTAACAGGAACACTTCATCTAGTTTTCCTGGCAAAGTAATTTCATTCATGAATCTCAGAGGGGGGAAAATGACATTCATGTATTCCAGCAAGCTTTTGCCTTCTCCTTTCAAATATTTGTGAAGAAAAAGTAAAGTTTAATTATCAGTGATAACCAGAAGTGTTAGTCGCAGAATTTAATTATTTGATTAAAAATTTAAAATACACAACTTAGCTCAGACAAAGATACAAAGTGTAGTAAAATAGTAATTATAGAGGACATGAAATAAGATAAGATAAGGACATATTTTAAATACAAAAATTAAAAGATGCAGGAGAATAAAACTTGAGTGACTTTAGCAACCACTTAGAGATATGGGACAGAAGAGATGTATTATTTGATGTGCTCTTGATAACTACATGAAGACATCTCTTCTCTCCTCAGAAGTGTTTGATGTCAGTTAATGTAGCATGGAACTGGAGCTTGTGAAAAGACACACAAATGCACTAGGCTCTCCAGTTCTGATAGAGTCATTTGTATATAAAGTGCTAGGAAACAAAGTCCAGTTTTTTGCCACATTCCCCCATATAATAGCACCATACAGATTAACCTACATCATGTTTCATGAGCAGTGAACAGGAGTTAATGTAACCTAGAACCCACTTGAGAAGTGGGCAAGTTCAGTCTTGACAGCGAAACTCCTATGTGGGCCAGTACATCCATGATTGTGTGAGACCGCACTGTAGAAAGCCAATAAATCAGAGATATAACAAGTATTCTTACTGTTATTTAAAAATAAAATTCAACCTTTTATATGAAATTCTGGCATAGAGTCAGTATGCATAACTTGCAATATGTATAATTACACTCTGATTGATATTGTTCCAGAGCAATTTATTTCCATATAATTCTATAAGGAGTTGCAATCTACTTTAGCACCCACAGAGTTGCATTAACAATAACAGAATTATAGATCTTGAATGCAAAGCAATGTTATACCACCATTAATCCAAGTCTGGTGATCAGAATACAATTCACATTTCCTTTGGATTAGTGGGTGTTTAGCTTGTGTGAGGATTGTCAACTCTGACTGGAGATTTCTCTTTTCAATATTTATTTATGGAATTTATTTCATTTATTTATTTCTCAGATTTGTAGACCACCCCAAACATCTTGTCCCTGGGCAGTTTACTGCATAAAACAAATAAAAATGAGAACCCTAAAACAATTTAAAACCACAGTCAAGTCAATCTCAGCTCTGGGATAGTGTGTCAAGCAGCTCACACTGACACAGAGGAGGGTGCCTAGAATGTGCATCCTCTGGGGGAATCTTCCACTGCACTGCACTTGGCACACAGGGCACTGTGGAATTCTCAGAGGCCATAACAATGGGTCCTGGCCTAAGTTTACCTGCCTTGCCAGGAGCAGTGCAAATAGTCATCCATGCTGCTCCTGGCAACACTGGTCATATGGGTGCGTGGCTTGCATGTCGCCTGGACTCAGCGTAGTCTCCAGGGAAAGGTAGGTTGCCTTCGCTCCCAGAGCCCCTGGTGGTGCAGTGGTAAAAAACTGCCGCCCTGTAACCAGAAGGTTACAAGTTCGATCCTGACCAGGGGCTCAAGGTTGACTCAGCCTTCCATCCTTCCAAGGTCGGTAAAATGAGTACCCAGAATGTTGGGGGCAATATGCTAAATCATTGTAAACCGCTTAGAGAGCTTTGGCTATAGAGCGGTATATAAATGTAAGTGCTATTGCTATTGCTAAGTGCTATCTGCCTGACCGTGTGCACGGTCATGTGAACAGCTCTTTGGATTTCCAAAAATATTTTGACAAAGCTCCCCACCAAAGGCTCTCGAGTAAACTTAGCAGTCATGGGATATGTGGGCAGGTTCATGTGTGGACTGGAAACTGGTTGAAGGACAGGAAACAGAGGGTAGGCATAAATGGACAGTTTTTCCACTGGAGGGAATTAAGAAGTGGGGTCCCCCAGGGATCTGTGCAGGGACCAGTGCTCTTTAACATGTTCATAAGTGACCTAGAAGTTGAGGTAAGTAGCAAAGTGGACAAATTTGCCGATGACACAAATCTATTCAGGGTAGTGAAATCCAGAACAGATTGTGACGAGCTCCAAAAGGATCTCTCCAAACTGGTTGAGTGGGCGACAAAATGGCAATTGTGGTTCAAAATGTAAGCAAGTGTAAAGAGATGCATATTGGGGCAAAAAAACCCACCACCAACTTCACATATACACTGATGGGGTCTGAGCTGTCAGTGAAGCTCTTGGGGTCGTGGTGGACAGCTTGTTGAAAGCGTCGACTCAGTGCACAGCAGCTGTGAAAAAGGCAAATTCCATGTTAGGAATCATAAGGAAGGAGACTGAAAATAAAAATGCTAATATTATAATGCCCTTATACAAATCAATGGTGAGTAAACCTAGGGCCAACAAAATGAAGTACTTTTCACACAGCGCATAATTAATCAAGGTAATTCTTTACCACGGGAAGTAGTGATGGCCACTAGCTTGGATAGCTTTAAAAGGGGCTTAGACCAATTCATGTATGGCAGGTTTATCAATGGCTACTACTCTGGTGGCTATAGGCCACCTTCAACCTCAGAGGCAAGATGCCTCTAAATACCAGTTGTAGGGGAACAACAGCAGGAGAGAATGCATGCCTTCACGTCTTGTCTGTGGGCTTCTCAGAGGCATCTGGTGGACCACTATATGAAACAGGATGCTGGGCTAGATAGGACTTGGGTCTGATCCAGCAGGCCTATTCTTATGTTCTGATGAGACATCTGCAGATATATGCCAGGTAAGCTCAGAACTACTGTGTATCTCCTTGGCACTTCTCCTGCTCGAAGTGTTTTACTTTAAAAGAAGTGTTTTACTTTAGTGTGTTAGAAGTGTTTTACTTTAAAAGTTTAAAAAGTGACATCGTAAACAGTGAAAGCATTCAAAGGGAAGTTTCCAAAAGGGTTGCAATAATGACCGGTTTTCACTATATAGCTGGACTTTCTGCCCTCCTTGCATGTTTGAGATTCAGAATTTCATAGGATTAGCAAGGAGGGCAGAAAGTCCAGCTATATAGGAAAATGACTGTCCCCTCTCCCCCCTCCTTCTCTGCCAGGTCCTTGCCACCCAAAACACACTCTTCTGCTCTTTATGTACCAGTCCTGAGCCAGTGGCAGGAAAAGTGGGCCAGAAGTAAAGGTGACAGCAGTGGCTCATGGGGAATAAGATGTTTTTTCTCTCCCCTCTCCTTAAGCTTCCTGATATGGATTGTGCTGGTGCATTGTGGAGAGTGTGCCAGAAGGGAAACCATGACTCTTGAGACTGGTTGTCTTCACAAGGGCTACTGACTTGAAGGGGCACACTGCCACTGCTCCTTTTACTGCAGTTGCTGCTCTACAGTGTGTCAGAGAAAGGAGAGGGAGCCCTCCTCCCTGCTACTCCTCATGCCATCACTATGTTAAGAACATAAGAACAGGCCTGCTGGATCAGGCCCAAGGCCCATCTAGTCCAGCATCCTGTTTCGCACAATGGCCCACCATATGCCACTGGAAGCCACAGGCAGGAGTTGAGGGCATGCCCTCTCTCCTGCTGTTACTCCTTTGTAACTGGTACTCAGAGGCATCCTGCCTTGGAGGCTGGAGGTGGCCTATAGCCCTCTGACTAGTAGCCGTTGATAGACCTCTCCTCCATGAAGTCATCCAAACCCTTCTTAAATTAAGGTCAGGTTAAGTTAAGGTCAAGTTAAGATCAGGGGTGTTTTGCTCTGGGGAACATGTAGGGAGTATGTTTGGGGGGAGTGGGAATCTGGCAAGGTGGGGAGCGCTGACAAGCTTCTCTGAGCTTAATTGGAGAAGAGCTTTGGGTGCTTTAGAACATGGGTTCCCAAGCTGTGCTACTCCAGATGTTGCTGAACCACAACTCCCACTACCCCCAGCTACAATTTATTGTGTCTGGGGATGATGGGATTTGTAGTTCAGCAACATCTGGAGTATCACAAGGTGGGACCTCCTGCTTTAAAGGTTTGCTTGGAGGTGGATTCCTTCCTTCCTTCCTTCCTTCCTTCCTTCCTTCCTTCCTTCCTTCCTTCCTTCCTTCCTTCCTTCCTTCCTTCCATTAGTCCATCTCCAAAACACTTCTCTGACCCTAAACATGGAGATATTCATCAGCATCTCTAGAAATCAGGGGATGTTCATCATTCAGTGATGTGGCTTAGGTATACAGGCGATATCCTCAAACACCAAAATCTACTTTATCATGCCTGACATGATTCATCATCTCTTCAACTCTCCATTACGTTTCCTATGCAATTGGTACAAAATTCTATGACATTTTAAAGCTCCCAACAAGATGTGTTATAGCCACATGCACTACTGACTGTTTTCAGTCAATAGAGAAGGGGGGAGCGAAAAATAGGAAAGCTGAGAAGCCAGAACAGCAAAGCTACTGAATAGTCGTGTCCTAGAATGACAATGAGCCAAGGACAAGCTGAGCCGGAAGCAGTGCTGGGATCTTATAGTTCTGGGCGTGGGACAAAGGCCCAGTCCAGCTGTGCACACCAAGAGATGACAGAGCTTTCCTTTGGCAAGCATGAGAATGCCTAGATACTGCCTCACACACTGTCAAATCCTTGCCAGTGAAGCCACATAAACACCATTAACTCTTTTCTATGCCATGCCTTGGCAAGGATGTGCCCGGTGTAACTAGAGGTTCTGTGTCTATGCCAGCACTTAAAAATCCAATAGCTGCTTTAATAATCTGATTAAGATGGGCTAGATTCTGCCAATTTCTACTCAGTTGCATTGTATTTGCTACAAAAATGTCCTTGCAGCCCTGTCATTTTTGACTGCAGCTTTAGTAGAAACCATTCACTTAAGCAGGGAAACTGTTCTTAGGTAAGGACTATAACTGTATTGTCTCCAAAGCTAAGTGGTCTGGGCAGTAACCCTTTTGCTTCTTTTTCTCAGATTCCATATCTAAATGAAGCTTTCGCTTTTAACTCCTTTTCCATCTGAAATCTGTATGCAGCTTCTATGTTAATTTTGCTTCCAGAGCATGAACATCCATCTTTTTAAAAAAGCATCTAGCCTGAAGTCAATTAATAAATTGGTTGAAATGTCTGTTTGATTAAAACGGGTGTGTGGATAAATACCTCAGCTATGCTCTATCCTTTTTTAGGCTGTCCTTTAATTAAGGATTTAATGTTCTGCCATCCAATCCCCTCCCTCCCCCCCCCCTCTCTCCTTCATTACTTGTCTTGCTACCCTTAGAAAACTTTCTGCACTCCTATTCTTTCTTCATAGCACACCACAAGGGATGCTTCCTTGACAACAAAGACAAAAAGGACCATCAAGGCTCCATCTTTTATTCCAGAAGGATGCACAAGTGGAATAGGCTGCTTGCATCATCTTAATTCAAGTCACAAACGAGTTCTGCTGTTACTCTCCATTTCTGCAGAAATGTGCTGCTTTTTTGTTAATGGGAATGTGCCCGCTTTGTTGGCTTACTTAAAAAAAAAAAAAAGTATTTCTCTAGATGAAAAATGACCACCCAGTGCAGCAGTGGTGATCCATATGGCAAAAGGGTACAAACGTAGGATAAACACACACACACACACACACACACACGGTAGATTTAATTCACATGTAGATCACCAAACACGTGGCTGGCACAAGCACCTTTAAGACCATTGCTCTCCTTAGAAAGATCTGACCAAATGCATAGGAGGCATCATTATGGAAAACGGGACAGCCAATCATATAGGGGTGAAACAATTTTGGCATCTGTCCAAATTTCTTCTTCTAGACAATTCTTAAAATCACAGGATCCTTGCCTTCCTTTCCAACTGGTCACTCTGCTTCTTGGTTGTGGGAGGAACAATGAATTAAGACCCTCTATGGAACAAGTTTTATGTTTGGTATATGTACATCGGATATCTTACAATGTTCGTGTATGTTATGTATGTTGTTTGCCTTTAAAAGGCTTTTAAGAGCACTTAGGCATCGTGTGATATATATAGGATTTTATTTAGTTGATTTTTATGCTGCCCTATCTCTAAAGTGCTGCAATCTTTAAAATCAACTTTAAATGCGCTCAATCCATGCAAAGTTGAGCATTTTGAAGACTGGTTTTTATTTCAATGGGAAATTTAAGCACATATTTAACTTTCCCATTGAATTAAATGGGACTTGAAAGTGCTTACTCTGGTTGAATTGTGCTCCATATATCTACTACATGTATATCTATATTAAAACCACTGTGGGGGAAACATTAAAAGGCTCCATTGCTCACCTCAGCGAGAAAACATTTATTTAATTATTTCCGGAGTACAGTCTGACTCAGCCTTTATTTAATTTTTGGTACATATATTACATGTTTTACAAATTTGGATGCCCCTCAAAAAGAGTGTTGCTCTTTTCTTCCTTTTCCATTACAATATGCCGGATTATTGCATCAGCAAATGTGTCTAGGATAGCTGCTTTTCCATGTTCCAAAATTATATTCTGTGCTATAACGCAAAGATATTCTCTTCAGTTGTCCCAAATTTTTCTCTAGCCAGATAACGAAACATATTTGCTTTTGCCACTTACTGTTTCAGATTTTTTTCACCTCAGAAATATACAGACAGTAGTTGGGAATGTCGCATAAACTGCCATTACCTTTTTTTTTTTGGTCTTGATGAGAGGCAGTGCCGGAAGGAGGGGTAGAAGGTGGAGAAGCAAGAATACCAAACTTCAGCACTATCCAGAAATATAGAATGTTGCTTTTATTGCGAAGTGCTTGTGGACTTCTTTAGACTGTTGCTAGGAAACCTGTAAAAGAATTAATCAGGGAGACATAAATGCTGCAAAATCAGGCACCATGCTGCAGACTGAATTGCATCAGGAGATGAAGAACCATGGCTCTTGGTTCAACCAACAAACGTAGACAAAAGGCCCAGGGAACATCTAGTATACAACAAATGTTAAAAGCGACATCCATATAGGATGCTGCATTCTTTGAAAATGGCAATACCCCAAAGCAGAATTTTTATGCTAGCAACTGAGTAGACAATTCAGTCTAGCTCATTATTGCTGGTGCAACAAAGGATATTCAGAACGCACTGAAGCACTCCAAGTCTGAACTATAAGTTTTGAGTGCTGTGTAGAATGGCCTAGTAAATATGAGGGAGCCTGAAAGGGGTTTTGGATGTTGCATTGCCAGCTTACAGCCTAATTACTTCCACAGAATGCTAGTGGTGCCTGCTGGAAACATCTGAATTAGGTAGGGTCAGTGAACTTCTGAAACATCTGAACTTATGCCAGTGCTGCAGACCAGTCAGTTCTGGGGTCTCTTCAGCTGGATTGACCATTGCAGCTGTGGCAGATGCTGAGGCGCGTCTCACAGTCAAGGAGACCCGCCTCCATAAGGTTTGCAGGGAGAGAGGGCTAAGCCCGCTCTCCCCACAGATGAGCAGGGTGGCAGCCCTGGGTGGCCGGATCGGCTGCCCACATGACTGCCGGCTCCATTACAGAGCCGGCGGGGACTGGGAGGATCGGGGGCTGCGCTGCCCCTGGAAACTCCAGTATGCCCTGCGTGAGCACGCAGGGCATACTAGAGAGAACCCTGAGCCAGGAGGCTGCTTTTAAGGGGTCTACTCGTGAGTTACTGTGGCACGGAGCCACGCTGCGGCAACTCACGATTAGAAAAACTGGGTTTGCGGATTGCTTGCTCTGCAAACCTGGTTTAAGGGGAGGGGTAGTTTGGCAGGTTAACTGCCTGGAAGCCACTGGGCTTGCCTGCGAGCCCGGTGGCTCCCACAGTCAGGCGAAATCAGGCTAGGCTCCCTTAGCCCAGTTTCGCCTGATCGTGGGAATAGCCCTGCTGTGTCTCTTCATCTAGCGTTCTCTGGAAGAGAGGCTTCACAGCTCATTAGAAAATCACAGAACTCTAGAGTTGGAAATGACCTTGGAAGAAGCCTTCTATTCCAACCCTCTGCTCAATGCAGGAAACTTATACAGATTCTTTGACAGAGGGTTGCCCAGCCTCTGTTTGAAAACCTCCAGTGAAAGAGAGCTTACCATTGTAAGAAGCAGACTGCTCCACTGTCAAAGTGCTCTTCTTCCTAATGACTAGCCTAAATCTGCTTCCTTGTCATGTCAACCCACTGGTTCTAGTCCAGTCTTCAGGAGCAACAAAGAACAAATCAGTTCCTTGTGTGACAGCTCTTTACTTATGTATTTATTTAGCTAGCTAGCTAGCATATTTATATACCACCCACTCTGGGTGGTTTACAGTAAAATACAAATTAAAACAAAATGAAATGTTACAACATTAACATAATTTAAAATGTAACACAATGTTAAAAACTGTTAACGTCATATCTTTGAAGGCAGCGATCATATCCCCCTTCCCCTTAGTAATCTCTTTTTCAGAGAAAACATGTACAGATCCTTCAACCATTCCTCATAGAACTTTCCATTTTCACCATCTTTGTTGCCCTCCACTGAATTCAGGATTCAACATCCTTTTTAAAAAAAGTGGAGTTCAGAACAGGACAGAGTATGCCAAGTCAGGTTTGACCAGCATAGACTAGAGTGGGGTGATTCCTTCTCATGATCTGGACACTATTTATTTATTTATTTATTTATTTATTTATTTATTTATTTATTTATTTATTTATTTATTAAATAAATATGCATCTGTTAATGCAGTAAGATTGAAATAGCTTTTTTAACAGTTGCATCATACTCTTTTGTTTTGTTTTGTTTTTTAAATTATCCTGCATCCAGGTGCCTGAGATGGGAACCAGCCTCAGGTATCTCATGCATCCAGTAATAGGATGCATTATTATCTTTCCCCAGCTGAAAGAAGAGGAGGAGAAGGAGATGGCAGTGAGACTGGGGGAGTGGGTAGAGATGCAGCATTTGGGATACAGGTGTGAAGGGGGCTTGAAGTGCTCTAAATACCTTGTGAACTCATTTCATAAAGGTGGCTTGCCTTCTCCCTCTGCAACATAGCTACCTCTAGACGGAATCTCCTGGGGCAGTGCAGTAATAATAAACAACTTTCTGTAGGCCGTCTCTTTGGGGATAGCCAGGAGATAGGTCTCATTTTGCCTTTCCCACAATGCTGAACTCCGAATTCTTCTCAGACCTTGCTTTTGCCAATGGTGGCATCAACCAAGCACTTTTGTCATGAAGTCAGTTTGCAGAGTAACCTGTGTCCGTAACTCCACAAGCTCATGTAGGCCCTAACTAGGCTAGGGATGTGCACAAATCAATTTTTAAAAATTCAGTTTGTACCCAAATCAAATCACCACTGATTTTTCTTGGTTCCAAATCTGCCCCCTCGAATCATCCCAGATTCGATTT
The DNA here is from genome assembly GCF_027244095.1 of Hemicordylus capensis. NCBI lineage: Eukaryota > Metazoa > Chordata > Lepidosauria > Squamata > Cordylidae > Hemicordylus > Hemicordylus capensis. The sequence continues at coordinate 175,003,312 of NC_069657.1, forward strand.
GTACCCAAATTTTCTGAATATGAATCCAAATCAATTAGGGGCAAAAAAGGGTGCTGGGGGCAAAAGAGTGTGTGGGGGGTAGTGCCCAATGGGTGGAAGCTACCACCCAAATTTCAAAGAAATTGGGCAAAGGGGTTATTTTAAAAGAATTTTTGAAGTTGGCGCGTGTTTAAGCTTTTTTCCATAGGGAATAATGGGGATTTCTACAGCCTTATAGCTCCACATGGAGTGGGGGACTAGGGTGGTCCAGAGTGGGTTGTGCTGTAGTGCACATAGGGTGCCAACCACCCCCAAAACGACAATCCCATGGAGATCTGGATTTTGTTGTTTTCAATATCTGAGGTGTTCTGAGAGTTGATTCTCTGGTAGGAAATGAGCTCTCACCCATGTGCAAATGAGCAAACTTCAGTAAAAAATTAAAAATCAACCCTTTCACCAATTTATTTGGATGGTAGCAAACACCCATTGGGACACTACCACCTGACCCACACTTCTGCCCCCAAAACCCCTTTTCTGCCCCAAATCTGCCACAAAGACAAGCCGACTTTTAAAAAAAATTAAAATTAAAACACCCCTTTCCCCAATTTCTCTGAAATCTGGGTAGTAGCTTCCTTGCATCCATTGGGCACTGCGACCCACCACAACCTGCTCTGGGCCACCCTGGTGCCACCCTGGGGAGTTATAACTAAGGCTGATGAAATCCCCATTATTCCCTATGGGGGAAAGCTTAAAGATGCATGAACTTCAAAAATCTTTTAAAAACCACCACTTTGCCCAATTTCTTTGAAATATGGGTGGTAGCTTCCTTGTACCTATTGGGCACTACCACCCTCCACAATGCTCTCTGCCCCCCCCCCCGGAGTTATAACTAAGGCTGCTGTAATCCTCATTATTCCCTGTGAAGAAAAGTTTAAAGATGCGCCAACTTCAAAAATTCTTTAGATCACCCCTTCACCCAATTTCTTTGAAATTTGGGTGGTAGCTTCCATCCATTGGGCACTACCACCCAACTCACTTTGGCCACAAAATTGAAGTCTGAATCTCCTAATTTTTAGGGTCCGAATCTGGGATGATTTGTTTTGTACCCTAACCTGGGCAATTGAGTTTTGTCTACAAATCACCCAAATCAGCCAGATTCAGGTACAAATTGTTTTGTACCCAAATCATTTCGCACATCCCTACTGTAAGTACCATTGCATCTTCTCAGTATCATAGTTGGAAAAAACACATAAGGTTATGTCATTTCATAGTTTCTATATCCCAGCATCCAATTAACAAGAGTGGGGTGGAGAGTGAGGAAATGCTGGTGCCATGCCACATGATTTTTCAGTTACGCATAACTAGGGAGATGTGAGATAAGTTGCAGATCAGGGCATAGCTCCCTGGAATGTAAAGTCTGGTCTACGGTTGCAGGACCACCCATTCTTAATAGCACTGGGCACAGTGTTACAACTCTGTAATGTTGTGCATCATGTTAGGCACTGACCAGAATAAGAGTCACAACTGCTCTCTTGATTTTTGTGACTCAGAGCTAATTCAAACATGCTCCCAAACATGGCACAACCCTCACATGGAAATGTGCAAAAAAACAAGAGATACCCCTTCATCTGAAGCACTCCCAGTCATATTTTACTTGTATATTGTGTACTGGAAGCCTACTTGTCAGGTAGAAGAAACTAGGCTAGAAACTATGTAACAAGCATGACACATTCTACCATCAAGACATTTGATAATACAATACATTATTGAATACATCTCTTTATATTGAAAGAAGGAAGGATTAAAATAAAGATAATGATCACATGAAGGTGTGTAAGATAACAAAAATAAGTACAGTCAGATGGATCAGCTCTACATCAGGAACCATCCAAATGTCTATGGATGAGAAGGAAGCAGGCAGAACTGGGTTGGACATTAGCATGAGACACAGCTGAAGGGAAAGCAGCAACGGGACTGATTTGGCAGGTCCTATCTTCCTAACTGCCAAAAACTGCCTAACTGTGCATTTCTGTTTCTAAAATGGCTCTAAATTTAAGCATCTTGTTTCAAAGGTTTTAAAACTGCACCAGCTTTGGAGTTTGGTGGTAAGCAGGGAAAGCAGCTGAAACAAAGGCTTTGGGCATGTACAATTCAAGTGAGGGAAACCCCATTTCTTCTAACTTCCAATTGTGGTATTGTCTGAATATATTGTTCTTATTAAATTAGCAATACATTTGTAGGTTTTCCCTTGCAGTGCACCCTTTCAGTCAGATTTGATACCAATTTCTTATTCAACTGACTCAGATTCTTTCAGGCAAAGAGGCCAACAGATTTCTCATCACCTTGAAGTATGCCACACTTAGAACTCCAGCTCCTTACTGTGACCAAAGAGTGATCCTGCATAATCCTAACACGTAAAAAGACAATAAAGGCAATGGTTACATTTTCCTGTTCTAATGTATGGATTGTTTATAATCCCATAGATCCAAGAGTAGGGTGTGTGTGCTAGTTCTGTGTGAGTCCAGACTTTGTCCACACTGGGAATGAGCTTGGAGAAGCTCTTCGGCTGCCAAGAAATGTTTCATCACCAAAGCAATGCTGGTCCCATTAGGAATGATGGGGGACATCATCACTTCAGCACTGACACAATTCGTAGGAGCCACAGAGTATTGCAGAGATTGTTGCAGCATAGTACAGATAGGAAGCCTACTGCTCTACATAAGTTGAAAATAATTGCGTGAATAATTACAATAGGTACAGATCTGTATGAGAATACACTGTATATAGTAGAAATCTGCAAATATCAATTTGAATCAGATCAATTCAAGCTTGAATCAGGGTGATTTGAGTTATTCAAACTCAAATTGAATTGCCCCTGGAATTCAATATCTGAATTGAATTCCAGGGCCTGATTTGGGTTTGAATTGAGTGGTGAGGACCATTTTGGAGGACTATTTTCCCCTTGCTGATTGGTGTTCTGGCACTGGCTTCCAATTGGTCTCCTTCCTTATTGGTTGGCTCATTATCACTTAAATTAAGTGTTGTCATGAGCAACTGTGCCCCCTTTGGCTGTGGGGGAGAGGGAGCAGGGAAGGGTAAGCCAAAGAAGGGGTTTTCAAAATGAATTTAAGGCAGAGGGCCAGAGAGCCATTTGTGCCTCAGGAGAGAAGGATCACAGAGAGAGACTGCAGCAGCAGCAGCAGCAGCAGCAGCAGCAGCACTGAGAGAAGAGACTGGTGGTGGTGGTCTGGGCCTGTCTATCTGGCCCAGTGAGTGGAGAGAGACACAGACAGTGCCTGCTGGCTTATCTGTCTCTTTATTTTCTAAAAATTGTTTTAATTTCAGTGCCAACAATTGATTTTATTTTCATTTTGTATTTTTAAAAATTGTACCAGCAGACCCCAGTGGTTTTAATTGGGTGCTGTTTCGATTTTATTAATTTTGATTTTTTATTCTTGCTAGTTGTCAGCCCACAGTGACTTTAATAAGTGAGATACGGTGCTGATTCCCTCCCCCCTAATTTGTGTAAATTATTAGAGCATCCTACAGTTGCTTTAGTAGGTGCTGCTTTGAATCCCCCCCCTTCTGTGTATTTTTTCTTCTTCTTGCTTGAAGCCCCCAGTGGCATTAATAACTGGGGTGCTATGGGTTTTGTTTTTGCAGCCCCAAGCTGCACCTTTGCTGCTGCTGTCTGTGTGCCTGGTGGAATCATTTTTGGTTTTGTAGGCTGGTGTGTTTTGTCTGGTGCCTAGCCTGCCAGGCTCTCTCTGTTTCCCTTTTTTGTGGGGTGGCGGCAGCATTATTTTGATTGTTTAGGTGGGTGGGTGCTTGACTGGTGTCCACCTCCCCTCCTCCCAGCTCTTGAGTCCCAGTGTCTGCTCAGCCCAAGAGTGCCTCTGAGAGCAACACCTGGCAGACTCCAGCCAAAAACACTGGAAGCCCCAGCAGAAGTTGCCAGAAGGTGAGACCCCCACCATACTTGGTCAGGTTATAGAGAGTTCTTAAAAGTAGGGCTGTGCACAAACAAAAAACTGGGGATTGGCTTAAATTTGAATCGAATTTGAGCCAAACCACATGCTGCTGAAAAAGTTCAGTTGAAGCAACCGGCTGCTCGGGTTGGTTTGACCAAACCACTTTGGAGGTTCTGGTGTCTAATACTGGTAAAGTATTATTGCCCGGCCACAAGCAGTGCACATATCACCTCCACGGAGGCCAGAATTGTGCTGCCTCTGCAAGGCTAGTTTCCTAAACAGAACATCACACACACTTGGAGCTGCACCAACAGAGCATTGTGCATGCCTGGGGGTCAAGCAATGGCTGCACCAGCCAGACAAGAACATTTCCATGTCTCTCACTGCCCCCACCCACCTACCCATTTGCTGCTGAAACAGATTCCCCTTTACAAGTAATGGGGTTGTGGTCCTGGAATCCTTTAAGGGGTGGGCAGGTGGGGGTGGCAAGAGAGATAAAAATGTGCTTACCTGGACAGTGCAGCTGCTGCTTGACCCCCAGGCATGCACAGTGCTCTGTTTAGGAAGCCGTCTGCATGCTGGCAGTACAGTTCTGGCTTCCACAAATATGTGGAGGCCATTTGCATGTGCAAATGACCTCCACAGAGGCTGATACCATGCCACCGCTGTGCAGGCAGCTTCCTAAACAGAGTATTGTGCGCACTTGGGACCTCGCCAAAGAGGGTAGAGTGGTGGCGCCGGCAGTTGTGCAGGCTGAGAAAGAGCATTTCAACTTCTCTCACCGCCCCCACCGACCCACCCGTCCCTTTGCTACCTCCAGGGGGTGGGCAGGCAGGGGCGGCGAGAGAGGTAGACATGTCCTTACCTGGCTGGTGCAGCTGCCACTCACCTCCTCCAGGCATGGCCCAAAGTGTGTGCTGCGCTCTTTTAGGAAGCGTGGAGGCCATTTGTGAGTGCAAATCATTTCCACAGAAGCTGGAACTGTACCGTGACCATGCGGCAGCTTCCTAAACAGAGCATTATGCACGCTTGGGGCCATGCTGGGGGGAGCTGCATGGACAGCTGCGCCGGATGGATAAGACCATTTCTACGTCTCTTGCCACCCCCACCCGCACACCCCTTCACTGCCGAACCAGATCGCCCAAACCAGGCTTGGTCCAGTTCAATCCCAGACCGAACTGCCCCTGGTTCAGTATGTAATCAAGCCACTGAACCAGCTCAATTCGAGGTGAACTGGTTTGGCAGCTAACGGTTTGTGCACACCCCTACTTTAAATTGGCCTTAATGTGGGGAAGGAAGGACTTAGATACCAGCAGAACTGTAGGACAGGAAGGGTGGATTTGGGTTAGAGAGTCCACAGTAATCCCTTGCCCTTTGCCTTTCATTCCCTTGGACTTGCTTGCCCCATTGTTGTTCACTTCAGTCCCCTCAAAACAAAACAAAAAGCCCCATCCCACCCCGCCCATCAGGCCATGACTGCTCTGTCCTCTTGTCTCTCTGTGGCAGGCAGAATGGAAGAAAAAAAGGTTGGATTTTGTAGTTTTCTCAGTACTTTGATTTTGTTGTTTTCTCTGTGGTATTGCTTGCTGTTAACTATCTGGTTTTGCTGGCTCTCAGATTGACAAAACCAGAACTTGGCTGCCTGTCTGCCTGCCTGCCTGCCTTCAGTTGTGGTTTGGTCTGTTTGTGAGATGGTGGTATGGTGAGAAATGGACAGTGGCAGCTCAGGTTTGTGTGTGTATGTGTGTGTGTAATATTTCTTGGTGAGTGTTGTGATGAGCTCCACGTCTGGCTTTGAGACTAACTTGTGCTTCACTCACTGCTCTGGTCTTATCTGCAATTTGCATTCTGCTTTGCAAGGTGTACTTGGTCAAAATGTGGCTGAAGACGTCCTGATTGAGTTTATGGCTATGCTTGCTAGCTGCTAAGGGTGCTGCTGTGGCAGATGTTGCAATGCTGGAGTCATAAGTGTGTGTGTATAAGAGCTGATCAGAATCTAATCAGATATGATTCAAATTGGATTATATTAGTTTTGAATTTGAATTTAAATTTATTCAACCCACTTTTAAAGGTCCAGGGGACACCAAACTGGGATTGTGTATAGGGCCTCATGGGTGCCATGTACCACCCACATTTCAAGGTAGTGGGGTAATTGATTGATTTTTTAAATGAATTTTTTAGTTTTTAGTGATTTCGTATATTTCCACCATAGGAAATAATGAGGATTTATTATAAACCAAAGAGTCTAAACAAATTCAAACATTTCTAAAAAATGAACTGAGTACCCCTGCCTTGTGTGTGTGTGTGTGGGGGGGGTAGTTGAACCCCATGTGCCAATTACCTCCCAACCCACAAGCCTGTCAGTGTTCTTTCTAATTTTTTTTTTCATCTGTGTGCAGAATGAGTTTTGTTCTGGGTGGCAGTCTCAAGGCTGTATGTGCACATGTGCATTCAGAGTGGAGCTTTCCTGATTCAATCTGAGAATCAGGCGGAATAAATAAGACAAACTTGAATCTTGAATAGATTCAAATCAAATCTGGGTAGATTCAATTTGAGCCAGTTTGAGCTTGAATTTGGCCAGGGTGATTGGGCAGATTCATTTTGAGGTGGAATCACTCAAATTGACCAGATTCAAATCAAATTGATTTGACCTTGAATCAGTTCACGCATGCCTAGTTGTGCAGCCCTGCAGTAAAGAAATATTATCATATGAACTTCCTTGACTCTACTGAAATCTGATCTGAACTTTTGGAGGCATGGAAACCTGGTCATCTGTGGGACCAATTTAGAAAAAGAAATTTCATTATATATTTGATGATCTTTCGTATATATATATCTTGATCCCCTTATGTAGAGTCATTCTAAAAAGATTGGTCATGTGAACAAGACTTAGGAAAGCAAGTGTTCTGAATGGAAGTGACCAGAACAATAGGGTCAGTTCTGCTAATAGCAGAGCAATGGCTTAGGGTTATTAATCTGAGAAGAGTTGGGATGTGGAGAATTACAGCTGTTTGAAATTCATATATTTTTACTGATGATCCAGCAGTCCTATGTCCCATCTGAAGGTAGAAAGGGGAATAGGCTTGCTGTGGGGATGACAGTAGGGTGTCAACCCTCCAGGACTGGCCTGAAGTCTTCTGGAATCTGCATCAGTCTCTGATTATTGAGTGATCCCAGAGATGTCCATGGCTTGATATTGTGAAATATATTAGAATAAAAACTAGAGGAAAATACTGAAGAAATAGATTCAGTCAGACTAGGTGATAGCAATTCAACATTTTAGAAAATGAAATGATGTGCACTTTAGGAAAGCAAAAGGGCATGCAATGGCAAAACTGTACAAAAAAGAAGTAACTCCTTGTTCAGCTTGTTCAGTAACTCCTTTTAACAAGTTACAGGAAGACTTCCATGCTTGAAAATCTAAGTAGGTGAATATTCCACTTCTACATGAATCTTTTCAAAACCAGACTAAGAAAATCGTAGTGCTATCAAATTCAGCATACTTGCAGGGAGAGAATCACCAAAGATGTCTAACACTGACACTTTGAATTTCAGAAGAGGAAACGTCTCCCAAATGAGGAATATGGTGAAAATAAAACTGAAAGAGAAAATCAGGTGATAACCAGTCAATTACACCTGTTTGACTGTGCAAACAAGAAATCATCATCATCATCATCATCATCATCATCATCATCTTCATCCACCAGTGAGGGAATACCTTGGCGTGGTTGTGGGGCTTGTGTGCTCTGAGAAAGGTGAGAGCTATGCCAGAGACCCAACCATACTGGGCAGGTCTCACCAGAGGAGCCAGACGAAGAGTGCCTCTCCCCTCAACAATATTCTGAGATGTAACTTTAATATGTCTATACCGGATCAGTCGTCGCCCGGGTCAACAAAGACTGCGCCAGGTGCTGGAGTCCCTGGACATCTCGTAGCAAGTGGGCTACAGGACTCAGGATCTTCAGTTGAGCAACCAGGGCTGGAGACTGCAGGGTTAGTGGAAGAAACATCGCTTAACCAGAAAAAATATATGAAAAATGCCAACAAGGAAATAATGATCTGCTATTACAAGTCTAGTCCAAGGTTATTTTAAAAAGAATGTACCAAATTTGGAAAGAGAAGCATCCAGATACAGAAATAACAGAACAAAGGCTAGCAGACCAGAGAAGACTCATAATAAGAAATAAAGTATTTACAGGAGTTGGGCTAGAAGAACTGCAAAGAGCAACACAGGCTCAAGATATGGAAGAAGAATGACCTCCAACTGAAGAAGTGGCTCAGGCGCAGGTGGAGGAGGTGTTGGAAATAGAGGATGCCTGTTGCTGAACTGTTTCTAAATCAAAACCAGGTAACCTCACCTTTGCCTTCACCTTAAAAACCCGATTGCTGCTTAACAGGAAAGCAACAAGAACTAAAACAAAAAATAACTGAGCACATGAACCAAACAACCACCAGGGTTCGACTTCCAGCTCTAAAAACAGTTGCGGGGGAAAAACTTGCTCAAGCATTAAAAGATATCAATGCTGCACTTGCAGAAATAACAACCAATAATTTGCAAGAAACAAATCAACTAATGTACAGTGCAGCAACAATAACAACACAGGAGCTGGGATATAAGATCAGTGGACCTAGAAAAAAAGAAAGTAGTACCTCACCTAAATGGATGATTAGATTAGAAAATAAAATCTCCAGGCTTAGATCAGATGCTAGTAAATTCAAAGACATGAAAGAGAAGAAGCTGACAAAGGAAAACACCAAACAGTATCTGATCCAAAAATACCACCTAGATTCTAGTCCTGGAAATAATAAAGCAGCAAATAACAGCAGTGTCAAAGAAGATTAGCAGATACGAAGCTAGAATTACACAACACAGGCAGAATCTCCAATTCCAGTCGAATCAGAAACGTTTCTACCAAAGCATAGAAGGAGAAACTGCAAGAAACATAGAAACACAAAATAAAGAAGGAACAGTGCAATTCTGGGGGAAATTATGGGACAATCCAATAGATTATAATAAAAAAGCAGGCTGGGTAAAAGAGGTCGAAAAATGTAATGAACAAATGCAAGATCTAATAACACCATAATTAATAAGTGAAAGAGCAAAGAAAATTAAAAATTAGACTGCACCAGGCGACAATGAACTGCATGGCTTTTGGTTTAAACACCTAAAAAGCCTTCATAAATAACTATCAAAACAGTTCAATCACATTTTGCAAGGAGGTGATATTGAACAATGGCTAACAACTGGGAAAACTCATCTCATCATGAAAGACCCAGCAAAAGGTGCAGTTCCAAGTAATTATAGACCAATAACCTGCCTGCCAACCATGTTCAAATTATTAACTGGAATAATAGCAGATGAAGTGATGCAACACTTATTAACTAACAAACAGCTTCCAGTTGAACAGAAAGGAAATTGCCCGAACACCAGAGGCACAAAAGACCAGCTGCTGATTGACAAAATGATTTTAGAAAATTTCAAGAGAAGAAAAAGAAATCTAAGTGTTGCATGGATTGACTACAAGAAAGCCTTTGACTCATTGCCTCACACATGGATACTAAAATGTTTAGAAACAACTGGTGTCAGCAAAAACATTCAGATATTTATTTTTTAAAATGAGCATGTGGAGTACACAGTTAACAATAAATGGCGAGACACTTGGGCAGGCTAGCATTAGAAGAGGTATTTTCCAAGGGGACTCACTATCCCCTCTATTGTTTGTAATCGCCATGACTACACTTTTACAAATACTAAACAAAACAGGCCTCAGATACCAATCATCAAAAACATCAAGTAAAATCAACCATCTGCTGTAAATGGACGATCTGAAGTTGTATGGAAAGTCCCAGTCAGATATCAAATCACTGCTAAACACTGTCCGTATATTCAGTAGCAATATAGCAATGGAGTTTGGACTAGACAAGTGTGCTGCATTAATAATGAACAGAGGGAAAATAAGAAAAACAGAAGGAATAGAACTGCCCAATGGAAGCAACATCAAGAAACTGGAAGAGAAAGAACCTTACAAATACTTGGGCATTCTCCAGGCTGATAACATCGCACACGGTGAAGTTAAAAGAAAAATTGGAAGTGAATAATAATAATAATAATAATAATTCGATTTCTATACTGCCCTTCCAAAAATGGCTCAGGGCGGTTTAAAAAAAGAAATAAAGAATAAGATGGCTCCCTGTCCCCAAAGGGCTCACATTCTAAAAAGAAACATAAGACACACACCAGCAACAGTCACTGGAAGTACTGTTCTGGGGGTGGATAGGGCCAGTTACTCTTCCCCTGCTAAATAAAGAGAATCACCACGGTAAAAGGTGCCTCTTTGCCCAGTTAGCAGGGCCTTGGCTAACTGATGTGAATACATCAGGAGAGTTAGAAAAATCCTAAAGTCCAAACTCAATGGCGGGAACACTATACAAACCATAAACACCTGGGCTATACCTGTTATCAGATATACTGTAGGAATAATAGACTGGACCCAGGCAGAGCTAGAGACGCTAGGTTGTAAGACCAGGAAAATCATGACCATCAATCATGCTCTGCACCCCCGCAGTGATGTCGATAGGCTATACCTCCCTCGCAGCTCAGGTGGAAGAGGAATGCTGCAAGTCCATCAAACAGTAGAGGAGGAGAAAAGAGGCTTTGAAGAATATATAAGGGACAGTGAAGAAGATGCACTTCAAATGGTCAAGAACGAGTAACTATTCAACACCAATGAAAGAAAGCAGGCCTACAAGAAAGAACAAGTCAAGAACCGAGCAGAAAAATGGAGGAATAAGCCCCTGCATGGTCAATATTTACACAATATAAGTGGAAAATCAGACATCACCAAGACCTGGCAATGGCTTAAGAATGGCAACTTGAAGAAAGAAACAGAGGGTTTAATACTGGCTGCACAAGAACAGGCACTATGAACAAATGCAATAAGAGCAAAAGTCGAAAAATCCACAACAAACAGCAAGTGCCACCTTTGTAAAGAAGCAGATGAAACAGTGGACCACCTGATCAGCCGTTGTAAAAAGATCGCACAGACTGACTACAAACAAAGGCATGACAAGGTAGCAGGGATGATACACTGGAACATCTGCAAAAAATACAAGCTGCCTGTAGCCAAGAATTGGTGGGACCATAAAATTGAAAAAATTGAAGAAAATGAAGATGTAAAAATATTATGGGACTTCCGACTACAAACAGACAAACATCTGCCACACAATACACCAGATATCACTGTAGTTGAGAAGAAAGAAAAACAAGTCAAAATAATCAACATAGCAATACCAGGGGATAGCAGAATAGAAGAAAAAGAAATAGAAAAAATCACCAAATACAAAGATCTACAAATTGAAATTGAAAGGCTGTGGCAGAAAAAGACCAAAATCATCCCAGTAGTAATTGGCACCCTGGGTGCAGTTCCAAAAGACCTTGAAGAGCACCTCAACACCATAGGGGCCACAGAAATCACCATCAGCCAATTACAAAAAGCAGCTTTACTGGGAACAGCCTATATTTTGTGATGATATCTATAATAACCAACAGTATTGATGATAAAATTCTGGCATCCCAGGTCCTTGGGAAGGACTCGATGTCTGGATAAAACAAACCAGTCAATAACACCTGTCTGACTGTGTAAACAAGAAATAATAATAATAATAAATAGATAAAGGCCACTGTGGGAGAGGTGATTTAAAAGTTTAAGCATGTTCTTTCAATTAAAGCAGTATTTCTTTATTCTTTAACATACCTTTTTTTAAACTGCTGACAATTCCCTCCCCAATTTTAATTTGTTTTGTGTTCTTGCAGGTCCACACCTAAGGTTTAAACAACAAAAAATGGCACAGACAAGGGTTGTTGTTTTTTACTTGCTGACACAGAACTTGCTTTTCATGTTTATTTTACCTTCTTATGACACACCAGAGACAGATTCTCTAAGCATCCAGTGGAAAAGAAGCCGGGGAAGGACTGCAATTTTCAGCAACACTGCCCTTGTTCTACAATTGGTCTGGGGAGGCACTTAAATATCATGGTAAAAGAGCACCCACTCTCTCCCATTCTACCACACAGACAGCCTTTACATTATTTCACAATTGTGGCAAGTCCAGTTCACATAATACATACCATTTTTAAAGTTGCAATTATGTAAATCACGCCTCCATCTAATCAAACATTCAGACAGATGGCCCAGTTCATACTGGACAGAAGGGATGTGTGAAATGATTGGGGAGGGGGGATGTTTTGTACCTGAATCTCCTGATTAGGGTGATTTGTAGACAAAACAAATCACCCCTGTGCTCAATTGCCCAGATTCAGATACAAAACAAAGATCACCCCAGATTTGGACCCAGAAAATTCAGAGGTTCAGACCTCCATTTTGTGGCCAAAGTGGGTTGGGTGGTAGTGCCCAATGGGTGAAAGCTACCACCCAAATTTCAAAGAAATTGAGCAAAGGGCTGATTTTTAAATGATTTTTGAAGTTCACATGTCTTTAAGCTTTTTTCCATAGGGAATAATGGAGATTTCATCAGCCTTAATTATAACTCCCTGAGGGGCACCAGGGTGGCCCAGAGTGGGTTGTGGTGGGTGGCAGTGCCCAATGGGTGCAAGGAAGCTACCACTTAGATTTCAAAGTAATTGGGCAAAGGGGTGTTTAATTTTTTTTTTAAGTTGGCATGTTTTTGTGGCAGATTTGAGGCAGAAAAGGGGTTTGTGGGCAGAAGAGTGGGTCAGGTGATAATGCCCCAATGGGTGCCTGCTACCACCCAGATTTCAAAGAAATTGGTGAAAGGGGTGACTTTTATTTTTCCCCTCTGAAGTTTGCATATCTTTAAGCTTTCCCCCCGTAGGGAATTATTTGGGAATTTCAGCAGCCCCATAACTCAACTTGGGGGGCACCAGGCTGGCCCAGAGCGGGTCGTGGTATAGTGTACATAAGGTACCAACCACCCCCAGAACGGCAAGCCCACGGGGCACCGGGTTTTTTTGTTTTCAATGTCTGAGGTGTTCTAAGAGTTGATTCTCTAGTAGGAAATGAAAGTGGATTTTCCCTATGGGGAAAACCTTTCTAAAAAAAATCACCTTTCACCAATTTATTTGATCATCAAGCCTTAAATGATCATTTCAACTCTACTTTGAATGAGATTACTGAACATTGCAAGTTCTATTCTAGATACCAATTGCCTAGTGAATCTATCGATCAGTATGTCATAGCATTACATACCTTATGTGTAACCTGTCTGTTTGCCAGCTTTCTGAAAAAATGATTAGGGATCAGATCATTATAAAAATAAACTGTGTGAAAAACTGCTATCTAAGGAAACTTTCCTTGGTTAGTGTTATAGAGATGGCTAGGAGGGTGGGGAATGCTCTTCACTGTGCCAAATCACTCTCTTTGGAACCCCCAAACTAACCTCCTAAAATCCAGGCTCTTCAGTCTAAATCCTTCCAATCCAAATCTTCTCATATGGCACTGCCACAGAAAGTAGCAACTAGGGATGTGCGAACTGGTTCGGGGGTTCGGGGTTCGGGGGTTCGGACCAGCCCAACTCTAGCCCGGTTTGATTTGAACCATGGTTCAGTAAAGCACATCCCTATCATTTGGTGATGTACTTGGGGCACACAATATCTCATAGTGGTATATTTCCCAAAACAGACTTGGTGAAATTTATTTGGGAAGCACCAAAACCACACAAAGATACATTTTGCTTATTTTTAGGAGTGTATTACTCTAAATTGGTTATACAATTTGTCTCAAATGTTGCTCCATTGCATCTTCTTTTTAAAAAGAATGTAGCATTTAACTGGAATGCCTCCTGCAAGGCTTGTTTTCAGACTATCAAATTGGCCATTGCTAAAAGCCCTGTTCTCACTTCTTTTGACAGCAACAGGCAAACTCTTGTAACCACTGAAGCTTCTGAATAAAGGTTTGGTTGCTGACTTGATCCAGCAAAAAAGGGGACAGAGAAGCTACAGTTGCCTTTGCTTCCAGAGCGCTTACTGCATCAGAGAAGAAGTATTCTGTCATTGAAAATGAAGCTCTGGCTTGTTTCTGGGCCACGAGACACTTCTGGACTTTCTTGTGGCGCAGAAAATTCACTTTATGGTCAGATCATAAGCCCCTATCTAGGGGTGTGCAAATAGGCTCAAAACTGAACCAGCTCAATGTCAACCCTGAAGCGTATCCCACCCCCTAGTTCAGGGGTTGGACGAGTCTTTTTTAAAAACAATATTTTAAACTTACCGCCTCCAGGGGGCTTCTTCAAGGTGGCGGGGGGGGCATGGAGGTTCCCACTCCCTCTGCCAGTCTTCCTTCCTTTAAAATTTGCCCGGTTTGGGCATCTTCGGCCCTTTCTGGGCCTATTCCCTGGTGTGGCAGTTGTTTTGGAGGCCACCACACCTGTGCAGTGGGACCCTGTGTGGCCAGGTGGAGGGAATGGGTGAGAAGAAGGTATGCAGTCCTGGTATGCTCTCAGTGTTAAGTGACCTCTGAGAAAGTCTTTTGTGTAAAATTTCTCATAGCACTGATGTTTACCCAGGCAAAGCATCAGGTAGGGGATACTCAGAAGGTATCTCCTCCACACTTTGCCCCACCCACTAACTCAATATAGTGAGGTGTTTGTTTGTTTGTTTGTTTGTTTACATTTTAAACACAATCAAAAACTGTGTTCTACTCAGGTTTGGGAGCTGAATGTGCTCCCATTTTTCAGATGTGTGGAAGGAAGGTAGGAGGAAGAACTACCCAGGTTCTCCTCCTACCATGCTTCCACACAACCAAAAATTGGGAGCACACACAGCTCCCAAATCTGGGTAGAACAGTTATTGATTGTGTTAATGATCTCATTAACAAAGATTTTAACTTGTCAGAAAGATTAGGAAACAAGGATTCACAATGGAAAAATCCTTGTGAACAAGTTGAGCAGGGCATGTTTATTTAAATACTTCCTTTATTCCATGCCATTGTGAATCCCCTCTGGCTGTGTTAACTTTTCCACCGCTATAATAAGGAAGATCTGCAACTCAGAAAGGAATCTTCAGCAGTACAATTCCAGCTATGCAGAGTGGGGCAGGTTTTGTATTAGATTGAAATTGTGACTCTTGTGACTGTGGGCCTGCAAGTTTTGTGTCTTTTACTCAATACCTATAATGGTTAACTTTCCTCTGAGAAGCATAAAGAAGGTCACCTTTAAAGTAAACCAAATAGTCAAGTCTTAATTTGAGTAGTTGAGTCTAATGTGATTTGCAGCATTATTCTAAATATGTCCATTGGGAAATAAATTTCACTGAGCTTGGAGGTAGGTATGTATCCCTTACTTGTGATGTCAGCTGCCACAATCCAAGATGGACGTGTGAATGTTTGAGGTGCTGACATGTGGACTGTCTAACTGGTTTGAACCAAATTAGGTACAGTTGTAGTGAGTGACACACAGGGACACCTCAGTAGGGTAGTTTGTGATGATGTCTTCCACTCTGATTCAAGATGGCAGAACCATAAACATTTGAGGTGCAAGTGAGCTAATTTGTGAATGGCTTAACTGATTTGAATCAAATTTGCTATTTGATTCAAATCACATAGGACACATAGGGACACCTCAACAATGAAGATTGTGATGGTGTAACCCACCCCAATTCAAGATAGCAAACACGTAAACTTTTGAGGCACAAGTGCACTTACAGTACTTATGGACAGTCTAACGGATTTGAACCAAATTTGCTACAACTGGACATATAGGGATGCCCCAGTGGTTTAGTTTGTGATGATGTCACCCACCCTACTACTAGATGACGGATGCATAAAAATTTGAGCCACAAGTGCATTAACTTGAGGACTGTCTAACTGATTTGAACCAAATTTGGAATAGCTGTAGTGACACCTCAATGATGCAGTTTGTAATGATGACATCCACCCTGATCCAAGATGGCAGACCATGAATATTTGAGGTGCAAGAGATCTAACTTGTGGACCTCGATTTTCACCAAATTTTGTCCAGATGTAGAGACAGTGAAAGGAAAGTAGGCTGATTCGTTCTTACTAGAACAACTTGTTAATTAGAAGTTTGTCCCAGAGGGGATCCTGTAGACAGTGTGGGGGTGGAGTCAAAAAATAACGGGAAGGGAAGGTGAATGAGAGAAATGGAGTTATTTCAAAATAAAGCTTAGTTGAACAAATATAAGATTACTTTGTGTTCATGAGGGAAGCAGCTATAAAACATAAAGTCATCTCACTATTTCAAAAAGGATTCCATTTTAAAAGTGCTTGTTTAGTCACAACAATTCATTATTCATAGCATATTGCATCTGTGATCATAGCAAATTTTGCATTGAAATGCCACTTCAGGCACAAATGAGTAATTGTAGACATATTTATGTGTCAATCAGATAATAGTTTTAAGTTTTAACTTGTTGAGAACTCTGTCCAGGCCTGACAGTTTTAGGTCACAGATATCATATTATGTATTCAGCACCATTGCACACCTTTTAATTTAAGTTTGCATTAGATCACATTTGCATTGGGTAGAAGAGTAATAGCTGATTACACATTTAAATTTCCAGTACAGTGTTCCAGTTCTTCACAGAGTCAGTTCTTCACAGAATCAAAACGGAAGAAGAATGTAGGTGTAGGCAAAGTATTATCCAGTGTTAAAACACTCACAATCTTATCTTTCCCTTTACAATAGGTGCTTTCTAGATGGCATGGTCGTGTGAATTAGTTTAAAAATGTAACAATAGGAACTAATTCAAGATCAATTTAAATAAAACTTAAAAAAAAAAATTCTAACTGTCCCTAACCAAATGGTCAAGATAGATAGTAATAACAGAAATAAAACACATTTTCCCAGCTGCGGACCACATGTACACAGAATGGCTCAGCAGCAGTCCCAGTAGTGGAGGAAACAGGGAGGCACTATCTGGCTTGAGCTCCACAGCAAAACAAGTCAGACCAGCTCATTTGGCATGGTCAGACCCTATCCATAAACTCCTGTGACATGTTTGCTGTCTAATCTGAGCCACACAGCACTCTGTAGTAGGGGTGTGCACAAATCTAATTCTGTGATTTGATCTGAGGTCGAATCAGGGGCAATTCACAGATTCAACCTCAAAATAGAGGGCCTGATTTGGGATCATAGCAAATCACCCCAATTCGATCCAAATCAATTTGGGTGATTCGAACGCCATTTTGAGGTCTGTTTTGCTGGGAAAATGGGCCTAAAAAGGGTGTGGGGTTTTTTTTGGCAGAGCTGGTAGACCAGTCCTCTGAGGTGGGCTGGTGTGCTAGGTCCAGAATGGAGGGCTGGTGTACCTACCGATCCCAATTGGCAGACTAGCTCTCCTGTTTTTCCACAGAGTTTGTCTATCAATTGGAGTCAGCTGGTATACTAGCCTTCCTCTCTGGTCTTGGCACATCTACCTGCCTTGGAGGACTGTTCTACCTGGGTAGATGAGTCCTCCAAGATGGGCATATGTGCTAAATCCAGAGTGGAAATCTGGTCTACCTGCTGACCACAACGGGTTGACCAGCTCTCCCTGGAAAAAGGTGCTGTTTTGAGGCCCATTTTCCAGAAAAACAGGCCTCTAAATTGTGTTCAAATCATCAGAGCTGATTCAGGTTGAATTGGGAGTTTTATGCCTCAACACCAAATTGGGCTCTGTATTTGAGGGTGATTAAATCTGTGGCCAAATCTGCAAATTGCTTGTGATTTGACCCCAATCTGTGGTTGCCACCAACTTGTTTGGCGGCTACTTGGGAACGGGCTTTCCTTGTTGCTGCCCCTGGACTTTGGAATGCACTCCCCATTGAAATAAGAGCCTCCACATCTCTAGCAACTTTTTAAAAGGCACTGAAGAGACATTTATTGGCCCAGGCTTTTAATTAGATTTATAGTTCTAAAGTTTAATACTGGGTTTTAAATGTTTGTAATGTTTTAAATGATTTTAATTGATAATTGATTTGATGTTTTAAATGATTTTAAGAGAGATGCAAGGTTTGGGTGGTATAAAAATAGTTTAAATAAAATAAAATAAATTGGTTTGACCAAATTGTACACCCCTACTCTGTAAGTGTTCCTTATCCGTGCCTTGCATCTCCTTTAGCTCTTGACACTGTCTGTTCTTGTCTCTGCCTCACTCTCTAGAGTAGACACTGTAGAAAAGAGCTGTTTAATAAACTTACATTAAATACATGCAACCAAACATACAACTAGCTGAACCTGGTTATCAGAAGTCAGCGTAGGCCCAGGTATGCTGAGCCTATCCTCTGTTTTGAAAGGGTAAACCAAGGCCTGCTCCCCAGTTTTGCCAATGCTGTTCCATCCCATTAGGAAAGGAAAAAGGTTTTTTACCAAAAAATAAAATAAAAATAAAAACATGTTTAAATTTCTATTTCATTTCCTATGTTCTAAGCTGCAAAATTGGATCCAGGTATACCATATTTCCAACATCCAGAAGATTGCCAGCCCCTTTCCCCACCCCTACCATAGACAGATCTAGGGTCTACCCAAGAAATCAAAGCAACTGTAACCCCTGATGGTTATTATTATGTTTCTAGTTTGTACAATTTGGTTGCTCTCAAATTATTCGCTCATTTTACATGCAACAATTTTTTTTTAATTAATAGGATGACTTAAAGGAAATTGGAAAATGGTGACTCTGTTTTAAAAGTACTCTTCGTCAAAACAAAATTAGTCAACATCAGCAAGTCAGGAATTATTTGAAAAAAGTATAGTATGGGTGCATTTGATGTATTTTTAAGCAACACTTCCTGTAATATTCAAACAAGGTAAAACACATCCACATATTGAGCACATCAAAATCAAAAATCCACATTACATTTTAAAACTCAGATCAAAGATTGTTCAAAATTAACAAAATACATAGGTCAAAGGCCAACACAGTCTAAGTATGAAAATAGGACAAAGAAATATCTCCTGTTAAATTTATTTTCTTTCTTTCTTTTTCTTTTTTCACTTTTAACAAGTTTCTGACAAAAGAAAATCCAGGCTGAAAATTTATTACACCTGGAAAATATAGTTGTCAGTTATTTTCCAGGAATAATAAATTTCCAGTCTGGATTCTCTTTTGTCAGAAACTTCTTTAAAGTTGTGAAAGAAAAGAAGAAGAAAGAAAAGAAACTTTAGCATATTTAAAGCTGTTTGAAACCAATTAGCATATCACCTAGACTTGAAAGAAGGCCAATTCTAATTCTGTAGTTTAATGTAATCATGATTACATGGAGGAAGTCTAAAATTATTTAGCAAGATATATTGTATTTCATGTCTTGAGATTATATACTGGATAACGAATCAAAACAGAGCAAGAAGCCTCTAGAAGACCAGTTACGCTTCATCTGTGAAGCACTGGCATCTAGGCCAGGGTCATGCATCTTGTGTGTTAACAGAACGCCATCTGCCATAACCAACCCTTGGAGCCCTGTACCTGTGGGGATCTGGACTGAAGCCCAACACTACCTATGGCAACATATATCTTTGCTGAGAGCCATCCAATTGGCTTAACAATACTAACAGGATAATACTCTTTATGAACACAATTCAACTAAAATAGTTGATGCTCAGGCAGTAATAACAATAATTTTGGGCATGTTTTTTGGTTCTATATCTTGTAAACAATACACAAAGAGCACTTTATCATGATCGGAGAAAGGGCTCAGACAGGGCAAGAGGAGGAAGCCTTGAAATGCTTACCTCCCTTGCAGAAGACCCACTCCTTGTTGCTGGGCAGGCAGATCAGCTGCCCAGACGATTGCCGGTTTCTGCCAGTAGCTCTGAGGGTCGGAGTGCCAGAACACATTGTCTGTGTTGCCCTCCCCCCCCCCAGAAGTACCATTATGCACCATGCAAGTGTGCAGTGCATTATGGGGATCCACACTCCCATCCCCAAAGCCGGCTGGGAACCCCGCAGTCTGCTAGCCCCAGCCATTGTTTGGAGATGTTCAGTAAAATGGGGTTAGGAGAGCACTCGCTCATTTAAGAGGGTGGCTCTGGAAGCAGGTTTGTCACCGAGGCGCCGCCAGGATTGGGCCCGATCCCGGCGGTACACACATGCAGACAAAACCAGACTGGGCTTCTTTAGATTGGTTTTGCCTGCACATGTGAATAGCTTCACAGTGCATCGTGGCTAACATGCTGCACAGTTCTTAGGGACAGAGCTTGACCTGCAGAGACAGGAACAGAGAAGTCTCTGTAGAGATTGGGCAGTAGCACTACCAGTGTTGACCGCAGTTTTTATCATTTGTGACTATGGGAAGAAATACAGTAAAGCTGGTGAGGCTACTGTGCAGTCTCTATAGCATCCCCACTGCTTCGGTCACTCTGTGTCCCTAAGAATTGTGTATCCTGTCAGTCACTTCCTTTAATATGATCACGTCAAGTCAGGTACTGGTAGGAGTGTTTATCCCCTTCCTACTTTAACATCCACTGTGCTACCATAAGCAAGAATTAAGTTGCTCCCAATGAGTCTGTCACAAGTGTACTATTTCTTTGGTATCACATGTTACAGATGGATTTTGTGTGATGGGTTTCATGTGTAGTTGGGATGTTCTAGCAATTACCTCCTTCCCTGCTATTACAGTCACTCAGACTTACCATTTGCCATTCAGATGCTGCTTATGTACAGTGCTGAGTAAGATGTTATGAGAACCTAAACAAAGATATTTCGAAAGAGAGAGAGGCCTGTTGCAGTTACTCCCTTTGGAGCTCCATCAGAGCCGAGTGCTGTCACAGAACCATCTGGCATGTACTTCAGATGTATATGTCTTGGTGGGGTTATGGAAGAGAAGGAAAGCAAGATGTGATTAGTAGAGAAATTTGTGAGGCAGCGGTGATGGAAAGTTTACAGAATGAGACATGTCTAAGCTAGATCATACTGAATCTTTAATGCATGAAAAGTGCACTGCAAAATCTACATGTTTTATAAATTCTGAAGTCACACAAACAAAATAATGTATTGGTAGGTTATAGTGATAATAGCAATGTTAGTTCTAATTTTAGATTTGGAAGACAATATAAACATATTGTTGGCAAAACACAAACAAAACAAATTTTATTGTTTTTCTTATCAGAAAGCTATAGAGATGAGTCAAATCTTTGTGATTTTCCATTACGTTACTACGATAATTTATTTGCTGTTGTAGATAACAGGTTTGCGTCAGTATAATTGGATTTGAGAGGGTAAAAAATGAGTAATAGTCCAGCATGGTTTGCAGTAGCCGCTGCGGGGACTATGCTTTGAATGGGTGATTGATGAATAGAGGCCCAGCACAATTGCAATATTCATACTCATTAGCTAGCTGGGTCTGAACTTTGAATGGGAATCTGAATAGACAAAGCATGACACAATTTGAAATATTAATGCACATTAACTAGCCAGGACTAGATTTTGAATGTGGGGGACGGAAGAGCAATAGCCCAGTTCAAAAAGAAACAGCAATGCACAGGAGTACTTTAAGGAAACGGATGAAAAGTAGACTGGTTTGATTCACACCAGGCAGTGTACTTTCAAAGGGAACTGTTGCTTATAAACAACATGGGAATCAGCTAGTCACAATAGCAAATATCGGAAGTCTGCAAACAGTGGCTGACATTCCATCCAGTGTAACATGGGCAGTTCTCAACCACCCAGGCTGCTGTGAGCATCTAAAACAACACCCATGGTGTGGCTCAAGAGTACTCTTGCACTAATGCACAATAATCCTTCCGCGTTTAAAACTTGCATGACAATAATTCCGTTTCCCCCCCCAAAGAGGTATTGCTGCATAAATGTGATTGCACAGTTCTAGGTTTTAGCACAAAAGCACTTGTAGGCATTGTTATAGGCGTCTGCAGCAGCATGGCTAGCTGAGAACCCCCCACACTTACTCTGTGCAGAGAAGGTGGAAAAATAAGTGGAAAACAATTTGAATGTTTTATTTACCTCCTAAAATTATATTAGTAGAAAATGTAATTTTCCTTCTACACATGTGTAAAATTGAGAGTGTGTCCCCACTCCCAAATGTTACCCAAATAGACTATGAGGCAAGTCTCAAGATCAGTGAGACTCGCCCAAAGGGGGTTAGCAGGGAGAGTGGGCATAGCCCGCTCTCCCCACAGACGATCAAGGTTGCCGCCCACATGACTGCTGGCTCTGTCATGGCTCCTTAGCCCACTTTTGGCCAATCGTGAGAATCTCCTCTTTGAATAGCTGCTCCTGATGTGCCCCAAACAGAAGCTAAAAACTAATAAATCAAGGGACCAAAAAGCCAGGGGCTGCAAATACTGGAATGAATACACCTTTCTAATAAAACTCTTGGGAAATGGTTAAAAAAAACTAGCATAATGCAAGGCACCATGATGAGGTCTCAAACTAGGACCTCATTCTCTGGACCATAGAGCTAGTTATTAGCTTTCCTCATTACTGTGCTGGAGCACCATCCAACAATGGCCAAGAAAGCACTACAAATCATCAGTCCAGTTGGACCAGGCAATAGGGAACTGGCTGGCCCTAAAAAGTGTTTCTATTAGTGAGTGTAGTTTCTCAGACTAGCAACTTGTCTCTGCCTCACCTCACCTTGCCTTCCACTGTTGGAAATCCATCTACCTGTCCTGACTACATACTAAGGATGGGCAAATCACTTCCAGCTCAAAATGTTTCACACTCAAGCCAGGCCGTTCCAAGTGTTCTGAGTCTGAAACAAAACACCCTTAAAATAAAGGGTCTGCTTTGAGTTGAAACGTTTTGAGCACATTTTGGAGGGCTGTTTTTCCAGGAAGAGCTGGTCTGCTGATTGGGGTCAATAGGTAGACCAGGCCTCCAGTCCAGACGTTGGCCCACCTCAGTGGACTGGTTTATCCACCGTGTGAGGTGAGTAGATTAGACCTCTGCCCCAGACTAAGCATGTTGGCCCATGTTGGTGCACTGGTCTACTAGATAGACCAGTCCTCAGAGGCAGAACGACCCACTAACTCAGGGGTAAAGGCCTGGTCTACCCGCCAATCCCAATTGTTTAACCAGCTCTCCCCAGAAAAACAGACCTCCAACATGGCACTCAAAACACTCAAAATGTTTAGAGTTTGTTTCATCAAAACATCCTGCTTGGGCTCTGTTTCAATGAGCCCTGTGGTTTATTTTATTTTATGTTTTTATTTATTTATTTATTTATTTATTTTTACATTTTATATCCCACTCCTCCTCCAAGGAGCCAAGAGCGATGTACTACATACTTAAGTTTCTCTTTCACAACAACCCTGAGAAGTAGGTTAGGCTGAGAAAGAAGTGACTGGCCCAGAGTCACCCAGCAAGTCTTATGGCTGAATGGGGATTTGAACTCAGGTCTCCCTGGTCCTAGTCCACCACTCTAACCACTATACCACCTTGGTAGAATACAGGAGGGGTTTGCCATTGCCTCCTCTCACGTAGTATGAGATGATGCCTTTCAGCACCTTCCTATATTGCTACTGCCCTATATAGGTGTTTCCCATAGTCTGGGAAACATACCAGTGGGGATTTGAACCAGCAACATCTGGCTTGCTAATCAAGTCATTTTCCCACTGTGCCATTATGTAGAGTATGTTAAATGTAGACCAGGGAATCCCAAGTTCAAATGTGCACTCAATGATGAAACTTTCTAGTGGACCTTGCATTGGTCAGTACCTCTTAGCCTGACCTACTTGACAAGTTATAATGAAGATGCAATAGACTGGGATTACTATGTTTATTAATAAATAATAAAATAAATGATGACGATGATGATGATGATGATGATGACGACGACAACAACATGATGTACAGCATACCATTGAGGTAACACTCCATCCTGGGGCTGCTGTGATTTGTAAGCAGTCCCGACACTGTTCAGAACAGAGTGGTTGCACAAGCAGTACTACCACAGTTTCTCTCATTCACCACAGTGTGGGAAACTGTTCGAGTGCTGCTCGCACAACCACTCAGTTCTGAACAGCATCGGGGTGCTTACAAGTCCACAGCAGCCCTGGGGTAGAGCGTTACAGAAATGGTATGCTGTGCATCCTTTCAGATAATCATAATAGTCGCTCCTATGTTGCACAGTGATACAAAGGCAGAGTGTTCTTGCAGAAAGGCTGGGATATAGCTGTGGTGAAGAATTGTTCAGAATTCCGGTGTGTGGTGAGGAAGATGAAGAGGTGGTTTTAACTTCTCTGCTCTTCCCACAGAAGCTAATTTTGCTTCCAGAAATACATTCTTGAGGGCTGTACAGACCGTGGAAGATAACATTGAAGAGTATCAGTCAGTATCACGCAAGCAAGTAGTTACAACTGGAGCACTGTCCCAGGTTGAGCGCTTAGGACCCACCTGCCTGCACTACTCCCTCTCAGAAAGGTAGTGACTATTCCCTTCTACCTTCAGTTATCTGAAGTGGCCTCTGGGTTTTTTTTACCGAATCATCTACCTCACCAGCTGTGGCTGGCTATGACCATCTATAAATTGTGAAACACTCACTTCCCTAAGCAATGAGATGCTCCAAGGTGCAGCACTACTCCAATTCTGGCTTCCTTTTAAGAAGAGATCACTGAAAGCTTATGGCGACTTAGTAATGTTTAGTTTATTTACAAGTAAAGCTGAATATTTGATGGAGTTGAACTAGCATAGAACTCCTACAAGTCAACAACAGTATACATTAGTTCCCAGAGGGTGCTCCTGCACCCCCAGGTGTTTCAGCTCAAGTGAGCCCTGTGGCAGGGGGAGTTAAGATGGGGTTTTTCCTGCCCACTTCCCTGGATAGCAAAGAGCAAGCTGTCACTCAGCTGGTAGGTCCCCTCTTCCTCAGGGCCCAGTGCTATTTGTCCTCCCCACCCCATGTTCACTTATAGATACACCCCACTCCAAGTCCTTTGCTCAGCTTTTCTATTCTAACATCACCAAAATTCAGTCTGTTTCTCCATCACACAGAAGCTGTGTGAAAACAGTTTCTTAAAACTGACCACTCACAACCTGGCTGGGCAAGGGGGAAAGAGGAATGAAAGGATGGATGATCTCACATAGCCCCTCCCATCAAGTGAAAGATATGTGCCCTTTTACAAGACTTTTATCTGCTCAGGTTACTTCAGAGCCATTAACGTGGCATTCAGAGACATGCACCGTCCTCCTGGACAGCCAGAATTCTGCCAAACACAGGGATGGCCAAGTAGCCATCACCTAATCTGTAACAATATACTTTCACACAATAAACCTTTTCTTGAGATTCTTGGGGTCAGCTCAAGTCAGATATATAGTCGGCTTGTTGAGTATGTCTCTTTCCCTAAATGAGTTTACATCTTAAAAAAGACTGCCATATGCAGTTTGACAAAGCAAACAGCCCAAGTTCTAGTCATTTTAAAATGTTATCTCCTTTCAAAGAGCCTACTGTGCTGCAAGAGAGAAGGGGATGTTTCCTAAAACAAATTATCTCTCAGAAAACATGTATCTATGAACAGAATCAGATCCCACTGACTTTGACATATTGCCTACAAACTGCCAACCAAGTTGTGTGTGTGTAATACAGATATATTTTAAAAACTGTATACAAAAAGAGCAAGACTGCTTTTTTGTATACCATGCAACTATTTTTTAAAAATAATAATAATAATTTGGCCATTGATTGATTAAACATAGCAAAAAAAGGGGGGAGGGGCAAAAATAATAAAACTCTGGAGTCTTCTTGTCAGTAATGCGATGCCAGTTTGAGAATTGTTTCTAACTGATTGGTTACTTGGCACCTGGCAGTAACCATCAACATTTCACCGTTTCCAGCAATCTGCCAGTTCAGCCATCCAAAAGGATGTTACTGGAGTCTGCTCTCTTCCATCTGCTCTGTATTTTCCTATATATGAAATAAAATACAGTCTTCCAGAGAATCCAGAAAGTAGCATAAGAGAGAAGCAATTCCACATCCAAGTTTGAATTAGTAAATGGATATAGCCAGGACTTAGCTTCCTAAGGAGACAGCGGGAATGGAAGTGGCTTAGAAATCCCGATACCATGAAAAAAACCCCTCAAGATGTGGATCGTTCCAAAAACGCACCTTAGACAAGCAAGCAGGAGAAAGAGCAAGGTAAAGCACACGCTGATTATTTTTTAATTAGATGCAATATTACAATAATGGCTTGCATACTGTGTGTGCAGTGAGCTGCACAACCAAGAGAGATGTAGGATGGCTGTTCCAGGCTTTAGTACATTCACCTGGCCGCGGCAGTGATGAAGGAGGCCAGAGGGGAGGGAACCCTCACAGACACACACACCCCGCAAGTCCCCTGAAGAGGCTACAGGTATTTATCACTAATTTTAAAAAAAATAAAAATCGCAGACAGGTTTGGTTCAATCCTGAACCTCCGGACCAAACCACCGGGCCAATTTGCACATCCCTACTGGATACTTGAATCTCATCAGGTGAGGGGCGAATTTTAAAGGGAAAGGGAATTTAGACAAGGGAACAGTTTGTTAATCAGCTGCATCAGAAACTTATTTTTCTTTTCGTGTGCTCTGCTTATCCCTGCTTTTGTTCTAAGTTTGTCTATCTGTAATGTAACTAAGCTAAGAAACACTGAGCCTGTGCTCAACTATCCAACAGGGCATTGTAAAAGACTCTGTTAACTGTCTATAATATTTTGAATATTTTTTCCTCTTTGTATTCTTTGCATTTTACCTGCCTCTGAGTAGATTTTTTTTACTCAGGAAAGGGGATTTTACTCTGGTGAACAATTTGATTGTTCCGCAACTCTACCAAGTTTTCTCACCACGTGTAAGCTGCACGTGGAGGGTTTTTGTACTTTTCCAATAATAAGAGAAGGAAAGTCTCCCTGGAATCCCACCCTAATCCAGGTTTGTTTGTTTTAAATCTCTGTAATAAATGGTGGTGGCAGTGACTAAGCTACTGATAAAACAGGAAAGTTTTGAAGGAACAGCCTTTGTGGGTGAAAGCAAGAGAGAGGATGATTCAGCATTTTTCTTCCCCTCACGTGGGCTTCCTTTGAGACAAAGGCTGGGTTAAATTCGTTACAATGATACACAACCAAAAACATTGCTGGCGTTTGTTTCAAAAGAAGTTCAAGCTAGAGCAGGCCTGCTCAACTTTGTCCCTCTCCTGTTTTTGGACTACAACTCCCATAATCCCCAGCCACAGTGGCCAATAGCCAGGGATTATGGGAGTTGTAGGTCAACATCTGCAGGAGGGCTGAAGTTGAGCAGCTCTGAGCTAGAGTCTACCATGTGTGAAACTGGCTACAAGGGATCTTACCTCCAAGTACAAGCTGAGGTTCACATAGGAAGCTGTTGTGAGCCAAGCCTGATTTGTATACTAGATACACTCTGGAGCTAGCATATGAAATTAGGCTTGTTTCACCAGTGCCACAAAGTGACCAGTTCTTTATATGGTGACAATGTACAGTCTGGGCTCGAAGGTAGAAAGAAGACAAAACACTCTTACATAATTCAATGGATTATTGAATACTGAATATAAAAGATTGTCAGAGCCACGGCATCAATCTAACTGAGCAAGAAACAAAACAATCAACCATAGTGCCTAGTAATAACTAGTTAGGTAATAGCTAGTTAATATCTAGGTAATAGCTAGTTAATAACTAGGTAATAACTCCTAGCTATCATGTGTGTGGAGATGCATGCCATCTCAGCAATTACTTCTAACTAGGAAGAGATAGAGAAACTGGAAAGGAGAAAGGGGAGGGAGTGCCTCCCCTTTTGCTTGGAAGGGGGAAGGGCAGGGTGCCAAGGTTCAGTGAGGGGGAGGGAAGTTGGAGGCAAAGGTTGGTTCTTGAGAGAGGCATATTACTGGATCTCATCAGGGCCAAATGGATGTGTGTGAGGCTAGTATCTGTTGCTGGAGAGCATTGCAAACAGGGCTTCTGGTAGATGGCTGGTGCTGGGGTCCACAGACAGAGTTAGCCCTTGATTCTTCACCCCATGGCAAGAATCACCGAGCAGTCTCTTGTCTGCAGGTCCCAGGCCTCTGCTAGCTCTGTAGCTGGACAGCAGGCACTTGGGGTGCACATATGAGCAAGTATTGCTTGTAAGGCAAAGATTGCTGAAGCCCTGTCTGGAGAGCAGATTTTTTCAGTCATTTCATCTCAATGTATAGTGTTTTCTCAAGATATCAGCATCCTTCCTGAATCTCAAAGTGTTAATCACTTATTACAATATCTATTTATCTGGAGAAACTGAGGCCCCTCTCCTGTGTATCCCCAATTTCTGTTGTCAGGAAGGGGCTGTTCTATTGACATCCCCAAAACAAATCTGCTGCTCTGAGCTTTTCAGATGGGCATTCTCTCTTGTCCACAGACTTCTTGGCACCTTCCTTCATAGAATGTTACAAGTCAAAGGTGTTAAGAAGGAAGAGACTAAGCTATGTGTGTGAGACAGCAATTAAATCACTTCTTGTGTAAATCTACCTGGTGTGCAATTCTAAAACATTCCAAAGTAACAGCAAGAGGATATATGTGTGAGACATTGTAAATATTGAAATCAGCAGAGAACAAGGCACAAACAATTTGGCTTGTTCCTTACAGAAATGACCAGGTCACACAGAACTCTGCTCTGTGATCTGACTATTGTAAACATTGTGCCAGAGGAAATGCAAGCTTATCCCTGGTGCCTCTTCAGGCTGTAAAACATTGAACAGAGCATCAGCCATTCTTTCCTGTTCCATATGACAGTTTAGTATACTCAGAGTTCAGGTATCAATTTATTTCTTAATAAAGTAGAATCAGACCCAGGCCTTGATTTTCCATAATTCTGGATTTGTATTTCCGGGCCCAGTTTGGTAGTCAGGGCAGCCACAACAAAGCCCCCTTGATTTCAATGGGATTTTAGTCTGCCTGATGGAAGTCCTATACGAGAGAAAGAATTAGGGTAGCCATAATACACATCTGTGCAGTAACACTTGCTGTGCTCCATTCGGAAACCAGGAGAAGAAACTGGGAATAAAGTAATTGGGGAGTGATTTACACATGGGAAACTGGCAGTATGGAAAGAGTTATGCCCCACCCCCCAATCTCCTGTTAGACATTGCAGCCCTGACAGCTGCAAATCAAGACTATATCAGAGGCAAAAAAAATAATAATCAACACCCCATAAATTACAAAATATGAAGTTTGAACTTTCCTTTCTCAATATCATTTGATGGGCTGTTTCGAACATTGCATCTATTAGCCCCTCCCCCGCCATCACATATTCTCCCTACAAAATGCATCTGCCATCACCCAGGAGGGACAATTATATTTGAACTGCCCCCATCCGACAGACAGACAGACACACACACACACAGAGGAATGATGTATTGGATGGGGGTGGGGAGACATGACAAACTGTCCCTGTTCCATTGTTGATGATGATGATGATGATGATGATGATGATGATGATGATTTTGTTGGTAAGGTATGGTCTGACACAAAGCTTAGCAGAAAGTAAACAAAAACAAAAAAAACTTCTCAAAGCAAAAAAAAAAAAAAACAAGCAAAAAACACCCCCAAAACCCCACGGCTGAGTTCTGGAATAACCACTTGCACTGAAACAGTAATCCAAACAGTGGTGCCTTCCTGATCAGAGTTTAAGAAGCCCCGATTTGAACAGGCCACTAGAGAAAGGATCAAACTTCTCAATTCCCAAAAGACATGAAGCTATCGAAATAAATCTGAAACATTGGACTTCCTAAAAGTTAAGCTATGATCTCATATAAACTTTCCCTACAAAATGGAGGACTTCTGTGGCATGTTTCAAGCAGTATACTGAACTTTTTTTATGTGGAGAGACACAGGGGAGAGGAAGACTTTTAAAACAAGGGAGAGATTATGATGATGGGGGAAACTAACATATTTTACAATAGTAATGACTAACTAAACCAGTAACACACATATATGGCATCTTTTAAAATAGCAATCACCTTAGAAATTGTGCACATATGATAATGTGGCATGTGGCTCATTACCACTTCTCAATCTGAATATATTTTAAGCATCCCCCCCCACAAAAAAAAGAAGAGCTAGGGAGCTAAAATTAAGATACAGTTGCTTCCACAGACATCTAAGTTGCAGAAATCAGTTATCAATGGGTTGTATCCAAACAAGGGTGAAAGGAAGATCACTGGATATGCTCCATCCAACCTGCAGCATATGCTCCCTACATCCCCCACCAGCTCCATTCCTGAACACCCTTTCAAGGATGACATGTTTTGTAAGGAGCTGCAGGAGAAATTGGGAAAAGGCACATTTTGCAGATCTAGGGCAGTTGACTTTCAGGAGCAGCTTTTTAGACGCACAATGGCCTGCAATGGGGAGAAGCGGGCACTATATTATTATTATTTTTATTTTTATTTATCGTTGTTTTATTATTATAGATATCGTCGCAGAATATAGGCTGTTCCCAGTAAAGCTGCTTTTTGTAATTGGCTGGTGTTGATTTCTGTGGCCCCTATGGTGTTGAGATGCTCTTCAAGGTCTTTTGGAACTGCACCCAGGGTGCCAATTACCACTGGGATGATGATGATGATGATTTTTATACTGCCCTTCCAAAAATTGCTCAGTGCAGTTTACACAGAGAAATAATAAATAAATAAGATGGATCCCTGTCCCCAAAGGGCTCACAATCTAAAAAGAAACTTAAGATAGACATCAGCCACAGACACTGGAAGTACTGTGCTGGGGGTGGATAGGGCCAGTTACAATCCCACTGCTAAATAAAGAGAATCACCACGTTAAAAGGTGCCTCTCTGCCCAGTTAGTTAGTGCCATTCCATGACCTGTTTCTGCCTGAAGTAAAACCCCAAATCGTGCCGCACCCTTCTCCTTTCTGGCCGCATTCACATGTAACATGGGACTGTGGATCCAATGGGCCCTGGTTCTGCTCCTCAAACCTGCTCTCCTGTCCAAATTCAGTCATAACAGAGAGCACTCTCTCTGCAGTCAATGAGACTGCAGAGAGGAGGGAGAACTGGCTGTGTGGGTTTCCTTCTGACATGAAGGACAGCCTGCAAAGCCAATCACAGACAGAGAGAGGGAGGAGCCTTCCTCCCTCAACTCTGGTTGAAGGAACCACAGCCGGCCTTTCCGAATTCAGACAACACACAGGTTGTGTGTAACCTTGGGTTTGGGTGACAGCACTCACTACAACCCAAGGGTTCAGATTGGCATTTTAAAATCTAAACCTCAGGTCACTTGCTTCACAAAACCAGAGTTGCATGCATACAGACTTCACCGTGAGACCACCTCTGCCCCCTTAAACTCCAGTTTCTCATTACATGTGAATGCAGCCTCTCCTTGTTTCTATTTAAGTCACACTCTCAGGAACTCTCTCTCTCTCTCTTTCTCTCTCTCTCTCTCTCTCTCTCTCTCTCTCTCTCTCTCCCTTCCTTCCTTCCTTCCTTCTCTATGAAGATGGGAAGAGAATGCAACTTGGTGCCATTTTGTCTTCCTTTCTCTGCAAGCTATCCATGAGAAGTTGCTGTGTGGCCTGCCATGCCAACCTGGCCTGCAATCTGTTGCCTGAATCAGCGTGCTTCACCTTTGTGACAGGCCCTGATGATAGTCCTTCATGAGCTTCTCTCTGCTCATGATTATTTGAACTTATCGTATGCTTCTCACTGCTTCTCACCTACAGCCCCTGAGGAGGTCTTATGCTTAATGAAGCTCATTCCTGACCCAGCTGATATGACAGTGCAGAATAAGTACAGCAACTTCTTTCTTGAAACTCATTTAAGTTGGGAACTTAAAAAAAAAAATCCTATCCACCCTCTCTGGTGACCAGGTAATACTGTACTGAATTGCCAAGACCTGGATAGGAGTCTGCAGGCAAGAAAGACAGCCCAAGAGAATGCATGCCATTCTGTTATGCTTTTGAGGAATGGACTCAGAAATCCCCCTCTCTGAATGAAGCAGCTGGAAAGCACAATTTAAGTTTATATACTGTATTGCCACAGCACATCTCACTCCGAAGCTTTTCTCAGGGTCCTACCAGAGAACTTTGCTCTGTACATTCTAGGATCAATACCAGATTAACTGATAACCCCATTCATGTTTCTTTGCTACCCAAGGGCTCTAGGCTCTGCAAGTGCTACTGAATTTACAGAAATTGTCATGGTTCTTCAAGTCCCTTTCCACTTCCTCAATACTGTCTTCATGGTTGTTGCTGTTATGTTCTGATTTCACATCTCTATAGAATATTTTTGCTGACCAAGCTCGATTTCAGTCGATGACATCAACTCAGTCAGTTGGCAAACCAGCTTACCTTATTCATTCCTGTTTAGTAAAGGGTAAGTAAATACTTGAGTTCCCATAGAAACATTGGCTTGCAAGCATTTTCTTTCTTAACAGCCACAGCCAAATCAGGATCAAGACTGTGGCACATGGAGAGGCCTTGCCTCCTCTGTATGCCTCGGGCCTGATCCTTTGCCTCTGTATCATTGATGAAAATCGTCCCTCCTGCAGTTGTTATTTGCAAGTAGTAGCTTGTGAGTGGCCCTCTTGGTCCATTTTCTGTGGAATGATGATGCAGGAGCAAAATGTTAGCCCTCCCCTTCCTGTACACTGTGGTCTCAATCCTGATCAAGCTCCTCTACCTATAACAATGTAGAGAGAGAGAGAGATTTTCAGTCAATGCTGGTAGAGTTACCTTCTAAACCTCCGACAGTTTCAGTGTCTGGCTGTAGGTGGTGCTAACCCTGAAACAAGCATGGCTAATTATTCTCCTTTTGACCAAAGCTGCCATAAGTTTGTGAACAATTCACTGGCATTTCAGATTAATTGCTTGCTCCTCCTGCTTCAAGTTAGTTCAAGGGCTAAAAATGGGGGAGTGGGAAGTTTGCAATAAGCACAAATACAATTCAACTTTGGTTTCTACAGAAGTCTGTTGATGAGTCCCACCATCTTCAGCAGAGCCAATATAGCTGTGTTGTACATGCATTGAAATTACTGCACATTTTCTCTGCACCCAAAATAAAATGTTTATTTAAAATAACTTAAACAGCAAGCATACACAAAGCATATGCACTTGACTGGGAAAATGAAAAAACTCCTTCCCCCATCACATATAATTTGCATACCTTATGGTGAATGACATATCCTAGCAAAGATACTTTTGTTTCTGCAGATTGTCTTTGTTGGCAGAAAGAATTCTATAGAACTAGAGACTTAAAAACAAACCTATAATCCCTTGCTTTGGATCTTTAACAAACGCTTAAAAAATCAGTGTACTGTTCCAAAAAAGGTTTGTGTTTGTTTTTGCAGGGAACTTTTTAAAAAAACATCTGGATTTATTGTTAAAATCCCAGAACTTTTATAATTATAATTCTCACTAAGGTGAACCTATAGAATTTGTGTCCCACTCATCCCACTCCTCAATGCATTGCAGGCCAATGAGAACTTCCTGTTTTTATTGTTGATCTGCAGGAAAGGTGGATTGGTAACCTGCAAGAAAGGGGAAGGGGACTTTCATCACAAAAAATGGCTACCATATATAACTATTGATTACCTTTGACTTGGTGAGTCACAGTCTGTGCACACACAGGAAATGCTTCAGTGATGCAATTTCAGATCTTGCGCATCTGATAGTCTCTAAAGCCCTGTTCAGACAATACATTGCACAAGAGTACTGGTGTCTGTCACCATGTACATGTTTTTCTGTACATGTGTTCAGGGTTAATGTGCTGCTGGATATAGATGCCTCTTAGATGCAGGGTATAAATAGGAAGTATACTACTGTACGTGCATTGAACTTAACATGCGACTAGCTGTACAGATATGTACATGAGCACACTATACACAGATTGTATATGCGTTGAACATAATGTGTGATTAAGGCTGCAATCAACATAGGCAGAGAAACCTATAGCAAGAAGTAGTCAGGTGAAGGCTGGAGCATTAGCAGAGGCTGACAGCTTCAGGAAGTTGTACTTTACTGGACACAGTCAGGTAAGGATTTGTACAAAAGCTTCAAGAAGCCAATGCATTTGAGTGCGAAATGGTGTGGAAGGGGTTACCTTGGCAGCAACAGAACCCAAAGCAAGTGAGCTGGTTGCTGTTGAACCAGAATTTGGAAGCCATGACCAGCAAGGGATCTATGGCACCATCAGTGGTCCACCACAACTAGGTATTTAGATGCTCGGCAGCTGCAAACCTCTTTCCATGGTTTCACTCCTATACTGAGCTCTTTTAATCAGAGAGTGAGCTGTCAGTCTTGCTTATTTCATCCATATCCTGCTGTTCCTCAAAGAGTTCAAAGCAAGGTCTATCGTTCTCCCAACACCACTTCTGATCCCCCCCCCAGCCGTTTGTTGACTCTGTGGGGCTTCTGGCTGACTATTGATTTGCAGTGTCTAACAGCTTTGGCAAAGGGGATGCTTAGAGGCTTGCACACGTTTGCCTGAGGTCATAGACATGCCACTCTTCTTCAGTAGTAGGGAAAGCAAGAACACAGAGTGTGGTGGAAAGAACTGCAGAGAGAGGTTTTGAATCTGGCTGTGGTTCTGAAAAGCCAAACAGAAGATATTTTCAGCTGCACTGTGTCTAGCTCGGAGTTACATTCCAACTCCAACTACTTTCCCCTTTCAGTTGAGGGATGAGATTCTTCTCTTCTAATGCCGGGACTATGGGAGACAAAACTAAAAAACAGCCTTCAGGTGAGGAGTGATAATCAACCCAAACTAATTATCTTCCAACTGTTGTACAAATGCCTGCAATCGTAGCAGGCTATTCTTTTGTGTGAGAAGATTAAACACACAGGTTCTTTTAAAACTGATGTCATCAGTTAAGAATAACTTAAGAACATAAGCCTGCTGGATCAAGCCTAAGGCCTATCTACTCCATCCTGCTTCACACAGTGGCCCACCAGATGCCTCTGAGAAGCCCACAGGTAAGAGGTGAGGGCATGCCCTCTCTTTTGCTGTTGTTCCCCTGCAACTGGCATTGAGAGGCATCGTGCCTCTGAGGCTGGAGATGGCCTATAGCCACCAGACTAGTAGCTATTGATAGACCTGTCCTCCATGAATTTGTCTAAGCCTCTTTTAAAGCCACCCAAGCTAGTGGCCATCACCACTTCCCATGGCAGATAATTCCATAGATCAATGATGTGCTGCATGAAAAGGTACTTTCTTTTGATGGTCCTAAGTTTCCCAGCCTTCAGTTTTATGGGATGATCCCTGGTTCTAGTGTTGTGAGAGAAGGAGAGACATTTCTCTATGTCCACTCTCTCTAAAAAGGAAAAGAAAGATTGTGCCATTAAGTCAGTGTTGACTCCTGGGGACCACAGAACCATATGGTTTTCTTGGTAGAATACAGGAGTGGTTTACCATTGCCTTCTCCCATGCAGTATGAGATGATGCCTTTCAGCACCTTCCTATATCACTGCTGCCCAATATAGGAGTTTCCCATATTCTGGGAAACACACCAGCAGGCATTCGAACCAACACCCTCCTGCTCTCTAGGCAGGTTGCTTCCCCGCTGGCCATTAGGTGGCATCCACTCTCTCTACTCACATTTTTATCTTCAATCCCCTTCCTAATGATCCCTAGTGTGGAATTTGCCTTTTTCACAGCTGCTGAGCACTGAGTTGACACTTTCAATGAGCTGTCCACCAAAACTTCAAGATCTCTCTCCTGGTCAGTCGCGGACAGCTCAGATTCCATCAGCGTATATGTAGAGTTGGGTTTTCTTGCCTCAGTATGCATCACTTTACACTTGCTTACGATGAACCATTTTCAATATATTTGCCATTTTGTCGTCTACTCCCCCAGTTTTGAGAGATCCTTTTGGAGCTCCTTGCAATCTTTTGTGGATTTTACTAACCTGAATAGTTTGTGTCATCTGCCAATTTGGCCTCCTTGCTACTTACCCCAACATCTAGATCATTTATGAACAAGCTAAAGAGCACTGGTCCCAATACAGATGGCTGGGGGACCCCCACTTCCTACTTCCCTCCATTGTAAAAACTATCCATTTATTCCTACCCTCTGTTTCCTGTCCTTCAAACAGTTACCAATCCACACATGAACCTGTCCCCTCATCCCATGACTGCTAAGTTTACTCAAGAGCCTTTGCTGGGGAACTTTGTCAAAAGCTTTTTGGAAGTCCAGTTATACTCTGTCAACTGGATTGCCTTTATCCACATTCCTGTTGACACTAAAAAGGTTAGTGATGCCCTTTTATGTACTTACTTACTTAACAAATTTCTATACTGCCCAAAACTTATATCTCTGGGTGGTTCACAGTAAAGACACAATTTTTTAAAAAAATTAAACATTACAACAATTTAAAGCCATGCTGGTTCTTCCTCAGCATGGCCTGTTCTATATGTTTAACAATTTTGTCCTTTCCATCAATTTATCCAGAACAAAAGTTAATCTAACCTAATATAGTTTCTCGGTCCCCCCGGATACATTTTTTGAAAATTGAGGTTACATTCACTACCTTCCAGTCCTCTGATACAGAGTCTGATGGTAGGGACAAGCTACATATTTTTGCTAGGAGATCAGCAATTTCACATTTGAGATCCTTCAGAACCCTTGGGTGTATGCTTTCTGGCCTGCCACCTCCCTGGCATGTTTTATGCTTCTGATATATTTAAAGACATTTTTGTTATTCCCTTTTAACTATATTCTCCTAAAACTCTCTTTCTGTGTCCCTTATTGTCTCCTTGCATTTTTTTTGGGGGGGGGGCAGAGTTTATGTTTCTTTCTGTTCTCTTCATTTGGGTAGGACTTCCATTTTCTGAAGGAAGTCTTCTTCCATTTTATAACTTCTGTGACTCTACTTCTTAGCCATGCTGGCATCCTACTGAACTTGGTGGTACCTTTCCCTCTTCTTAGTATACATTGAACTGAACTTCTATTATTGTGGTTTTAAATAAGTTCCATGCTTTCTAGAGTGATTTGACCTGACTTTCTCTTTCAGCTTCCTTTTTACCAGGCCCAGGGGTGGAGCCACCATTGGGCAAACAGGTTCAAAGAACCCAGGCCACTGCCAATCAGGGCCCATGCCTCATGACATCTGGTGTCAGATGCAGGGGCATGATTTTGCTCCCAAATGGGGCTGAGCGGCCCCGTTTACAAATGAAATCAGTCAGTGCTGCTTTCTCAGCATGGCTGGAGTGACTCTCCCTTCCTTTTAAAGGTAGAGAGAGCTGCTCCTGGCCATGCTGCAAATGCAGTGCTGGCCGATTTTGCTCCCGAATGGGGCCGCGCAGCCCCGGTTGGGAGTGAAGCCACACACCCTGCATCTAACGTGTGATTCAGGGGGCATGGCAAAATGTTCCCTGCAATTCCCTGCATCAACCGCCCTGAGCCATTTTTGGAAGGGCGGTACAGAAATCAAATTCTTCATCATCATCATCATTTGTCAGATGCAGGGGGCAGGGCTTGTGGGGCCACTTGTCTCCCTCCACACCTGACCAGGCCCCATTTTTGAGAAGTGTCACTCTTCTGAAGTCCAACGTATCTGTGCTGGACTTCCTTGGAAATGCTCCATTCACATATAAGCTGAATTGGAACACACTATGGTCACTGTTCCCTAATGATTCTACAACTCTGACATCTCACACTAGGTCCTGGGCACCACTCAGGATTAAATCCAAAGTTGCCTTCTCTCTGGTTGGTTCTGCAACCAACTGTTCTAAGGCACAGTCATTTAGCATGTCTAGAAATTTGGCCTCTCTGTCAGTACCCACATGTAAATTTGCCCAGCCTGTGTGAGCATAATTGAAGTCGTCCATTATTACAGCTCTGCCTCTCTTTGACACCTCTCTGATTTGCTTCGCCAACTACAGGTCACTTTCAGTGTTTTAATCCGGAGGGAAATAGCATGTCCCTAGAAACAAATTTCCTCTCAGTCCTCATATTGTCACCTATAATGATCCTGTGGAGGACTTCAGTCCTTCTAGGTATTCTAGCTTATCTAGATGCTGTGTGTCATGCAAACCTTCTCACAGGCAGGCAGGTCACTGTGTGGTTTACACGCAGGTCACAAACCCATCTCTCTATGCCCATAATAATCAAATCACCCACTACTAGGAGGCCCCCAGATGCCGGAGGAGTATCCTCTGAGTGAGAGGAGTATCCCCTGTGCGAGACGAACGCAAATTGGAATGGCAAGTAACACATGCATGTTTGAGCACAGATTGAGATTTTGCTACTTACCCATATTTATGCTCAATCTTTCTCAATATTTTCAAAAGATGTATCAAAGAACAAAATAGGCCAAACACTCGCGTGCACACCCAACTTGATACAGGTAGTTCTCAGACTTACAACACAATTGGCTCCTGAAAACAGTGGCATTTACATCACACAGAGGCTCTTCTCATGGATCGTAAGAAGACTAACCCCCCTCTAGGGGGTTAGCAGGGAGAGCAGGCTTAGCCCGCTCTCCCCACACAGGAGCAGGGTAGCAGACCTGGGCAGCTGGATTGGCCGCCCACTCGACCACCAGCTCCGTTACGGAGCCAGTGGGGGCTGGGAGGATCGGGGGGATGCACGGCCACTGGAAGCTCCAGCATGCCCCACGCAAGCGCGCAGGGCATGCTGGAGAGACCCCCCAAGCCGGGAGGCTGCTTTTCAGCCTCCCAGTCAGGGGTCTCCTAGTGAATAGCTGCAGTGCGGAGCCACACTGTGGCTACTCACAATGTTAAAAACCGGGTTTGCGAAGCGCTCGTTCCGCAAACCCAGTTTAAGGGGAGGGGTAGTTTGGCAGGTTAACTGCCTGGAGGCCACCGGGCTCGCCTGCCAGCCCAGTGGTTCTCACAGTCAGGTGAAATCTGGCTAGGCTCCCCTAGCCCGATTTTGCCTGATCGTGGGAATAGCCTCACAGTCTACCATCGTTCCAAGTGAAATGCCCACATGCTGCTGAGTTCTGTTAAAAAAAAAAAAAGACTTCGGCTGCTTGTAAACACACAGAGCCTCCATGGCTCCTAAGCACAGCATCATTGCAGCAGCAGCATTGGGAATCACAAGAGCATCAGCACTGCAGCGTTGATGCTGTGCTTAGGAGCCATGGAGGGTCTGTACATTTGTAAGCAGTGCAATGTGTTTTTGAGCGGAATTGCAGCATTTGGGCATCTCACTTAGAATGACATTAGGCTGTGTGGTGTGTAGGCTGTGTCCTAAGCTATAATGTCTTAACTCGAATCTAATTTTCCCATAGGAAACAAATGTTATAAATGGGGTGGGAGGTGATATTCTTGCACCAAAGCCAGATAGGCTATTTTTTGTTCCTCCTGCTGCTGTGAGTGTGTCGCTTACAGGCATTCAGCAGAGAAGTTGATGGTGGAGAATCAGAAGTTCCTCACCCTCTCCACCCATTCCCTTCCCAGTCTCTTCTTGCCCACTGCAAACCCTGCCTCTCCCAAAAGTGTGACACCACATGCATGTGGATGGCCACTGAGGACACCAGCAGCTACCCTTTCCATCTAACTCTGCTACTTTGAGATGCTGGTGAGAGAGCATAGCCCACTCCCAGTCTACACACCTCTTCTCCCTACTCTACTTCATCATATAACTATCATCCAGGAGGATGAAGAGATGCAGGTGATCTGCCCAGTTACCTATTTCTCACTTTCCCAAGAAATTAGTCTTCCTGGTTCTTTGTCACTTTTCCAATAAAGGAAGTTTCCAATAAAGGAGATATACAATTGTGTAATTCACCTCCATCTCTTCCTCCTCCTGGGCAATGGTTAGACAGTTAAGGAAGGAGGGCAGGCAGGAAGCAATATGGGGGGCTTTCTGCTTTTCACTGTCACCATGCAGCATCTGAGCCTGGAGGAGGTGGAAGAGAAACAGCAGGTTTGGCAGCCGGGCGGGGGGGGGGAGCACCTTGTTTAGGCTGGTCATCCAGTTCCTTCATAACCTCACATGCTGCTGCAGCTATTGCCAGTCTTGATGACAATGTGAGGCTGAGCACTGCTTTCTCCTCTAGAAAACACACTATCCGCTGTCTAGCAGAGCCTCCTCTTCCACGACTAGTGTTGTAAAGTTGAAACACAGTTGCAAAGTCGAAACAAGGTGACAATTTATTTAATCTTAGGTGTCGTTTGTCATAACTTGAATGTTGTAAAGTTGAGGGCTGCCTGTTTTCATAAATGGATATTGGCAAGAGAAATCAGGCAAAATCTTTGTTAACACATTCTAGTATTTGCTACTGTTTACAACAGAAATAATTCACAGCAAAGTGTATTGCAAAGTGGTTTAACTGGTTCCCATATTTAGTTTGTCCTTTTAAAGTATCAGCTTTCATTGTATCCAGGCTGGACAGAGACATTTCCTACAACAACTTTATCAACTGAAAACTCATAACACAATCCTCAGACTTATGTCTGGCTAGCAACGTACTCTTTAAGAAACCTGAATAATGTGGGCGAATAAATATGAAATGCTTATCTCTTGACACTTACTGTGATATTAGACTAACCTTCCAGTCATGGTGGATGAGTCAAATATGTCAATAAACTAGTGCTATTTAAAGAAGACCTTTTTGTGGATATCAAGGAAAATGTCATTCCTCGTAGCAGGTAATATGTTGGCTTCATTATATGTTTTCATTAAATGCTTTAAATCGGTATCACTCATGAATGAGATGGATTGCATTCCAGCTATTAAAAGTTCCTGCCACAGAAAAGTCTTTGAATACTTTTTTCCCCCTTTGGGGAATCATCCCTAAAACCTATTGTTATGAGTTTGTATGTCTTGATTAGTATAATGGGCCTACCATTATTATTTTGCCTGACAAATATGATCAGTGATCAGAAACGTTTAAAAAATGCATAGTCCTGTGAAGCCTTGGGAATGTTAATTAATGCTGTGCATGTGCAAACATGTTGCACTAGCACAAGGATGTGGCATAGCCAGATGCACTAAGTCAGGAACTTGTGTTCCAGAGTATTTTGTGAACGGGCAACAGGGAGCACTTGCACAATGAGGTAGATGCCCACATACTGTTCCTCAATCATTGTTGCGCATGTGCAACTTGGAGCATCTCTGTGACTTCGTGCCACTACGCACCACTACATGACCAACTTGTGCATGTGCAACGTTGTTCTTTGTGCTAGTGCTGTATTAACCTGGATGTCAAGCAACACAAATCTTTAATAAAGATGACCCAATATAGTTTTATCTGTTACTTTAATGTTGCTGGAGAATGCTGATGTGTAAACTGCAGGGCAAAATGAAATTAACAATCAGAAAAGGAAGAAATGTTTGTCATCATAAAAGCTATTTTTCCATTGTTGCTACATCCTCCCCCCCATCCCCACCCCCCGCTTTCTGTATTGTTGTAATACTGAGCTGGGATGCTTTTCATCGAAAGGCAACAAA
This sequence comes from Hemicordylus capensis, assembly GCF_027244095.1. Classification (NCBI taxonomy): domain Eukaryota; kingdom Metazoa; phylum Chordata; class Lepidosauria; order Squamata; family Cordylidae; genus Hemicordylus; species Hemicordylus capensis. The sequence goes on from NC_069657.1 coordinate 175,044,569, forward strand.
AAAGAGTTTCTTGGGGGGGTGAGCAATTTGTGTTTACACAGAGAGAGAGAGAGTATTTGCCAAAGAGAACCTTTTTCTTGCACAAAATATTTGATTAACATTTAAAGTTCTCCTATGTTTGCTAGAAAACAACCAGAAGAGAACAACTTACTCCAGAATAATAAATGGAACTCTGGAATAATAACTGAGGAAAATGAGGGAATCTGCTCATGGCCGTAATTTCCCCCCTTATAGCACTTAGTTTTAATCTTGGGTGTTATACATATCCATATTTTAGCATCAATGTGCTGTGTGTGTCAGTAAATGTCTTGGCTTTCAATGTTTCCTCTCTTGCAAGTGTTATGGCTCACTGAATGTGTTAAGCAGGGCTGAAAAACCTCTGGCTCACAGTTGTCTGAGCAATGTTATGTTTCAAAATAATAATTAGCCATGCTTTGTGCATGGTTAGCACCTACAAATTTGATCCTGGCTCCTAAAATATTTTACACCAGTACCTTAAAATGTGAACTATGTTTCCAGCTGTGGATGGGGGACCACAGAATAATATTCAAAACAAAGGATAGCACCCAAGCAGGTGGTTTCAGAGCTGGAAGCAATATGCAAATTGGTCCTATGCAAATTGGAAATACCAAATTAGCATGTCTCATTGGTGTTATAATCACAGGCCCTTTATATCTATATACTGGAAGGTGTGACTTTGTGTGGATAACTTCCAATTCTAAGTAAGTAACCAGACGAGAAGATGAGAGATTGAAGAATGAGTTTTTGTGTGCCTTAGTAGGGAGAAAGAGGTATAGGGTCTAGTCATTACAAGGAGTGATATAGTGCCCTTATAATTCCCGTTCTATTCACATGACCCTTTATTCGCTTCTCTGTATAGTAGCTGGCAAAGCTCAAGGCTCACATAACCTAGGAAGAACCCTGGTGCCAAACAGCACACCCTCCATCCTGGAAATTTGTTTTTGACCCTGAGCAAATCTGTTGCACAGATAAACATGTGATGCCAGGACAGAAGCAGCCTCCATTTGGACCCAATAGCAAAGCTGTGCAAAGCTGAGATGGTGCAAGCAGCCTGGAGAGGCAAAGTACCGACCCTGAGCTCTTGGATTCTTAATGAAGCCAACTTCCATATGGAACAAACAGGGGTCTTGGATGAAAGGCAAGCCCTGAGAAACAGAGTATCCTGTTGGTGCACATGAGCAGCAGAAACCGGGCTGCCCAGTTTCTGCTGCTCCTGACAATAGCTACAATGAATTAAAACGGGCATAGCAGAGGTTTCCACCCCCCTGCCCCGCCCAGGTAATCCATCTGAATAGCAGCTCTCACACACATATTTCCTCCAAACCCTTCACTAAAGATTTCTGTGTATCTTCTCTGGTTCTTGAACTGTTCTGCCTTCGCTACCTCTGCAAGGAGCCCCCCAGAAGCAGGGCGGCGGGGGGGGAGGCTATAAATAATCTGCTTTTAAGTCCCTGTGATGTAGGATTCTGGCAGTCACCTTGTCCTTCTGCTGCCCTGTATCCCACCTGGTCATGCGCTCTGTTCTTGCACTCTATTCTTACCTGAGCTTCCCTTCAGAGCACTGATACAGTTGATGCCATACAATGAGTTGCCTTCTCTAGTCTCCAAATAGTCCCTGGCTTACATAAAGTGCCCGTTGATCCCAGGGCAGATAATGCACACTTGTTCTGTGCCTCTGCAATCTGCATTCTCGCTGCTAACAAGCTCAGAGACACTGAGCCTTTTTCATGAGCAGTGAGAAAAGGCTGCAGGGTTTCCGGGGAGGAGGCCCTGAAGACTTATCTCCCCACAGAGGGAGTTGGATTGCCTGCCCAGACAAGCATCGGGTGCTGCTGGTAGCTCCAAGGATCAGGGTGCCTGGGTGTGGTGCCACATGGCACCCCACCACCCAGAGCCCCCAAAATGCACTGTGCAAGTGCGCAGTGCATTAGGGGAATCCCCCTCCCCACAAGCAGCCACGGCTGATACACAAGCAGAAAAACGGGTTATGAGAGCACTCACTCTTCTAACCCCATTTTGAGAGGAGGCTTCGTAGGCAGGTTTGCCGCTGTGGTGCCGCCAGGATTGGGTGAGATCCCGGTGGTTCACATGTGTGTGAAAAACCGGGTTGGGCTCCCTTAACGCATTTTTGCACACATGTCTGAATAGACATAGAGGCGGGTCTCACGATCTGTGAGACACGCTTTGGCCGGGTTTGTGGGGAAAGTGGGCTAAGCCCACTCTCCCCGCAGACGAGCAGGGCAGGAGACTTGGGCAGCCAGATCGGCTGCCCACAGGACTGCTGGCTCCATGACGGAGCCAGCAGGGGCTGGGGAGTTCCGGGGCCATGCACCCCCCAGAAGCTCCAGTATGCCCTGCACGAGCGCGCAGAGCATACTGGAGAGGTCCCCGGAGCCGGGAGGTGTCTTTTCACCTCTCCTCCAGGGGTCTACTTGTGAGTAGCCACAGCACACTGCTGTACTGTGGCTACTCACGATTTTGAAAAACGGGTTTGCGGAGCACTCACTTGCTCATTTAAGGGGAGTATGTTTTAGGCAGGCTAGCCGCCTTGGGAGCACCGGGTTCTCCTGCAAGTTCAGTTGTTCCCATGATCAACGGAAAGAGGCTAAGCTCCCTTAACCTACTTTCCGTTGATCGTGGGAATAGCCTTGTTGTTTCATACCTTTATTTCAGAGACTCACCACTCAAGAATTTGTTTGGATCTGTTGCTTGTTTCTCTTTCAGTACCTCAATTTCTACAGAAAGATTAAGAAGTGAGTACCAACTATCACAGTCTCTTACCACAGAGGCCATTTGAGGCTAATAGTAACTAATGGTTTTGAAAAAGGAGCATTGATTATCTTTCTTGTTCCTTTATAGTGCCATGACATACTTTAAAAATGAAGCTCCTATATATGCCTCCTTACCTAGCTCTCTCCTGTGCATCAGCCCATTTGTAAACTCTGATACATCCATCATATTTCTGAGACTATGCAGGAGCATAACTGATTGACTCTCCTCTATTATATTAAATAGAGTTGCTACAGACATGGAGAATTATGATGTTCGGGTTAATGGACTGACATGAAGTGAATAGCAACATCTACCCCTGCTAACTGAGCAAAGAGTAAAAGCGGTGATTCTCTTTATTGAGCAGGGGGAGAGCAACTGCCCTATCCATCCTCAGCACAGTATCTCTTCGGTAGCTGTTGCTGGTGTCTATCTTATGTTTCTTTTTTAGATGGTGAGCCTTTTGAGGACAGGGAACCATTTTATTTAATTGTTTATATCTATGTATACTGCTTTGGGAACTTTTGTTGAAAAGCAGTATATAAATATCCATCATATTTGTATACCCTTTATAAAAAGGCTGGTTTTTTCCTGGGGAAATAATATAGTGGAGGTAGAACCAGAGCAAATAAAAATACTTAAATTGGGTACTTTAAAAAAAGAAAAAAAGAAACTACTTTCCCCAGATACAGGTAGATCATAATGGATGTGTGTTAATGAGCCAGTTCTGGAGTGCTGGCTAACACTCAAATTGGGTTTTGGGGCTAACATGGGGGCATCGGAGTGATAGGTGCAGGGGCGTAACTATAACAGGGCAAGGGGAGACAGTTGTCTGGGGGCCCACTGCCTTGGGGGGCCCCCAGAGGCAAGTCACATGACTGACTCCCCCAGACGTGCTCCCGCCTGGGCTTCCTTCAGTTGTATTCTTCCTCCGAAATTGATGTGAGTGTTCAGACCTGGAGCTACCAGAACAGCATGTCTTTCTCTAGTACCATTAAATGACTTACATCGTCTACAATTTACTAAACCTTTTAAAAAACAATTTAGCATGAAGTTCTATTGTGGCACATAGCGGGGTGTGTGTGTGTGTGTATACACACACTATGCTTTTTGTTACCACTATTCAGCCTCATTTAAGATTTCTTTATTTCATGAGTGGGGGCCCATTTTAAAATCTTGTCTCTGGGCCCACTCCAACCTTGCTACGCCCCTGGATAGGTGGAACAGCTCATTACAGAATAAATTTGTGCCAAGTTTTCGGCTTGAAAATGAGAAGGAGGGGAGGAGAAAGAAATGTGGCACACTCCAATTTATTTAGGGAATTAGGGATACGGGAAGAGAAAAATGCATTAAGCAGGCAAGAAGGTAATAACATACTGAGGCGCTTCACACTGGCCTGTGTGAAGCACCAGATGGGGTATGGTGGGGGGAGTGGGCTTAGCCCGCTCTCCCTGCACATGGGCAGTTGCTCATTGCTGGGTGGCTGGATCGGCCGCCCAGATGAGTGGCTGCTCCGGTCGGGCAGGCACTCTCGTGCCTGGACACAGCTCTGTTGGGGAGCTCCAGGGGAAGAGGGAAGGGAAGCGCCGCTGTGGAAGGGAAGTGCTGCGGGTCCCTGCTCCCCTCTCCCTCCCACCCCAGCTGTGTCAGCTGCAGCTGCAGGCAGCTGCAGCTGACACTTCATCAAAAGGACAAGGTTAACGGAGCGAGGTCAATGGAGATTAACGGAGCTCATTTAGGGGTAGGGGTTTCTAAGTGGGCTAGCCACCAGAGAACCACCAGGCTTGCCCGCAAACCCGGTGGTTCTCACGACCACACGAAAGCAGGCTAATGCAGCCCAGCCTGCTTTTGTGTGGTCCTGTGAATAGCTTCATTAACTAATATGCAAATTTGGAATATCACAAATAGGCATTGTAGTGTATGGTTCGAATTCTTACATAAACAGCTCAGGGCTGACTAGAGAAAGGGTCTGAAGAGCAGCTTTAGACTTAAAGAGGAAAGAGTAGGGAAGTGTCTGTCACACTTGCAGGGTAGCGTGCGTTGGTGGATGTTCTTGCAGGGACGGGGCAGGAAGGCAGGAAAATGGAGTGGCAAGTGTGCCACTCGCAAGCTGGGAAAACAGGATAGTGCCTCTTTCCAAGAAAAGTCCAGAGATGGTCGGGTCTCTAGGCTCCAATTCTCTAGGGCAGCCAAGTGTGGTATGCGGTTTGGGTCTAAAAGGACATGTCCAAACCAAGGATGAAGGATGTAGCAAAAGCTGTAACTGATGGTATATCTAAAGCCCAAGCACACCATTTGTTGGCATATGGACTAGAAATCGGAAAAACCACGCCTTTAGGACATACACAAGTCACACCTCTTCGTTGTTGGGGCTGACACTCGTGGCTGACAAAAGAATTCATATTGCTTGATTTGATCACCAGTAGGTGTGATCTCAATGAACAATTAAGTGAAATGTTTTGAACAAATGGTATGGGCTGGAGTAACCAGCGAGCTCAAAGTTTATCTGGCACACCAGGAAGACCTTCCAGATGGGGAGATAAAGATTATTTAGACACCAATGACTATCCCTCCTGGTCCATGCCTGGTCCACACAGCAATATTTATTTTATTATTTATGTATTTATGTATTTTTTTATTTTTTTATATACTACCTTCCAAAGTGGTTTAGGGTGATTTACAACAAGGTAAAAACAATTAAAACCAGTGAACAGTTAAAATCAAAACTATAAAAACAGAATAAAACCAATTCAACAATTCAAAAGCTAAAATACCCTGGAGAACCAGGGCAACCATTTAAAACAATTTTAAAACAATTGTTCTATCATTTAAAACCCTGGAAGGCGAGAATAGTGGGGTGGGAATGCTCAACCTTGCCTGAGTTCCTGTGATTAGATGATTAGTGAAACTAATCCTTATTGCCAAAAAAGAGACTTCTACTATTCCCTTAAGAAATCGTCTCTCTCCTTAATTTGTGTCTGCTCAGCCAGCTTCCTTCTCTGAACAGAGAGGGGCCATAGGGTTATACCTTGCAGTTACTTGTTATTGCCTTGTTATTACCCTTGGGTAATAGTTGCCCCATGTTTGCTTGCGCTAAGCAATCAACTTGAGAGTTTTGCAAATATAGGCATAAATAAGTTCATGGTCCCATGAGCTCATAGCGAAGATATAGCCTGCAAGCCTGCAGTTCTAAATCACATAGTGGGGTACTGGTTTTAGCCCCTGAACAGGCTGATCTAGCAACATGTGGCTAATATATTTAATGTTTAAGGTTTAAAATAATTTTAGCTGTAAACCACCCAGAGATGCAAGTTTTGGGTGGTACAGAAATATTTAACACACACACACACACACACACACACACACACACACACACACACACACACTGCATATTCCTTGTTTATATACAACAGGGTTTTTTTTCCTAATGATCAAACTTGATTATTAGCAGAAAACATCGTTCCTTCTAGAATGGTTGATGATGATGCAGAACTGCTACATCTACTCAGTTGATAGAACAGTATGTACACTCAGAACTTACGGAGGCACTTCACACGACATGTGCGAAGTGCCTGATGGGGTTCTGCGGGAAAAGCAGGCTTAGCCCGCTCTCCCCACAGATAGGAGCATAGGAACATAGGAAGCTGCCATGTACTGAGTCAGACCATTGGTCTATCTAGCTCAGTATTGTCTTCACAGACTGGCAGCGGCTTCTCCAAGGTTGCAGGCAGGAATCTCTCTCAGCCCTATCTTGGAGAAGCCAGGGAGGGAACTTGAAACCTTCTGCTCTTCCCAGAGCGGCTTCATCCCCTGAGGGGAATATCTTGCAGTGCTCACACATCAAGTCTCCCATTCAGATGCAACCAGGACAGACCCTGCTTAGCTATGGGGACAAGTCATGCTTGCTACCACAAGACCAGCTCTCCTCTCCTGCAGCCACTTGTAGATGAGCAGCTGGATTGGCTGCCCACTTGGCTGCCAGCTCTGTCACGGTGCCGGCTTTATCGTGGCTAGCTGCTGGGAGCCACACGACTCCCACTGCAGCACACAATCGCCCCAAAGCGGGCTTGGCTCCCTTAGCCAGCTTTTGGGTGACCGTGGGAATCGTCTCACTGAGGTGTATCTCCAAACCCTGTTAGGAGAGATATCTCACACATGGGTGTTTACTGGCAGCTTATACACTTCTCATACCTTTGTCCATTTTGACACTTGGAGAACTTCAAGGACTTTACCAGCCTTGAGATATAATTGCAATAAAAACTGCTGGGGGCCGGAATGTTAAAAAATCTACAATTGCCCTTTAATGCTCTTTAATACATACTGATACAAGTGTGTACTGTAAACCCATGGCAGTCCTTCCCTCTTCTTTAGGTAAATTGTGCCAGTTTTCATCATGACATTTATGTAATGTGATGGCTGGCTGAAATATTTGGTGTGGTCTGACTTGGCTATTAGCCATTTTTAATTTATTGTTAGAATGCAACCTTATGGCGGTTGGACTGCAATTTTAAATCCACTTTACTTTGGAATATAAGAGCAAGGTATCAACATTTTAAATACATAAAAACTTGCATTAGGCACATTGCACAGCTCACACAAATTATGTATTTTGTAGGTGGTAATGAGTCAATAATGCAATTCTAATTCTGCTGGGAAAATGAGAAATTCCTACCCATAGCCATTTATCAGCTAAGAAAACAGCTATTGAAAGCAAGGGAGGGGCAGTGGGAACTGAAATGTACTGAAATGTTTTTTTGTCACCTATCTATGCATGATGATATCACTTTTATTCAGTCTGCTTGTTCTATGAAAAGAAAATAGAAGGTGTAAATGGATATTTCCACACATAGTTATGAATGCCCCAGGAAAAAGAGTTGCTAGCATTCGCAAGTTCTATCACAATGCTGTGAGGTATCCTGAGCCGCCCAAACAATAAGTTGCAGGTTTCAATCAGACCTGCACAACTTATGCCCCATCAAATGAAGAAAGCCACCACCATGCATTGTGTACGTACACACACACATACACACACACACACACACACTATAATTCTAGGCTGTTAACAGAACCAATAGATTTATCAAACAGCTAGTGGGCTGCATTCAGAATAGTGGGTCACAAACTGTGCAAATCTTATTATTACCTTCCTAGTTTAAATATCCTTACTGTTTCTAACTTTCACTAATCTGATTCTTTGTCTTAATCACACCAACACTCATGAAAGGCCTTCCCTTTCCCCCCACCTCTTGGCCAGTCTTGCAGGGTGTATCCTGCACAGGGTACACCTCAGTAATTTTGGAGCCTGGACCTGAAGGGCTTCAGAGCCCTCCCCCCCAGCCCCAATTGAGAGCTGGGGGGTTTGGGGGCAAGTCAAATTTTAAAAAAACATATTTTTAATGTTTTGGCATGTGCATGTGCAGAGGCACGAAATGGGTAAAAAATGACCTGATCTGTCATTTGGGAGGCAGGTGGGCTCAAAGAAGGAGCTCTTGCCACCACCTTCCTCTCCAGAGTGCCCGCACACCCGCTGGCAGCCCCTGTTCCTGCCGTGCAGCGCGCTTAAAAATTTTTTTTTTTTTAAGATTTCACTTGCTTGGTGGGTGTGGGGCAGTGGTGGGGCTCTGAGGAGGCTCCCAGAACATTTGGAGCCCCCTCCCTGAAGAAAGGAGGCCACGGACTAAATCTCCATGGTCCATGGCTAAGTGTGCCTCTGGTCCTGCAGTAGTGAGGCTGAGGTAACAGGTTCAGGAGCTCCTGGTTAGAGGTGTTTCAGGCATTCTCAAATCCTGTACTAGTAAATATTTCTTCCTGTGCAGCAGTAACTGATGCACAGGACAGGTGCCTTCTTGCCAGCAGCAACATAGCAGCTTTGCAGTACAGTGATACCACTACAAATAAAGGGAAGCTTTTAACAGTGATCAGGTGACATAATGAGCCAATAACACCCCATCTGGCCCTATAAAGTAGAAATGGGTGAGCCTTCCATTGCTCACTTTGGATTAAAATCACATTTCCCCCCTTCCCTTCTGAGACATGGGAAATGATCCTCCTCCCTACCAGACTTCCCAAACATTCTCCCCCAACCCTCTGCTTACCTGCTCATTACCTGGATATACTGTATATCCAACTGTGCATGTGCAGGGAGTGGAGAGCAGGAAAGGTTTTCTCCCTTTCTCTATACCTCCACTTCATTGCTCTGGTTTGAAAAGCAAGTGAGGAAAACCAGCTGTTTATCATTTGATCAAAAAACCAAAAAAGCAAGCAGTGTTCTGGCCAATGAAGGAAAGAGAAAGGGGAGTGCACTTCCCCTGCTTCATTGCCTGGCACACTGCACACATTTTTGTTTTTCGGATTAAAAGATAAACAGCAATGTTCATGCACAGCTGTGGTCTTTTGAAAGTATCTTAAAGGAAGTTTAACCTCATGGGAGCTGACATAAGAAAGGCTTAATTGCTATAATTATTAATATAATTTTAGGAAAATGCAAGATCTTGCAGATTAGTGATAGCCTGACATAATTATTTTATTCTCTATACACAGTTAAATTTATGTGAGCAAAGTACACTTCTGTGACATCAGTAAGTGAAAATGGTGCAATGGTTGAATAAAGCATGTCCATAATCTGTCATGTGTCAAGGCAGGGATGATTGGGGAAGTGAGCAAACCTGTGATAGGTGTGAGCAAACCTGTGACAGGTGTGAGCAAACCTGTGGCAAGTTTGACAAGTTAGCAAACTTGTGGCAAACTTGTAACCAAGTTGCAAGTTAAATGGTTAAAATGGGTCAAAAATTAATGATGGAATGGTTTAAAAGGCCTTAAAAGAGTGGCATCATTTATGGTCACTTGTTGAGGTGAATTCAGGTCCCAGCAGTTTGACATCCCTAAAGTGATGATTCTGGATTTTCTTTTTCTTAAAACATAACTGCTTTATTGACAAACTTAGCTAACAACATATATGTATATACTGCAGTAACTCAGCTTAGAGGATAGGCCTTTAAATCTCCTACTCCCCCCCCCCTTCCTCTGTGTTACATTTAAACTGCTCCCATTAGGGTTGCCAAACTTCCAAATTTGCTCCGAATCCTCCAGGAATAGCCAGGTGACTGTTGAAAGCAATCCTGAAAATCTTAATGACTTGATATTCTAAAGGCTTGATACTGTGAAAAACATTAGAAAAAAATACTAGATGGGGAATCTCCAGGAACAGCTTCTGTTCTACACATATGTGCTAAAGCATTCTGTGTGCTGTGTATGAAAATTAGTGCCTTCATGTTTCAACAAGAGACATGCATGAATTAGATTTTGCGATTCGATTTGAGCTTGAATCAAATTGCAAAATACTTGAATTAATTCGTCAAAACAGTGGCCATTTCTTGCTGTTTTGACAAATCAACTCAAATTGATATGAGTATTTCAGCCCTAGGGAACAATGAAGAACTAGAATCACCCCATTGTTTCCCATTGGTAGCTATTAGGGACACCAAAGTGGGCTGCGTGGTAAGGTATGATGGGTGATACCTACAACCCAACCCACAAAAGAAATGTTCAAGCAGGTGATTTTAATTTTTTTTTAACCTTTTCCCCAAACTCCGATAGGATCATATGAGGGTTTTGGGGAAAAGTTAAAGAAATTTTAAAATTGCCTACTTGCTCATTTCTTTTGTGGGTTAGATGGTAAGTAGTACTCATCCCACGTAGCACCCACCCACTTTGCTTTCCTTAGGACCTACCCATGGGGAACAATGCAGTGTTTCAAGTCTCCCATCATTCCCTATGGCTGAAACAAGCAAAATACACTATTCTTGCAATGTCTGCAGAACAGACACATAGTCCCTCCCAACTTAGAACACCACATTTTGCCAAACACACAGTCCAAAAAATAGCCATAAAAGAATAACTGACCCAGAATCCACTGCCAGCCACAGTGCTTGTTGTACAGTTGCCTAATATTTGGGGTTAGTCAAAATAGCATGTTAGCATGGATACAACGTGATTGTCATAGTTAAGGCCAGAGGCACTACAGCCAGGACATAACACTCCATAGCAGCCCAGAGCTTCAAGGGGGAGTTTTCCTGGATTGGCCTTTCTGAGTTCCAGAACCCTAGACAAATGGCACCTCAGGGCTTGGAGAGTGATGCTCCAGATGTAGCCTGACTAACACAGCTAGTTGTGTGGTATGGAGGTGAAAGCAGATTGTTGATTCATCCCAGACTCGGAGCTCAGGTTGCTAACCCATGAAAGGGAGGATCTGCCATCACATCACAATCTAGTCTAAACCTAGCAATCTAATCCTATGCACTCACACACAATCATTCATACTGGGGACAGGAAGAGAGTCTTGGGGAAGAAAAACAGACAACTCCTGGAGACACAGGAAGGATAGGTCAATGCATCTCCTAACATACCTGTCGAATGAATGGGATGGCATGAAGTCACGAACCGGGAGTCAAGCTCATGAAGCAAGAGAAAATCCCAGAGAATTCCTTCCCACCTGGTGGCAAGACAAAAGGTGAGGACTACTGGTAAGGAATATGTAAATGTACCAGTCCAGGTGCCATACAGGCTACTAGTCAATGTGAATGGGCCATCTGCTAAGATGGGTATTTGATGGTCCTCCTTTGTTCAGGGGAGGGACTGAAGAGTCCTGGAGGACCTGAAGTGATGGCTCTTAATGAGTCTCCAAGGAATGCAGAAAGGAATGCAATCAAATTTGTTACAGGAGACAGGCTGTGGGGATTGTGATCTATCAGACTCAGAAGGGCTTGGAAGATTTTGATATGAAAGCCAATTTTTCTGTGCCAGAGACCATTTTTCTGTGCCATGAACCTTGAACAGTTCTATATCTGCATCCAGGTTCCTTGTACATGTGACCTTTCCAATCTCTCCCTTGCCAGCATATATATGCATCTCTCCTAGATTTCAAAATGCAGGTCCTCCATGCCATGCACCATGTGAAGGGGTGCAGTGGGGCTGTCTGGAGAGTCCAAAAAGCGAATCCCAGTAACAAGGGAGTATGGGAACTGTAAGCCAACATCTGCAAGAAGGCCGAAGTTGTGCAGCCTTGGACTAGAGAGATGGGAGAGGGGTCTTTCCACTCAAATTCTTCAACAATTATTTTGAACCAGATCCTGAAGGTTGGCAATGCGTTGATGGGAGCACTCCCTAACAGCAAGTGAAGACTTGACAGTGGTTCTCCTTAATTATTGTCTACTGTTGTGCATCCAAGTTGCTACCATATTTGTCAATGTTTAATTTGGGTTGAAGTTTGCAGGACCATCACACTATCAAACGCGACCATGGATGAAATTACAGACAGCTTATGAGATCTGCATGTCTTTCATCAACTCTGACTGAAGTTTAGCCAAGAAGTGCTCAGTCTTTTTGGCATCATGCCAATGAGTTTTATTTATTCTCCTAATGCATTTAGTCCACAATATTTCTAACATTTCTGTGCAGTACTTCCTCCTGTGACGTCATCAAATCTTGCAATGTCTTTGATACCAAAAACTATTGACAACTATGAACATCTTTTTTTAAAAATGACATAAGTGTTACACAGTATTAATTTGTAACTTTCACTGGTTGCCTCCACCAACAACTGAGCAAAGAGACACTTTTTAAAGTCGTGATTATCTTATATTTAGCTGGGGGAGAGCAACTGGCCCTATCTAACCCCAGCACAACATCCCTTCAGTGGCTGTTGCTGGTATCTGCCTTATGTTTCTTTTTAGATTGTGAGCCCTTTGGGGACAGGGGACCATCTTATTTGTATATTTTTCTGTGTAAACCGCTTTGTGAACTTTGGTTGAAGAGCAGTATATAAATATTCATAGTAGTAGTAGTAGTAGTAGTAGTAGCAGCAGCATGCTGGCTGAACCCTAACAAGTCACCATTTCTCAGCCAAACCTGCTCCACAGGATTGCTGTGACTGCTGCTCCAAGTTCCTTGGAGGAAGGGTGGGGATACAGAAACAACAAACCATAATATTTCCCCATTTGATCAATGTACGTTACAAAATACTCTATGTTTCAGCCGTGCAATTCCAGGTTTATGGAATCTTTAGTTCAGCAAGGTTGATATTCAACTATATATCATACTGCTCTTCCCTTAATTATAATGACATCTCATAAAATGTCAGGTCAAAAGCAAGATTTCAGTGTTAGCGTTCAAGTCCCATCATATAAATGGCCTAGTGCCTCTCAACAGCCTTCTGTTGGCAACAACAAACTCTCTGTAGCTATGTTTCCCTGCAGGGTAATACAAGGGACATGACTTTATAAGGCAGAGGGACAAGGCTTAGGGACTCATTATAAGAGGAGATAAAAATATGACACTCAGATGTCCTTGCCTCAAGAGTGGAGCATGACGCGTGTTTCTTCAGCTGAGCTCTCCACTATTGCAGCTGAAAAGGGAGAGTAAAAGGAGATAAGCAAGGGGGTGGTGGTGGAGGGAAACAGAAATAGAATGCAATAAAAGAGAAATGATGAAATAAAAATAAGCCCTATCATCAGGGGCCTACTGAAGAAAGTAGACAAAACCTGCTGTGACTTTGCTTATACACTGTGGTAAGAAAGACCGTTAACAGGATTTCTCAGACACTGATTTCCAAAGTGGTCTGTAGCCTAGCTTCATTTCCTTTAATGGTATAATTCCACCTAACTACCTTTGCAATAAACCTTTCCTCATCCAAATTGCACATAATTTGCTTAGTAACCACTTTCCAAGTTTGCCCATAATTTATAATATTAGATATGATAACCTTTCCTTCACCTGTTATTTACAACACACTTCAGGGTAATGGTAATATAAAACTGTCTGTTACCAAATTCCTATTGCTCAAAATGCTTGACTATGAGAATCAGTTGGCAAAAAGAAAGCCTTGCTTTTTTTTCTTTTTTGCTTCAAGTTGTATGTGGAATGACACTAGGTAGCCCAATAACTACTAGGATTACAGACTGGATGCCTGATTCTGACAACACTTATTTATTATTTATTTATTTATTTATTTATTACATTTATATCCTGCTCTTCCTCTGAGGAGCTCAGAGTGGTGTACATGGTTATTTTTATCTTCACAACAACCCTGTGAGGTAGGCTAGGCTGAGAGATGGATGACTGGCCTAGAGTCACCCAGTGAGTTTGATGGTTGAATGGGGATTCGAACTCGGGTCTTCCCGGTCCTAGTCCAACCACTACGCTATGCTGGCTCTTGTTGTGCACATGTACTATTTTTGTATGAATACAGAACATTCGGGTTTCAAATATGTTGTATGTGCATACAGGTATCTGTACACATGTACATGGCTTTGTGTGAATGACTGTACATGTGTTCATTTTAAAAGTGAACCCAGGTACAGATCCCTCAAATTCAGGGTACAAATATCTATTTATTTATTTGCTACACTTATATCCCGCTCTTCCTCCAAGAACCCCAGAGAGATGTGCATGGTTATGTTTAACCTCACAAGAAGCCTGTGAAGTAGGTTAGGCTGAGAGAGAAGTGACTGGCCCAGAGTCATCCGGTGAGTTTCATGGCTAAACAGAGATTTTTACTCAGGTCTCCCCAGTTTTAGTCCAACTGTGCTGCTGTAAACCAGTGGTCCCTGTAATAGGGATTCCCAGGTGTTGTTAACTACAACTCCCCTCATCCCCAGCTGCAATGGTCTTTTACTGGGGATTATGGAAGTTGTAATCAGCTGTATCTGGGGATCTCTGTTACAGGGAATGCTGCTGTAAATGTATTTACATAATGTGTTAATACATGTATACAGATCTGTCTGGAAGAACGTGAGAACAACCCTTTTGGATCAGGCCCAAGGCCTATCTTGTCCAGAATTTAGTTTCACACAGTGGCCCACCAGATGCCTCTGAGAAGCCCACAGGCAAAAGTTGAGGGTATACCCTCTTTTCTGCTGTGGCTCCCCTGCAACTGGCATTCAGAGACATCCTGCCTCTGAGGCTGGAGGTGGCCTATAGCCACCAGACCATTAGCTATTGATGGAACTGTCCTCCATGAATTTGTCTAAGCCCCTTTTGAACCCATCCAATCTACTGGCCATCACCACATCCCATGGCAGAGAATTCCATAGATTAATTATGCACGGTGTGGAAAAGTATTTCCTTTTGTTGGTCCTTAATTTCCCGACTTTCAGACTCATGGGATGACCCACTGCACACAGATTATACAAGTGTTGAACATAGTGGCCGAGATACCATGAAGCACCCTGCTCTTCTATCAACAGGAAGCACACACTGGCTTTGTGAGTGTGGAGAATCCACCGATGCTCCTTGAAACTGTGCAGAGCATCAGTGATTCTTAAGAACTGCCTCATCACTGTGGGACACTTCACCCACTGGGAATTATGGGACTAGTAGCTTACAGCACAGCTGTGATTCTTAACAGCCACAGAGAGCCCATGTGTTTGCAAGGAGTATCAACAGACTTGCCACACTCGCAGAGCCACTATGTGCATCCCACTGATGGAAGAGGAAGATGCTACACGATATCTAAGCCACTATGTGAATAGAACTTACATGGCTTTTTAAGAACGTGATCTTGGGTACTGGATTTCTCAAATGCCAGATACTTTGTCACATGTTGTTGCCCACCTGGCCCACAACATGCGATAAGGACATGCATATTCCATGAGTGCCCACACTCTGCCCCTCTCAGCACTTAGGGACATCTCTCCCTAATTATTTGGGGACAATTCTGAACCACCCCTCTACACATGCTGGAAATACTAATTTAAAAGAGTATTTCTAGTGCATGTAGGAGAAGCAGTTAAAATGGGGGACACACACACCCGAGAACACTGGGCAAAGACATCCCAGTGTGTTGTGGTAGGGAGAGGAAGTGTGTACTTGCACGTCCTTATAACATGTGGCAGGCTGTGTGTACAGTGTTCACAGACTGTACAAACATGGAACATAACATGTGAATAGGGCTATGCTGATGGCAGAATCAAGTAGCCAGCACTGTCCATTTGCTAATAGATATAGAGGCAATTCTTACGATCAACCAAAAGCAGGCGAAGGGAGCCTAGCCCACTTTTTGTTGAGTGAGCGCTCCGCTAACCCATTTTTTAAAATCATGAGTTGCTGTGGTGCAGCTCCACACCGCAGCAACTCACGAGGAGACCCCTGGTGGGGAGGCTAAATGCAGCCTCCCGGCTCGGGGGTCTCTCCAGCATGCTCTGCACACTCGCACAGGGCATGCTGAAGCTTCCAGGGGCCGCGCAACACCCGAACTCCCCAGCCCGGTTCGGCCACCCACAGCCGACTGACGGGTCATCTGCGAGGAGAACGGGCTAAGCCCGCTCTCCTCACAAACCCCATCTCGGCAGTTCCCAGGAACCGCCTCAGAGTCATTCATTCATTCATTCATTCTTAGTTATATCAGTTGCTGAATTTTTGTATTGTATATTTGAATAGATCTGTACTTTGAATAAAATTCAGATTTATTAATAAAAATAGGACTTTATTAGTAGATTCATAAGTACTTATCCATTTAATGTACAGATATTTGTAAATTAAATGAAATGATTACATTTGTCATCAGATAAAACATTCACTTTTAAAAGAGCTCATTTATTTGCAGGGCTGTATACATCCATTCTCTGCAGCACTCTGGCATTTTAACAATAGACACAGTAATACTATCTTTGTTATGACACAATTAGGTTTTTCAGTCCTAATACAGTACTTAACGAGAATTGTTTTCATGACAAGCTCCAGTTGACTACATTAATAAAATCCATTTATTTATTCTGCTTTACCATCCGGTAAAACTTGACACCTTGAAAAAGGGAGCTAATATTGCTCAATTGTATATACTCCAGTTTTGCATTGCCAGCCTAGTAATTTAATCTTAAAGTGTGGCCTTGAAGCAAGCACTCTTTTAAAGGCACCTGAAATGCTGTGCCCTTGTTTTCCTCCCATACATACTCTGGGCAGAGCAATGAGCTGGTCACGCTGCCTTCCAGCTCCTCATTTCTTTTAGCCGATTCTCCTTTATTCTTTCAAATTGCTCAGAGCCAAAGTAACATTCAGGAGACCACAAAAGGTGAAATCTGAACTGTATTGAGATTCAATGAGATTTTTTTTTTTGCTCTGACCTTCATGAAGGGAGCAATAATAATAACAATAAATTTATTTCATTGTAAGCCTTAAGAATGACTGAGGAGTCTTAACTACACCATGCCGGAATTGGACATACCATAGAGCACAGAAAGGCTTATATATGTGTGTGGAGGCTGCCCTCAGTTATTGAACATTTTCTGTTTGAGGATCAGAAACTACAATTTCGTAAGCTGGCACATCTGTTGAAAGATAGGCTTGCTTTGACATGTGTGCTTGTTAAGAGAGCAAAGAGAAAGTAGGATTAATTTTACTCTGATTATGCATATGCTGTTTTAGTAGGTCTTATTATATTATTACAAGCTCTTTTAGGGCAACTTTCCACCCAATCCATTCCCCATCTTCTTGCAGGTGGACTGAACAGGTCTCTCACATCTGCATAGACACAGACAGATGGCCAGTGCTCTGCTCCACCTGGATATTTTTTCCCCAGCAAACATATGAAGCTCCTTTACATTGAGTCAGACAGCTCAATAGTGTCTATTCTGAACTGAGACAATGCATCTCAGGGGTTTCTGACATGTCTTAACTATTCATTGCTGATATTTGGTGAACTTCATACTGTTACAACACGTGGGATGGGATATTGTTTGATTTGACATGAGAATTGCTTTAAATTGCTCATATATGCTTTCATTATAATCTATCTTGACAGAAGGGTTACAGGACATGATTTTGTTGTGCATTTTGCCATTTCTATGAGTGGTAAGCCGCCTTGAATTCAACTATGTCCAGAAGTACATTGAAAGTGAAATGAATGAAACTCTAGGTCAGATAGCAATAGCAATAGCAATAGCACTTATATTTATATACCGCTCTATAGCCGAAACTCTCTAAGCGGTTTACAATGATTTAGCATATTGCCCCCAACATTCTGGGTATCTCAAGAGTGAAATATGTGGTCTGCCTCACATTCCTCAGATAGAAACGATCCAATTTCCTTCAATAACTGGAAATAAATTGGATCATTTTCTGAACCAGTCCAGGGCTCCACACTGGCCCACTCTGCCACCTCTACAGATCCCAAACCACTCTCTTTACTCACCCTTCAATGGCTGCAGTAACAGCAGTGGAGTAAACAGTGAATTGGGGTAATTCTTTCCCCATGCTATGGCATGCATTCAAAGACTAAAGCAACAATATGGTCAGAATAAAACTAATAAAATAATTCTTGCCTCCCACCTCCCTTTGTTGTCCTGATATGCTGGGTTCTCAGGATTCCGGAAGAAAGATGCAGTGGCAATTGAGAACTGAAGTATTTGCAAGATCCAATAAAATGGCAAACTTCAAATCCCAACCGCCATCCTGCCTTTCTTCCCGATGCACTGAAAGAACTGTGGTCAGACTAAAGAAATGTGGGAGCAGCAATGCTGCATGTGCACTTCAGTCTCTTCTGTAGCTGACAGTGATCTCCAAAAATATGGTCCTGAGGGTCAAACAGACTTCAGGGACATATTTTGGGGAGTCACAAAGGTCGTTCACATAATCAAAATCGGGTTGGCCAGACGGGGAGGGAAGCAAGCACCTACCTCCCTTCCTCCAAATGATCTGAGGTTGTTGTTGCTGCTGCAGCCTGCATGCCCACATGACTGGCATGTGAGTGATCCTGAAGTGGTGAGGGGGAGCAGGGAACCAGGCTGCATCCTCCAATATGCCACAATGCATTGTGCAAGGAGTGTGGTGCATTGAGGGAGCTCCATGGCCATGCTGCCTGGCCTCTCCTTCCCCCTGGCTCTTTTGGGACTGGGAACAATCCCAGCAGTTCTCATGTCCAGCCCTTCCTGGGCTATAGCTCTCTTACCCAGGTGGGGCTGGTCATGAGAATAGCCTTACAGTCTGCTTTGGAAAGAAGAAGAAGTTGACAAAAATACCCCTCCCTCAGAGCATATGCTGTGCATTTCATTAATCTAGATGTGGGCCAGTATGTGTCAAGACAATGAAGGCGGTGGGGTGGGGGGGAATGCCACCCTGGGCTGCTGCTTTCCCCTTGCTGAGCCGTGTACCAAGGTGACAGAGTAGCCCCCTTTGCTGCTGCTGCTGCTGCTGTTACTCCTGCCTCCCAAAATGGGGCACTATCGCAAATGTGTTGAAGAGCTGGTGAGGAAAGCGGTTATTGTGGGGACAGCAAACATTTCTGAGCCTGAGCTGCAAAGAGAACTTTGTGAGTGTTCAAAGTATTTTAAGGAGGTCTCTGCAAGGTTGTTTTCTAAGGCTAACTCTGAAGTTCACTAGCATCTCTAGAACTGAAACACAGACCTCCTACAGTCTTCAAAAAAAAATATTTCCTGGCAGCAAGGCTATTCCTTCTCTCTTCTAATTAGGGGTTATTAAATGATGCGGCCAGTGCTAGTACCCTATTATCAGATGTGATATCAGATACCACCTGAATGGGATAATAGGGACATGTTGGCAGGTATGCCTAGGAACATAAGAACATGGGAAGCTGCCATATACAGAGTCGGACCATTGGCCCATCTCGCTCAGTATTGTCTACACAGACTGGCAGCAGCTTCTCCAAGGTTGCAGGCCAGAATCTCTCTCATCACTATCTTGGAGATGCCAGGGAGGGAACCTGAAACCTTCTGCTCTTCCCAGAGCAGCTCCATCCCCTGAAGGGAATACCTTACAGTGCTCACACTTCTAGTCTCCCATTCATATGCAACCGGTGCAGACCCTGCTTAGCAAAGAGGACAAGGCATGCTTGCTACCACAAGACCAGCCCAATAGCCGAAGTTGTGCAGCCTTGGTATAACTGAAGTACAAGCTAGCACAATCGCTTTGCACAAATGCATCGTCCTTCCACAAGTGCTTCATTAGTCACAATGCGATCTACTGTCTTCAGTTGTTGTTATTTGTTTGTTTCTGTGATACATATTATCTTCTGATACTATTAGACAATTTTAATAATTATTAGAGAATTGTATAAATGATCTAATAATTGGATAATATTAGATAATAGTTGATAATAGATATTATGAAAATAGTTTTAGAACACGAGAACTGCAGAGGATGGTGCTGGGGTGGGGAGAAGGCTTGAATTGACAAGAGAAATAGTCTGATTTTCCTGCACTTAACCTTTTGGGGGAATTTGAGATGAGAGCTCACACATGTCTAATCATAAATAAGAAGCACACCAAGCATGAGAACATAAGAACATAAGAACAGCCCTGCTGGATCAGCCCCAAGGTCCATCTAGTCCAGCATCCTGTTTCGCAGAGTGGCCCACCAGATGCTGCTGGAAGCCTACAGGCAGGAGTTGAGGGCATGCCCTCTCTTCTGCTGTTATTCCCCTGCAACTGGTACCGAGAGGCATCCTGCCTTTGAGGCTGGAGCTGGCCTCAACACCTCAACTAGTAGCTGTTGATAGACCTCTCCTCCACGAAGTTATCCAAACCCCTCTTAAAGCCATCTAAACTAGTAGCCAACACCACATTTTGTGGCAGAGAATTCCATGGAAGAAAGAAAATGAAACATACTGTATTTTATGGACTATAAGACTCACTTTTTTCCTCGAAAAATATCCGCCAAAATTCAGGTGTGTCTTATATGTTTTAAAAGTTTAATATGTTAAAACTCTGAAAAACTGGATTAAAATTAAGGTGCGTCTTATAGTCCGTAGCGTCTTATAGTCCGTAAAATACGGTAAGTAATATTTGATGCAGTGCTTTATATAATGAAAATGTAAACAGATAATTTTTCTAAAACAACATAGCTTGAGGGCTGCACAACATCAGCCCTCCAGCTGTTTTTAGAGTACAGGTCCCATAATTCCCAGCCACAAGAGGTCAATAGTCAGGAATGATAGATGTTGTAGTCCTACATCTGCAGGAGGATCAAAGATGTGCAGCCCTAGTATAACTGAAGTACAAGGAAACTTAGTACACCACATAGTGTGTGTGTGTGTCTGTGTCTGTGTCTGTGTCTGTCTATCTATCTATCTATCTATCTGAACACATACACAATATCTTTATTTGACCAATCATAGAGCATTCCTCCTAAAACAAGCATAATGTCTCAGAATATAACCCCCACATGCACTCCAGCTGGGAACATTTTTCAAAGTAGGTAAAAGCTGATTAAGAGTGCTGGTGAATAAAGGCAAACTTATGTCAATTAACCCCCAGGTGGGACAATCAATTAGTGTCAATCAAGAAGCCCTTATACCACATAAATTAACATAATGAAAAATGGTTCTCAGTCATCCGAAGGGCACAAAACATTCACTGTATTGTAATGTTCTCCTAGTATATCACATAAGGGTCTTTTTACATAAGGGCCGCCTGATGTTATTCAACACATCAGACGCCAATCATAGTCACTTCTGATCCTCTTGTTTCAGCAAACAATGGTTTTCACAATATATATTTAATTTTTGCAATATGCGTAGCTGCTTTTTGGTTTCTTCTCTATTGTACAAAATATAATTAATCTCAGGAATTTTCCGTGGCATGCTAACAGCTGTAGAGTTTGTGAACAAAGAAGGATTAGTAATGTATTGATAAGAGAACCTGCAGTTATTCTTTCCACACTTGAAATGAAAAGACTACAATCCAAAGTACACATTTGGGGAGTGAGTCCAATGGAATTCATTGAGACTGATTTCTAAGTAAACAAATAGGGCAGGCTGCACAGTGTATACACCACAGCATAATATGACCACTAATGGGCTCAGGCAGAACTACTTCATTCCCACTACATCTACAAACTATGGCAATGCCTCTTTGACGGCATTCATCTTTTCTGCTGCATGTCATGTTTTAGAATAGTATGCTAGATTCACCCTTGCATATTTTGACAACTTCAAAACAGTGGTGCATATGCTGGTAACATCCAGACTTGACTATTGCAATGTGCTCTAGGGATGTGCACGGTACCAGGTCGAAGGCCCTTTATGGGTGCATGTGTGCACATGTCATGCTTGCTCGCATGCATGTTAGGCGCACATGAGCAAGCCTGGTGTGCACCTTCGCATGCATTCGGCAAGTGCCTGGTGTGTGTGCACGTGCTGGGTCCTTCCATTAACTTCCGGCTGAGGAGAACACCAGGGCAGCAGGGAGGTATGCTGCTGACCCAACGGGGACATTTAAAATTGAGTGCTGGTGGGGGAAATGCAGTGGGAGGAGTGAGGGCACCCTCCCCCACCCTTAAAGGTATGCCCCTGGCCTCCGAATCACTCCCTGCCAGTTCCATGCGCATCCCTAATGTGCTCTACATTTGGCTGCCCTTATACATAGTCCGGAAACTGCAGCTGGTACAGAATGCAGCAGCCAATTTGGTCTCCGGGGTTACCCAAAGAAATCACATTAGACACGTTTTGAAAGAACTACACTGGCTGTCGATAAGTTTCCGGGTGAAGTACCAAGTGCTGGTTATTACCTATAAAGCCCTAAAGGGCTTTGGTCCAAAGGATTTAAAAGGATGCCTTTTTCTTCATGAACCCCACAGCCTATTTAGATCATCTGGGGAGGTCCAGTTGTGGTTGCCACCAGCTTGGTTGGTGGAGACTTGAAACCGGGCCTTTTCTAGAGTTTCCCATGGATGTTGGAATAC
This sequence comes from Hemicordylus capensis, assembly GCF_027244095.1. NCBI lineage: Eukaryota > Metazoa > Chordata > Lepidosauria > Squamata > Cordylidae > Hemicordylus > Hemicordylus capensis. Next base: position 175,067,048 of record NC_069657.1, read on the forward strand.
TCTTCCTAATGAAATTAGAGCTTCTCCTTCTCTGGATGTTTTTAAGAAGGACCTAAAAACATAACTGTTTAGCCAGGCTTTTTGGTTTATAGTTTTAAAGTTCTAAGTTTTAGAGAACGTATCTGTATTTCAAACTGTGTTAATTGTGTTAACATTTTAATGGTGGTGTTTTTAGATTGTGAACCACCCAGGGACTTGCATATGGGTCAGTATTAAAATATGTCGAATGAATGAATGAATGAATGAATGAACGTGACACCATTTAATTTCCATATAGTCAGTCAAGTCAAGTTTTATTTACGGTCCTAGACCAAACAATCCATAGATGCAAAAGGCAAAACAAAAAAACTATAAAAATTTATAAAAACTCTATAGGTTCTCATTATACATCTTAAGAGCAATGTAACAAAATTTGGCTATGGAGTTAAAATTTAAAACATCCTCATCAGAGAGTAAAAATTTAACAAGTTGTTCAGCAGATTGGTCCGGCTGTTTACAAACCAGAGGTAAAATTAAGTGCTCCCTCGATTGCCTATGTATTTTACAGGATAATAGAATATGCTCAATGGATTCTATTTCCCCACTGCCGCATCTGCAATAGCGTTCTTCCAGGGGAACACCATTGTATCTCCCGGCTAGTAATGCAGAGGGAAAAGAATTTTTTCTTGCCGTTGTAAATGCCCACCGGAATTTGCTGAGTGTAATATGGGATAAATAGTTTGCTGGTGAAAGATCCCATCTAGTTCTTACTCGTTTGTAGAATTCTGTTAAAGAGGCCCGGTTGTTTTGCAATTCAATATCTGTCAAATGCTGTTTTACTATTCTTTTAGCATTTGCCAAGTCTAACTCCAGCAATTGTTCAGCGTCTATTCCTAGAGCAACAAGCTTTTTACTGACTACAGTGCACCACTGCGGTTGTGGAATTAATGAAAAAAACTGAGGAATTAGGCCCACCAGACATAGGTGGACTCTCAACCAAAAATAAATGATTAAAAGCCAGGCACGAGATTCGATCTTTATGAGGCTGGCCTCCATGCGCAGTATTACATTTGAGATGCAACTTGTAGTCCCAAAGATAGCTCTCAAAAAGCTGGATTGAACTCTTTCTAGCGTGTCAAAGTTCACATAAGGTCCCAGTTGGATCCCATATAGGAGCTGAGGGATAACCTTTGCTGAATACAGTTTTAAAGCCGCAGGAATGAAACCTGCTCCCTGCGTTCTGAAAAATCTGTTAATTGCCACCACACTGCGTTTTGCTGAGTCAGCTACCATTCTCATGTGTGCCGCTTTCCCAGCGTTTTGTTGGAAAACCACCCCAAGATATTTTATTTGATTGACCTGTTTTAATTTATGTCCATCCAAGGTCCATGTAAATTTCCTTGGTTTATTTTTAAAGCAAATAATTTTAGATTTGTTATGGTTGATCTTCAAGTGTTCCTCTTGGCAATATGATGATAGAACATCTAAAGCTCTTTTGAGCCTGACCCTGGTTTGGGATAAAATGACCGCGTCATCCGCGTACATCAGGATCGGGATCTTTTTGTTGGCTAATTTAGGTGCGTGGATATCAACATTTTGCAGCCGTTTCATCAGGTTGTTGATATAAAGATTAAATAAGTAAGGGGCCAACACACACCCTTGCCGTACACCTTTCTCAGTTGGAATTGGATTAGTGCAATTGCCGGCAGTGTCTAAACATACTCTTAAAGAGGAGTTCTCATGGAGCTTAATGAGCAATAATAGAAGCCTTTGATCTATAGATGTACTAGCTAATTTGGTCCATAGTAAACTCCTTGAGATGAGTCAAAGGCCATTTTAAGGTCCACAAAAGCAGCAAACAGGGGTCTTTTATGGACCCTAACTTGTTTATCCACAAGTTGTTGTAGAATTAAGCAATGGTCCATAACCGATCTATTAGGTCTAAAACCTGCTTGCTCATCGTTGATTATATGCTCCTGCTCCATCCAAGAGCAAAGTTTTACACACAGATGTTTGGCATACAATTTACCTATTATACTCAAAAGGCTAATTGGCCTATAGTTAAAGGGATCCTCCCTGTTGCCTCGTTTATAGATTGGGACCACCATGGCTGAGCTCCACTCCTGAGGGAGTTGTACAGTTTGATCTATATAGGTGAACAAGAGAGCCACTGCTGGGGCCCACCAGTCTATATGCGTCTTTAATAGTTCTGGAGGGATGTAATCGTTCCCGGGTGCTTTTCCACCCTTCAGCTGCATAATTAGTTGTTTCACCTCATAGGTGGAGACCGTAGGCCAGGAAGGTAAAGTACAGGTGAAACTCGGAAAATTAGAATATTGTGCAAAAGTCCATTAATTTCAGTAATGCAAATTAAAAGGTGAAACTGATATATGAGACAGACGCATTACATGCAAAGCGAGATAAGTCAAGCCTTAATTTGTTATAATTGTGATGATCATGGCGTACAGCTCATGAAAACCCCCAAATCCACAATCTCAGAAAATTAGAATATTACATGGAACCAAGAAGACAAGGATTGAAGAAAAGAACAATATCGGACCTCTGAAAAGTACACAGTATACTGTGCTTGATTGGCCAGCAAACCTGCCTGACCTGACCCCATAGAGAATCAATGGGGCATTGCCAAGAGAAGGATGAGAGACATGAGACCAAACAATGCAGAATTGCTGAAGGCCGCTAATGAAGCATCCTGGTCTTCCATAATACCTCGTCAGTGCCACAGGCTGATAGCATCCATGCCATGCCGCATTGAGGCAGTAATTGCAGCAAAAGGGGCCCAAACCAAGTACTGAATACATATGCATGCTTATACATTTCAGAGGTCCGATATTGTTCTATTGTTCAATCCTTGTCTTCTTGGTTCCATGTAATATTCTAATTTTCTGAGATTGTGGATTTGGGGTTTTCATGAGCTGTATGCCATGATCATCACAATTATAACAAATTAAGGCTTGACTTATCTCGCTTTGCATGTAATGCGTCTGTCTCGTATATCAGTTTCACCTTTTAATTTGCATTACTGAAATTAATGGACTTTTGCACAATATTCTAATTTTCCGAGTTTCACCTGTATCTATATGTAGGTCAATCTTGGGTTTGAATGTGTGGTTGCTGTAAAGTTCCCGAAAGTGTGACTCCCATAATTCAGGGGTAATTGGACAGACCTGTTCAGAGTATACCTTGTTTTGGGATAAAGAAATCAGCCTCCAAAAATTTGTTGAATCATTTTTCCTAGCTGCTTCTATCAGGGATAGCCAATCCTTTTGAGTAGCAATCGTTTTCTTGGTTCTAAGAAGAGCTTTATACTCCTTTTTCTTTTTAGACAGTTCTGAATGTATGTGTGTAGACGGGTAAAGAATAGCATATTTTGAAAGCATGACAAGGTGCTTTTTTGTCCTTATGCTTTCCTGGTCAAACCACTTTTTGGAGTGGCCAGTTTTCTTTTTAGGTTTGGCATGATGATCTTTAATTAGTAGAGATTTACAATTCAGTACATCTGGCATGGGTTTGAGACCTCAAATCAACAATCAATGAGCAGAAAGGAGATCTATTACAGAAAGTGATGGCAAAAACCAAACACATTCATTCATTCATTCATTCATTCATTCATTCATTCATTTATTACATTTATAAACCGCCCCTTCCAGAGGCTCTGGGCGGTGTACAACAACTTTTAAAAAGACATAAAACTCACAATTAAAACAATGCTAAAAACAATTCAAAAATAATTAAAACTATTTAAAACCAATTAAAATACATTTAAAAACAACAACACTTTACAAGCCTTGGAAGGCCAGACCAAATAAATAGGTTTTTAGGGCTCTCTTAAAGACTGACAGCAAGCCTAAACTGCGGATATCTGCCAGGAGTGCATTCTATAGACCAGGAGCAGCTACAGAAAAGGCCCGGTTCCAAGTCGCCACCAGACGTACTGGTGGAAACTGGAGACAGACCTCTCCAGATGACCTCAACAAGCAATGGGGATCATACTGAAGAAGTCGCTCTCTAAGGTAACCCGGACCCAAGCCGTTCAGAGCTTTAAAGGTAAAAAACAGCACTTTGTATTTTGCCCGGAAACATATTGGCAGCCAGTGCAGCTGTTTTAAGACAGGCATAATATGGTCTCTCCGGGTTAACCCAGAGACCAATCTGGCTGCCGCATTTTGAACTAACTGAAGTTTCTGAACTACGTACAAAGGCAGCCCCACGTAGAGCGCATTGCAGCAGTTGAGCCTGGAGGTTACCAGCTGATGCACCACTGTTTTGAGATTGTTCTTTTCAAGGAATGGACGCAGCTGTAGAATCATCTGAAGCTGATAGAAAGCGCTCCTAGCCATAGCCTCCACCTGAGATACCATGGCGAGGTCTGGATCCAAGAGCACTCCCAAGCTGAGTACCTGTTCCTTCTGGGGGAGTGTAACCCCATCAAGCACAGGAAGATCTAACTCATCCCTTAAATTCTGATCCCCCACAATGAGCACCTCCGTCTTGCTTGGATTCAGCTTCAATTTGTTATCCCTCATCCAGCCCATTACTGCCTGTAGGCAGGCATTTAGGGAGTGAATGCCATTTGATGATGATGATGATGATGATGATGATGATGATGATGATGATGATGATGATAAGGAGAAATAGATTTGGGTGTCATCAGAATACTGATAACACCCTGCACCAAATATCCTGATGACCTCACCCAGGGGTTTCATGTAAATATTAAAAAGCATTGGTGACAAAATGGAGCCCTGAGGGACTCCATATAATAGCTCCCATTTGAAAGAGGAACTGTCACCAAGCTCCACCATCTGGAACCTGCCTGAGAGATAGGAGCGGAACCACTGCAAAGCAGTGCCTCCTATCCCCAATTCCCCCAGGCGATCCAGAAGGATACCATGGTTGATGGTATCGGACACCGCTGAGAGATCCAAAAGAACCAACAGAGTCACACTCCCTCTGTCGATTCCTCAGTAAAGGTCATCCATCAGGCCGGCCAAGGCAGACTCAGCACCATAGCCGTAGGGGACGATTTATGCTTGGTACCACCAGATCAGCTCTCTTGGTCATAGGATTAGACAAATTCATGGAGCATGGAGCTCCCAGACCATGCTCACCATCCCCTGTACAATATGCCCACATTCAGCTCTTGTTTGCAGAAGCAAGCTCTGATTATGGAAGGAGAATTTCCCCCTGTGATTTAGTACCCAAGCCAAATATAGAATCTATCAATGGAAATGACTCCTGCAATCAGTGCTGATCCCTGCAGAGAAGCATTGCATGTGGGAACATCTTGGGGCATGGTAGCAGAGAGCATCCGCATGAAAGATGTGGCTAGTATTACTATTCCCTTCTCCCTGTGTTCAGAGAATGTGGGGAAATAACTTGTAAACAGAGCTCATATGTGGAAAAACAATGAATAATTAATTCTCAGTATTTTACTGATAAAATGCAGAAATGACTTGCATTAGTACTGTAGATTTGAAACACTATGTTAGAAAATATATGAAGCAGTGTTGCCATTTTTTTAAATTGGCTTCTGTTCCTATGCCTTTAATAGCAGCTAGATCATAGCAATCAGCAAGTAAAAGTGCTTATGTCCATAACATAGTGCTTATGTCCATATCTATGAGGAAAATATCACTCCCCCCCCCCCCGAAGAACATGTTCAATAGACCTCTATCTGCACCACTTCTTTACATGGTAAGCAGACCTATCACCATCTCTGCCCACATGATCTCCCCGACCTTAGTAACAGGGAAACTGCTCATCGCTCATCTTGAAATCCATTGGTTGGGAGAGTAGTTTTAAGAGGGGCTGGGTTTTTTCAAGAACTCATAACAACAACAACAAAAACAACAACCCACTATCTAAGAGGTGGGGTTTATTCTTTCTACATGATCATTCTCTATTCTCCATCCCTGAGCACACAAAAAAGAAAAGAACCTTTATCTTGGTTAAAAGGCAGAAGGTAACTGATGGTGGGTGGCCAGAAACCTCCCTAACTGGACATTATGCTTCTGAACATGCTTAGGAAATTATACCTATAAGCATATACAGAAGCATGCTTAGGGTACTAAAATGGTTAACTCTTTAATAGCTACTAGCCCAAGATCCCCCAATAACTAGAAGTATCTAAAATGAGTCATTTGTACATCTGTCTTTCAAAATAGGAAATCAAGAGTCTCATTCAGACGTTATTAATGGAGACTGTACTTGCATACAGCTGCTGAGGCCAAAGTCCAACCTGATGTGTTGGTGGGTAGACTCAGTTATGCTTACAGCCTTCATCTGTAACTCAACTTTCCATGATTGGGAGAGTGGGACCAATCACAAGGAGGTAGACAATCATGCTTGCAGCCTTCACCTCTTTAGATGAAGGCTGTAAGTGTGACTGACCAGCTCGGCAAGGGAGAGTGATTGATGTGCTAGGTAGGACTTTTGCCTAATGTTTGGAAACTGTATGTGAGTATAGCCTCCATTAATAACGTCTGAATGAGGCTAAGGTTTACCTCAGAAAGGAGAAGGGTTTCACTCTGTCTTGGAAGGTGACTTTGGTACATATGTAGACCAATACTCCTTATTTGCTTCTCTGATCTGTCTAAAATGGGACATTTTAACAACCAACAGTTACAATGCAGGACATGGAATTTACTTCAGAATACAGAACTAAGTGGGGGGGGGGGAAGGATTCTTCTATTACCCATTCATACATGTGACTCTGGCCGCATTTGCACATAATGGGGAACTGGAGTTGAAGGGACCTGAGGTTGAATTTTTGGCACGTCCGAATGCCAAATGCAACCGCGGTTCAGATGGTAAAGCAACCCGAGGTTTCCCTCCTGAAACTCCAGTTTGAACCTTTGGTTTGCAGTGTGTTTTGCCACTTCTAACTGAGGTTAGTGCCAGTGTTGCATCCAAACAGTACCACTGAGCTCAAACCAGAGTTGAAGCTCCTGCCTCGCTCCGGCTGTGATTGGCTGCCGGAGCTGTCCTTCATTTGAAAAGGAAACCCACACAACCAGTTTCCCCTCTTCTCTGCAGTCCTGACTGCAATAGGGGTCCTACCAGTTACTTCTGAATGTGGACAGGTAACAGGTCCAATGGACCCACAGTTCCACATTACATGAGAATGCAGCTTCAGTCTTGCTAGCAGAATACAAAATTCACTTACGAGTATTACACTAACATAAATAATAATTGAATAGAAATATGTTTGGGTCACACTGATTCACTCAGAAGGGTATCAAATGAATAAGCCCTTACACAAAAGGTAGCTGAAATGATATTGTCCACATCACCTTGATTACCAAAAGAAAGATTAAAAGTGGGACATTTTTTAGGTCGTGCCCCAACACAAACTATGCACAGGATGGAATGTGGGGATTTCCTTTGTACACTTTAATAACCCTCAGGTTGGAGAAGTGGGGAGATTTCCAGTAGCTGCCTGGAATCTGCATCTGTAGGCCTTGTTTATCAAAAACGTTCATTACTAATACTGCTTCATAAAAAATCTAGACCAGTTAGATAAATAACATAGTTGTTGTCACAGTCTATTCCTTATCACACCTCCTTTTGGAAATTGTGACAATGATGACCTTTCAAGCCAGAGTATTCTGTTGCTTCGATTAATGTGCTTGCTTCTAGCTCCTGCTGAGAAGTTCTGAAAGGTGCACCAATTTTCTGCGGCTTAATGAACTTTAGAGCATTCCACACAAATCTTCATTCAGTTTCCATTTTATATGGCTCATTCTTTTCTGCAGGAAGCTTGTTTTGGATAGTAAAAAGAAGAATGGGTGTCTAGAAGGTCAGAGTGGCACTCCAGAGACACTACTTCCTGTGCCTCTGATAAACAACTTTATCTGAAAATGGTATACTTCACATCTTTGTAAAATTGGGTAATAATATATTTCTCTAAGGCAGGAGTTTCAATCCTCCCCCCCCCCCAACCCTTCTGTGGAAAAGCTTCAGCTTAGGTACCCATAGAGATTGTGTGTCTCCACACACAAGAATTTAAATGTTAAGGTTATGGGACCGGCTATTTCAGGAACTGGCTTACATCCAGACTGTTACTCATGAGTACTCCTATTGAATAAACTTTTTAAAATCACTTTTGTTTGAAGAAAATTTGTCCTTTTAATTTCAATGAGACTGCTCAGGAGCAGTGCGGTTCAATGTGGGAAGGCAGGAGGGCTCTGAGTAGCCTCTGGGAGCCCTGCAGGTACTTCAAGTTCTCAGTTGGGAGCCCCTGCTCTAAGGTATGGGGTCTTGTGACAGGAAACTCTATTGTGATGGGGTTATTCTTGCCATTCTTTTACAGGCTTGAGAGGAGTGGAGGAAGAGGTGGGCAGGTCAGGAGATACAATGATTAGATTCGCTGACATGATCTGCAGCCCTCTGCCAATCGGAGGGCTACTGGTCTGCAAAAAGCCTTCAGTGTCCCTGTGATCTGCTTGTTTATGCAGTAGACTGGGCATGGAATTGGAGGGAGCTCCCTTCCCTCCAAAAGCACTATCAGCTTGTATAACTATGTCCCCGAGGGTCATACAGCTCTCAGAAAACATATTTGTACAAGTGGAAAGGGCTTTTGGAGGCAGGGGAGAGTCCCGAAAAAGCATTCCCACTCTCCTTCCACAGTTGGTCCACAGAGTAAAGAAGAGCCTTTTACTGCTGTGGTATGTACCAGGCTGCAGTTCTGCCAGCTTCCCACGACAACAGTGTCTCAAAGCTTCCATTGTATTTATATACAAAGTAGATCCCTTTTAGTGAGGGAGGGAAGATAGAGCACAGGATATGGATCACATATAGCTGTGTAATGGTTTGTGCACATTGGGAATGTTTTGAGTGCTTTGAGCTCGAAACAGAATACCCTCTTTAAAAACAGCCTGTTTCAAACTCAGAACTGAACAACCCCATTTTGATTGAAATGTTTCAACATTTTGAGCACCATTTTGGAGGCCTATTTCCCCCTTGCTGGTTGTTTTTCTGGCCCTGGCTTCTGATTGGTTTGAGATGTGCTTGCTTTTTGGTTGACTGTTATCATACAAATCAAATGTTGTCATGGGCAACTGTGCCCCCATCGGCTGTGGGGGAGGAAGGATGGAGGGTTAAACACAAAAGGAGGATATTTCAATTTCAAAATATATGGATTTTCAATTTCAAAATGCCTTGCTTGAGTTGTGGTTTGTTTTGTTTGTGAGATAGTGTTGTGGCAAGAAATGGACAGTGGCAGCTCTGTGTATATGTGTGTAATTTTTTGAATAGTATTTCTTGGTGATTGCTGTGATAAATTCCATGTCTGGCCTTGAGACTAACTTGTGCTTCTCTCATGGCTCTGCTCTGCAATATGCATTGCAAGGTGTACTAAGTCAAAAAATGTGGCTGAAGTTGCTCTAGTTGAGCTTATGGCTATGCTTGCTGCTAAGGATACTGCTGGGGCAGCTGTTGCAATGCTAGGAAGTAATGCAAGGAGTTATAATTGTGCATGAGAGAGCAACTTGTGCCAAACACTCCTGGTTTTACCTGCACCAGCAGTTTGGCAGCAGTGCTGGTGGGGGAAACACAGCGGTGGGGGGTGAGGGCATCCTCCCTGCTCCTTAAGGGTATGCACCTCCTGCTGAATTGGTCCAAATGCTGGACTTCCAAACCCATTTGGCGGTCTGGAAAAGGACCTCCAAACTGTTTCATGTACATCCCTGGGGGGGAAGCCCTGGAGCTGTGTCCAAGGAGGGTCAGGAGGAAGTAATAGTGCTTCCCACCCCTTTAACTTCCCAGGCCAGCTCTGAGGATGGTGATGGTGGTGTGCCCCAGAAGGAACCAGCAGATCCATCCACATCAAACGAGACACGTGCCAGAGAGTCCAGTGGCAGCATGCTGTGGGGTCACTTTGAGCTTTGCCCTGATGTTCATACTCATGCTGCCTGCACCCACTGCAGGGCACAGGTGAGCAGGGGCAAGGCATTTCATGACATTGAGTATGCTGTTGCACCTGTGGTAGCATCACACAGGGGTACTTGCCCCTGATGGTAGCACTAGGCTGAGTCTGCCCTTAGCTAGCAGTGGCAAGTGAGTGGCTCCAGCTCCTAAGCAAGAAAATCTGACTGTGCAGTGGGGAAGCGATCTGTTAGCTGGAGAGTATCTTTCATTTCCCATTGGGGAAATGATGCTTTTGGAAGATCAGCCATTTCAGATGGTGGAGAATGTCAACTTCCACTGGCTGCTCCAGCTACCTGCCTCAGAGTACAAGATCCCCTAAGGCACCACCTTCCCTAGGAGAGTGGTGCCCTCTCTGTACTGTGTGTGCAAGGAGGCTGTGTTGGCTCGGCTGCATGCAGCAAGGCCCAACACCAGTTGCACTTCACTGCAGATGTGTGGACCAGCTGCATGGGCTGTGTTGGAGCTAGGGCCATTGGCAGCATCAGCTCTCAGCTCAATGTCTCTTAGTGACCACTGCGGGCGGGGTGTAGCTGGTAGAGTCATGGATAAAAGTGCTGGAGTCCTCCCCTCTTTGTACTTCCAGTGTTAGTCTCCATTTTGTCTCTCCAGAGATAGCTGTGTGTTTTTGTTCTCTCTTTTCAGCCATGAGCTACTGCTGAAATAAGCGTCAGGCTTTTTCACATTTGTTTGTAACCTATTTTTTAAATAAATCCTTGTAGTTCCTCAATACTAAGGAACTGTTTCAAGACCTCTTGCTTTGCTGCTTTCTCATCAAACTGGTTTTGCTCTGCTATTTGGGGACTGAACGACTATTCTTCCCCTACAGGCTGTACACTGCCTTCTCTGTACACTGCCTTCATTGCATACTGGTGGGGGCAGGAGAAAGAGGGGACATCTGGCACTGCTGGCATGGATAACATCTCTCATGCAGCAAAGCCCATGGGCTGTGCTGTATGTGGAGGCTATGGATACAGAACATAGGTCAGATGATTTGTCGGTGGTCATGGGCTGGCAGGTTGATGCTTGGCTTGCTGTAGAGCCAAACTTCCATCAAGGATTTATGGTTACCGACAACATGGACAACATTGGTAAGGTGGCCAAGCAGAGTCAACTTGTGTGCATCCATTGTGTGGTGCACACTTTGAATCTTGTTGTGCACAATGGACTTGGACTTAGGGAGTTCAATTCCAAGCACAACAGGGCAACGCCCCACACAGGTCCTGCTGCTTCTGTGGCCACTCTTCTGGACTAGTGCTGCAAGATTGCTGGCCATTTTCACCAGAGTGAAATGGCAAGGCACCTGCTCAAGGCAAGGGAGCTTGAGTTAGGCCTGCCTGAACACAGGAATATAGGAAACTGCCATATACTGAGTCAGACCATTGGTCTATCTAGGTCAGTATTGCCTTCACAGACTGGCAGCGGCTTCTCCAAGGTTGCAGGCAGGAATCTCTCTCAGCCCTATCTTGGAGAAGCCAGGGAGGGAACTTGAAACCTTATGCTCTTCCCAGAGCGGCTTCATCCCCTGAGGGGAATATCTTGCAGTGCTCACACATCAAGTCTCCCATTGATGGAACTCCACCTTTCTCTTGCTCTCGTGCCTGCAGATCCTGGGAAGGTATAGTGGCTTGGATGTGTGCAACCTGTCCAATGTGGACTGGTAGCTCTTGTCCAAGCTCGTATTGGTAAACAGCTTGTGTACTGAGGCAGGTGTGCCAGCTCCTCTTTTCCTTGAGAATATGATGGGTGAGCTTCAGACCTCTCTGACCACTGGGGACACAATTGCCTTGGTAGGTCAGCTGAGGACTGAAGTAATGGAACAGGTCACAATAGCCTTGGGTACATCTGCATGGCATGTCCTGTCATGCATCTGTGACCCAATGATGAAGGGCAGAGCTGTCACCCCTGCCCAGGTGCCCAGGTGAAGAGACCTCCTGTCTGAACATGCTAGGCATGCTTAGGAGAGATTAGGTCACAGCAAGGAGAAGGGGGCTGATGCGTCTACCAGTGCTCAGTCTACCATCACCAGCATTGTCACCACTGTTTCCCAGTCCAGCAGCATGGTCTCTCTGGCAGCTGCACCAGAGTGGCCAGTGCCACCTTCGCATTCCACCATCCGGTGGTACACAGAGGGTTAGGAGGAGCCGATTCAGCCCTGCAGCCATGCTGAGCAGTCTGTACTGCAGTACCTTCAGGAGCTGGTGGAAGGCCAGGAGACGGAGCCATACCAGTTTTGGGCAACATATCGCCATGTCTGAATGGAATTGGTGTCTGTTGCTGGACAGTTCCTCTCATGCCCCCCAACCAGTATCTCAAGCAAGAGGTTGTTCTCCATGGCCAGGGATGTGGTGACACCTCATCGTTCATGCTTGGATGCTGAGTTTGTAGAGCAGCTGGTCTGTTTGAAGGCAAACCTCCCCCTGCTGGGCTACCATGAGTTTGCCGTGGAGGGTGAGTCTCTCATGATCACCCCCTATACACTGCCTCCCATGCCACTGGCAGCTCATCCTGGCTAGATGTGTCACAGTCTGCCTGTTAGTGTTGCTGACACATGCACACATGCAGGAGGGTGTTGATTTGATTTATTAATGTTATTAACTTGCATTGCACACATGCACCACGAGGCCAGTTAGGGAGGTGGATGGATTGGTGCCATGGCCCAGCAGCACCCACCCATCTGAGGCTGCAGTGGCAAGCAGGAAAGAGGGTTTTGATTGATCTTTTCATGTTTTAAATAACATTTAACATTTGCATTGTGTGCATGACACCGTGAGGCCAATGATGATGGAGGCCAATGATGACTGGTACCATAGCCCAGCAGCTCACACTTATCTGAGGCTGTAGCTGGTGTGGTGGAGCAGGCAGGAGAGTTGATTTGATTTTCATTAATGAACTCAGAGGGAGGTTCCAAGCTCGAACTGGTATGTTAAGGGATGCCAAAGGACAGAGAAGATCAAACAGAGATGGTGTCAAGGTCTGGCCAGCTGCTAGGGAAGTCCACGAAGCAAGCGGAGCTGCTGATATTGGATATGGCTTGGCTGAACGCTGTCAGCAAGGAATGTTTGACAAACGTTGATTCTCAGCAATGAGTAGGAGGTTAGAGTTTTGATTTATAGGGCAAGCCGAGAGCTCCCAACTGGTAGGAATTCACGGCTTGTCAGCCCTCAGCAAGAGGCGTTTGTTCCTCCTAACAGCCTCTAATTGCGTCCTACGTCTCATGATTCTGTGCTGTTGTGGAGTCATTGGTGTTCCATTAGGTAGCTCTTCTCCGCATTGGTCCCCCATGCCTTCTGCTGACTCAGGTTGCTGTGCCTGCTCTAAATCATTAGTTGGATCTACCACAGCCGTTTCATGAATGCTGACAGCTGGGCTCTGCCCCTCAGACACTCATGAATCGGCTGGAAAGTTGACAGCTTCCCCTTCCTCCTCACTGTCGGAGCTCGAGGGCATGACAGATGGAAGGAGTATACTGAAAAACTGTACAGCAAGGATGTCAACATGCAAGATACTCTAGAAGATATTCCCTACCTGCAAGTACCTCTAGTACTGGAAGATGAAGTTAGATCAGCACTCCGGACATTACCAAGTCGGAAGGCTACAAGAATGGATGGAATAGCGACAGAAATCTGGCAGGCAACAGAAGAAGAATCAGTCAAGGCTCTAACCAAACTATGCCAGCAAATTTGGAGAAAGACACAGTGGCCAACAGATTGGAAGAAAAGAAAGGAGACTTAACAGATTGCACAAACCATCACACAATATCCTTAATTTCACATGCTAGCAAAATAATGCTCAGGATCATCCAATGTAGATTAGAGCCCTATTTGGAAAGGGAAATGCCAGATGTTCAAGCTGGTTTCAGAAAAGGTAGAGGAACAAGAGACGTTACTGTTGATGCATGATGGATAATGGAGAAAGCCAAAGAATACCAAAAAATAAGTCAATATGTGCTTCATTTACTACAGAAAAGTCTTTGATTGTGTGCAACATGCCAAGTTGTGGAATATCCTTAGGAAAATGGGCATCCCAGAACATCTCATTGTTCTAATGAGAAATATATACACTGGACATACACAGTCCAGATAGAACATGGTGAAACAGACTGGTTCCAGATTGGCAAAGGAGTAAGACAAGGCTGTATACTTTCTCCTTCTTTATTCAACTTATATGCTGAACATATACTGAGAGAAGCTGGATTGGAAGAAGATGAGCATAGTTTTAAAGTTGGAGGAAGAAACATCAATAACTTGCGCTACGCTGATGACACCACTCTGATAGTTGAGAATGTGGATGATCTGCCAGCTCTAGTAATGAAAGTCAAGGAGCACAGTGAAAAAATGGGACAACAACTAAATGTAAAGAAGACTAAACTAATGACAACAGGTACAGCAACCAGCCTCAGAATGGATAATGAAGACATTGAAGTGGTGGATAGCATCTGACTTTTAGGATTGACTGTCAACAGTATAGGATCCAGCAGTCAAGAAATATGCCGCAGACTAGCACTTATTTGGGTAGTTGAAGGCCTTGGAAAGGATATTTAGATGCAGTGCCGTGTCTACACCTACAAAGATTAGAAGCGTTCGGACAATGGTATTTCCCATGACGCTCTATGGATGCGAAAGCTGGAGTTTGAAGAAGCAAGATAGAAAAAGCACTGATGCGTTTGAACTTCGGTGCTGGAGAAGACTTTTGAGGATACAGCCAGGAAAGCAAACAAATGGATCATAGCATAATAATGATAATAATAATAATAATAATTCCCCCAGTGAGGCACTACCTTGGCGTGGTTGTGGGGCTTGTGTGCTCTGAGGAAGGTGAGAGCTATGCCAGAGGTCCAACCATACTGGAGAGGTCTCACCAGAGGAGCCAGACAAAGAGTGCCTCTCCCATCAACAATATGGTGAGACATAACTTTAATAAATCTATACCGGATCGGTCGTCGCCCGGGTCAACAAGGACTGCGCCAGGTGCTATAGTCCCTGGACATCTGGTGGCAAGTGGGCAACAGGACTCAGGATCTTCAGTTGAGCAACCAGGGCTGAAGACAGCAAAGTTACTGGAAGAAACATCGCTTAACCAAAAAATATATACAAAAAATGCCAACAAGGAAATAATGATCTGCTATTTCAAGTCTAGTCCAACTAGAAGAGGTTATTTAAAAAGAATGTACCAAATTTTGAAAGAGAAGCATCCAGATACAGAAATAACAGAACAAAGGCTAGCAGACAAGAGAAGATTCATAATAAGAAATAAAGTATTCACAGGAGTTGAGCTGGAAGAACTGCAAAGAGCAACACAGGCTCAAGACATGGAAGAAGAATTACCACCAACTGAAGCAGTTGCTCAGGCGCAGGTGGAGGAGGTGTTGGAAATCAAGGATGCCACTGTTGCTGAACTGTTTCAAAATCAAAACCAGGCAACCTCACCTTTGCCTTCACCTCAAAAACCCAAATGCCGTTTAACAGAAAAGCAACAAGAACTAAAGCAAAAAATAACTGAGCACATGAACCAAACAACCACCAGGGTTTGACTTCCAGCTCTAAAAACAGTTGCCAAAAAACAACTTGCTCAGGTATTAAAAGATATAAATGCTGCTCTTGCAGAAATAACAACCAAGAATTTGCAAGAAACAAACCAACTAATGTACAGTGCAGCAACGCTCGGATATAAGATCAGTGGACCTGTAAAAAGAGAAAGTAGTACATCACCTAAATGGAAGATTAGATTAGAAAATAAAATCGCCAGGCTTAGATCAGATGCTATTAAATTGAAAGATATGAAAGACAAGAAGCTGAAGAATGAAAACACCAAACAGTATCTGATCCAAAAATACCACCTAGATTCAAGGAAAATTAGAGAAGTCCTGGAAATAATAAAGCAGCAAATAACAGCAGTGTCAAAGAAGATCAGCAGATATGAAGCCAGAATTACACAACACAGGCAAAATCTCCAATTCCAATCGAATAAGAGACGTTTCTACCAAAGCATAGAAGGAGAAACTGCAAGAAACATAGAAACACCAAATAAAGAAGAAACAGTGCAATTCTGGGGGAAATTATGGGACAATACAATAGATTATAATAAAAAAGCAGGCTGGATGAAAGAGGTCAAAAAATGTAACCAACAAATGCAAGATCTAATAATAACACGACAATTAATAAGTGAAAGAGCAAACAAAATTAAAAATTGGACTGCTCCAGGCAATTATGAACTGCATGGCTTTTGGCTTAAACACCTAACAAGCCTTCATAAACAACTATCAAAACAGTTCAATCACATTTTGCAAGGAGGTGATATTGAACAATGGCTAACAACTGGGAAAACTCATCTCATCATGAAAGACCCAGCAAAAGGTGCAGTTCCAAGTAATTATAGACCGATAACCTGTCTGCCAACCATGTTCAAATTATTAACTGGAATAATAGCAGATGAAGTGATGCAACACTTATTAACTAACAAACAGCTTCCAGTGGAACAGAAAGGAAATTGCCCGAACACCAGAGGCACAAAAGACCAGCTGCTGATTGACAAAATGATTTTAGAAAATTGCAAGAGAAGAAAAAGAAATCTAAGTGTTGCATGGATTGACTACAAGAAAGCCTTCGATTCATTGCCTCACACATGGATACTAAAATGTTTAGAAACAACTGGTATCAGCAAAAACATTCAGATATTTATTTAAAAAGCAATGAGCATGTGGAGTACACAGTTAACAATCAATCATGCTCTGCACCCCCGCAGTGATGTCGATAGGCTATACCTCCCTCGCAGCTCAGGTGGAAGCAGAGGCGTAATGATAGGGGGGTGGGGGGGCACGTGCCCCGGGCACCATCTTTGTGGGTCACGTGGGGGGCGCCGCCACGACCCCCGCTGAAAAATATATATTTTTAATAACAATTTCTCCAGCTCAGCAGCAGCAGTCAAGGGAGCGCATCGGCTCCCCCTCCCCCATGAGCGGTCCCTTCCACGCCTGACTATAGATGCTGCCTGGGGGTCCACTTTTCTCAACCGCCTAGTAGGCAAGGCGAAGTCGGGGGTGGGGGAGCGAAGAGAGACCTCGCGAAGGCCGGGCTGTGTCTTCAAACCAAGCCCCCGTTGGGCAACGCTAGGAGTAAGGGCGCTCCCCCCTGCCCTCCACAGGGAGACCCAGGAGAAAAGGAGCAGCTCCCACTTCACTTGCTGCAGCAACCTCAGTTCAGTGACAAAGTCCCTCTTGGCTCTACTCCTCACATACTCCCCGCCTCACTTTTGAAACAGGACGGCAGCCACGGGGAAAGCTATCGACCCCGGAAGCAGTTTAGACACGCCCTGTCACGTATAGGCGCGACTGACATGGGAGTCAGGCCACTCGCGTGCATAGACACCACACCTCTTAACTGCTGCTCGTACAGGTGGGTGCCGTGGTCAGCGCGCCTATAAGTGACGGGACGCTTCTGGACAGTGTCTGCGAGTGAACGTTTCCCTTTTGTTTTGCCCCACTACATTTTTTACCTCGCCTCTTTTTAAAAAAAGTATTCTTCCGTTTTTTCTCACATACGCACCCTTTTCCCCTTTGAAAAGTTTTATTTATGTATGGTTTCCCCCCGCAACACAAAAGATGCTTTGTAGAAATATCTGCTATATACGTGTCAACAGTTACACTGTCTGAGGGGAGGGGCCGCCCACAGCTACAGCAGGCCCCGAAGTCACAATGTCTGCTTCTTCCTACTCCTTTCAAAATGTTAGAGTGGGTTGTGGTCCCTCACAGTAGGGGCGGAGATTCCGTCTGCACACGCTCTAATGCACACTTGGGTATTCTTCGTTCATATGGCTCGGTCGGGACTACTAAAAGAGCTTTTGGAACTGAGCCTCGTTATCTGTCTATCATTGAAACAAGAAAGACAAAGGGGTAAGCTAATTATTCAGCCTAACACTGATAAGCTCTGGAGCTGCAATCCTGTGCAAGAATAAGTTCAACGGAGCTTGGTGGGGCTGCCCCCGAAGTATGAAGTCAAAAATACCAACACTGTTAATTAAATACCTAAATATGATTTTCTGTGAGCTGAATTCGTTTAAGAGGACGTTCAACGCACATCAGAATTAAAGGAAGCCCCTTTCTTAACACAGAAGTTCATTATTCCATGGGAAGCACCTGAAGAAACTGGTGTATCCACTGTGTTTGGGTCTGAACTCAGAGTCTTCCACCAAGCTTGCCTGAACTTGAGAAAGGGAGGAGAGACTAGGAAGCTTTTTAATGTGAGGCTCAGCTCTTTTTCCATTTTTGAAATCCCTCTCTCTCTCTCTCTCTCTCTCTCTCTCTCTCTCTCTCTCTCTCTCTCTCTCTCTCTCAGGACATTGCATCAATTACTCTCAAGCACCCCCTTTTTCTTACCTGCTACAACTGTTGCAAGTGGTTTAGTATATCCCCTGTTTAATGGTGTTATCTTAGTTTACACTTTGTGCTCTTTGTACTTCCTTGTGGTCAATGACGTAAATCTTCTCTGTTTGGGGAGCCCACCCCCATATTTAACTAAACTAGCCCCTGCCAAACTTAATAATCCATATCTTGCCTCCCAAAGTGTCATTCTATCCCAACAAAACCTAATAACCTGTCTCTTCAATCGTTGACTCATTTTTCCTTCCCCCCACCCCCATGTCTTTCCTCTTTTGCCCTGAAATGTGAGGAATAGTTCCTCAAGCTTTTCCTCTGCATCCCTGCTAGTGGTTTTTCTTATATTCACAGTCAGTTGGTTTATATCTGGAACTACTTTTGCATGTACCCTTATCAGTATATAGTCCCACATCCTCTGTGGTAAATCTGGGTTGGGAGTGGGGAGGAACTAGCAGCAGTAGTTATTTGTATCCCAAGAGAACCACCATTACAATAATAGCCTGAATGCTTGTGAGGTCTAGCATTGCCCCTTCAACCCTCTGGAAAAGAAAAAGCTGGATTAAAAAAAAAAAATCAAAGGGAGAATACTTGATTTCTTTAATTTGACAACTCGTTATCCAAATTCACTTTGGATTTCAGACAGAAGTCTGTCTCTCTTGCTTACTTAAATTTCTGATTATCCAAATATGTTAAATGTCTTCAGATGATTTTACAGTGTGTCATGATGATACAACACTGTACAGCATTAGGTACACCTATACCCTTTTAAATAAATGGAATTATATGCTCAGGCCGGCATTGCTCTGGGATCCGCTGCCGCCTCAGTGGGATTTTCCTTGAAAAAAAGAATAGAGCTGTATGTTTGGAGCAGGGGCAGGGGGCGCAATTTCAGTGCTTGCCCTGGGCACCATTTTCCCTAGTTACACCTCTGGGTGGAAGAAGAATGCTGCAAGTCCATCAAACAGTAGAGGAGGAGAAAAGAGGCCTTGAAGAATATATCAAGGACATTGAAGAAGATGCACTTCAAATGGTCAATAACGAGAAACTATTCAACACCAATGAAACAAAGCATGCCTACAAGAAAGAACAAGTCAAGAACTGAGCAGAAAAATGGAAAAATAAGCCACTGCATGGTCAATATTTGCACAATATAAGTGGGAAATCAGACATCACCAAGACCTGGCAATGGCTTAAGAATGGCAACTCGAAGAAAGAAACAGAGGGTTTAATATTGGCTGCACAAGAACAGGCACTAAGAACAAATGCAATAAGAGCAAAAGTCAAAAAATCAACCACAAACAGCAAGTGCCGCCTTTGTAAAGAAGCAGATGAAACCGTGGACCACCTAATCAGCTGTTGTAAAAAGATCACACAGACTGACTACAAACAAAGGCATGACAAAGTAGCAGGGATGATACACTGGAACATCTGCAAAAAATACAAGCTACCTGTAGCCAAACATTGGTGGGACCATAAAATTGAAAAAGTTGAAGAAAATGAAGATGTAAAAATATTATGGGACTTCCGACTACAAACAGACAAACATCTGCTACACAATACACCAGATATAACTGTAGTTGAGAAGAAAGAAAAACAAGTGAAAATAATCGACATAGCAATACCAGGGGATAGCAGAATAGAAGAAAAAGAAATAGAAAAAAATCACAAAATACAAAGATCTACAAATTGAAATTGAAAGGCTGTGGCAGAAAAAGACCAAAATTATCCCAGTGGTCATTGGCGCCCTGGGTGCAGTTCCAAAAGACCTTGAGGAACACCTCAACACCATAGGGGCCACAGAAATCACCATCAGCCAATTACAAAAAGCAGCTTTACTGGGAACAGCCTATATTCTGCGATGATATCTATAACAATTGACAATAAAATTCTGGCATCCCAGGTCCTTGGGAAGGACTCGATGTCTGGATAATACAAACCAGTCAGTAACACCTGTCTGACTGTGTAAACAAGAAATAATAATTCAATTTCTATACCACCCCTCCAAAAATGGCTCAGGGCGGTTTACATAGAGAAATAATAAATAAATAAGATGGATCCCTGTCCCCAAAGGGCTCACAATCTAAAAAGAAACATAAGACAGACACCAGCAACAGTCACTGGAGGTGTTGTGCTGGAGGTCGATAGAGCCAGTTACTCTCCCCCTTCTAAATAAAGAGAATCACCATGGTAAAAGGTGCCTCTTTGCCAAGTTAGCAAATCAATCCAGAATTTTCACTCGAGGCACAAATGACCAGGCTCTAACTATCATACTTCGGACACATTATGCGAAGACACAACTCCCTTGAGAAGTCCATAATGCTGGGAAAAGTTGAAGGAAAGAGAAGAAAAGGACAACCAACAGAAAGGTGAATGGACACAACAGCAATGAATGCACCGCTGAGATACCTTAAAGGCCAAGTTGAAGACAGATCATCCTGGAAAGAATCTATCTATGTGGTCGCTTAGAGTCAACACCGACTTGACGGCACTTAATCAATCAATCCATTAATCAATGTTGGCATTCGTGTTGTTTGTTATTATCTGCTCTGCTCTGTTAACTTTTTTCCCTATTCCAGAGAAGCACCGAAGCAGCACATACATTCATGCACCCCCCAGACCCCCGCTGTATCTGTGGCTAATGATGAGCTTGGCTGCTGGTGCCCTCTAGGCTTGTGCATTTCAGTTTGGATACAAAGAGTTTTGTGCCCAAATATGGCAATTTTGGAGGTTTTGTAACCAAAACGAAATCAAGAATTAAAAAACAGATATTTTTGTTTCCAAATCAAAATGACTGTGTTTTGGACAGAATGCTTTGTACTTCAGAAAAACATTGCAGTTGAAATTGACTTCTCTGACTCCCTCCGCTCCAGCTAAGGCACTGAGTGATTAGCAGAAGATAAGATATGCAAAAAGCTGGCAGAGCTTCCCTGTTGCACATGAATGGTTTAGTTAAGTATGTGTTGTATTCAGTGTGATTGAAATGCAAACTGACCTTGCAAAGGGATTTGGAAGATAGCATTTTGAGACAGAAATACCCAAATATCTTTGGGAGCTCAATGCAATTCCAAAGCTTTTGCTAAAAGCCATGGTATAAGTTGTATGGAGAAGCTTTTCGAGAAGCTGGTTAGGAAAGTTCTGAAATTACACAGGTTTTTCTTTCCAAAGCTTCAGAAAGAATCTCTTGACTTGTTCAGGGGTCTTTTGAAGAGCTATTTTGTTTTTCTTCTGATTTTTATGAGTTATAGTGGTATCTAAGTTTTGTTGCCCAAGTTGAGCAATCTAATGTAATTTAGGCCACAATGTAATTTGGTGGGACATGATGTCTAAGCCAGTGGTTCACAACTAATGCCATTGCAGGGACACATCATCCACATGGGACTACAGGAAACAAAAGGCGGGGGGGGGGATACCCCTGTCAATCTATTGACATCCCCAGGAATCTTAGTTGCTTCTCTCTTTCTTGTAACCATGATCCATGGTTTTGCACTGTCTTAAATGAAGTGATGATAAATCTCAACAATTCTGAACAGTAGGCTGATTTGTTTGGGCTACTGCTCACTCCACTTCAGTTAAATGAACATTTGAAGCTGTTCCATAGTACCAAGGCAGTTCATCCGTCTGTCTTGCTATCTCAAGTGACCTGTGGTCACTGTTCCATGGGGAGGGAGCGTTTTTATTGAAAGAGTGCTTGAATCCACAAATGGGTTGTACTGCTGTGCTAGTGCCACAGGGACAGGCTCACACACGCTGCAAAATTCTCAAATAACTGTGCCAAAAGATTAAGTGTCGTTGTTGTTCATCATTTGCTTCACTCTTTCAACTTGTTTATGTGGGGCTTCAGGGGCAAAACAGTGGGTTGGGTGGCAGTGCCCCAAGTGGTGGTGCACAGATTCCAAATAGGGCAAAGGGCTGATTCCTTAGGAATTTTTGAGGTTTACACGTCTTTAAGATTTTTCCCCATAGAGAATAATGGAGGTTTCAGCAGCCCCATAACTCCACCTCCTGGGGGGCACTGGGGTGTCCCAAAGCAAGTGGTGGTGTAGTGCACATAGGGTGCCAACCACCCCCATGGGTTGCTAACCCATGGGCTCCTGGGTTCTGTTGTTTCTGAGGTGCTCTGAGTGTAGATTCTCTGGTAGCATATGATATTTTCATTGACAAACCATGAATCCACTCTCAGTTGCCACTGGTATGTCTGGTGGCAACTCAGAACCGGGCCTTTTCTGCAGCTGCTCCTGGTCGATGGAGTGCACTCCCAGCAGATATCCACAGTCCAGGTTCGCTGTCGGCCTTTAAGAGAGCCCTAAAAACCTATTTATTTGGCCTGACCTTCCAAGGCTTATAAAGTGTTGGGGTTTTTTAAAGTAGTTTAATTGGTTTTAAATAGTTTAAATCATTTTTGAATTGTTTTTATATTGTTTTAATTGTGGGTTTTATGTCCCCCCCCCCAAAAAAAAGTTACTGTACACTGCCCAGAGCCTCTGGATGGGGCGGTATATAAATGAAATAAATAAATAAATAAATAAATAAATAAATAAATAAATAAATAAAATGCAACCAGAGAATCTACACTCAAAACACCTCAGAAACAACAGAACCCAATACCCCATGGGTTAGCCACCCATGGAGGTGGTTGGCACCCTATATGCTCTATACCACCACTCGCTCTGGGCCACCCCGGTGCCCCCCAAGTGCAGTTATGTGGCTGCTGAAAACTCAATCATTCCCTATGGGGAAGAACCTTAAAGACACGTAAACTCCATTAAATCTCTAAAAATCAGCCCTCTGCCCAATTCCTTTGAAATAATTCTGGCAGCTTCCTTGCCCCCACTGGGCACTACCACCCACCTACTCTGCTCTGGGCCACCCCTCTCCCCCCGACATGAAGCTATACTTTTGCTGAAACCTCCATTAGTCGCTATGGGAAAAATCTTAAACTTCAAAGATTCGCCAAAGATCAGCCCTTGGCCCCATTCCTCTGAAATTTGAGTGGTAGCTTCCTCCCATTGGGCTCTACTAGCCCCACCCACAAGTTTTGCCCCAGGGCCATTTTTTAAAATCCAAAATGTTTCAGATTCAGATTTTGCAATTTCAAAAAAAGAACAAAATAGGGGTGTTTCGCATTCAAGCCAAAAAACAAAACAGAAGAAAAACAAAATGCACAACCCTAGAGTCGTCATATGTGTCAGCCAGTCTGTCACTGAAGGCACAGCATTCTGAGGCCATGGCAACAAAACAAAACAAAACAAAACAAAACAAAACAAAACAAAACAAAACAAAACCCTATGCATGCATACACAACATGCACATGTTTAACTTTTATTTTTTGCTTCACTGTATTATAGTGTGTGTATATTTTAATTTAAGTTCCTTAGTTATTTATTCAATCTTAGCTTTTGGTATTTTAGGTAACCCTATTCAGCATTCTGCTCATGATTGGGCATAAGTTTTGTGTAGTTTTTTTTAAAAAATTAGATAGATAGATAGATAGATAGATAGATAGATAGATAGATAGATAGCAAATAAAGTTCTGGACAAGCGTAAATTTTAATCAAATTTAATGTTTACAATAGGTGGACATACACCTCTTGATTCTGTTGTGGATTTTT
This sequence comes from Hemicordylus capensis, assembly GCF_027244095.1. NCBI lineage: Eukaryota > Metazoa > Chordata > Lepidosauria > Squamata > Cordylidae > Hemicordylus > Hemicordylus capensis. The sequence continues at coordinate 175,090,955 of NC_069657.1, forward strand.
GTTGTTGCTGTTGCAATGCATGCTGTTGTCATCACTCTTCTGCTTGTAGGGGAGGAACATTGTTGTAACTACTGTACCAGTTCTCTATACTGTGGATTTTAAATTAACTAATGCAGAATTAATTAATTCTTCAGTGAGTTGTCACATGCTTGGAGGGGAGGCAATAACAACAGTTCTCTCTCTGTGCTTTGGATTTACTGCAGTGTGTGTTGAGATTCCTGTGGTGGGGGGAGGGATTTGATGTTATTCTTGTGGATTTCATGTTGCAATGCTTGTTATCCTGCATGGGGAAGGGGGCATTAAGACTTTTGGATGCAGTGTATTTCATTGTGTAATGTGTGCTGTGCTGTTTTCATTCGGGGGGGGGGGCACAGTGAGTGGGTGTGGGGTGTGCTACACCCATAGGGGACATTGGGGTCACAAAACTTCCTATTGTCACCTGTGGTGGCTCCTAGGGATGCCATATTCATTTGGGTGGTAGGGCCCTATGGGTGCGAATTACCACCCAAACCCCAAAGAAATTGGGCAAAGGGGTGATTTTTTAAAAGGAATTTTTGAGTTCAAGGTGATTTTATTTTATTTTTTCTGCCATAGGAAATAATGGGGATTCAAAGCAGCCCCATTACTTTGCATGGGTGTTGCCAAGGTGGTCTAAAGTGGATTGGGGGTAGTTCTTTTCTTTTTCTTCTTCTTTTAGGAATTTTTGAAGTATTTTAGACTCTTTGGTGTGTTATGACTTTTTCTCATAATGAATCCCTATGAAGATTCATTACACACCAAAGAGCCTAAAAATTCAAAAAAACATAAAAACAAACATATTGAGTAAGCCACGGGCGTGTGGACGGGAGAGAATTAATGGCACCTTATTTTCCAAACACCCCACAACCCACAGAGCAATGGGGTACTCAGTTTATTTTGTAGAATTTTTGAAATGTTTAGACTCTGGTGTTTAATGGATCTTCATAGGGATTCATTATGAGAAAAAGTCATAACACACCGAAGAATCTAAACACTTCAAAAATTCCTTTTAGAAAAAACTGAGTACAACACTGGCTTGTGGGGGTAAGCCATCCAATGTGCCCTACCCCAACTCGCTTTTGACCACCTTGGCACTACCCACTGGGAGTAATGGGGCCACTTTGAATCCCCATTATTTCCTATGGCAGAAAAAAATAAAAACACACCAAATTTACCTACCTATTCACTCTTGCCCTTAAAATTGGACCAAATTGAATCAATTTGGTGTGTTCTGTGCTAGGAGGGACAGATTCCCTTTTATATGACAAATATGATTATGACAACTATTTATATACTGCTTTTCAATAAAAGCTCTACTTCTACAGTGTTTTTCAAAGCAGGGTTGTACAATGCATTGTAAATTCCAATGCAAAATGTGTGTGCATGCACTCTGTAAGTGCAGCTTGTTCCGGCCATATGGAACAATGGGGAAACTCAAACCCCCCCATTCTTTCCCATGAGTAGCACCTAGGGAAATCAAAGTGCATGATGGGTGCTACCTACCACCCAACCCACAAAAGAAATGGGCAAGCAGGTGATTTCTAACAAATGTTTAACCTTTCTTCCAAACCCCCATAGGATCCAGGTTGCTGAGAGAACAGTGCAACCCCATGCATCTGCTTACTTGAAGTAATTCCCAATGTGTTCACTTGGGCATGATCTCAGGGAAGTGTTAACAGGATTGAAGCTTTTTAAAGGCTATTCTCACAAGCATCCTAGCCCAGGCTAGGGCAGCTCAGTTTGGGTTAAGCTACTTTTGTGCAATGCCAGGGTTGTGTGCAGTGCTGGATCCTGGTGCTGTCTAACCCTCTTTTTTACCCCAGCCTTTAACCAGGGTTAAAGGCATGAGCACACCCTTAACTCCGGCACCAGGGTTGTGTGTATGCTCGGTCTCCACGTAGCCTGAGCACACACAGTTAGACACTTAGAGCTCCCAACCCCTGGGGGAATTCCCCAATGCACTGTGCTCATCTCATGGTGCATTGAGGAATTCCCAGAGGCTGTCTTCCAGAGATCTGTGCTGCACAGAACAGTGTAGCTCATGTGGCAGTGCACCAGAGCACCAAAAATGTGTCACAAAATCATCTGGGGGACAAGATAGGTGAAGTCCAGGGGCTAAACTTGGGGGGGCAGGCAGGGCACGTGCCCTGGGCGCCACTTGGCAGGGGGCGCAGAAATGCCATGTAGACACCCCCCCCCCGCACTGCCCCCACCCAATCAAAATTTTTAGTTTAGCTTGGGCGGGCTGCAGCAGCGCCCCGGCGAGCTCAGCTCCAGCCGGGCGCCATGCTGTCTGCCCGATGACCGACCTCTTCCTCCTGGCATGCTCGCCCTGCCCCCGCCACTTGCGCATGCGTCGAATCACCGGGTGCTGCATTGCACGCTGCCGTGGCTGCTGGGAGTAGAGCGTGTGTTTGCTGCTCCGGGAGGGAGCACGAGGAGGACGACAATGAACCAGGACTGGAGCAGAACAGAGGAGCCTTGCTGTTGTTTCTCTCAACAACTACAATAAAGTTTGTGCATTCATCCAAGAAGACCAAGGTGTGTGTGTATTTTTCTATTTTTATATTCATTTACAGGGGGGCTTGGAGCTGGCTTGGCTGAGGGCGGGGGTCTCAGAGGCGGTGGGGGCTGGGGGTGGCTGTTGTTGCTTGCTTGCTACTTGCTTGAATTTTGGCTGAGACTGAGAGGGGGTGGTGTGGCGTTGGGGCGGCGGCGGCCAGAGTTGCTGTTGTTGCCTGTTTGTTTGATGTAAAATCTCTTGGCGCTGGGGTGGTGCGTTGGGGTGGCAGCATTTTCTGGGGACTTGTTGCTGAGGCGGGGGTGGTGCATTGGGGCTGCCATGTGCTAAGCAAGCTGTGGGAGGGTGCGGTGCGGTGGGCCGCGGGGAGCGCAAACAAACCCACTCTGTTTCTTCCTCCTGACGGGGGTGTTGAAAACACTCTTGTTCTCGCTTGCATTTGTGTGTGTTTGTTTTTCTTTCTTAAAAAAAAAAGTTGTATACCCCAGGATGTGGGGGGAGGGAGGGGGTTGAGGAACGGTTAGCTGGCTTCTCTGGCGGGGATGTCCTGTGGGGGGGCGGCGGGTGACCCGAACCCTCTTTCTTTGCTTTGGTGATCAAATTTCCATCCATCCATGTTGTTCCGCCCCCAGCCCCTCTGCCCTTTCTCTGCCTAATGCGTGTGTGAAGGGGCAAAGGAGGAATTCAAGCTTCGATATGGGAGCCCTTTCTAACTTGAGCACACGCCACCGACCCCCCGCCTGATTCTCCGTTCAAAGTCTGTCCATATCGAAGCTTGAATTCCTCCTTTGCCCCTTCACACACATCAGTCTGCCCACACTGCTGCCCGAGACGGAGAAGTGCTGGAGAGGCACTGGGCGGCGGTGGTAGCTACTGCAACTGGAGGGGTACTGCTGCTGCTGCTGCTTCTCTCCTCCTGCTGCCTGCATGGCAAGTGCCAGTGCCCCGTGGAGAAGAGGCTGAGCTGGCGGCAGCTGTTCTTGCTACTGCCGCTGCTGTGTGTTCCTTCCCGCCCTGCAGCTGCGGGACCGCTGCTACCCCACCCCGGGCGGGCTCTCCCTCTCCCCCGCGCTCTTCTCCAGAGCCCAGGCAACGGCAGCAAGGTGGGGGAAGAAGCGACAGTGACTCCTGCCCAAGGAGATGTGGTGGTGTCAGAAGCCGAGGGGGCGGGTGGGGGGAAAGCTGGAAGAGTCTCTTTCTAATTGTTAACTGCCAGCACAGGCAGCGTCTGTCTAAGGGGGAAGTTTATGTGTGTGCGTGGCTTTGATGTGCCTGGTGATGTCAGCCAGCATTAGCATAACAAAACAAGCCGGCTGGGCTGCTGTGTTGCGACCGGACAAATAAGCTGTTTGATCTATTTGGGCCGGCGTGGGGGGGGGGGAGCGCGGAGGAGCGGGGCGGGGGAGGCGCAGCTGACTTGCCAAGGATACACACACACACACAATTGATAAGGACAGACACACCGTGCCAAAGATACACACACACACACACACACACCAAGGATCCCGCCCCCCCCCCCCACATGGCAAGGACGCACACACTCCAAGGATGCACACACACACCTGACAAGGATACACACACACCCCAAAGCTGAGTTACATGCTTGGATGGAGAGAGTGCATGTCAGATGTGGGGGGGGGGGGCGCAATTTCAGTGCTTGCCCTAGGCGCCATTTTCCCTAGTTATGCCTCTGGTGAAATCCCGCCTTCCCCACCACCACCTTCTTCACCCCGGGGGGGGGGGTCATCTGAATAGCCTTTTCGTTTCTTCATCCACTTGAGCAGCTGATAATAAGGCTGTTCTCATGCACAACCTAACCCAGACAAGGGAAGCCAAGCCTGGGTTAGGCTGTGCATGCAGACCGCTGGGATCAGGCCCAATCCCAGTGGGGAAGTGCCTCCTAGCTCAGCTTTTTAGCCCAGCTTTTAGCCTGGTTAATGGCTCCAATGTGCCATTCGCCCAGGTTCAGGGATCATGTGTCTTCGCAGGCTATTTTCATTTGTAGACTAGAAATGGCACATTTGTAGAAAGGAATATTGTCTCTGTTCAATAGGGCTGTAAGTGCAACGCCAGACATCCAAGTTTCTGGCTGACTCTGAGAGGAAACAACACAAGCGTATAGCCTCGGTGCATCTGCTGTAAGGAAATAAAGATGGCCAATCAATTTTTTCTATAGTTAAATCACAAGCCGACACAAAATGAAGATAATTTATTGTACATTTATTACAGGATCTATTGCTGAAATTAAAAGCTAAAGACACATACTCTCTGTTTCCAAACTGTGGAAAGATAATGTCAGGTTATCCAGGAGGAAAATCAAAGTTCACATATGAACTTCCATCATCATCACTTATGCATATAATAACTTACAGAACCAAGTATACATACACTCCACGTATAATGCTGAACCGGGGTCCTAAAGTGGGTGGAATTGTTATCATAGTTGGTATGTGGGAAATTGGAGCATAGGATATAGGGGCAGATTGGCAAAATGCAGATTATGTTGGTTGACAAAAAGAAGGCTTAATAACCTACTTGATTAGCTTTGAATCTTGGTTTCTGAGTATTTGGGGGAAACTGATTATTACTTATGGTCCACATCGTCTAGAATGATTCCTGCTATGACACACATGTGCATCACTAAAAATAATGAAAACAATCAGCTTTCTCTTCCACATTTTTGGGTTAGATTCTACTTTTCATGGAGTGCAGCTCTGTTGTCAGAAGATCTTTCTGTGAACAGAAGGAGAGTTGTGCTCATAGAAAGTATTCTTCCATGAGTACAACTCTTCTTGTATTCACAGAAGGACCTTGTGATGATGGAGCACCACTCTGCCAAAGTTAGGATACAGCAAATTGTTATATTCATATGCAAATGTATGCAAATTTGTAGCTCCGCTTAGCCTATTTTCAGATTGTTTATAGAGAATGGTACAATTACTTTTGGAATTGGTACATATGTAGTTTGCTCTTGCTCCAGCTTTCCATTCATTCATTCTCATGAGATATTTTCCTTTCTAGTGAGATGCATATCCCCATATGTACTGTAAGGTCCATCTGAGCCCTATTTAAAAGAAAGGAATTTTAAGCTCAGGTTACACAATGAGAGGAACAAATCTTATTTTTAGGGATGTGCACAAATTGATTTTTTGGATTCGATCTGTGCCCAAAACAAATCACCCCTGATTTGTTTTGTATCCAAAGCTACCCCCTCCAAATCACCCCAGATTTGATTTGTATTTGTTTTGATTCAATTCAGATTCAAATCAATTCGGATCACTTAACAAGGTCCTAGGGGCACCAAATATGGGTGGTGCGTAGGTCCCCATAGGTGCCACCTACCACCCATATTTAAAGGCAGTGGGACACTTGGTTGATTTTCAATTTTTTTTTAGTTTTTACTGATTTTGAACATTTATGCCATAGGAAACAATGGGGATTAGAAGCTGCCATATCCTAAACCTAACACGGATCCCCAGCTTTCTTTTTATTTTAAAGCTAAGCTCTAGCCCTTGTAGAAGTGGAGTTGTGGAGCAAAATGTGCAGTCACTATTTTTCAAGTGTTTGGATCCTTTGGTGTATAATAACTTTTCCTCAAAATGAATCCCCATGAGGATTAATTATACGCCTTCATTTCTTCTGTCCATTTTGACTATCGTTGGACAGTGCCAACTGTCAACTGCCATATGTCAACTACACCCCACCCCACCCACCCCACCCCCCACACACTGGGGTACTCAGTTTACTTTTTAGGTATTCTTGAAGTTTTTAGATTCTTTGATGTCTTCATTACACACCTTCATTTCTTCTGTTAATTTTTACCCCACTGCTTTGAAGGTGGGAGTGGGGAATTAGTGGCATCTCATGTTGCAACTACCCCCCCCCCCCAATCCACAAGCCACTGGGTATTCAGTTTATATTTTAGGATTTTGGAGGTGTTTAGACTCTTTGGTGTGTAATGAATCCTCATAGGGATTCATGATGAGGAAAGGTTATTAGACACGAAAGAGCCTAAACATTTGAAAAAAATCCTAGAACATAAACTGGGTAGTACTGCACTGCCTTGCAGGTGGGAGTGGGGTGTAGTTGGCACATGGCAGTTGACAGTTGGCACTGTCGAAAAGACAGTCAAAATGAACAGAAGAAATTGAGGTGTGTAATGAATCCTCATAGGGATTCATTGAGGGGAAGTTATTATACACCAAAAAATCCAAACACTTGAACAATAGTGACCACACATTTGCTCCATAATTCCACTTCTAGAGCTTAGCTCTTTTCTTCTTCTTTTTTAAACGAAAGCTGTGAATCTGGGGAAATTAATAGGAGGGATACAAATCTTGAATTGATTCGAATCGAATCAGTCACAATTTGATCTGTACCCAAATCTTGCCAATGGACCACAGGGGTGATTTGTCTCCAAATCACCTGAATCAGCTAGATTTGTCTACAAATTGATTTGTACCCAAATCAATTTGCACATCCCTACTTATTTTTAAGAAGTTGAGAGATATAAATGAAACTCTCCTTAAGCCCATGGTAGTGGCCTTTTTTTTTTTTTAAAGACTTTTAAAAAGTCAGATTCAAAATCTCAGTCAGTCTCAGGCTGGATAATTTAAAAGGTATAGATGCCCTTACTTGTTTCATCACTCTTAAAAGAGACACAAATCAAGGGAGGCCATATATGCATTTAAATAAACAACTGACAAGGCTGAATCCAACGATAAGGTTTTGAGACAGACAAAGGCTAAAATCTGTGCAAACTTTCTTGCATGTGCTTACCTAGTGTTGAAAATGACTTGGTGCTGTCTAGCCTGAAACTGACTAAAAAGTTTACAATTGGCTTGATTCTATTGAAAGAAAAAAAGCTGCATCAGTCAACTAACCTATGTTGTCAGTTTCAGCCAGAGTGGTAGTCAATTTCAGGCACTCTGTATTTGTTCAAAGGTGTCTGTGTGCACATCAGCACTAGTGCAGACCCTAATAAACTTGAAAAAGAAATGGACAGCCATGAAACAGACAAGGCTTTCCCTCACCTTGTCAGTTTCACCAGAAAGGCAGCAATCACTGTAGTTGATTGCTACCCTTTATTGGCCAGCCAGCCAGCCAACTAAACAACCAGGGATAATTTTCCCAAGCTCTGTAGAACTGTGCAGTTGCTGTGTTTTATTAGAATTTCTTGTTTGCAGTGCTTTTTAGTGACGTTATTGGGCTTGTATTTTTTACTCTTTATTAATTAATGTACACCGCTCTGCACATTAGCAGGCAAGTTTGAAAACAGACAAATACTTGGTTTGCCAGTGGACACAACCGCTGATGATGAATAATGTCTGCACCAGCTATCAGTCACATCATGAGCTTGAAGTCAGCAGGAGCCTATAATTCATTTCAACAGCGTCTGAATGGGGCATCGTTCCCAAGAGGAGTCATGGTAGTTTAAGAACCATCTCCTTGAGCCATGACAACTTGTTCTGCTATGGAAGAGCTTTTGCTATTTCAGGCCTTAATAGAGAAGGCCAATTAGTACATTACAGTGCTCCAAGTGTTCTCATTTACAACAGCCAACAGCCATTATAGAAAGTTCCAAATCCTGCTAGGAGACTGAAGTGAATATCCCAGCCAGTCTTGCTTGGATCTTACTCTGAAGGATAGCCAGAGGCAAACTTCTCTATGTAACACTGCAAATCAATGTGCAAATAGCAGCATGGGTGGGAGAAATCATGCGTGAGGGAGGATGTAAATGTCTTTTACAGGTTTTCTTTTCTCTTCTCTCTTTTTATGCCAGAGAGGTGCAGTTTGTGGGACAGCCACACAAACAGGGAGATTTGGCACTGGGGACTTTTTGCTGCACATTATATGGAAGTTATAACTGTGAAGCATATTAACTGGAAGCTAACAATGCTACATCAGCAAACCTATGTGCATTAAATGGAGGAATAATTAACAAATAGCAAATAGGATAATTAAAATGATCTTGAGTTCCTTTTACTTGCCACAAAGTTTTCTAGATGATCTACTGGATTTTCCAGACACTCTAATCATATTAATTCTTTTGTTTCCAAAGTTGTCATGAATTGCATTGATGGCAAGCAGGAAATCTTTAAAAGCAGGAATTATTCCAGCATCTGTTAGGTATCTTGGGAACCGATGACTTTCTAATTGTGTGTTTTTATTTTAGTAAAGGGTTGTTGGTAAGCATTAAGGCTGAAATCCTACAAAATATTAACTCCTTGAATTCTATTGACTTCAAGGGCAGGACTGTACATTGGATTGTAGCATCATGGTTGTAAAGGTAAAGATAAAGTGTGCCATCTATTGTCCTGGTGCCCACAGAACTCCTGGTGCCCACAGAACCCTGTGGTTTTTCTTTGGTAGAATACAGGAGGGGTTTACCATTGTCTCCTCCCACGCAGTATGAGATGATGCCTTTCAGCATCTTCCTATATTGCTGCTGCCTGATATAAGGTGTTTCACATAGTCTGGGAAACATACCAGCGGGGATTCGAACAGGCAACCTTCTGCTTGTTAGTCCAGGATTTCCCTGCTGCACCACTTAAGGTGACTCTCATGGTTGTACTATTCCTATAAAAATGCATGCTGAGGGGGAGGGCACTCAATGATTCCACTCCTGGAGCCTGCTGGAAGGCATCTCTCACTTCTGCAGTGGATACTACAAACGGCTAAACAAGTGAAGCTGAATGAAGCGTACCACACACAAACTCCTAAACTGTTTCTAGGGAGCCAGAGAAGACCATGCTTGCAACACTCCACATAGTTAAGGGGCTTAAAGCCTGTTGGCTTCAATGGGATTCAAGCAGTTTATCTGTGTGTGAGAGATTGCTTTGCTTTGTCCAAAGGTCCTTCCAGACTGCAAAAGCCTGCAATTTGAACAGTTTGCATGCAAGAACTGCCCAGAGAAACGAGTGTAGGGTGGTATAAATGTGTGACAAATAAATAAAATAAAATAAAATAAAATAAAATAAAATAAAATAAAGATGGAAGCAAGAACTTACTCAGGCTCCATACATCCCCACAGACTCGTGTGTTCTTTCCCAGCACAAGCTCACAGACTGGTCACAGATCAGCAGGGACCTCATGCAATTTCACAGCTCCATCTGGTTTCTGAGAACTTCAGCTTTCTATGTATCCAAAAGTAAGCTTCTAGTCCTAATGGCTGCCAAGATGACTAAAAAAAATGTCTCCAATGTTAGGTAAAATTTGGCAAGCCAGAAGAGTATCTCTCTATATATATTTCTCCTAGGTGTGCCTTCCAAAATGCGTCCCGGCAGCTCAGCTGATTGGCTGGGCTGCAGAGGCACCTGATTGGCTGGCGCACCCAGGAGAGAGGACAATTGGTCGGTGGCGTGGGCCAGGGCTGCTGGCAGGCCTGGCCTGGTGGCGACGGGTGGTGTGAGGGGGCGAGGCGAGGAGGAGGACAGGCCGAGGGGTGAGGAGGCGAGGAGGCGGCAGCGTGGCGGGCCCCAATACTGGGGTGGGGTGGGGTGGAGGAGAGGTGGCCGGCCCCCAAAGAGGCTGGCTGCAAAGACTGGCAAGCGGCTCTCAGTGGGCCCGCTGGCAGTGGAGGCGGCTCTCGGCAGGCCTGCTGGTGGTGGAGGCGGCTCTTGGCAGGCCCGCTGGCAGTGGAGGCGGCTCTCGGTGGTGGCGGCGGCGGCACTCGGCCCTGCTGGAGACTGAGGGGGGAGAGGTAGCCTGCCCCAAAGAGCGCACCGATGCTCTGTGCGGGCTCGGCTTGTTTGAATAATTTCCATACACTTTCATTGGCCGGAGAGCAGAATGACAGAGGCTTAGATAGCTCTTTGCTTCCCATGACTAGCAGAAACAGAAACAAAAATAAATTATGCAACATATGCAAATCTATTTGACCATTTGCATAATTAATTCAAATTGCCAGTCACGGAAATTAGCTTTCCTTGGCCTAGTTCTGGTTTTCACACATAATGTTGATTTTATTTTAGCACAGGTTTCCTGCTATAAGAAGCAACCCAAGTCTTTGTATCACTAGAATAGATTGTCCTCTCAGTTACTACTAGCCCTATTCTTCAAAATGCCATGATCTGACACAGCACAGCCTTAAAATGCAACACAGTACATAGAACTAGGCACTGGGATCCCTGGTGTATAGTATGAGTTGTTGGACCTGTCCTGGAACCAACATAACACTGCTGCTGATTGGCTCTGGAACTCCTCTCAAACATGAAGTAGGGCCTTGAGCAACCCTGCTAAACAACATCCTAGTGGTCAAAAGAACAATGGTAGTGGCTCAAGATGAGGTCCATGGAGAAGGAGGTTCAAATTCTTCCTCAGCCATGAAGCTCACTAAGTGATCTCAAGCCAGCAGGCCAAATATTACCTCACAGAGTGGTTGGGAAGATAATTTGGAAGGAGAGAACATTGTATGCTGCCCTCAGCTCTTTGGAGGATGAGATTAAAATGTGATGATAAAAACAGACTTTCTAATGGTAAAGGACTGTGAAGAGGTGTTACCTGGCAGAGGCAGAGAATCCCACATTGCCCAGGATTCAGACAGCACTTGACCTGGGGTAGCATATGCCGCAATTTCTCCAGCAGAGCCGAAATGGGTTTCTAGGACTGGGACTGTGCCAGTAACTTTCTCATGCTGTCCTAGCAAATGTTAACAGGAAGCATTTGGATTGTTCAATGTCCTTTGCCTTCCTTTTTTCTGGTAGAAATTCAGCTGCCCCGCTTGACACTGTGGACTAATAGCCTGTTCTAAAGTTCATCCCCAAAGGATCTCCAAAATAATTGGAAAGGTAAAACTTACCACACAAAATGGAATATTGGCTCCAGACACTCTGGCAGTCCCTGTTCTGTTCTCTTTGCGAGATATACAAGTTTTCTGGTTCATCAACCAAAGCTCGGTTACAGAAGAAGCTATTTCTGTTTCAGCTGCTGCTGCCACTTTGTCCAGGATTTCTTTTAGTGGACTATTCTTTCTTTGCAATGTAATAACATGAATTACTTTTTCAGTTTCACAAAACTCTTCGTGCCTTCAATTCTTTCCCTTTCTACCTTCAGTTTCAACCTCCTTTTCTCCCCCAAATGGGGGCACACACAAACTCATTGCCATAAAGTTATTAGTTTAATTCAGCATCTGCTAGTTAAAAGCAATAGATGCATTTTGGCATTGTTTTATATCCACCAAAAGCTATAGCACAATAATTTCTCCTTGCATGATGAGGGAAAACATGGGAGAAGGCATCCGTTTGAAAAAGAGTTACCCACAAAAATCATTAAGGTTTCTTTGACTGTCCACTTTTCTTTTTTATCATCTCTCTTGCCTTTCTGTGTCTGAGTAGGGGAGAAAAGCCAGCAATTTTCATGCAGAGAATGTTTCTGGGCAAACTGAGTAACAGCCATTTCCCCATATCAGTATATCCTGTTTTCATGACCCATTCACAAGTAAAGCAATCATCTGTTTTACTCAGAGTGCTTTCCATGCAGTAGTTAAACACGGGAAGTTAGCATTACTGTTGTAGCCAACAGGGGTGTAGAGTGATGTATTTTATTTGTAACCTGCTCTGTAAATGAATATAATTGAGTCATCTCTATATATAACTCTCCAAGGTATACCCGTGGCTAATCCCATGAGTGGCAGTTCTTGAAAGAGCTCACAAGCAGAAGCACCATGGTGATTGGGCAGTGGAGACTCCATATGCAGATAGGAAGGAGGAGCCTGTAAGAGCAGAAGCACCATGTTGATTGGGCAGTGATGATTCCATATGCAGATATGGGGGAGGAGCCTGTAATGGTTAAGGTCAGTTGGAATGCGACTGTTACTGGTCCAAAAATGTTCTTGACTGTAGAGGAGAAGAATATATGAATGACAGTGGGCAGGGGTCTACGAAGAGAGGGGTCATGAGGGAGGAAAGAGCCCCTTCAGGAGAAGGAGGCTGCCATTGTGTGAATTAGATGAGGAAACAAGATTAACAAGGTCTGTTAACTCAGATAGGGAGAGGGGGGAGGGAGGAATGGAGGTAGAGAAGGGAGGGGAAGAAAGACAGAGGGGAAGAGCAAGTGGAGGAGAGAGAAAGAGAGAGAAAGAAGAGAGGGGAAGAGAGAAAGAAGGAAGGGCGAGGGACGGGACCAATCCTGTCAGTGGCCTGAGGGGAATTAGCAGCCATGGCAGCACCTATTGGCAGCAAGGAAGGGCCAAGTCAACCACTGCTGCTGTTAGGAGCTACCAAGGCCATTGGCAAAGGGAGGCAGGCAGGCAAGGGATGGACATGGCCCTGTCAGCAGCCTGAGGGGAATGAGTGGTCATGGCGGTGGTGGCAGCGAGGAAGGGCCCGATCAATTGCTACTGTTGTTGTTGTTGCTGCTGCTGCTGCTCCTGTGGGGAAGAGCTGGAGCAGGGCTTGGGTGAGCATAGGGAGGTCTCTGGGGATAGGAGCTGCAGCTTGGCCGATAAGTGCCAGCAACACTGCAGCTGTGACCAAGAAGCGTGAGGGGGATGGAGTAAAGGGATGGAGGAGTGACCAAGAGGGGTGAAGAGGATGGAAGCAACCAGATGGAGGAGCAGGAGTGCAGCTCAGATGAGGGTGGAGAGATCTCTGAGGTGAGGGAGGCTGTGGCAGGGGGTGAGGGGAGCAATCAAGTACTAGCATGCAGATGCTATGCACGGGTTAAACTAGTTATTTAGAATTATGATCAGGGCTGTCTCTACAGAGAGATCTGGTAGTTATTTCAGTGTGGGTTCTCCAGATACAATGTTCAATTGACCATTGTGGATACTGGTGGGAAGATGTCATAAGAAGCATGCAGAAGAGGGCATAAACTCTAGCTCTGTTGTCAATCTCAACACATGTTCAGGGGAGGGAAAGAATTAATGTCTAAACATTTCTTAACCTTGGGCCCCCAGATGTTTTTGGACTACGACTCCCAGAACCCCCAGCCACAAAGGCCATGTTTGGGGATTCTGGGAGTTGTAGTCCAACAACATCTGGGGGCCCAAGGTTAAGAAACCCTAGTCTAAACAGTACCACTTAGGCCCCATTCGCACATAATGGTATTGAAGTGGCCATAGGTTGCCAAACCTGAAAGGTCTGAATGTGTGCAACTCCGGTCCTTTTTGGAAAGTGACCCAAGGTTTTGATTGCCAAATTCCAATTTGAATCCTCAGGTTGTCATGAGTTTCCCCACTTGTACCCAAGGTTTTCAGCTGCCTGCAGTACATCCAAATGTGGAACTACAGGCTGCGCTGAATGAAACTGGAGTTGAGGGAGAAAGCTCCTCCTTCTCTCCAGCCGTGATTGGCTGTCCGGGCTGTCCAGGCTGTCCTTCAGGCAAGAAGGAGGCCTGCACAGCCAGTTCCCCTCCTTTCTGCACTCTTCCTCACTGCAGAGAGCCTCCTGTCAATTTTGTCTGAATGCAGGCAGGAGAGCAGGGGGTGGGTGGAATGTGGAACCTCAGGTCCATTGGACCTGTGGTTCCACGTAACATGCAAATATGGCCACTGATATTAAACTGTAGTTGAAACCACTCTCCTCCTGACTTGCTGTCTGCCTGTTAACCTGGGTTCTTGCAAACCTCAGTGGCAAAATAGTGTTGACCAATTTAATTGTTCTTCTTCATACCCATTCTTGGCTTGCCTGCATGGAAAATATACCATCCTATTAGGAAAATACCAGTGGCAGCAAGTAGCTCACTGTAAACTGCCTTTTGATGCATTGCATTTATTTCTCATGACTATACTAATTGATGCTCAACCATATGTTCTTACATTTGCTTCTGTGAAGAAACTCTTTTTATTTCCCATGATAATAATATATATATTTAAATAAAGCACTTCACTCTTTCAGCTGTAGCCCTGGAACATACTAGCTGATTCCAGATGCAAATAAAAACATTTAAGAGTCTGGAATGATTACATTTGACTGTGGCTAGTGTAATGTAGCTTTAAAAATAAACCGAGCACTTTACCTCACATGTAACAAACAAAGCTTATCTTGGGTCATTGTCTATGGCCGAACACCAATCCAGCAGCTGGAAAATCAGATATAAGTCCCAGAACCAGAAATACTGTGGAGAGAGGACCTGGGGTGGGGGTGGGGGCACCAGAAGGGAAGGGTGGGGGAGTCAATGCAGAACAAGAATGTCAGTATAGGTAGCCTGAAATGTTTCTAAAGTTATTTAATTGTATTAAATGCAGAATAGTATGTCAGCCTAGTAATGCTGCATTTGCGCAAACAAAAAATTTGCACAAATGGTATGACAGGAGCAGGCCAGTTATTTTCAACTAGCTTAACCTATGCTGAGCATCTGCATGCTAGTATTTGATTGCTCCCCTCACCCCCTGCCACAGCCCCTCTCACCTCAGAGATCTCTTCACCCTCACCTGAGCTGCACTCCTGTTGCTCCTCCTCTATCCTGTTGCTTCCATCCCCCTCACCCCTCTTGGTCGCAGCTGCAGCATTGCTGGCACCTATAGGCCAAACTTCAGCCCCCTATCCCCAGAGATCTCCCCACCCTCACCTGAGCCCCACTCTTGCTCCTCCCCACAGGAACAGCAGCAGTTGACCGGGCCCATATTTGCTGCCACCACCGCCATGACTGTTTGTTCCCCTCAGGCCTCTGACAGGCCCAGGCCCAGGCCCGGGCTCATCCCTTTCCTGTCTGCCTCCCTCCCTCTGCCAATGGCCTTGGTGGCCCCAAACAGCAGCAGTGGTTGACTGGGCCTTTCCTTGCCGCTGCCATGGACGCTCGTTCCCCTCAGGCCGCTGACAGGCTTGGGCCCATCCCTCACTCTTCCTTCTTTCTCTCTTTCCCTCCCTTCTTTTCGTCTCTTTTTCTGTCCTCCACTTGCTCTTCTCATGTCTTTCTTCCCCTCCCTTCTTTTTTTCTTTCTCTCTTTCTCTCTCCCTTCCTGAGTTAACAGATCTTGTTTATCTTGTTTCCTCATCTAATTCACACAACAGCAGGCTCCTTCTCCTGAAGGAGATCTTTCCTCCCTCATGACCCCTCTATTCGCAGACCCCTGCCATATCTATATCTATATCTATATCTATATCTATATCTATATCTATATCTATATCTATATCTATATCTATATCTATCTATTCCTCTCCTCTACAATCAGAAACATCTTCCGACCAGTAACAGTTGCATTCCAGCTGGCCTTAACCATCACAGGCTCCCCCGCCCGCCATCTGCATATGGAATCCCCACTGCCCAATCACCATGGTGCTTCTACTCTCACAGGCTCCTCCTCCCTATCTGCATATGGAATCGCCACTGCCCAATCACCATGGTGCTTCTGCTCACAAACTCTTGCGAGAGCTGCCACACATGTGATTAGCCACGGGTATACCTTATAGAATTATATATAGAGACAGGCTTACTCTTAAAAACCCTTTTAATTAAGCATTTAGTGTTCAAGGATGAGGACGGCATCAAGTATGACTTCCAGATGTTGTGCCTTCACTGATTTCATGTTCCAGGTCTCTGTTTGTATAATGACATGCAGTCAATGGTCTGACTCTTGTGTAACACAAGTTGCACAAATTTTGCTTTTGGTCAAATGAAATGCTATTAAACTGATATATTACTGTGCCATAAATCAGCCTCTATCTATCTATCTATCTATCTTTCTATCTATCTATCTATCTATCTATTTCTCTTAGGCGTACCCATCGCTAATCCCATAGGGGTGTGCAATTCGGTATTTTTGGTGTTTCGGTTCGGACCTGAACCGAAACAGCCCTGTTCTGTTCTGTTCCCGAATTTTGCTCACCTGAATCACCCCCGATTCGGTTCGGAGCCGAATTAATCTGAATATGAATCTGAATTGATTCGGGTAAGTAAAACGGGTCTTGGGGCCAAAAGAGTGGGGTGTGGTGATAGTGCCCAATGGGTGGAGCCTACTACCCAAATTTCAGGGGGATTGGGCAAAGGGCTGATTTTTGATGATTTTTTTGAAGTTTTAGTGTCTTTGGGGCAGATCTGGGGCAGAAAGTGGGCTCTGGGCCAGAAGAGTGGGGTGGGGTGGTAGTGCCTAATTGGTGGAGGCTACCACCCCAATTTCAGAGTGATTGTGCAGAGGGCTGATTTTTGGTGAATTTCTGAGTTTTACGCGTTTTTAAGGTTTCCCCCCATTAGGTAGAATGGGGGGTGTATCGCTTCACGTCGGGGGGAAAGGGGTGACCTAGAGTGGTGTGGGGTTGGTGGTAGTGCCGGGTAGGGGCAAGGAAGCTACCTTAATTTTTTCAAAGGATTTGGGCAGAGGGCTGATTTTTGGTTAATTGTTGAAGTTCATGTCTTTAAGGTTTAGATTCTATGATAGCAAATTAGAGTGGATTCATGGTGTGTCATTGAAAATCTCATTTGCTATCATAGAATCCACACTCAGAATACCTCAGAAACAACAGAACCCTGTACGCCAGGGGTTAGAAACCCATGGGGGTGGTTGGCACCCTATGTGCACTACACCACCACTCGCTCTGGGCCACCCCAGCACCCCCCAAATGCACTTATGGGGCTGCTGAAAGCTCCATTCTATTATAACTTATGAGGAAAAACCTTAAAGACACGTAAACTTCAACAATTAACCAAAAATCAGCCCTCTGCCCAAATCCTTTCTACCACCAACCCGACACCGCTCTAGGCCACCCCTTTCCCCCCAACGTGAAGTGATACACCCTCCATTATACTTAATGGGGGGAAACCTTAAAGACGCGTAAACTTCAGAAACTCACCAAAAATCATCCCTCTGCACAATCACTCTGAAATTGGGGTGGTAGCCTCCACCCATTAGGCACTACCACCCCACCCCACTCTTTTGGCCCAGTTCCCACATTATGCCCCCTATCTGCCCCAAAGACACTAAAACTTCAAAAATTCACCAAAAATCAGCCCTTTGCCCAATCCCTCTGCAATTGGGGTGGTAACCTCCACCCATTAGGCACTACTACCCCACCCCACTCTTTTGGCCCCAGGACCTTTTCAATTAAAGTAAAAGGAAAGCAATTTCTGCATTGAAATCAATGGAGGCAAAAAGGCGGGAAATTCAAAGAGACGTCAAACTGAAAATGGAGGAGGAAGAAGAAGACAAGGCTGGCACTTTTACAGGGCACAAAAAGGAGACCCGAAAAATTCAGACCCAAAACAGGGGCGATTTGTTTCGGGTCCGAAAATTATCGGGTCTCATCATGGGTGATTCAGTTCGGCTCTGAATCAACCGAAATTGGTTGTTTTGGGCACAGATTGTTCTGTGCCCGAAACGTTTTGCACATGCCTCTAATCCCATGCATGGCAACTCTCGTGAGAGTTTGCAAGCAAGGAGCCGGCAGGGGAAGAGGAAAGTGGCTGTGCCAGAAGTGAGGCAGGAAACAAAATGGCAGTTGGGTGGGACACAAAATGGCAGCTGGGGTGGGCAAAAGAAAATGGCAATGGCGGCAGGCAGGGGAAGAAAATCGTGGCAACAGATGAGCAAGAAAGGCAGGTGGGGGAAGGGAGAGCAGGTGGGGGAAGGGAGGGCAGGTGGGAAAAGAAAGTGGTGGCAGTGGGTAAGCTGGGAAAGAAATTAGCATCAGCAGTGGGCAGAGGAAACTAGAGGTGCAGATGCTCTGCGCCTGGTCTTGCTAGTATATTAATAAAACATACTGCTTCTCCATGATCCTGGTGCCTATGAACTAACTCATTTGAACTAATAGGCCAGCTCTAGTTTCAAGGAGGCTTTAGGCAAAGTTCCATCTGGTGGGTCCATTGTATATCAGTGGGTGCCAAAGGTTCATAGGAGGGCTTACTTTGGCAGTGCCAGGGAAACTCTCTCTTTTTTTGGTCTTTTTCTTAGCACTGAAAGAAGAGTTTCACTTGACAGCTCCTACGAGTGGCTGCCATTTTACCCCACAATGCCCTGGTGTAGCATTATTCCAGGGCTTTGTAGGTGTGTGGGTATGGAACTGAAGCTGCCAATGGGAGCTCCCTTTCCTTTCCCACAACACTCCAATGAATTCAGTAGAACTCTATATGTATAGAATTGGGCTACAGGCTTGTGAGACTGAATACAGAGAAATTGCCATCGACTTTTGCCTGCTGAAGCAAAACATCTATAGAAATTTTAAGGGAAGAATAAATGAATGTCAATAATATCAGCAGCTTTCCACATGGAAATTTTGCGCATCTTCAAGTATTGACAATACATTTTGCATAAAATAAAATCCAAGGTGAATTCTAAGGTTCCACTCAGCCATGACACCGATAGAATTTCTGAAGGGAGTTCTTATGAAATCTGTGACATTTCTCTGGAGGGGTTCTGCACTTCTTCTGTGTCCTAACACTAGCACAGTTTCCTTCTTTGTGATATATGGCTGGCCCCTGGTTATGAATGGAAACCAGCAACCATAGAGGTCAGCTCACAAACATGAGAAGCGGTTTTTCTTCTCTCTTCCAAACAGTCATATCCATAAATACTGGTTATTCACATTGTCAGTGGGCTAGCTCTGAATACAGTGTTATAAGACTCAAGCAAAGCTCTGCCATCCTCTCATTAAGGCAAAAAGACAAAGCATTGAAGTCAGCAAAGAAAGCACCTATCATGTTGAATGTTCCTAGCAACTCTTTCAGGTATTCAGAAAGGATACTGAATGTTTGTTATCTGATTTATTTGAATGTATTTCAAAGAAGTGCTTGGTTATATCTCTTGTTTTTAGCAGAAAGACGGGAGTGGGGAATAGCTTGATAAACAATAAGCATCAAAACAACCTGAAAGCTGCCTAAGATTATCTAGTCCTGACATGAACTCTAACTATCTTTTTCACTGGAGTCTGAGTGATGCAGATAGAAAACAAATATAAATGACGAGAAAGCAGGAAGATCTGAGCTGTGAATTGGCTATTAAGCTACTACCCATAACATTTCAGATGCCACAGGGTGGGAGTGCATTTGAGCAATATTGTTTCTAGTGAGAGCGCAGCAACTATATAAATACTTTACAGGCTCTGTGATGCTGTCAGATGAAACTACCCTTCTGAACATCACACTCTCCTGATCTGCTTCTGGTCTCATACTTCCACAGCAGTGTGGTAGATGCCTCAAATGTCTATTGGTACAAAGAGAAGACCTTTTCTAAACTCAGCCCATCAGTCTTTGAATCATCACCAACTGCTAGCCATGCATAGCCCGGTCTTTTTTCAATAAAACAACAAACAACAACAACATCTGGTAGATTGTGTGTAAATAGCATAATAATATCACCACCAGTACCATCATGTAAAAACAGTTGGGATAATTCTCTTAAAGGGCATATTTGTTCTGGCCTATAATAATTTGGGGGATTGGTAGAACATACTTTGTTTGGTCAGAACCTGATGATCACCCATCAGAGGATGCTTTTTGTTAGAGGTTGTTGATTTTTACCCACAATAGGTAAAACAGCAGAGCACTAAGGAATGAGCACACACTCTAGTTACAGAGTAGGTAGCAGAGGATGGTTTGGATATTGCAGCTGTTTAGAGAAAACACATGGAGATCCTTGTATGACTAAACACTAAACATTTATTGGTTAAATACACTTAGATAGGAAAGACCTATATCTAATCTAAAGGACTACAAAGTGGATAGGTAAGGAGAGAGAGATATATATTTCCATCTGCTCTCTAGAAGGAAAGGAAGCATTGTGACTCAGCACAGGAAGTGCTGCAGAGTCAGTTCAGGGGTCATAGAGTAGGGACAGATAGGGAGACCCTGACTCACTGTCTCTACTCCCAAAGCCCCTAGTGGTCATTAGGACAGTTGGTGCAAAAGGTCAATGCACTGGAACTTCATCTCCAACACCCCTTCTCATTGCCTGTCGCACCTGGTCACGACTCCCATCTTCTTATGAAGCATCCGGAATCTGTCTTTGGATAATGGCTTGGTTAATCCATCTGCCAGCATCTCTTCTGTGGGGCACTACCTCAGCTGGACCACCCCTTTTTCTTGTAAGTCCCGAACATAGTGGTACTTTATGGGAATATGCTTAGTTCGAGATTTCATCTTCTCCATTTGGGAAATCTGGATACAACTTTGGTTGTCCTCAAACATCACTGTGGGCTTTGGTTCCTCGATGCCAAAGTCTGATAGTAGTTGGTGTATCCATACTACTTCCCTGCATGCTTCACTTGCTGAAATGTACTCCGCTTCTGTGGATGATTGCGCAACAAGTGACTGCTTGCGGCTACTCCAAGTTATGGCTCCACCTCCATACAGGAACAGGTGACCACTTGTGGACTTGCGGTCTGTTCTGTCCTCGCCCCAGTCTGCATCCACATATCCCACGAGTTTGGGATTGCTGTTTGCTGGAATCTCCAGTACATAATGTGCAGTACCTTTTAGGTACCTTCCCAGTCTTTTGACCGCTATCCAATCCTTGTTCGTTGGCACACTCACTTTTCTGCTCAGGATTCCTACTGCTGAGGCAATGTCTGGCCTTGTCACTGTGGCTATGTACAAACGTTTTCCAATTGCCTTTCTGTATTGATTGTTGGCTGGTAAAGGCTGGCTGTCCTCATCTTGCTTCCAGAAATCAGCATCCATTGGCATGCCGACTTCATTGGCATCTGTCAGTCCCAGGCATTCTAGAAGATCTTTTATCTTCTGTTTTTGATTGGAAGGAACATTCCATTCTCTTCTCTTTCTATTTGAATGCCAAGGTAATATGAGATGCTTCCGAGTTCCTTCACCTCTATTTCCTTGTTCAGCTGTTGTACAATTTCATGACTGTCTTGCCTTTCCTCATGTGCAAGAATCAAATTATCAACAAAAGTCAGAATGTAAAGTCCATCTATTGTCTCGAGTCTAGAATATAGGCAGGGGTCAGCTTTTCCTTGCGTGAACCCCTCCTTAAGTAGTAATTGATTCAGTTTCTCATTCCATGCGCTGGCTGCCTGCTTTAAGCCATAGATGCTCTTTTGCACTTTGCACACTAGCCCCTTCTTTCCAGGTTCCTCAAAGCCTGGTGGTTGTTGCATGTAGATGTCTTCCTCGATTTCCCCATGTAGGAAGGCAGTCTTTATATCCAAGTGTTCAACTTGCATCCCTTTGGCTGCTGCCACGCTGAGCAATGTTCTAACTGACGTGTGTTTCACGACTGGTGCAAAAGTCTCATCATAGTCCTGACCATAGATTTGGGAGTATCCTTTGGCTACTAGTCTGGCTTTGTAGCGCTGTACATCCCCTTCTGCATCCTGCTTGACTTTGAAGACCCATTTGCATCCCACAGTCTTTCTTCCAGTGGGTAGTTCCACAAGTCTCCAAGTCTCATTTTTGTGCAAGGAATCAATTTCTTCCGTTGCTGCTTTTCTCCACCTCTCAGCTTCATCAGCTGGCAACCTTTCTATATCTTGCCATGTAGTGGGTTCTTGCATATCTCCTCCTTTAGCCATGAGTGAGAGTCTGTTAGGTGGGACCCCTTTGTTATGTCTCTGTGAGCGCCTCAGTTCGCGTTCTGGTTGTGCAGCCCCTTCTGAATCTGGCACTGATTCCTCATGATCGCTGCTTGACTCCAGATCCATTTGAGCCCCATCACATGGCTCTTTATTCATCTGGATTTTTGGGGAAATCTTTGATGCTTCACCTTTATTTGATCTTTGTCTTTCATCGAAATACACTGCATTGCAGACTTTGACCTTTCCACTCTTTGGATCAAGGATTCTGTATCCTCTGGATTCATAGCCAACAAAAATTCCCAGTTCACATCTGCAATTGAGTTTGGTTCTCTTTGCTTTGGGAATATATGCATAGGCCATTGATCCAAACACTTTGATGTGTCTTAGGGAAGGTTTTCTGTCATGCCAAAGTTCAAATGGTGTCTTATTTGTTGCCTTGGTTGGCAATCTGTTTTGCAGGTAGTTACCAGTCATCACTGCTTCTCCCCAGAACGTGTCTGCTAGATTGGCATCATGCAGTAGACATTTGGTCATTTCCACTAGAGATCTGTTCTTTCTCTCAGCTACCACGTTGAGCTGTCCAGTAAATGGAGGGGTAGTCTGGTGAGAGATACCATTTGATTTCATAAATGCTTTCATCTGGTTTGACGTATATTCCCCTCCACTGTCTGACCTCAAACACTGGGACTTCATTCCAAATTTGTTGTTCACCAGTGCAATATATTCTTTAAATTTCTCAAACACCTGGCTTTTCTCTCTTAGAACGTACATAGCAAAATCGGGAGTGATCATCAATGAAAGTCAGGACATACCTATTTCCTCCTGAACTCATCAGTAACGGCCCACAAACATCTGAGTGAACCAGTTCCAAAATGCTCCCGGACTGTACATTTCCCTTTGCCGGAAAAGTTGGCTTGACTGCCTTGTTAAGAATGCAACACTGACATCTTCTGGCAATTTCTGGACATGCCCTTATATTAAATCCCTCAGTTAGTTCCCTCATTTGGGAGTCAGTTTTAAAGTTTAGGCTTCAGTGGCCCAATTTTCTGTGCCATAAGAAATCACAATTTTTGTGTTGGCAACTACTTGCCACATTTGCTTCTGCAGTAGCACAGTCTATTTCAAAACGTCCATCATCCCGCATGTGCGCAGTCATAATTAACTCATCAACTTTGGAGATGTAGCATGCTTCATTTTCAAAAATTGCTTTGCACCCCTTCTTGAGTCCATGCCCAATTGAGATCAAGTTGACTTGCATCTCTGGCACAAAAAGTGCATCATTTATCTTAACCTCATAAGTTTCAGCAGCAGAGCCACAAAGTATCTTTGCTGTCCCCTTTCCAGCCATGCTTATCTTCCTTGAATCTGCTAGCATCACATCAGATCTGTGGCTTTCATCGAGTTCAATAAATAGACTGCGATCACAGATTATATTCTGGGATGCACCTGAGTCCAGGATGCAAGTGTGACTCCTTGTTGGCTCTTTTAAGGCAATGCTGTAGCTTTTGGCATTGCTCTCCCTTTCAGATAAGCCACCTTTTTCCTGCTTCTCCTCCCCTCTTTGTTTGTCGCCATGACTCATCCCTGTGTTTACTTTATTGCCATGGTGACCAGGTCTGTGCCCTCTGAGTTTCCTGCTCTTTGAATATGCTGATGAGTCACTGAGGCTACTTCACTTGCTAATGCTGGAATTACTTTGCCTGCTGAAATGTGCCAGAGTCCCATCGCTTTCAAATTTCTCCTGCTGCAACTTTATATTAAAATTTCTCAGACTTGACACAACATGATCAACCTTCAGTTCATAGTGAGACAGTTCAAGAGCGACAATTAGGGGTTCAAAACTTTTAGGCAGGGATTGTAGGATTGCCCCAATTAGAATAATTTCATTCAATACACATTTGTTATTCTTCAATTGATAATTTCTAAGATATTTGCTATGTGGGCTTCAAAGTCTCCCCCTTCCTGCAGTTTGCTTTCACATAGCCTTTTATACAAGAGAAGAGCTGCGTTTGCAGAGACCTGGCCACATTGCTTTTTCAGTCTGTCCCACACTTCTGAGGCTAAATCAGTATCCCACACATAGATCAATAAATCATCACTTATACTCAAAATTAAAAGGCCATACACATGTTGGTTTTTCTGGTCCCACGAGGCTTGAGCAGCTTCATCTTGGGCAAATTAGAGTGGATTCATGGTGTCTCATTGAAAATCTCATTTGCTATCATAGAATCCACACTCAGAATACCTCAGAAACAACAGAACCCTGTACGCCATGGGTTAGCAACCCATGGGGGTGGTTGGCACCCTGTGTGCACTACACCACCACTCGCTCTGGGCCACCCCAGTACCCCCCAAGTGCACTTATGGTGCTGCTGAAAGCTCCATGATACCTTTTGAGGAAAAACCTTAAAGACGCCTAAACTTCAACAATTCATCAAAAATCAGCCCTCTGCACAAATCCTTTGAAAAAATTCAGGTAGCTTCCTTGCCCCTACCCGGCACTACCTCCAACCCCACACCGCTCTAGGCCACCCCTTTGCCCCTGACGTGAAGCGATACACTCTCCATTATACCTAATGGGGGGAAACCTTAAAAACACGTAAACTTCTGAAATTCACCAAAAATCAGCCCTCTGCCCAATCACTCTGCAATTGGGGTGGTAGCCTCCACCCATAAGGCACTACCACCCCACCCCACTATTATGGCCCAGATCCCACTTTATGCCCCTGATCTGCCCCAAAGACACTAAAACTTCAAAATTTTCCCCAAAATCAGCCCTTTGCCCAATCCCCCTGAAATATGGGTGGTAGCCTCCACCCATTGGGCACTACCACCCCACCCCACTATTTTGCCCCTGGGACCCATTTTTTAATCCGAATTGATTCAGATTCAGATTAATTCAGATCCAAATCGAATCAAGGGTGATTCTGATGGGCCATATTCAGATACAAAACAGAACAGGGGTGTTTCGGTTCAGATACGAATCGAAACACCAAAAATCCGAATTGCACACCCCTACCATAAAGCCTTTATACCCCTGCTATGAGGGTTGTGAGCAGCCTGATTCAGCTTCTGTTTACCAAAGAAAATTGATGTATTTCCGAGCCAGTGAAGTATTTGGCATCATGTAGAGTTGGGCCCTATGTATCAACACATCTTGTGGTAGTTTATAAGAGAAAATATTTGCATCAGCAAGAGGGTTCAAGGAGTTTCAATGAGTGGGGCAAAATGAGGTTGTTTCATTGGGGATCTATCAAACTACCTTAAAATGTATGAAGGAGCAAGGAGGGGGTCAGGGAACATGGAGGACTTTCCTTTTGAAGTCATGCTGGACAAAGCCATACCTTGGCCTGCAGCAACAACAGAAGGTATGGGTATTCCCATGTTTTGTTGGACACAGGTGCAGTAGTACACTTCCTACCTCTACTTTGCATTTAGGGACATGTATCCAGGTTTACTTTTAAAATGCAGGTACAATCATTCACATCCAGGTAACCTGTACAAACACCTGTACCCTTGTGTAACAATGTCTGAACAGAGTTTGTATTGTCTTGTATTTCCTTGGTGCATTCCGAGGTAACAGTCTTCCATGTGGGCCACTTTTTTCTGGCCATACATTGCAGAATGATATGTTGAGAAATTTATTTATTTATTTATTTATTTATTTATTTATTTAACATTTATATCCCGCTCTTCCTCCAAGGAGCCCAGAGCAGTGTACTACATAAAGTTGTACATTACAATGTCTTCCATGTTCCCCAACCCCCTCCTTGTTCCTTTATACATTTTAAGGTAGTTTGATAGATCCCCCTATGAAACAACCTCATTTTGGCCCACTCATTGAAACTCCTTGAACCCTCTTGCTGATGCAAATATTTTATTAATTGATAGAATCAGAACAATAGTCTCATAAACTACCACAAGATGTGTTGATGCATAGTTTCTCCTCACAACAACCCTCTGAAGCAGGTTAGGCTGATAGAGAAGTGACTGGCCCAGAGTCACCCAGCAAGTATCATGGTTGAATGGGCATTTGAACTCGGGTCTCCCCAGTCCTAGTCCAGCACTCTAACCACTATACCACGCTGGCTCTCTGAAATGCACACATTTTCTGGAACAATTGACCCAACAGTCGTTCCTTCATAAATAAAATGGTGGTTGCCTCAAACTGTTCACTGTGAAGAATGGTAGCACTTGGAGCTTCTGCTGACTTGTTCCCTTAGCAAAGTAGGGTCTGCCCTGATTGCATATGAAAGGGAGACTAGAAGTATGAGCACTGTAAGATATTCCCCTTAGGGGATGCAGCCGCTCTGGGAAGAGCATCTAGTTTCCAAGTTCCTTTCCTAGCATCTCCAAGATAGGGCTGAGAGAGATTCCTGCCTGCAACCTTGGAGAAGCCACTGCCAGTCTATGTAGACAATACTGAGTGAGATGGACCTATGGTCTGACTTAGTATATGGCAGCTTCCTATGTTCCTATGAGGCACTGGTTTGTGAAGCATGAGGTTAAAAGGTAATCCTTCTGCACAACCCATCAACACCTCAAGAACGTCAAAACACTTTAAGGAGTTCTCTATGAAACAATTTCAAAAGCAATCCTCCCCCGACCCAATTATCAGTGAAAAAGACAGGATGGAATTTGGGGCCGCCAATAGTTTATAAACATACAACCAAATTGCTACACAGAGGCACAGAAAAGGCGTTACCTTCTTGAATAGGTAATATACATTTGATAAAGCTGCTTGTATATCTTAGAACACATATAATAAAGACAATTGTTGTTGCTTACTTCAGTGATATAATTCAGATGTGAACTTCTTCCCTAATGGGAATGGCTGTGACTTTTAGTTAATGCGGTGAATCTGGACCAGTCATTTATCTCTCAGCCTAGCCTAGGTTGTTGTGAGTGTAAACATAACCATGTACACAGCTCTGGTCCTAGGTGGCCAGATTTGGCTTTTAAAAAGCCAAATTCTGGCTTACAGCCCATTTGACCCACGAGTATACCCCTTAAGTTCTGGCAACTCTGCTTTCTCCTTGAGGGAATACTTTCTCCTTGAGGGAATACAGATGGTTAAAAAAAAATTTAACTGAATGACTGACCTGATTGACTGACTAACAAGATTCCATATTAGCATTTGATGGCGTTCCATAATTCACATTGCTGTAAGGAATTCTTTTTCCCTTGACCCATCTAGAGAATCTATGAGAGTGAGCCAGAGCCACTGCTAACAAATTTCTTTCTAGGAAGCAAAAGAAAAAACTGTCTAGAAAGGCTTTTAATTTCGGAGATCAATTAGCATATCCATCAAAAATTGCAATATCCTGTTGCAAAGCTTCTGTTCCAAAACCAATATATGCATATATTCTGAAGGTTTGTTCTCATTTTCTAGTTTTCCAAATTATAAAATATTCCACTGGGAGGAAAAAGGCAAAACCTTTCTTCATTATTTAGACTTTTTGGCAGCAAATGTGGCAAATAATTGGATCAATAGTTCTGGGGCAAGTTTAAACAGTTTTATTTTCCTTCAGTTATTAATTCATGAAAAAGATACATCTGCATATTACATGGAGGATCTAGTGATTTAAGCATTGGTTTATGCCCAAAAAGGCAGCTTTCATTTTAATATCAGCTAGAACTGTTAACTAAATAAAAAGCAATTAAGTGGGTATTTTCTATTCTATGTCTTTGGAAACAGATATTACTGTCTGAAAATGTTGCTTCCCTGTTTTTATAGTCACACTATTGTGGAATTTCATTAGCATCTCGTAGCTGGCTGTGTCTGACAAGATATAGAACTTAACCAAATTAAGAGGTTAACTTAAGAGGTGAACTTAAGAGGTTAAATTAAGAGGTGAACTTAACCAAATTAGAGGTTAAATTTCTGCATGGTATAATATAACTACCATTTATAGGTAAGAAAACTGCCCATTCTATTGGATCTGCAAGTATGACAGTCTGTAATATTTAGCATAGCCCAGGCACTTCTTTCTTCTTTGTACTATGCGCAACATTTTCCCCATCCATTTTAGTACATCTTTTATAAGATGCCAAACATACAGTAGGTGGCTTCTTGTAATTCACTTATTTATAACATTTATGTAATATTAAGGCTGTTTTCCTGTGCCTTATCAGAAAGACAGCACAGAGACACTACAGATAGATTATTAGAGGGAACTGAGTCTTCATCATGGTATCTGTATCTGGACAGAGCCAGTTTCCAGCTTCATTACAAAGCATAAAATATAGATACAGTGAAATAGAAAAAAAAATTAAAAATCACTTTTATAGCCTCCTCTGATATGCACCAGATCCCTGCCTTCTGGCTAGGGTAAACCTCTCAGTCCTTCCTGTGTCCTTCTAGTTCCTCTGTTCCTCTGGCATCTCCTCCTGTGCCTTTGCTCCTGCAAGAAAGACTATACTGGCAAAAACCATTTCAATGACTGTAGCAGCCCCATTAAATTGTAACATTCCATGTTTATTGGCAAGCTAAGCTGTGAGCTGCCTAATGATCCCAAGAGAAGGGTCTCCTGGCATAGCAGAACCGAAAGGAAATTTAGAATGGCAATCCAGTGGGGGCTACAAATGAAGCAGTGCTGAACATCTACAACCAACACAGCTGCTCAGAATGAAAGCCTCTCTTTTTTCCATGTGTTGAGTAAAGCTAAAGTTGAATAAAGTTCCATGTCTTAGTAAAGCTAAGAGAGTGCTCACCAGATAACATCCAGATTAATGAAGCACTGATGATCCAGGAGAAGCACTGGTGCTTCTGAAGATTTGAGCTAACTCAGCTACATTGCTCATGCAGCAGGTTGGAGGGGGAGGGAGCAAATCTCAACAGCCTCCTCTTCTTCCCAGAAGCATTTGGTGCCACCCAAAAATATGTCCCTGAGGGTTGTGTCCTGCCAGGCAAGTGCCTGTGCAGTGTTAGTCTGGGAGTCTTCAGAAGCACTGGCACAACACCAGTGCTTCTCTCATTGCATTAGTTTGGATGTCAGCCACTGTCTTTATCCCTCCCACTTGTGAAATCCATCATGCTGTATATTTCCTGCTGTCGGGTTGTCTACTACAATTCCTGCTAACTGGGCAAAGAGGCACCTTTCAAAGTGGTGATCTTATGTCTCTTCTGCCTCAACTTGTTGCGATGCTGTGTTTTTATGTTTTAATATCTGCTGTATCTTGTCTTGCTTTAGCTGCTTTAAAAAAATTCAGTTGGTGTTTTAAGGATTTGCTGTAAGTCAGGGTGCCTCTGAATTATGGCAGACATAATTATGGTGGGACAGAGATATTTTTAATAAAGAAAATGTGCATTAATTTCTTTATAGAAATAGAGGTTTTAGTTCTTATCATGCAGGAAAAATTAATGAAATGACCACATTGTGTACTGCTATGATCAACAGTATTTCATCTCGGTAGGGGTGTGCACAAAACTCATTTTCCCAGTTAAACACTGCCCTGCCCCCAGACTGGTTTGAACTAGAACCAGTTTAGGCCTGGTTCGAAGTGCTGATTGTGCACTAAATTTGTTCAAAGATTAGTACTCATAGTGGCTGCAGAGGCTTTCCCAACCCCCACCAATCTCCCCACGAGTTCTGAAGGCCAGTCCGGGGCCAGTTCAGGGCCAGTTCAGACCTTCTTCTGCCCATTTCAGCCCATTTGGGGCCTCTGCATGCATGAGGAGGTTATTTGTTTAACCACCGTGCATGCAAACGGGCCATTTGCATGACCTGGGTCTAACCCAAGCCGGTTTGCACATCCCTACTTCCCAGAGAAATCAGATATATTACACATAATCAAGTGTTCTGAGTATTCATTGGTAAATCAGTGAAATCTTTTGTTATGCGAAAGAATGTGTAAGGTGTCCTTATCGCTGATTTAAGAATTATAGCAGGAGCCTCTTAGATGGTAGGCAGACAACCTAATATTTCTCTGCAATGCTGTGCAACCAGCTGGCTCTACTTGCATTAGAAATGATGCTGCCTCTAGACTAAAGAGGGGAGTTCAAATGCAGGGCAAGTTAAGAACATAATAATGGTTTTTGGTTGGGTGTTTTTTTTAAATCCATCTAGTCCAGCATTTTGAATTGGTGGGTTAGACAGAACAAAGTTCTGACTCTGGAAGCTCACAACAAAAATGGGTATGGAATCCTAGCTCAGAAGCAGGTGAACACATGTTTTGCATGCAGAAGGCCCCAAGTTTCCCCCCTGTTATCTTCACATAGAGCTGGTAAAGACTCCCTGGAAAGCTGCTGAGAGTAAGGCCATATTCACACATAACCTGGAACCACGGGTCCAATGGGCCTGCACGTCCGCTCCCCACCCACTCTCCTGTCCAAACTCGGATGTAACAGAGAACAGTGTCTCTGCAGTCAGGGAGACTACAGAGAGGAGGGGGAACTAGCTGTACGGGCTTCCTTCTTGCATGAAGGATAGCCTGCACAGCCAATCATGACTTCCTCCCTCAACTCCGGTTACAGCGAATGCAGCCTCCAGTTCTGCACTCAGTTGTAATGCACCAGAATGCAAACCTCGGGTATGAGTAGCAAAACTCACTACAAACTGAGGGTACAGATTGAAGTTTGCAGAGCACAACCTTGGGTCGCTTTCCAAATGGGACCAGATTTGCACTAATTCAGACATACAGGTTTGGCAACCTCTGGTACCTTTAACTCCAGTTTCCCATTACGTGAGAATGTGGCCTTTATGTAGACCAGGTCTGCTCAACTTTGGCCCTCCTGCAGATGCTGCCTACAACTCCCATAATCCCTGGATATTGGCCACTGTGGCTGGGGATTATGGGAGTTGTAGTCCAAAAACAGCTGAAGGGGGCAAAGTTGAGCAAAACATAGACTGATCCAGTATAAAACAGCTTCATATGGTGTTGACAGACACTCCCTGTTTATGTCCATTATTTAATATTATTTAATATTTAGTGAAATATTCTATTTTGAAATATGATGATCTAATTTCATGGCTATTCGCTATTGATTGCTGTTCCTCTCATTAATTTGGCAATCCTGTTTACATGTATTTAGTCCATGTTGTCAGGTAGAGAAATTCAGGGACAACAACTAACTAAAATGACCTGTTAGGTTGCAATCCCCTCAAAATCTATTTTACCACATATTTCATGCTAAATTGTGCAGTTGGCTTCTTCTGTGTGCCCCATATGGACTTTCTTTGCATAGGCTAGATTATGATTCCTTGCAAGCAGAAGGCCATGGATGAATTAGGAAAGGATCATTTATGGATGATAGATCTATCAATGGCTACTAGTAGCCATCACAGCTAAGTGGAATCTCTGTGATTAGAACCTCTGATTACCAGATGCTTGGGACAGACACTGGGGGCAGTCATCATGTACAAGGATTTTCAGCATATAGAGTCCAGGTTGCTGTTAATGTTGATTCCTTTCTCTATCTCCACTCAATCAAACCAATCACACAGAGTTGTTGTGAGAATAAAATGACAGAGCAGCCTGAGGTCCTTGGAGGAAGAGTAGGGTTAAACTGTATTGAAATAAATGCCTGTTTACATAGGTAGCAAAATTATGTCATGCTTATTAAGCACCCTATGGTCTACAACTGATATCTCTCTGATCCACTGCTAACAACTGCATAAGGCAAATTACTTAATGCTGAATGAAAATGATCACCACTAATAAATAGTAGTAGATTATTGTATTGTTACTGAAGCAATGAAAAAAGCAGTTACTCTTCAAAGATCCCCTAGATTCTTACAGTGAGGTCATGCCATGCTAGAATAATTATGGGAAATAAATGTATATGGTGTGTATTATATATTTACAAACACATATATTGAACTAAATCAAGTAATTCGGCATAACTACCTACATAACTCTCTTATGTCCCTAGCATTATTTCTAATTCTCTTAAAAGTGTGGAAACTATCACCTGCTTGAGTAATTCTGCCATAAGGGATCTTCATGAACATTTGCAGTGTACATGTGGAATTCCAAGTGGTACTTGTGGTATCTTACCCCCTAATTTACTTTCACAGATTGTTAACGTATTAATTAATTTGACAAGCTCTAGGCAGCATGTTTGTTGAATATATTTATTTCCATTTATTCAATGCCTCTCCTATAGGTTATTTTTGTTTCTCTTCTTTGCTGACCAGATATATAAAAAGATTCCTCAATACAACCAATAGAATTAGCTTCTTTCAACCTAATTTAAATGACCTGATATCCTTACCTACCACAAATGGGATTTCTGTACTCCTGCCAAAGACAATGGCATGGGGAACAGCTGAGCCTTGAATCTCACATGGAACTTCTAAATTGAAGCATCTCCTTTTAAAATATATTCTGAAAAATGAAATCAATTACCGTCAGAAAAGATTCACAGGAAGGCTTTACAAAATTTGACCTTGATGCTTTAGGTCATTAAATGAGAATTATTTATACTGTACTCTTCCTGGGCTTCAGTCATCTTCTGTCAAATCATGGCAACTATATGGTCAAGATCTAAAATAGGAATCTTGCAGCAACTTGCCCTATCTGGTTTTTTAAAAAACTTTCTTATGCAATGAAATTGTCACAATAATATTTTAAAATAAATGAGATTGAACTATCTTTTTCATACCAAATGAATTGCAAACAATTAAATTAGCGGAAAGAATGAAAACAGAAGAATGGAACTATGACAGAGAACCAGGGTCATGCTGGAGCCAGTTCAATTGCAATCAGTTTCTCTCTCTAGCACCAAGTTACACATGTAAACCAATAGGCAATCTCATCAGTTCCAACTTTCTGAAACAGGTGTTTTAAGATATTAATAAGTGTGCAGATTGCTGTATTCAGTGATTTATTCCATTTAAGAGAAAGTTCTTCCAGCCTGGCTGTAGGGAAAATCCTCCATTGCTATCATTTGTCGATTTACTGTACAGCTTGAATACACACACACACACACACACACACACACACACACACACACACACACACACACACAGTTATATATATATATATATATATATAGAGAGAGAGAGAGAGAGAGAGAGAGAGAGAGAGAGAGAGCTTTCCATATAGTGTGTGTGTGTGTGTGTGTGTGTGTGTATGTATAAAACACTACTAAAGCAAATTGTACTAATATGTCCCCACTAGGATGCAGAGAATGTATGTATGGAAAGAGTGAGTGGGCATTCATGCCAGAAGAAGGCCAGAGATATGTATGTATGGATAGAGTGAGTGGGCATTCTGACCAGAAGAAGGCCAGAGATGGAGGCCATAGAGCATGGAGTGACCAGGAGAAATGTCAAGCCTGCACATACAGAACAGGCTGAAGACAGGAGCCCAGAGGAGGAAAAGTGCGGCTTGCCACCAAAGTGCTGAGTTGAGAGGCAATTTGGAGAGTTGGCCAAACAACGCATTCCTAAGAAGATAGAATACTCTGAAGGAGACTGTCAGTACACATAGCATAAGCCTGTGAAACCAGTGGCTGCCAGATGAAATCATAAAGTGAAATAGCAGCATAAAAGACCTGTGCCAGCGACTAGAGAGAGAACCATATAAAAGGGGCTATTCTGCAAATGGCTTCTTTGGGAGACAGCTGACTAATACTTCAAGACAGAATATGCACACTCCAGAACTCCTGGCCTTTCCACTCTTCATGCTGCCTTTGGGGTTGGCTCCCCCGAAGCGTATGCATTGTGAGTATGAATAGGGGAAATTAGTAACTCTAGTCTATCTTGCAAAACATTAATAAATTCTATTTTTTGAATTTCTACATGGCAGTCATTGGGAATTCTGTGGTGGCAACAAAGCCTGGTCACACATGCTGCCTTCCCAATCAAGGCACAAACCCTCTAGTGGGGCCTCCAAGAGGCTGGGCAGAGGAATTGCCTGCACAGCATTTTTGCCTTAATAGTTATTCCACTTAAGGAAAATAAATAAGAAGCTAACTATTGATTCCTAATGATGAGGGACTAGAATCTATCAAAAGGGTTTAGGAGTCTTGTGGATTGGCCAATAGGTCTGCTGGTTATGGATGCTTAGGACAAAAAAGTACAATAGTAAGGGGATGGGAACTTGGCTCCCCAAGTTAGCCTCTAGGTTTCAGGGACTCTCAAAAACTGTCTTCCATAGGCCTCCTTCTAACTATGTGGGTCCTGAAAAAGTCACTTCATCACCACTAGAACACTTCATCACCACCAGAACACAAAGGTAACTTATGGGCACTGAAGTGGTCTTGCCAATCAGCAGTTGATCCTTCTGAGGGCCTTCAGCAGCTGCCACACCTTCGAACCCTGACACCACCCCTATTGTTCCCACACTAGAATGGGAGTGGTAGAAGAGTACTAAGCCTAAGGTTTCAATCCTAAACATACTGACCAGGAAGTAAGTCCATTGAGCTGTGGGATTTTCAACCTATGAAACTTGCATAGTGTTGGGGGACCCCCCCCGCCCCCGATCCCAACATTAAACCCAGAATACCATACCGACACACACAAGTATGTGTGTGTGTCTCTCTCTGTGTTTGCGCGCCCAGATCCTACATGATCACCATATAAAAGAACTGGCCACTTTATGACACTGATGAAACAAGCCTAATTTTGTATGCTAGCTCCTGAGCATATCTAGTATACAGATCAGGCTTGGTTCACAACAATAGAATAGGGCTGTTGGCAAAAATATTGTGCCCATTAGCTATAAGCAGTGCATCATATGAATGGAATAAAGTGCTAGATGTACTGTAGTTTTCCACAAAGTTGCATAGTTGTTACTACCTGTACTCTTCAAAAGCTCCATTTCTGGATTCATTTTCTGCATTAATTAAGCATACAAATCAGAGCTGGCTCCCAATTGCAGATGACTGTTGATAAAGAGCCCTCCACAGGCCCAGTGAAAGTTGCCCTGCCATTACTACACAAAGGTTATGGCACAGAGGTAGAGACCATTAGTAGACCCTTCTGAAGGCCCTGGGCCTTCAGCAATGCCAGCTCTCAACACCAGTCCTGGTAAGAATGAACAAGTGGAGTTGGAGGGCAAACTATGAGCCTTGTCTCAGCTTTCCATGCATTAAGCTTGCTTAAAGACTACGTGTGTACCAAAATTTCTCTAGGCTACTTATACACAATCCATACCCTCCTCCAAAAAAGAATTAGAATGTATGCACATAAGCTCCTGTAAATGGCATCTTAAATATATAACAACAACAACAACAACAACAACAACAACAAACTGTATTTGTTAGCCACAAATTGTTCTCTGGGCAGGTCACAGAGGATTAAAACATACAATAAAAACACATAACACATTATAGTAGCTTCAATACATATATTAAAAATAGGTTGTATGTAGCATTTATTAAATCATTCAATAGATTTTTTAAAAGCCTTTAGTTTAACCTGTTACATTCAGGGCTTACCACATTCACTAATGCTCTCAAATGCCAGGAATTTTTTTGTGTTAAGCCTGCCGCCTTATTAAATGAAATGTTTTTTAGGTAATGTAGACATGGTTTCGTACACGGTGTTCATTTCCAGCTTCACTACTATGTGGAGCTAGAGGGCTGGCAGTGGACCTAAGTCCCAAATTTATCTCTTGACTTCTATATATACATGGAGTGATCATGCAACTGAAGTTAACATTATACTGTATGTCACAAATACTAAAACAATTCAGATCAGATACCCTTCAAGGTCTCTTCCATATCATTCTATGTGGATGATATCGGTTGCCATTTGGATGCTTATAATGTGTCTTGAAAGACTTTTGATTGGGTTGAATAGTGACAGCTGCTACCTGCATATTAATATAAGAGCCCCCACATAAATATGCCTTTTTTCAAGTTAGCAATGCTTGCAATGCAATTCACCAGAGGTTTCACAGGCTGACAGTACCTAGTCATCTACACATCATGGGAAGGTATGAAAAACATAAATAATTCACACATAGCAGAAGTTATGGGGTACACATTTGACCACACAATGCTAAGCAACGTATGTTCTGTGTCATAACTTAGGTCTAATTCTCACTTCACATTTATCCAAAAACTAATATAAGTGTTATGTATCTGGCAGTACACTCCTTAGAGTGTTATTAGTGGAAAATTACAGGCTTTAAAAACAGAGGTGGTAAACATCACATATTTTAGATAGATAGAATTGCCTCATATGGCGTAGATTTTTTCTTATTCACTTACTTAGCTTGTTTTCTTCTATTGCAGTTTCCCCAGTAACAACATACACAAATCTATCATATGACTTTATTCAGCTTCACTAGCAAAATGTATAACAAAAAAGATGCATCAATAGGTAATGTTATGAAGGCCATGCATCCATTTCTCACCTATGTACCTACTTCTGAAATGTTGCCATATCTTAGAAACAGATATATGTGTGCATTTTGGGTTTGTTTCAGGGTGTTTTTTTTGTGTGTGTGCTGTTATTTTTATGCACTTCAGTTTGCAGACCAGTATCTTTTGAAGAAAAGTGGAAAGTGACCCTTTCCATAAGGCAATATGCTCTTAAAGCCATTATTTTGTACGCTTTCATACATTTCTGCAAGAGTAGCATCCTCGGAAGGAGGACAATAAAAGGCCTTTTGTGCAAGTATCCCAAGTAGTTCATCATCCAAGTAAATAACAGATCAAAAGTCTATGGTGTGCATCTTATCTAGTTTTGGAGGCTATCAGCCCCATGAAAAGATGACTTTACAAGGCTGCAATCCTATGCCCACCTACTCAGAATTAGCCCTATTGAGCTTAGAGAAACATATGTATGGGCTTCACATGTATCTGCATTGAGGAGGAGAGCTGGTCTTGCGGTAGCAAGCATGAATTGTCCCCTTTGCTAAGCAGCATCAGACAGGGTTTGCATCTGAATAGGAAAATATACGTGAGCACTGTAAGATATTATCCTTAGGGGATGGGGCTGCTCTGAAAAGAGCACCTGCACTCTTGCATGCAGAAGGCCAAGGTTCCAAGTTTCCTCTCTGTCATCTATAGGGCTGAGGGAGACTCCTGCCTGTAACCTTGGAGAAGCCGCTGTCAGTTTGTGAAAACATTACTGAGCTAGATGGACCTATGGTCTGATGCTGCACTGTATATGGCAGCTTCCTTTGTTCCTATGCCTTATTACCTTCATTTGATAACAGTGAATGCTGATGAGGCAATGCTTAATTCCTCTCCAGCCCATTATTTTCAGATAATTAATTAAGTGCTCAACACTCAACATCCTTGCGGGGAGGGGCTGATAATTTGCACAGAGAGTCCCTCCTCCTCTCCACTGGTTATGTCTGGGCCAATGTTTTAGCTTCATTGTCACTTTGTAATGTTTACCAGTTTTGGTTATTTTGCTTTTGTTTAAAAGACATGAAGCATAAGAGGAGAAAAATATACAGACTTGGTACTGTGGATATACTTTTAGAATTAACAAAAGCTTACAAATTAATTTATTTCAAATTTTACTATGCTAAAAGAATTCATTAAATATAATATAAAACATTTTGTAAGTATGGCAGGTTCTGCACTTAAAGTGTCCTGGTTAAGTACAATACTTTGCCAAAATGTATTCAGAAGTGTTATGCTTTATTTATGGATAATTTTTGGTATTTTGAAACTTGGAATAAATTAGCTCATTTTGTAAGATTTTCTTCACCAATTCTAAGTGCACTGTGCTGAATGGTTGGTCAGAGAGTACTGTTCTTTTTCTTTTTGTGCTATTGTTATAGACGTTGAGCAGGAAAAGTAGTAACAGTCAGTCTAACACTATTTACAGAAGTCTGTGTATAAAGATTTTCAGATACTACAGCAAGGATGCATAAAAGAGCATTAGTAATTAACACCCACATAGTCTTTACTCATAATTCAATCACTCTCTACAGATTGCCTTTTCACTCTGCTTTTCAGTACTCGGTTCAGTTTCCAGGAGAAAATACAGACTTGTATGGGTAAAAGTAAAGTGAATATTTAGTAGTGCTTCTGACAGGGACTTGTTCATCTAGAAGTCAATAGGACTTCTACCACTGCACAACCAGAAGGATTCTTCCACTCAGTACTAAAGATTATGCTGTCCAGTTTGGCAAAATGAAAACCCAGTGGAGACTGTAAAATTTAAGGTTCCTTGCTTGGGATCTGACAACAACAAACAACAACAACAACAACAACAACAACAACATATTCATGTGGATATATATGTCCAGAGGTAGAGATGAGGAAATGAAGAGAAGTATATTTAGCAAATGCAAAAATGAATCACTAACTGTGCTGAAGGACTACAGCACTTCAAGGAACTCCATCAATGTCAGGTGCCCTTCCCTTCTCCCTGTGAAACAAAGAAACATTTTGAGAGAAATAAAAGAGTACAACCATTTTTCTGCTTATTTTACAGATTTTTAAAGTACAATAACCCTTTAGCTTCTGCATTTTCTCTTTCCTCCCCCAATTATATTTATGTTTATGGCTTTCTGACTGCAAGTTGTAAAACCCAAGAATGCATATCTCTGGAAAATGCTGCTTCAGTCAATTATTAAATTCATACAGAGGTGCTGCTTCTCCTCCTCCCTGCAGAAACACAGTTTTCAAGGCCTGAGACCATGACCCATAATGCGGGCTCCTCTTGCGGTTGGTTTGTCAGCTGCATAATTTAAATCATTAGTCAACTCTGAGGAGGCAAAGGCTGAGAAATCAATTTTGATGTCAAACAGCTAGGGGGGATTTTCTTTCTCTGAAGGAGTCAAATGAATAATCTGATGTGCCTGAGGAGAATGGTACAAGTTCTAAGTGAAGTACTGGATGCTTCTAGAATGATTCAAAATTACATTAATGCCTCCAGCATTCAAAGACACATGCACACCTCTCTTCCACCTCTTGTATTCTCCTATCCTATATTTTCTCTGAAATATATGTTGCCAAATGTGGTGTTGAATTTTTATTGGTTTGTTGTGTGTGTGTGTGTGTGTGTGTGTGTGTGTGTGTGTGTTTAAATGTCTGGAAAATATTTTAGTTGCTGTTCGTAGCCACATTGTGATTCTTCCTTGAGAAGTGAGTTTGGTATCCCAAAAATAAATAGTATTTTTAAAACTGCTATTTTAGACATTAGCTAAAACTTCCTCAGAAACACACACACAATGGGACTACATCAGATAAAAGTAATACAGTACTTCCTCTATAGACTAAATGAAGAAAAATTACATAGAAAATATTAACAAGAACAGAAAAGTCCAAAGCTATGGGGCTTCCCTGTGTTGCTGCTAGAAACTTTTTCTTTGAGTTAATGGTTCCGCTGAAGTGGGGAAAAAGAGACATAACAGAAAATTAGGCAGACGTGTTGGACACCCAGATAACAAGAAATTGGTTTCCTTAGCAACTATTGTACTTTGGATGGTGTCCGACAAGTGTACAAGTGGGTACAAAGTATCTGATGTAAAACTTATTGCAGGAGCCAAAGTACCAGAAATGCTGATGGAACTTATTTCTGTGTGCTCAAAAAAGCTGGATGTCAGAGCTAAATAGTAATTTAAATGATTTATTCACTGTTTGGATCACTTTAACACTTGGGTTACAAAAAGGGGCTTGGGAAAGAATGGTACAGATGGGTCAGGATCAATTTCTAAAAGTATAAGTATAAAGAGCAGGTTCAAGAATCTATCTGAGATAACTCACACTGCAATCCTATACAAACTGACTTAAGAGAAAATTACATAAAAGTAAATGGGGTTTACTTCTACATAAAGTAGCAGGGGATTGGCTGTACACCACATTTTCCCCTTTGAAGGGTGTGTGATTCATGATGAGAATGCTTAGATATGATTCCTAGATTCTCTAGTGTGGAAGATATAAAAGAGAGATGGCGTGCGGGGGTGGGTGGGGAGTGGAGGGTGGGTGGATGGGAGAAGATTGGATGGCACTCCAAAGTGGCATAAGGTCTATACACATTCAAGTTCTATTGTAACACGCATTTGTGAAAAAGCCAACATTGGCTGTAGGTTCGCAATACAAGTACATGCACTCAGACATAGCAGGATGTATGAAGATTCACACCTAACCTCAGAGGGAAAATGTCAGTTGTAAACTGCCCAGAGATGCATGTTTTGGGCGGTATAGAAATATGTCAAATAAATAAACAATAACTGTGAAGCAGCCCTGAGAGCATGTGAAATGACACATATGTCCATTCAAAAGTCTCTGCATTATCAACAAGCTGAATTTTATTTTTGGATTGCTTTTTTGGAAACTTCTGCAAACTACACTTTAAAAGACCAGAAGCTCATATTCTTCAAAAAATATTTGGAATGGCCACTTCTCAGCCATCTGCTGATAATGGAATATCATCTCTGCCAAAAAAGCTATTCCTCCCCCCCCCCCTTTAAAAATAACTGGGCAAAGTTATTTATTGCTATGGTAGAAATGCTGTTCAGCAAGTCTGCACCATATCCCAAAATGTCTCTTTTTACACACACATTTAGCTTTTATTGAATGAAGCACTTCAGCAGCAAATACCTGGGCTCACAGGTATCATGCTGCGGCATATCTAGGGTGGGGCAAGCAGGGCACGTGCCCCAGGCACCACTTGAAGGGGGGCCCCATTTTTTAAAATAAAATAAAAATTTAAATGGCCACCGAAAACAAAATGGCCACCACACATGCTCAAATGGCCTCTGTGAGGCCCTAGGCCATGCCATGCCTCGCAGAGGCCATTTGTGCATGCATGGTGGCCGTTTTGTTTTCAGTGGCCTTTAAAAAAAAAATTAAAAATGGCCACTGCACATGCTCAAATGGTCCCTGCGAGGCCCTAGAGGCCAGTGGGGGGAGGGGGAACCTTTGCATACCACCACCCCCCGGTCTTTAGGAAGCCCCCTGAAGGGGCTACAGGTAAAAATAATAATGTAATATAATATAAGTCACTGTACACATATTCAGATTGGCACTATGTACAGAGA
The DNA here is from genome assembly GCF_027244095.1 of Hemicordylus capensis. NCBI lineage: Eukaryota > Metazoa > Chordata > Lepidosauria > Squamata > Cordylidae > Hemicordylus > Hemicordylus capensis. The sequence goes on from NC_069657.1 coordinate 175,131,797, forward strand.
ATCAGGGCTTGTGAATACTGAGCTGAAGCTTATGAACTAGGATTGTATTCATTTGCTCTTACTTTGCTTCTTGTGATAAGTGAGTTAAATGTGATGTCTTAATAATATTAATGGTGAGTTTATCTTTAAATCAATATCTTTATCTTTAAATCAGGGCCTGGAAGCTCTGGAGTATGGTCCCCCCCGCCCTAGAATTAGGCAGATGCGTTGGGTGCCCATATTAAACTCCCTGCTTTGGGACCTGACTTGCTCTCTTACACACCAGAAAGGATGTATCCTTCCCAGTACATTCAGAGGCAATCTTTCCCACGGACCTTGGGGATCTGGTCCATGGCCTCCTGTCTCCGGGTGAGCCTCCAAATGTTCTGGGGGGCCTCCCAGAGGTCTGCTGTCACCCCACCCCTACCCTGCCGCTGCCCCATCATGCTGATGCCCCATCATGGTTTTCACCACCATTTGTGCACCCAGGGGTGGGGATGAGCCGAGCAGGCCTTCCCCGTGGTGGCGGAGGTGGGCGTAGTGGCTGGTGGTCCTGTCTGTCTGGGCACACCTGCACAGTGGAAGTATCAAGCATCATAAGCCCGCTCGACACTCCCACTGCTCGCTTTCTATACATAGCTACATGTTTTTGTGTGAATGACTGTACCTGTGTTTCTTTTAAAAGTGAACCTGAGTACATACCCTCAAATGCATGATACAGATAGAAAGTGTACTGCTGTATCTGTGTTTAATGTAATGTGTGAATAACTATACTTGTATACAGATCTGTAACTGTGTGCATTGTACATTCATTGCACAAGTGTTGAACATAACTTGTGGATAGGGCTATTGATGGCTCCGATTTACTTAAAGAATATTACATGTTGCAATAGAATCAACACAAAGGAGGCTCTGTAGAACAGCCTCTGAAGACTATCTGAAGAAAAATTATACACAAAATATTAACAAGAACAAAAAAAAGGTATGGGGCTTCCCTGTGTTTTTGCTAGGAACTTTTTCTTTGAGTTAATAGTTATCTGAATGAGAAGTTGAAGAAGAGAAATATAACAGAAAATTAAGCAGATGTGTTGGATGCCCAAATAAAAACTGGTTTCCTTAGCAACTATTGTACTTTGGATGGTGTCCGACAAGTGTACAAGTGGGTACAAAGTATCTGATTTAAAACTTATTGCAGGAGCCAGAAGTACCAGAAATGCTGATGGAACTTATTTCTGTGTGCTCCAAAAAGCTGGATGCCAGAACTAAATAGTAATTTAAATGATTTCTTTACTGTTTGGATCTCTTTTACACCCGGCTAACAAAAATGGGCTTGGGAGAGAACAGTGCAGATGGGTCCGGATTCATTGTTGAAAGCGTAACAATCAGTATAAAAAGAGCCAGGAGAAGAGTCAGGTGTGTGGGTGGGTTTCTCTCTCTCTCATTTCCCACACACGCTAAATAAAAATTGTACATCAGCAGGATGGGATGCAAATCTTTGACACAATGGCTGAATATTGATGGCATCTCCTTCCATGAGCAAAGGGAGAGATTTCTTCACTCAAGAAGTCCTTCTGCATAGGGAAGGGGTCCTTGTGTAAATGTAATTCTTCTTCCACTCATGATAGCAAGCAGCTTCCATGAACAGTGTTCCCCTGTGACAAAGGTTTGGATCCCACCCTCTATGGAGGGAACACTTATGCCCACTTGACTCAAGGTATTTCTAAAAATGCAGGGAAGGATTATTGATAACGAGGCCATGGCCACTTTCAGACACAGAGTGAAACGGCAGGTTGATGAACCCAAGGTTAATTGGTGAGACCTGGAATTGTGCCACAGATGATTGCCCAGCAACAGTCTGGTAACCTCTGGTTTCTGAGCCTCTCCTTCTTCCTGGTCCACCAAAGCCACATCCCAGCAAGCTCCATAGCACTTGGGTCACCAAACTGCGGGCAAGTCTTATTTGTTTGTTTGTTTATTACAGTTATATACCACCCCAATTTTAAAACCTTGGAAGGCCAAGCTGAACAAATATGTTTGGGGGGTTCTCTTGAAGGTCAGCAATGAGCAAGGCAAGGGATTTACACCCTTTTAAATGTCATTTAATCATTTCCCTCACAACACTTGCACTCCCACCCTTGCAAGAGCCCCACAGCCAGGCAGTCTTGCACAAGTACAATTACTGGTAATAGGAGGATGGAGAGGAACACTATTTTTCCGTTACTCTGGGAAGGGATAATGATTACTTCCTAGGAGGAAATATGTATATGAGGATCCTGGGGTCTAATCCACTGTGACAAAGGATGCTATTGGACTTATAAAACCGGCCCAAGCAGTCCAAAAAGCCCCAACATACTGCTGCCTCCATGCTGGCTTGCCGGCCAGGGATTAGCCCTCTCATGAGATGGCCAATCCACTGGCGAGGACCAGAAGCCGTGATGGGTTGGATGTGGGCTAATAAACTGAAATTGAATCCGGACAAGACAGAGGTAGTGTTGGTCAGTAGGAGAGCCAATCGGGATGCGGAGATTTTACCGGTTCCGGGTGGGGTTGCACTCCCCTTGAAGGAGCAAGTACACAGCTTGGGGGTACTACTGGACCCGGCTCTGCTTTTGGAAGCTCAGGTGGAGACGGTGGCCAGTGGTGCCTTTACACGGCTTCGGCTAGTGCGCCAGCTGCGTCCCTTTCTCAAGAAGGCAGATCTGGCCACAATTACCCATGCCTTAGTCACATCATGGCTGGATTACTGTAACACGCTCTACATGGGGCTGCCCTTGAAGAATATCCGGAAACTGCAGCTAGTGCAAAACACGGCAGCTAGGGTTTTATCCGGAGCTGCCTGATGGGAACACATCACACTCATTCTGAAAGAGTTGCACTGGCTGCCAGTTCATTTCCGGGTCCAATTCAAGGTGCTGGTTTTGACCTTTAAGCCCTTAATGGTTTGGGCCCGGGATACCTGAGGGACCACCTGCTCCCAAGGGCTGCTGCCCACTCATCAAGGTCATCTGAGGGGCTCTGCTCCGGGTGCCAACAATGAGGGAGGCTCAGCTGTCGTTCACTTAGGACAGGGCCTTCTCTGTTGCTGCCCCCAGACTCTGGAATGCTCTCCCAGTGGCCATTCGCTCCTCAGACTCCATCACAGTTTTTAGAAAGCTCATTAAATCTCGGCTTTTTATCCAGGCTTTTACATGATCATTTTTATTGCTGCTTCTATGTGTTTTTACTTGTGTATAGTTTTTATCCTTGTATATTATAGGTTTTAAATTTGGTTTGTTTTTATATTTTTAGCTTATTTTATTGTCGTTTTATTGTATGTTTTTAACTTTTATAAACTGCCTTGATATTATTTTTAATGAAAGGCGGTATATAAATTCAACAATAAATAAAATAAATAAATAAAAATCTCTAAGGCCTGCCACTCACATGAGAGAGCAGTCCTTGGGAGAAGGGATAGTCACATTTTGCCATCACACATTATTGGCGATCATTATTTATTATTATTTATTTATTACATTTATAAACTGCCCCATCCGAAAGCTATGGGTGGTGTACAACAAAATTTAAAAGACACAAAAACAAACACCATTTAAAACACAATGCTCAAAACAAAAACAATTAAAAACCAATTAAATTACTTGAAAAAACAATTTAAAAACCTTGGAAGGCCAGGCCAAACATGTAAGTTTTCCGGGCTGTCTTAAAGGCAGACAGCGAGCCTAAACTCTGGATATCTGCCGGGGGTGCATTCCATAGGCCAGGAGCAGCTACAGAAAAGGCCCGGTTCTGAGTCGCCACCAGACATACTGGTGGTAACTAGAGACGGACCTCTCCAGATGACCTCAGCGTCCCTGAAATATCATATCCCTGAAACATCATCCTGATGTTACCCAAGACAGTTATTCTCATGAGTAATGCCAGAGACTGCATGTTTGCACCCAAGGTGAAAGAGCTGGGCCCCCCTTCCCCTTAAAAAAAAAAAAAGAATAGAGCCATGCAAGAGTTCCAGGGTGTGGGGCTGCCTTTCAACCCCAACCCCAGGTATCACTCCTCTGGCATGTGTTTTCTTTGTTGGGAAACAACCAGGTTGCCCAGTTTATGGTGCCATCTGGACTCCATGTGTTGGTGCAAATACGTATTTATCACTCTCCACAAAATGCCCATCTTGACATCCCACAACCTTATTTTTCAGACTGCCAAAGGAGGGGGTATGAGATACTGTGGAGTGCAGGCATCCCCTGGCTTTTCCTTTGACATGCTTTGAAGCTTGGGACATGGCAAGGCAGCATCCCTTTTTCTGAGCAACAGCTGGAGGAGTGTGATGACAGTGGAGGGTGGAGCAAGTGCTCACAGAGGTGGCCAGCAAGAAGCGTGGCAAGCATAGAACTGGCACATCTGAAGGCTGGTCTGAGACACCCTCTCTATAGTTTTGACAGCAGCCACAGCACAAAACCCAGGTTACAACAGTGGCAGAATTCATACAACATGATGCCGCCTTCAAACCTCAGGTTGGAGAAGCAAAACTCACTACAAACCAAAGGTTCAGATTATGGTTTCGGCTAGAAAACCTCATGTCGCTCTCACAACAAAACCACAGTTTCGCTCATTTGGATGTCCATGAAATGAATCCTCAGGTTCATTCACCTCCGGTTTGGCATTATGTGCAAAGGCAGACTATGTGTCTTCAGTCTACTCCCTTTTCAGCTCCCCTTCCACCAACATGCAAACCAATATCCCATAATACCTTATGATTAACTTTCTATGGGCAAGTTGAGATTAACACAGCCCAGGTCACACAATAACATTGGGACCGTGCAGAGAATTCCATAGTGGTTTGGAGCTACAGGGGTTTGGAGTACATGTAGAAGCGCCATTCAGTTAAACACCCTTCTCACATGATTAAAAGACATGCAGATCCACCAGTGATATCGGCAAGGCATGTTCTTGATATAGCCCCAACTTTATTGCGTGTCCAGGGCTGCGTTCATCTGAAGCTGCATACAATATCTAAACATGATCACTGACTATTCTGTATCACAGAATGCCACTGAACTATTCTGCCCTACGTCTGAGGTAGACATAAGCCTTGAACAAAATGAGATGACTTTCACAATGTGTTTGTCATGCTTTGTTGATCTTCATTTTGCACTCTCCAGAGTTATTGATAGGTTCGCCATAGAATTAAGGAAAACTTGATGCTACATGCCTTCATCAATTTAAAGCCTGCATTCTGTTAATTAATTAAAGGAGTTTATGGGAAAAGCTTTTATCTATGGCAATTGATTGTGGACGCCATGCCCTCTTCAAGTTGATGCACTTGGATGACTGGACTAAGATCAGCACATGTTGTGAAGGCCAACTATTGCCTCCATTTCAAAAGAGAGGAATCAAGCAGGGCCAACTCCTGGACTTTATGCTATTCATCTTCCTGTTAATGGTTGCTTGAGATATTAGAGTGTAGGCAGAATGACAGAGCGTGAATAAAGTGGAGCAATCAATGCTAGTAGTCCTCTGTTCCAGCCCTGGCTCTGTCACTGGCCTTTGACTCATGATATCACCTCACTAAGCCTCTGTTCTCCTCATCTATAAAATGAAAACCTTTTGCTTTCACATTCACAAACCTTAAAAAGCACTGCACCACTCCCACGGTGCACCATAAAATGCACAACGAGGAGCCTGGGTGAAGATTTGCAAAGTGAAAAAATAGGAAAGAAATGTCAAAGGCAACATTTGCTACCCTTAAGATACACCCCTCTGCATGAAGACAAACAATGCAATATTCAAAATGCAAGTGAAGGAAAACCCTGTTAAAAGGATCAAAAGGTGATTTACTCTGAACGATAGCATATTTTGCAGGTGAATCATCCTATTGCATATATACTGTATTTAGTTCCACCCCCCAGCCCCCGAGTTCTTTGGTGTTAGAAATCGGGTAGTCGGCTTAAATTCAGGGCCATGTTCTTTTGGGATACATGCAGATATAACCTGTATTTAAGCTCTGCTTTTTAAGGGGGGGTTCTTAAATTCAGAGTCATCTCCTATTTGGGTAAGTAAAGTAACAGGCATTTCACAAGCAGCTACAAAGTAAATATTACAGGTATTATGATGTATCTGCATAATATACAGTGGCTGTTGTGATGCACAGCATCACAGCGATGCTGCAAACTGTGTTGGGCTGCTGCAGACATGCAAGGCAGTCTCGACACTGTTGGTGACCAGAGATTGCCCAAGCAGCACTGCTACAGTTACTCCCATTGCAGAAAATGGGAGTAATTGTGGCCCCTATGCTTGTGTAACTACTTGTCCTCAACAGCTAATGTGTCCACAGAAGCCCTGATGCAGGACACAGTGCTGCTTCACATCCAGTCAGCCAGTATCATCCAAGAAGTACCTGTTTTACTAGTCAATAGACTGATTCTGCATTTATTTGTTCATTTCATTTCATTTCTATATGACCCCAAACTTCAATCTCTGGACAATTTGCAAACAGTTAAAACAACAAGAAAACTAATCACAAATTAAATCAGTTAAAGAATTAAATGCAGCTATCAAATGCCTGAGATGCATTTTTGAGGCTATCAAAGAGGTCAGCCTCGCATTTCAGTGGGGAGTATGTTCTAGAGTTCAGGAGCAATTACTGAGAAGGCTTGACATTGAGTCAGTGGCAGCTGTAGGCAAATGTCTCCTAGACATTTTCCACACAGGGCTTTTAAAGCTCTTTAACTCACATCTCCTATATATGTGAGGTGTGTGTGTGTGAGTGTGAGTGTGAAAGAGAAAGAGGGAGGGAAGGAGGGACAGGGAGGGGGGAGTGAGTGAATAGATGTATAATTTTATTAGAATGAATAGATATAGAATAGAATGGAGAGGGTGCATTCACATATCAGCCAGGTTTACTCCAAACTCCCTGCGAGTTACCGAGGAGCAGTTCATACTCAATTCCGGTTTTTCACTGCATGTTAAAGTGTAGCCTGATTTTTAATAATAATAATAATAATAATAATAATAATAATAATAATAATAATAATTTGATTTCTATACTGCCCTTCCAAAAATGGCTCAGGGCATTTACAAAGAGAAATAACAAACAAATAAGATGGCATCCTGTCCCCAAAGGGCTCACATTCTAAAAATAAACTTAAGACACACACCAGCAACAGTCACTGGAAGTACTGTGCTGGGGGTGGATAGGGCCAGTTACTCTCCCCCTGCTAAATGAAGAGAATCACCACAGTAAAAGGTGCCTCTTTGCCCAGTTATATCCAGAGTAAAAAAATCCACCGTTTGTATTGGGTTTTTGGGAGAACTTTGAGTTCGCTGTAAAGCCTCCCAGGAAACTCCCGGTAAAGCCTGCTGTGTGTAAAAGTCCTTGATGATCTTAATCCTCATTGTTCATTATGTTGTGCAGCAGTATTAGCAATAACAATAGCAAGATCAGTTACCATAACTGAGTTCCTAATGCTATGGTTAAGGGTAAAAATCGTCACTAAGGCTATTCACATGATGGAGGAAAATCAGGCTAAAGCAGCCCGCGAGCCCGGTGGTTCTCATGATGGAGGTTCTTCATGGTGAGAACCAGTGCTGGATCAGTGATGGTGGTTCTCACTGATTGTGAGAAGAGCTTCATTATATTGGCAAAAATTCTATATCTATTCATTCTAATAAAATTATACATCTATTCACTCACTCCCCCCTCTCTCCCTCTCCCTCCCTCCCTCCCTCCCTCTCTTTCACACACACACACACACACACACACACACACACACACACCCCTCACATATATAGTTGATTAACTAAACAGATAAATATATATGTATATATATATGTACATATAGAAATAAAAAGGGCAAGGTGTTTCAGCTTCCACCTTCTCCAGCTGCTCTGATGTTATAGGTGAGGTACATTAGCTGCAGTAGCAGTTATAGAATGTCCATGATGGAGTGTTCAGCAGTCTAAGATTGGCTACTGCTGAGGTGTCAGATGCTGTCCTCAAAGTTGAGGCTTCCTACTGCTAGTGTTCTGACTGCATGTATCCAAACGTTGTCTCTTGATTCCAATATTGCTGCATCAGAAGGTATCTCTATTCCTGTAACTGACAAGTAAGATAATTTGTGTTCATTTGTCTTAAAATGCTTGGCTATTGGGTTGAACTTTTTCCATAATAATTGCACACTTGTGATTGTGGAAGCATGTACATTATTTTGTGGAAGCATGTACATAGATCACATACTGGATATCACATCCTGGTCATTTGCACTCAATCAGGTAGATAACATTACAGGATCTGTAGTTGATGTTCTGTTTGATTTGATACATTCTTCCAGTCCTAGTACTCTTTAAAGTAGATGTGTCACAGATATAGATACAGGTGAGACGTCATTTTGAATCACAATGCTATGATCCTGGATTATTGACTCATGGCTTAGTTACAGCTCTTGCCAGCAATCTACGTAGATTTGATGGCTGACAGAATGCTATAATAGGTAGTTTGCTGATTGCTTTAGAAAGATGTTGAGAGTTGGCTAAAATTGTGTCGCTTTCTTTTATTGTTTGGTGATAGTCAGAAGCTGCAGGATGAAAATTGACCACAAATGGGATGCATTGAACTTCATTGATGGTATGTTGCCATTATGTCAACATGCATAACACCAATAGGTTTCCTGGCTGCCAATAGGTTTCCAGACAAAATACAAAGTGCTAGTTATAACTTATAAAGCCCTAAACTGCTTAGGCCCTGGGTATTTAAGAGAGCGTCTTCTTCACTATGAGCCACACCGCTCATTGAGGAAATCAAAGGAGGTCTGTCTCCAGCTACCGCAAACCCGTTTGGTTGCTACACAGAGACAGGCCTTCTCAGTCACTGCCCCGAGATTGTGGAATGCACTCCCTGCTGAGATACGATCCTCCCCATCTCTGGCAATTTTTAAAAAACACCTGAAAACCCATCTTTTCACCCAAGCTTTCCCAGCTTTTAAAAACTGTCTGTTTTTAATTTTATGGCTGTTTTTAATTTGTTGCATTGTTTTAACTTTTATATGTGTTTTAATTGTTTTTATGTTAACCGCCCAGAGACGAAAGTTTGGGAGGTATAGAAGTTTAATAAATAAATATATAAAATTATGGAGAAGTGTCTTTCTGGATAGCATGGGTGCTTGGTGGATAGTTAAGATAGTCAGCTATACCTCATTATTATTCCATTCCCACATATTACCATGGTTATTGAAACCATGGATAATGAGGCACTGAGACTATGGGAATGTGGAAGTTTAGATCCAATACTTTAAAAAAAAAAAAAAAGCCCAAACAGCCATCCCCCCAAACACGGGGCAAAATAAAAATGGGGTGAATAAAATGGGGCAAATAAAGTGCCCTACCATGCTCTGTGGGCCTTCAGAAGCCCAAGGATGCCCCCAGTCCCAAAGTGCCAGAAATTATGCAAAAAATCATGGGGGGGGGTTGTTTGGCTTAACGAATGAGCCATAAAATGTCTCTGCTCCACAAAATGGTGGCCAGAAATTACCTCCGAGGTGATTTCTGGCCACCTCTTACCCACGGATACATGAAATTAACCCCCTTTCTGCATTTCCCCCCCACATATGTTGAGGTTGGATGTTAACTACCGAACCACAGATACACGAAACTGCAGATGTAGATCCGCATATAGGAAGGTTCACCTGTATACAGGATAGCCTCTTTGCAGAAGATGTACTCTAAGTTCATTTTGGTTCTTTTTTTATCTTCATTGTTACAGATACTTTGATCCTAAGAGCCAAGCTATGCATTATGTTTCTTTTGATATGTTTCAGATGTCAAGATTTCCATTTAAGGTAGTTGTGGACATCTGTAGTTTGTTGTAAAGTAAAGTGTGTTGTCAAGTCGATTTCGACTCCTGGCGTCCACAGAGACCTGTGGTTTTCTTAGAATACAGGTGGGGTTTACCATTGCCTCCTCCCATGCAGTATGAGATGATGCATCTTCCTGTATCGCTGCTGCCCGATATAGTAGCAGCAGGAATTTGAATGGATAACATTCTGCTTGTTAGTCAAGCATTTCCCCACTGTTGTAGAGATCATTTATTATTTTGTTGTGAGGAGGACATCAAGGAATGGGATGCTTGGTGCTGTTAAATGTAATTTGATTATTGGATGGATGGAGTTTAATGTTTAGATTTTTCTAAAAGTTCTTTACCATTATTCCAGACCATAAAGAGATCATTAATGTAATGCCACCAAATAAGTAGTTTGTGAGTAGCCTTCTCCAGGACACCCTGTTCAAGATTTCCCATCAATAGATTTGTGTATAGTGAGGCCATGAGAGTGCCCAGTGCGGAACCTTGAAGCTGTATGTAATGTTTTTTCACAGAAAATGAAGCCATTACAAGTGAGAACTAGCATGGCTGAAGTACTAATAACTTCTGAGAATGGATCATCAGAGTCTCTATTGCTAAGAGAATCACCAAGGGATCAGATAACTTTATTATGTGGAATAATAGTGTCCAGGGATGTAACATCCCATGTATAACATTCTTGTCAAATTGCTATTGTCTGTTTATGGATTCAATTCTAAGTTTAAAATCATTAATATATATAATATATGATGGAAGGTTTTGTACAATATTTTGTAAGTTTAAGTTAATAGAGAGAGAGAGTGATTCTTTCAGTGCATTTGTTGGTACTTGAGAGAATGGGATTGCTGGCTTTGAGTATTTCGAGTCACATGAAGAATCTTTGTAAGACTGGATTGATGAAATATTTCCTGTCAATTTGTGAAAAGTTTTTTTCTTTGAAAGTTTCTGTATGGTTTTGCTGACATGTTTATTGAGACCCATGATAATATCTTTGTCAAGGAGCCTGTGGGGCTATTCACATGACTGCATTTGGGGGGGGGGGGGTTGAAGCAGGTTCCAACCTACCTTCTCCCTGACGATTGATCTTTGTCTCTTCAATGTGCGAGCCATGTGCCCACACGACCCATGCTGCCAAGAGCAGCATGGATCAACAGAGGCTGGGACTCATTTTCCAAGCCTATAGATATCCTACAAAGCACCGTGCGATGAACACAATGCCTTGGGCTATTCCCCCATCAGATAGGTGCTCTAGGCATCCATCTCTGTGACTCCTTGGGCTCCATGGATTCTGAGAAGACACACAAGCCTGGCATGGACTAGGCTGCTCGTGATAACAGCCTCTGTATGTTTTTGTGTCATTCAGTTGTCTCTGGACTTCTGGTATGTAGTCTGTTGTGCCAAGTACAATGACAACACCACCTTTATCAGCAGGCTTCATGATATCTCTTCTCTTCTGGAGATTCTATGGAGTCATTCTTTATTTGGTTTAGGTACGTGTTGTTGATGCTTCTGGGTCCTGACATGAATTTTTCCCCCAAGGCTGGATTTCTGTTGCAATTTGGTGTCCAAGCTTTTAAGAACATAAGAACATAAGAACAGCCCTGCTGGATCAGGCCCAAGGCCCATCTAGTCCAGTATCCTGTTTCACACAGTGGCCCACCAGATGCCGCTGGAAGCCACAGACGGGAGTTGAGGGCATGCCCTCTCTCCTGCCATTACTCCCCTGCAACTGGTACTCAGAGGCATCCTGCTTTTGAGGCTGGAGGTGGCCCACAGCCCTCCGACTAGTAGCCATTGATAGACCTCTCCTCCATGAAGTCATCCAAACCCCTCTTAAAGCCATCCAAGTTGTTGGCTGTCACCACATCCTGTGGCAGAGAGTTCCATAAGTGGATCACGCATTGTGTGAAAAAGTACTTCCATTTGTTGGTCCTAGACCTCCTGGCAATCAATTTCATGGATGGACCCCTGGCTCTAGTGTTGTGTGAGAGGGAAAAGAATTTCTCTCTCTCCACTTTCTCCACACCATGCATGATTTTATAGACCTCTATCATGTCTCCCCGCAGTCGTCTTTTTTCTAAACTAAAAAGCCCCAGGTGTTGTAGTCTTGCCTCATAAGAAAGGTTCTCTAGGCCCCTGATCATCTTGGTTGCCCTCTTCTGTACCTTCTCCAGTTCAACAATGTCCTTTTTAAGATGTGGTGACCAGAATTGTACGCAGTACTCCAAGTGTGGTCGCACCATAGTTTTGTATAAGGGCATTATAATGTTAGCCGTTTAATTTTCAATCCCCTTTTGGTGGCTGGAACTGAAGTAGAGAGACTTTACTATAGCAATGCCCATCCTCTTGGGAATAAAAATATTCTTTTAATCTGCATCTTCTTTAATCCCACCTTTCATTTGTGCTATGTTCCAGGGCAGGTGACAAGAAGAGGATGATGGACAGATGTTGCAGATGGATGTAAGGTGATTTTATGTGTTATCTCAAAGTCTATACATCAAACAAATTTCTTGTTTGTTCAGTGTCTCACAATGTTAATGTTGATCAATAGGAAATACTGTATTTATCTGAAACCAAGACTATTAGGGACTTTTAAAAAATAGGTGGGGTCCCTCCCCCTTTGCTTGTAATGGGGAATCCTCACTGGATTCCCCCTAACAAGCATGCCCCCTCAAACTGTCAAACCAGTTCCGAACCGGTTCATTAGAACTGGGGCTAGTTTGGCTCAAATTCAGTCCAGAACCTTTTTGTGGGGTTTGGTTTGGTTCGAGTCCAAACTGGTTGAACCAAGCCAGTTCTGCAGACCCATGTGCATAAAGAAAATGCTGCTAATTTGTTTTAGTAAAAACAATCTGTCAAGGCTCCTTGAGTCAGTGTGTTCCTTCCTGGTTATGTTTAATCTACTGGAGCAATTTTTTAAAAAAATCACTCTTCCGCTTTTAATGATCACATATTCATATAAATAGCACAAGGCAGACTCCAATGCTATTTAAGCCTCACATATGCAAATGTTCTGCCTTTTGTGATGCTTTCTATGACCACCTGAGTACCCTCATAACCATACAATCTCTATACAACTCAAGCACCATAATATCACCTTCTCTTCCTTTGCATTGCACGTTGCTGCACATAATTCTAGAGCTAAAAGCAATTTTCAAAGCAATAGCAATGAGCTTTTTCATGTCTAAAAGCCTTTTTGAAACAAGCCTTAACTAAAGTTAAGAATGCTGTCACCTTTTCCATATTAGATGAACAACATTCAAACATTCAGCAAATGCATTCTAAAAGTGAACATCTCGAACGCTGAAGCAACTTCAACATTCTCCTTTAAATTCTCTTCCTTCAACACCTGAACCAAATGTTTGAGATATGTGTATGGAATAGCCCCCCCCCCCCAAGTGAGGCTAAATTATTCACCCAGGCCTTTTAAATTCAGGTTTTCAGATTTGATCTGATTTTTAACTAATTTTAAAAAGAGTTTTAAAGTTGCTTTGTATTGTATTTTGTATTTTCTTGTCACCTTTTTTGTCTGTTATGGTTTAATGTGTTATGTGTTTTTATTGTACGTTTTAATCCTCTGTTGTGAGCCACCCAGAGAACAATTTGTTATGCGGTGGCAAACAAATAAAGTCCTTCCTTCCTTCCTTTTTCTTTTTCTTTTTTTCTTCTTCTCCTTCTCCTTCCGTATAATTGATTAGAATTGAGTTTATTCAAGGTATGTATAATCCTTCTGTTGCTTGGAATGAAAGCTGCTGTTTTAGGGAAACAAAAGAGTACAGTTGTAATACAAGAAGACATTTGTTCCTTTTAAGAAATATCCACCAACAAGGTTAAGTTCATAGTGTATGACATTCAAGGCAGACATGCATGATACTAAATATAATACCAAATGCTTTTAATAGATTCATTTTGGGATATAGGTTCCAGGATATTAAGTAACAGAAAATATGTCTGTCTAACAAAAGGCAGGTGGTTACCGTACAGTCTTTATGGAACTGATTACTTTGGTTCTAAACTGCAGGTATTTCATGCAGCTGTGAAATGTAAATTATGAAACTTCAAAATGATCCAGAATTGCAAAGATAATTCTTTCTCCAGTACAATCCAATCAAAATGTTAATCATCTGTTAGAACTGGGCTAAATTTGCCTTTTAATTAAAGTTTTACTATTCTGTTGGATTATGGTAATTTCCCAGGACAATGGCATTTTTCCAAATAGTGTTGTGGTGCTCTCCCATTGCAAATTGACATAATCAAGGAAAAAATATTTTGTCACCTTTTATCAGTGCTGCACTTTGTTGAATGCTAGCAATTTTGTTTCCATCCTTGAGAGTGAAGTCAACTCTTAAAATAAGAAAAGAAAAAAGAATCCATCATTTGAAAGTTTAAAGTACCTGCATATATTGAAAATTAAACTATTCTTGCCCATTTATTTTCAGTTATATAAAAAGAAGCACCTAGAGCTCCAGCAGAGCACTAATCTGTCACTGGAAGCCCTTTATGTCAAAAGAACAAGGACCCCTTCACTTATGCAAGGATACTTGCATCTATGAGTGTAACTCTTTGGCCGCCTTCATACATAACGCAGAACCACGGGTCCAATGGATACATGGTTCTGCACCCCTTGCTCTGCTGTCTGCATTCGGACATACTGGAGAGCATCCTATCTGCAGTCAGCAAATGCGGCTTTCTTCTGCTCACTTAGGAATATTCCAGTGACAGAGCAGCTCTTTATTGAAAGTCTAATACCCTTTTTGTGAACTATCTTAAAGAACAATGTTCCAAAACTGAAGAAATGTACCCACACATGGTGGAAAAATGAAGGTTCACGTTTTCATTGAAACTGAAGCCAACATAATTCTGAAAAGGAACTACCTCCTATAGACAAAAGCCAACACCCTGGTTAGCACTGTGCACTTGCTGCTAAAAAAGGCACATGGCAATGAAAGCATACCCATGGGTGCTTGCACATGTGGAGCACCAATTTTCAGCTATCCCCTTTGCCCAGAAGTGTTCCATGTGACCTGGAAATAGGTCCCTGATGGTCACATGGCCCTCAGAGACCTACCTCTGGGTCTCACAAAGTACTTCCAGCTGAAGGGAGGCATGAGCACCTGTATTTTAGAAGCAAAGATACTAGTGTTGTGCACCTGTCTTTTTAAACTACATGTATACAGAATGTGGGCCAACATTTCCATAGTCCTAACCCATGGAAGATTACTAAAACTTAGGTATGCCATTGCACACCATTAAAAGCCTTTATTTATTTATGACTGATATATTATGAAGTGCCCATCATTATGATTTGTCCAGTAAATGCCAATGCACATGTTCCAGTAGTAAATGCCAATGCACATGGCGTTATATGATGGATCAGTACAGCTTGGGGGATCAGGACTGCTTGGGAAAGAAGATCCATGGATTGCTAGAATATTGCAGCTGTAGATAGAGAGAGCAGCAATAATGAGCCTGAAACTATAGTGCAATAGGGGAGTCTATCCTGACTTCTGCTCACCCTGCTGCACCAGCTTTCTCCATTCAGCATGAAACCAATAGGTATCAATGCATCTCATATGTGCAGAGTTTAAAGAGAAGCACTGTCCCCCTCAAATTTGTTTTCAATGTCATCCTCCCAATTCTGGGATGTAGTGGCAATGCTAACCACTTGGCGAACCACAGTATGTATTAACAGCTTGGGTCCAGGCTATTTAAGAGAGTGCCTTGTTTGTCAAAAACCCTGCCACCTGTTATGATCTTCTCGAGAGGTCTGGTTATTTTTGTTACCAGCTCATTTGGTGGAAACCCAGGACCGGGATTCTCTGTGGCTGCCCCAGGGCTTTGGAATATGCTCCCTGCTGAAATAAGAAAATCTCCTTCTGTTTGTTTTCAGGAAGACTCTCAAGACTCTCCTGTTCTGACAAGCTGTTAATTAGAATTATTTTTAATAATTTTAATAATTTGTTTTAATAACTGTTTTATACTATTGTTTTATTGTGTCTCATGTGTTTTAATCTGTGTTGATTTTTAAATATTATTTTAAATTTTGTACACCACCTACAGAAGCACATATTAGGCAGTATAAACATATGATAGATAGATAGATAGATAGATAGATAGATAGATAGATAGATAGATAGATAGATAGATAGACAGATGTAGTAGGCTGTATTCTGCTTAGTAAGTGCCAACTCATGTGGGACTTATTTAAGCTATTACCAGGAGGAGTAGGTTGATGGTGCCCCCATTCATGGTTCAGTACCAAGCACAGGGATGTCATTCCTCTGCTCCCACCTCAGGAAATTGATGCCTTAGTAGTAAGTGAAAAAAGAGAGAAGGAAACCATGGTTTGCAACAGATATACAGCAATTATTATTTTTATTATTATTATTTTACATTTATATCCCGCTCTTCCTCCAAGGAGCCCAGAGCGATGTACTACATACTTGAGTTTCTCTTTCACAACAACCCTGTGAAGTGAAAACCAAAGAACAAATGGTGGCAGAGTCAGTACACAATAAACAAGAAGTTCTACAAAGAACTAATCTGCCTACCTTCCTTTCATTATAATCTTGATAATTACCATCTTCACAAGTTTGTCCACTTCCACCTCAAACATTCACGCATTCACTCTCTTGAATTGCGGTGGATGACATCATCACAAACTACATCATTGAGGTGTCCCTATATGTCACTACAACTGTGCCAGATTTGGTCCAAATCAGTCCAGGCATTGAGAAGCTTGTAGTGGGAAACACACAAAGACACAGACATGTAAAAAGCTGGGTGATCTGGGTGATCTCATAAGCTTACTTTTCTTATGGAAAGAAGGCTAAAAACACAAGGAGCCGGGTCTCACGATTAGTGAGACCCATTTTGGAAGGGTGAGCGGGAAGAGCTGGCTAAGCCCGCTCTCCCCGCACACAAGCAGAGCAGGAGCGCTGGGTGGCCAAATCGGCCGGCAACACGTTTGCCGGATCCATGACTGAGCCGGCAGGGGCTGGGGAGCTCAGGGGCCACACAGCCCCTGGAAGCTCCAGTATGCCCTGTGCAAATGTGCAGGGCATACTGGGGAGACCCCCCGGATCCGCGACACAGCTTTTCGCCTCTCCTCCGGGGTTCTACTTGTGAGTAACCACAGCGCGGAGCCATGCCATGGCTACTCACAATCTTTAAAACCAGGTTTGTGGAGCACTCCCTCCGCAAACCTGGTTTTAGGGCAGGGGTGGTTAGGCGAGTTACCTGCCTAGGAACCACCGGGCTCGCAGCCAAGCCTGGTGGTTCAGATGATGGGGCGAAATCGGGCTAGTCTTTGCTAGCCCGATTTCCCCCCTTGTGTGAATAGCCTCTGTCTGTAAGGTCTGTAAGCCAAATGCTGAGGCTAACTCCCATGAAAAGAGATAGAAGGTATCATCAGCTGCACTGGCTCCCAGTCCGTTTCCAGTCCCAATTCAAAGTGCTGGTTCTAACCTTTAAAGCCCTAAATGGCTTGGTTACCTGAGAGAGCGCCTTACCCATATGTCCCTACCCATTCCTTATTATTCTCCTCTGGGTGCCCCTGCCAAACGAGGTGAGGTAGGTGGCTACCAGGGAGAGGGCCTTTTCAGTGGTGGCGCCCCATTTATGGAATAGCCTCCCCAGTGTAGTTTGCCTGGCTTCATCACTTTGTTCTTTTAGACACCAGGTAAAGACCTCTTTGTTCACCCAGGCCTTTAAATTTGGGTTTTTAAATTTGAGTTTTCAGATTTGTTCAATTTTTAATTAATTCTAAAATACTTTTTTAAGCTGCTTGGTATTGCATTTTGTATTTTCTTTTTACATTTTTGTCTGTTATGATTTATTGTGTTATGTGTTTTAATTGTATGTTTTAATCCTTTGTTGTGAGCTGCCCAGAGAACAATTTGTCATGGGGCAGCTACCAAATAAAGTTTATTATTGTTGTTATTGTTATTATCATCCTGAACAAAAATAACACTGGCCAACATCAAGATCAATGAACTGCTTGCAGACGGATGATGCGCTGGTGCAAAACTGTTCCAAAAGCTGATAGCACTCGTGCTGCAGTACTGCAGCATGCCTTATTTATTTTAATGGAGACATTTGCGCAAGAACACTAAAGCACAATTTTGCTAATAATAATAATAATAATAATAATAATAATAATAATAATAATAATTATTATTATTATTATTATTATTATTATTCGATTTCTATACCGCCCTTCCAAAAATGGCTCAGGGTGGTTTACAAAGAGAAATAACAAATCCCAGGTTGTTGTTTTTAACACAACTAAGCCAACTTCTCGCACTAGCACAAATTTGCTTGCACAACCAGTGGTCCATTGCTCTAGATGTCAGCTACTGAACTGTGTTCAATGTACAGAATATTGCAGTGACCCAGAGGAAAGAATCTCATGCTGAGACTACAAGAATACCATGTTATTGTTTCCTGATTTCCAAATAGAAGTACAATGGTGCTAGAAGAATGTCCACTGATTTCACTCATCACAGGTAGCTTTTTTCCACAAACTGTATGTTTGAAAACCAAATACATAGCTTTCTTTCACTGTGAATATGATATAGGTTAACATTACCTTTGCAAAGCCATTTGGGGTATCAAGTGCCTTCAATTTAATATGAAAGTGGAGTCTTTCCTTTTCTCGGGTGTCAGCAGCCAGTGAGGAATAGGTCTCAGCAGCTTATTTATAATTGTAACCAAAAAGTGTCTTCTAAGAAAGCACAGAACTGTACTTAAAAATTCCCAAGGGAGAGAAATCAAAGAGACCATTCACGGAACTATGAATTATTTGATATGACAAATACTTCATAAAAGAAAAAAAAGTATCATTTAAAAGATGAATTGCACAGAGTTGTAACAACCCTGCTGTGCTTGCCTTCTCTCCACTGACTCAAGTGAATGTACCAGAAACAAGGGTATTTGCACAATTACCAAAACTTTGCTGATTCTTCATCTTTAAGTTTCATTTTGAAAGGGCCCATTACAGAATATCTAGGGAAATATTCAGGTTTAAACTGCACTAGTGACATTTCTGCAAAAAGGGAGGAAAAAGGGCGGGGGAAAGTAATTTTATAGACTGCCTTTCATTCTTATAATAACTAAAAAGTCAAATGTCTCTTACTACTCATGTATTTGACAAGCAAAAATACGGTTTCATCCTCATGTATCACTATACATATGATGAATTGCCTACTTTTCTAAGATAAATATCAGAAAATAATGACAGAAATTCCCTTTAGTATATGCATGTTGAAGTACACATTCAGAAATGTCATGCAGGATAGCCCTTCTGTGCTGCTTCAGTGCTCCTCTGTGAAACTTCCTGCGCATAGAATATATTAATTCTATT
Organism: Hemicordylus capensis; assembly: GCF_027244095.1. Taxonomy (NCBI): domain Eukaryota; kingdom Metazoa; phylum Chordata; class Lepidosauria; order Squamata; family Cordylidae; genus Hemicordylus; species Hemicordylus capensis. The sequence continues at coordinate 175,150,984 of NC_069657.1, forward strand.
ATCACAACATGAGCTGCTTGGGGTAACGGAGGCAGCTAGTGTCATCTGAAGCGCCAGGAGCTGGCTGCTCTAGCCAAGGGTAGCCCCATCCTCCTACTCGGTGTTTTACTCAGGTAGGATGAACCCTGGGTTCATTCTACCTCAACAGGCGATCATCTGGGCAATTGCCATGAGGTAGAATGGCAAATTCTACCATTGGGCAATGGTAAAATAAGATTGGTCACTGTATAAAAAGGCTAGTACATTTGTGTGTCTTTTTTTAGAAAAAGGAAAATACCACACATAGGTACAGAGAGCTAGGTGATAGGGTAGAAAATGGGGTAGAGGCCAGGACCTCTGGCTTCCTTGACAGCAAGGGCTCCAAAGAAACATGGAGCAGGCACTTTTGAATAGCTGAATGGGCTTCATCCCCAGCCCGCTGCTATTTTTGGCAATGAGTCAGGGTGGGGGGGCAGAGATTGGCTGTGCTAAGTGCAGAGGCTGGTCTAATGAGAACAGCCACTACATGACTGGTGCAGGTCTCTCTGGGTTGCGGGAGGACTTCCTCTTCCCGATCCCAGCTTTGTCCTGCATTGCACCACCGGTTGTGTGCATGCATGGCAAAGCGGAGGCATAAACAGTTGCTGCTCATCTGCCAGGAAAGGCAGGTGAGCTCCCACCTTCCCCCCAGCCCTCCTGAGTGGTGGCTTGAGGTTGTGTGAATGGCCTCATTTGCATATTAAAAGGACTCACCTAGCTTCTTGCTGCTGTGCTAGTTTTCTTCATGCAAAGATATGTTTAAAACTGGGAACTATTGGGAGCAGAAGGTGAGGGAGCGCTCTTAGTACAGGGGTAGGCAAACTCGGCTCTCCAGCTGTTGCTGAACTATCACTGCAATGACTGAGATGCACAGATCTTTTTTAAGTGATTGAACAGCTATCTTCTTCAGTCTTGCTTTTTCTTCTTCTTGTCCTCTTTTCCCTTTAAAAAAACAACCCACCCGCATTCTTGTTCTTGAGTAAGACAATAAGTTCTTTTCTGTGCCAAAATCAATGAAATCTATCAGCTCTGGAAGGTAACTTTTACTTTTCAGAATGACCATTCTATGCGGCCGCTTGTGTTAAGTTTTGGATTTCTATGTACTGGGGAAAGTTCTGTGACTTTAACTAAATATTTTAAAACGTGTTTTATTTCTTTTTTGTTTTTGAAAAACTAATATTTAATATTGCTTCTTGTGCATGGCAAAACTGACTATTTCTGCTGTTTAAAAAAAATTAAAGAAACCCTCAGGGACTTCATTGCAGCTTTTTTATGTACAACCATGAGGAAACTTAAGAGAAGATTTGTTTAAATTAACTGTGTTTGTACAAATAGTACCCAACACAAATCCTTTTTTTACAAAAAGAATTGAGTAAAAACTGTTTGTTTTTAAAAGTTAAGTTTGCATTTTGACTTAGTTTTGTAAGGATGTATGTTGTATGTTTAACAAATGTGTGGTGTTTTTTAAGTGGTGTGTGTGTACCTAAATTATGTATGTATGTTTGTGTCAAAGGACTGGTAGTGGAGACAATAAAAATCGGCTTTCATTTTTTTTTAAAAAGAGGGGGTCCCTGCTAACTGGGCAAAGAGACACCTTTTAATGTGGTGATTCTCTTTATTTAGCAAGGGGAGAGTAACTGGCCCTATCCACCCCCAGCACAGTAACCTCCAGTGACTGTTGCTGGTATCTATCTTATGTTTCTTTTTCGATTGTGAGCCCTTTGGGGACTGGGAGCCATCTTATTTGTTTGTTATTTCTCTGTGTAAACCACCCTGAGCCATTCTTGGACGGGCGGTATAGGAATCTAATACATACATACATACATACATACATACATACACTGTAGTTCAGCAATTGTAGTTCAACAACTGCTGGAGAGCTAAGGCTGCCAACCCCTATCTTAGTGGCTTCTTGAAACCCTCCTAAGTTATACAGATTTTTCTAGTTTTGCAAAATGGCTGTGTTTAATTATTGTGTGTATTGCATATAAACCAAATAAACTGTTGATAGCAAAGCACATTGACCAGAGAACCATTCAAACATGCATTTTTACAACTAGCATTGGGAGAGTTTCCTTGGGCTTAGTTCAGAATGGAAATGCATTCATTTTCTTTGCAAGCATTCAAAAAAAAAAGTGCATCTGTTTGCTGAAGTTCATAACCAGACCATAATTTTGCTGCATGCACACTGATGTCTTCATGAACATTATTGTATTGCTTCCTGAGAAGTCTGGTTTGTTGTGTGGTTTCACCTGCTCTGCCCCCAACCATGGCAGACGGCCAACTGGAATTTCAAATTTCTCCCCTTCAACAAACATACCTGGGATCAAGGCAGGATTTTAGATTTGGATGGAGTAGAAAACCACATAAAATGTTTGCAAGAAACAATCAAAGTACTGAGCCAAACAGAGAAAGAAATCAGTGAATGGTTGTTTGGAAATGGTCTAGTGACTCTAGCCACACAGTTCAGAACACATGGATAATAGGAGTGTGCACAAATCAAATTCTGCAATTTGATTTGAGGTTGAATCGAATTGCAGATCCCCTGAACTGATCCATCAAAAGCAGCCGACTTTGCCAGCTGCCTTGACAAATCAGCCCCAAATCACCCAAATCAATTCTGGTTATTGTGCGCCATTTTGAGGCCCATTTTGCTTTTAAAATGGGTGGGCCTCAAAATGGTGCTCCCCTCCTGCCCCGGAGAGGGTGGACTACCAAATGGGATTGGCAGGTAGTGTCAGGAGCCTGTCTGTCCAGCGTCTGATTCACAGTCTCCATCAAGGTCACTGGAAGGTCCTCGGAATCCTCTTCGGTCTGCAAGAAAAACACAAAAGAACAATCTACGACAGTATCAAGTTCAGATAGCCTCCCCCGCAAACTCAGTCCACTCACCAGATTGCACGGTTCCAGATCAAAAGGGGTGCAAGGCATTCCCAAGGGAGACGCAGCTAAGTACAGTTGTCAGGTAACAGAGTTAAAGCAGGAAAAGCCTGGGTCTCTAGAGGCCAACACAAAGCTGGGGTTCCTCTGAGTCTGAGGCTTGGCTGAAGCAGGCTCGAGGAGACACATTGCTACCAGCAATTTGGTCGTGGTCTGTTGGCAAATTTATAGTGCCTGGCTAATTGGCCTCCTCCCACAGCCAGCTGCTGTAAATTCACCGTTTATCTGCCTTGTTACAGAGACACTCACTTCGTCTCAAAGGCTGCAGCTGTAGCCGCTGCTTGGTACGCCTTCATTCACTCTGTAGCCGCTGCTTGGTACGCCTTCATTCTGCGGGGGTTATCATTTGTACTTCTAGGAGCTCTGAGTCTGACTGCTAACCCCCCAGCCTGTCTGCTTCTGACAGCCCCTCGGGAGCTGCAGTCTCAACTTGGCCTGCCTCAGCTTCTTCCTGCAGCCCGACAAGCAAACTCTCCTCTTCTTGCTCTGCTGGAGGGTTGCAAACTTCGTCCTCCTCTTCACTGTCCAAGGGTAAGGGCATGACGGGTAGACCAACCCTTGCTCTGGGCTTGGTGTGTCAGCCCTCCTCGGAGGACAGGTCTACCCAGGTAGACCTGTTCTCCAAAGTGGGCTGATGCACCAATTCCAGAGCGGAGAGTTCGTCTACCCGCTGATCCCAATTGGTTGACCAGCTGGTCTATAATTGGGATCAGTGGGTAGACCAGCCCTCTGCTCTGGCCTTAGTACATCAGCCTGCCACAATGGACATGAAACCCACCCAAGGAGACGTGTCCTCCAAGGCGGGTTGATGAACTAAGTCTAGAGTAAAGGGTCTACCTGCTGCTCCCAATTTGTAGACCAGCCCTCCCTGAAAATAAGCACCATTTTGGGGCCCATTTTCCCAGTAAAATGGGCATCAAAATCATGTTCATATTGCCCAAATTGATTTGGGTAAAATTGAGAGTGATTCTTCTCAACCCCAAATTGGGCCCTCTATTTTGAGGCAACTTGATTTGGGGTCAAATCTGTGAATTACCCCCCAATTCAACCCAAATCAATTCAACAACTAATCTACTTACACACTCCTAGTGGATAAGAGTTGCACTGAGAACTTATATTAAAAAGCTTTGTGCATGCACCTACAAAGCACCAAGCTTTGGACAGTTAATCTGTTAGATGCTGCCTGCACATGTGCAGAATATCATTTAACATTCCAAGCTGAACAACTAATAGGGGAAATGGTGCCAGCTTGATTCATAATACAACTGAGCATTACACCCAGAACAAACGTTGTATATTGAACCAGGTAGTTAGTAATGTGCCTGGGAACATCCCTACTTACAACATCCCTCTTAGCATAAATTGCATAATGTAGTGTTACAGTCCTGGAAGAGCTGTACAATGTAATACTGGTTGAGTATCACTTATCCAAACTGCTTGGGACCAGCAGTGTTTCGTATTTTGGACTTTTCCAGATTTTGGAATATTTGCATGCTGTAAGGAGGTATCTTGGGCATGGGCTCCAACACAAAAGGTTATTGTACATTGTATTTTATTTTTTTCAAGGTTTTAGTTAAAGTATAAAAGATAAGCATTGAATTTATGATAACTACAGGTAGCTGTAAATGTAATGAAAACTAATTGCGAGAAAATTTTCAACGCAATAATGTTGCTGGTCTGTACTGTACCTTTACTGTACCTTTACAAAACAGAGCAGGCACCATCAGAGCACAAAAATAGATGCCAACAGAACAGGCGCCAAACTGAGCAGGGAGAGGAGGAGGGGGCTTTCCCCTATCATCCAACCCTCCCTCATCCCCCTCCACTCCTTTCCCTTCCTGTCCTTGATTTACACTTCAGCGGCGGCGGCAGCTGCTGCTCCAGCTGCCGGGCTTGTTCTCTTCCGCTCACCTTCGCTCACCTTCGTCTCTAGCGCCAAAGTGAGTGAGTGAACTGAGGTGATTTGTTTTTTGTTTTGTTAGGACGTGCTCAGCCACAACGAGTTAGTGCTGCAGGTGCACGCCATGGTGATTTCCGGATTTCAGAGCATTCCTCATTTTGGATGTCCGGATTAGGGATACTCAGCCTGGAATTATTTGTAAACTGTCTAGAGCCATCTGGGTGAGGCAGTATAAAAATATAATTAAACAAGCAAACAAAACACATCTAAACATCTAGGAACTTGTGGGTGGTGGCGGGCGGGGTGGGGAGACACTATTTTTATTATTTTAATTTTGGCTTTCTTACTGTTCCATAATAATACATTCAAATGAGTCACCCAGTTAGGGTTATATTATATAATTATCCTCCTTATCGGTAGATGAAAGAAATTACCCCATGGAAAACCAACTTAGGTACTTAGCATATCTCAAGTTGTAGGAATACCATTTTTGTCCTAGAATGTTTTCATTCATTTGTAACTGAATGTTTCAGTGACAAACAAAATGTTAACTTCTATTATGAAGTGGTGAAACAGCTCAAAACTTTTAAACAAAAATCATTTCTCTTTGGCTTACAGTGGCTTCCACTATAAATCACCACTGCTGCGGGGGGCGGGGGGGGAGCCCTCATATTTCTGCATGAAAACCCTACACTTTAAAAATATTGTTTTTTGAGTAGAATTATATTTAATAATAACAACCATAATAAAAGAAATAGTCAATTTATGCCAATCTGAAATACCATCAGCTCTATAGACCAGAAATATAGTTGTTTTGAGAGATGCCATGGGGGTATTATATAGATATAAAAAGTATACATCCAAAGGAAGTGATGTTCTACTGCATCAGTAAAACATCCCATATATAAACAAATGACAATTCACAGCAATATCAAATTTTAAAAATGCAATTTTTGTAGAAATTGACAGTGAAGATTTAAAAGACAATGGAAAGTTGCTCCAAAATTATTATAATACTGCACATGACAAACATGCTAATTAAAACTGTCAATCAGTGATCACTGATTGCCTAAGCTGCCTAGGTTGTGTAGCATCCCAGTATTTGTGTTATCTTAAGGGTACTGAACAATGCAGCATTCACATCCTAGCTGTCTATAACTGCAGTCTGCTCAACAGCCTCCTAAGGCATTGTGTGTCTCAGAAAGATTGCTGTGTCAAAGAAATGTTGCATTATACAAAACCTGGTCTATAATTTAAATGTTTAAGGTAAACAGTACCACAGATTCTTGTGTGTTTCTCTTGTGTGTTTCTCTTCGTGGAGACTCTGGCTTCCTCACTCTCTCATTAATTCATGTCTTGGTTAGCATTAAAATGCCTGATCAATATACATTGATGAAGCTTTAACCATCCACAAAGAATATCAAGACCTTGTTGATTAATATCCAATCAAGTTTATGTATGCTTCAATTGCCGATTATGCTGCTATATACATGCATACCTGCCCGCCTGACCCCCACCATTCTCATGAATGTTTCTTCCCCACTATTTTCTCTTTACAGATTTTCCCTCCATCTTTTTCTTCTAATATATTGTCATCTTCAACAGCAGCAGCACTTAGCTTTTCAAAGCATTACTACCTTGCTTGCTGTAACAGCTGCTGCTCTCTCCATGCCATGCCACTTAGCAAAGGGGTCTGTTGGTGCTGCTGCTTAAGAGTGGGAGGGGTCAGTGTGTGGCAGGGGAAGTTCTTCCTCTCCATGACCACAGGAAAGGCCCAGGAGGAGGCCTCTAACATTCATCTTGGCTGTTGGTGCAAGGGAAGTCTACTACTTTCTTCTGGTTTTGAAACCAGGCAGAGGAGGATTCAAATTTGCACATATTCTGATTAGGATGGTATCACAAATCAATCCTGACAGTCTCTTGCACACAGAGACAGCATGTACACAGGCATGCACACACACATTCACAAGCAATCTGTCCTGCCTATCATTCTTCATGGAAGGCTGAAGTGGCTTTCTTGTTAATAGACCCAGCAGCCAGCCAGCCCAATGGTGGTCTTCTGCACATGTGGAGGCACGCAGTAGCACTCCACATGCAGCTCCCCTATACTCCTACACTCACACTGTTATATGAGAGGGTTAAGAATCTAAAATGCTTAATAAGATTGGAAACAATCTGCCTTTGTACGTAGTTCAGAAACTTCAGTTAGTACAAAAGGCAGCAGCCAGACTGGTCTCTGGGGTAACCTGAGGAGACCATATTATGCCTGTCTCAAAACAGTTGCATTGGCTGCCAATGTGTTTCCGGGCAAAATACAAAGTGCTGGTTATTACCTTTAAAGCCCTGAACTTTAAAGGTTTGGGCTACCTTAGAGAGCGACTTCTTGTGTATGATCCCCATTGCATGTTGAGGTCATCTGGAAAGGTCCGTCTCTAGTTACCACCAGTATGTCTAGTGGTGACTCGACTTGAAACCGGGCCTTCTCTCTGTAGCTGCTCCTGGGCTATGGAATACACTCCCGGCAGACATCCACAGTTTAGGCTCCCTGTTAGCCTTTAAGATCGCCCTAAAGATGTACTTGTTTGGCCTGGCCTTCCAAGGTTTTAAAATTATTTTTAAGTATTTTAATTGGTTTTAAATGGTTTTGAATTGTTTTTAAATTTTTATATTGTTTTAAGCAGTGTGTTTTAAATGGTGTTTGTTTTTATATCTTTTTAAACTTGTTGGATGGGGCAGTCTATAAATGTAATAAATAAATAATAAACAAACAAACACATAGTGGAGGCTCAGTGCCTTGTTTCTGATAAGACTAGGTGCTTCCAGAGCATGATGGGGAGCACGTCAGACTCTTAGCCCACTTGCTCAATAGCGCAAGTCCATGAGGAGTGGGGAGTTCTATAAGGGGTGCTGCTGCATGCCATGCACTCTACTTACACTTTGTTAGTCAGGATGTCAGTTATTGCTTCCTCCTGGCATTATTTCCCTGTCCACAGCAATGTATTCTTCTGTTGTGTAAGAAGAAGAATGATTTCTGTCATCATTACAGAAACCACTTCAATGTATCTGTGGTTGTATTACTGAAGTATTCAGGTCACATTGCACATTCTCCAAATAACTTGCTGGAAACATCTATATGAAACATGGCTTTCTGAAGCCACCATGGTATACATCAGGCCCTCCTTATCCTCAGACATCTCCACTGTGACAACAAGAACCAAATCTGCACTATGTATGAAAGCAACAGCAGGCCTGGAGGCCTCTAGACCAGGGTTTCTTAACCTTGGGCCCCAGATGTTGTTGGACTACAACTCCCAGAATCCTCAGACATTGCTTTTGTGGCTGGGGATTCTGGGAGTTGTAGTCCAACAACATCTGGGGGCCCAAAGTTAAGAAACCCTGCTCTAAACTATGGCACAAAGTACCTAGAACCTTCTGATCAGGCCTAGTGCCTGATGGAAGACAGACTCAGAAGGTGCCTCATTTCGATATTCACTATACTACATCACATTCCACAAAATAATCCATATCCTAAATAACTATTTCTTGGCAAAATTACCCATCTCCTGCTGCCTCTAAAAGTATGGTGATTTTTGCTGTGGCTGAATGTTTGAATGAATAAAAGAGCTACTGGGAAATCATGATTCAGTAACAGATATCAAGTTCTAGACGCCTGAGAGAACATAGAACCATATGTAATGATCTTGCAAGGTAATTAATAAACAGAATCATTAACCTATCTTAAAGTTTGCAGAAATAATGGATTAAATTCTGTGCACTAAACAATTCCATATTCTAACTTCTTATTTATTTATGAGTACACTGAAAATTGTTAGATTTAGAAATAGTGGATGAATAGCTCCCCTTATACTAACCTTCAGGGACAGATTCCTATGTGTGAAAACTTGATCTGGAGAGAGGAGAGAGCAGTGAAAGTGGTGCCTTCCCCTTCTCCACTGGAGCTGCAAGCTGCACTCAGAAGTGTTAACCCTCTGATGCAACAGCACATGCAGGACTAAGGGAGTTACACAAGGGCTTCTGGTGTATCCCTGTTAGAGCTTGCTTACACAAGCACCATTTTAGTCAGGAAGATGTCAGCCACTATATTTAAAAGTATCCTACAAACTCAAAAACAAGACTTTGACGCTTTCACTGTTTGGAATCTGAATTCTGGAATTTTATTTATATAAAATTTAGTTTTAAGTCTATAGAAAAGAGAAACTTTGCTTCCGGCAAGTTTATGTATTCCTTTCCATGGAAGAAATTATGGGTAAATGTTAAATATGTGGCAGGATGGATTCCTAATTTTTATTTAAAAGACATTTTAAAGAAGATGTAACTATTAATGTAAATGGATATCCAAAGAGCTACTTTAGACATGCCCAAATACTTTTTATCTTTGAAAAGTGGGTGCCTTCTGCCATATCACATACTACTGTTGAATTCCTCCTTGAATTTATGCTTTGGTATGCAGTATGACACTTGCCTTGGGGGACACTGTTATTCAAGAAGTTCTTTGAAGTTCTTCTGCAGAAGCAGACCTTAAAGGAGCAATTCCCCAACAGAAGAACTTCAAAGGAAGAAAAGAATGGGGAAAAGTTGAAATAGAATGAATAAATGTTGCCCATAAAATGGTTACCCTAAGATGGTTACCCATAAAATGGGTAAGGACCAATCGCTTCTATCACATCACAGAATTAATTATGTTAGCACTAGGAGGATATTGTTATCACCAATTGCTGCTATCATGAATCATCACCATAGTAATTTTGTATAGTTATAAGCTGTCACAAGACCATGCCTCTTGTATTGCTTGCCATTTGACTTTCCTATTTCCAATGAGTCTCTCTACCCATGTATATAGTAAGGCTCTCCACACAAGCAGTGTGGAGAGCCTGCAGGGGGTTTGCAGGGAGAGTGGGCTTAACCCACTCTCCCCACACATGAGCAGGGAGCTCACATTGGGCAGCTGGAACGGCTGCCCACATGATTACCGGCTCCATCACAGAGCCTGTTGGGGTGGTGGGGATCGGGGGCCAGCATGCCCTGTGTGAGTGTGTGGGGCATGCTGGGGAGCCCCCCCAATGCCAGGAGGCTTGTTGTAGCCTCCCAGTCAAGGACTACTCATGAGTCGCCATGGCGTGGAGCCACACCATGGCGACACATGATCTCAAAAACGGGGTTAGCAGAATCCACACTCTACTAACCTTGGTTTTGGGGGGCATTTAAGGTGGCTTGCTGCTGGAAGCCACGTGGCTCCCATCGCAGTACACGACCCACAGAAACCAGGCCGGGCTCCCTTAGCCTGGTTTTGGCAGGTCATGAGAACAGCCTCATTATATCTGTCTACTGAGGATTACATTTCAGGTGACTGATGAAGTGGCCTGTTGTCCACAACACAATTGTTCATCTTTAAGGTGCTGCAGGACTTATTTATTGAGGGGAGGCTTCAGTTAAGTTTGGTGGTCACAAATTCTGCAGGCCTCGATTAGATAAAGTATGATCCACATACTGAGCCACCTTCTAAGGTTTTATACCTCAACATGCATACAAAAACAAAACACATTATAAGGGATGCTTAAAAAATTATCTCCCAACCACATTTCTCCCTGGATGTTAGTGTTCTGAATCACTTGTTGGAAATGGGAAGGGACCATAGCACAGTAAAAGAGCACATGCTTTGGATGGAAATGTTCCCAAGTTCAATCATTGCCATCTCTACTTAAAAAGACTCAGGAAACAGCTGTTGTATAAGACTTCTGCCTCAGAGACAGGAGAGCGCCTGCTAGTCAGAGTCTACATTTTCCACTAGATGGACCATTCCAATGGTCTGACTAAAAAGCAGCTTCATATGGCTGAAATGGAAATTTCTCCAAAGTGGAATCCAAAGTGTATTTCAAGGTTTCTCCAAGGAAAACTGAAATTCAAAGACAATTTCAGGCTTCCTCTGAAGAAGGAACTTGAGAGACGTTTCTCACATGGTTGATCCCAATGAGTTAGTGTTCTAGCATTTTTCTATTTTTGGTTTTCAAACTCTGTTCAGACATGCATGCAACATGCATACAGTTATTTGCTGCCATTTTCAGTTGGGATCCATTTTTTATAGCCAGGTTACCAATGAGCATGGGTACATGTGTGCATTGATTAAATGTCATGTGATCATATGATTGAATCAACATGCATACTTTTCTTTTTTGGATGCATCTTTTGATCGATGTGCATATTCACTTGTATGTTGGTCATTTCTAACAGGATTAGTGCCACTTGAAAACTGTTGCAAACTGCTCATCAATCTTGAAATTAATTATACATTTTCATAGTTGAAATGGAAGGGAAATGGAGCAGAACCTGGAGCAGAGCTCAGCTAACCCACAGAAGAAGAACAAAATGGAACTGGGACATCCACTCATCCCTAATTATAATGTCAAATGTTCCTTTCTGCTTTCCAAAAATAGCTATATGTAATCACATATGGAATATAAATTGTGTATCCTGATTTAAAGTGATGAAAAGCACCATTTCTAGTGTAAGTAATTTGTGTTAAAGTTTCAGCTAGCAAGCCATTCCAACACACTTCCTTGAAACAAATGTTGCATCCTTGACAACATTTTATCAACCTTCCTTTCCACCAAGGAATTAAGGTAGTTTTATTCCAAGTATAAGGGACTGTTTACTCCTTCCAAAATTACAAGATAATAAATATGTATAATGTCAAAGTTTAACTATGCAAACCAATGTTTATTACCCATCCCCAAGTGATTATTTGGAGAGAGAAAAAATAAAAAAGAAAAGAAGTAGAAGTGGAAAAATACTTGTTTCATTGCATGTAGTATTTGTAGCATGCATTGCCATCTAGCACAGGATAAGAGTGCCTCCAAGTGGCACATGCCTAAATTCCAGCTGTGGAAAAAAGTTAAAATTCCAGATATTTAAGGCATGAACTTGAAAAAAGTAGGTCTATAAACTTTTGTGTTCAGCATTTCATTCAATACACTGTTTTAAATATTTGTGTTTGCAGGTTAATAGGACCAACCACATGCTGTTAAAAACCTGCAATTAAACTGCAGGTTTTTAGTACTGAATCAGATTCTTGGAGGGGGAAAATGTCATCTATTACATCTGACAGAGCTTTCCAGTTAGATCTTTTTTAATGGTTATATCACACATTGCTTACTACAATGTATGGCACCCCCTCAAAATTATAGGGAATATAATTTGCAGTAAATAATCTGTTCCTATTCAGAATTATTATCCAAGTCAAACAATGTTCTATAGCTCTGATAAGAAAATAAGAAAAACCTTTCTGGGTCAACATTCACCCAGTCCAGCATTCTGTTTCGAGATGCCTCCAGGGAACTTACAAAGGATATGAAGGTAACAGAGTTTTCCCTAAGAAGTGTGAAACTCTGCTGCTGTTGCTGCTTTATAAGTAAAGGTAAAGTAAAGTGTGCCGTTGAGTCGAGTCGGTGTCGACTCCTGGCAAGTATTTAGTGCACAAATGAGGTCTCTTACTACTACTTCTAACATTCAAATCACTACTCATGTAGATCTCTCCTTCTCCTTCTACCACTACTACTACAATTGCTATTGTTGCTGCTATGACCACTGCTGCTACATATCTAGTAAGTTCTGACAAGCCAGAATGCAACAGTTATGGCAGGGGAGACTTATGACAAGAATATATATATACTAAAATGACGGAAAGGGGAGCACTATCAGATTATAAAGGATGCTAGCACAGGAGAGATACAAAATGACTCTTACAGAATCAGATACAGTGATAGAAAGAAAGAATATAATATGGCACAGTAATAAAGGAAAACCAAAACTGCATTTTAGATGTTTTTGGATGTTTGATAGAATGAAGAATCCCAACCAAGAGAATATTGGATGAACTGTTTTACAACTTCAGATTACGATGGACCAGCAAGGCTGTTCTTCAGCACAAAACATCTTTGGACAACTAGTGCCCTGCGGAGAACTGGGCCCAATTAGCAATTGACAGCCACTCACTGGCTCGATGCACCTCCTTCACCTTACTGTGGTAGCAAGTATGGGTTTCTTTTATTCTCATTAGGTTGGTGGCGGCAGCAGAGGTCTAATGAGAGTAATGATTGTTGTAATTTTGAAATAGGCCCTGACACAGAGCAACAGGGAAGGAAGCACCTATTCCGCATAGAACCTGTGAGTGCAGGCTGTACTCAACACAGTTTAGTTTTACTCTCTCTGCAATAAAGTGTTCTTTTCTTGTTCAAGTGCCTGTCCTTGTGTGGAACCCAAATTATTACATGGTGTCGGGATGAATAAGAAAGGCACAGCAGCTGTCTCTGTTTCCCACCACTCTGCAGAACACTGGGAACAGAAGGCCCCAGGAGCCTCACAAGGAGCCCTAAGGCCTGTTTACAAGACTCTCTGAACTGAAAGCCAACAGTGGGGTTCTTGCAACCTCCTCCCTTCTCTTTGAACATCTGGAAAGCTTTCGGAATCTTGGAGAAAATTGAGGCAGAGATTTGGACTGTTTCTTTCCTTCATGGGGCTGAGGGCAAGCCTGATAAAGTAAAGTAAAATCATCTCTCTTGTTACATGTAGTGGGGGAGGAAGCACTAAAGGTTTATCATACTGTCCACTGTGCAGAAGATGAAAACATGAAATTTCATTCAGCTTCTGTGTTTTACTAGAAATGAACCTCAAAACTGCTCTCCATTAATTGGTTTGTCTGCAGTTCCAGAACAGGCAGCACAATACCTGGAACATCCACAAGAGACCACTGACAAGGGAGAGCAGCCACCCCGGCGATCCCAGCAGAAGTTGAAGGCCCCAGCGAAATGCATAGAAATCTGCTAAAAGGTTTGACATTGGGCTGGGCCGTGGGTGGAAAAGACACACTCCAGAGTGAAGGGCTGGTAACCTCTCTCTGTAGAAGTACTTTAACAAGATGGCTGTCCTGTTTGTCATTGTTTGTTAAGAGGAAAGATGTTGAGATAGTCCCTGACACAGAGCAGCAGGGAAAGTGCAGCCTATCCCACTTAGAACCAGTTTCTGCAGGCTGTACTCAGCACAGTTTAGTTTTATTCTCTCTGCATTAAAGAAATGTTCTTTTCTTGTTCCTTGTGTGGAACAGAACCAAAATTAATACAGTGAGTATCTCCTGTTAACTGTGTTTTCCCCGCTCCACAATGCCCATGTGGAATTGATGCTATATGTGGCAATGTGGAAGAAAAAGCATGGCAGGTAGTAGTCTCAGGCTAGAAGTCTGTGGCTGCCAAGAATGAAAGAACCTGAAACTGCTGCCATAGTTGGGGAGGCTAACTTGGTGTGGGGCACAGAGGTCACCTTGATGAGGGAAGCTTAAAACCTGGAGCTAGCACTGCAGATCTGACCACAGAATGTGGTGATGGCTCCAGTCTGGGTGACTTTAAAAGGAGGTTAGACAAACTTATGGAAAACAAGAGTATCAGTTCCTAATAGTTTTAATGGCTATAGGCTACCTAAGGCTCAGAGGCAATGTGCTTCTGAGCTCCAGTAGCAGGGGACCAGTGGCAGGAGCTGGGGCATGCTTTCATTTCTTGTAGGCTTCCCAGAGACATCTGATACACCCAGGGGCGTAGCAAGGTTGGAGGGGGCCCAGAGACAAGATTTTAAAATGGGCCCCTCACGGATATACACACACAAACACACTTCACAATAGATCATGCACTCACACTCACATCCCCATTATGAATACGGTGAATATCTAGTTCACATTGAATCTAGTTTTTTTACTCTCTGCTCCTGCCGATCTCCAAAAGACTCAACATAATTCATAAGGGGTGCAACATGGGCGGGTGGGGAGTCATGTGATGTGCCTCTGGGGGGCCCCTCGAGCCAGTGGGGCCCCAAGACGACTGCCTCCCCTTGCCTAATGGTAGTTACGCCCCTGGATACACCATCTGATATCTGAAAAGCAAATGAGACTGCATCATTTTGCATGAAAAAGGATTCATAGCTGACGACAATGACCATCAACCCAAGCCAAGACTTCTTCCAAGCCAAGAAGAACTAAAACTCTGATTAACAGAACAAAGTAGTGCGATTGCAGAAAATTTAGTATTCTCAACTACAATGATATATGAATCAAGTAACCAGAGACTATCTTTGTCATATCTAGGAATTGTTTAAATTAGCAATGTACTGTTACATTGAAACCATGCAGGAACAAATGTGACCAGTTACATAAAGGTATGCTGGAACCAACTGGGTTCACATTTATTATTATTATTTGTTTACTTATTTAAAACATTTATATACCACCCAAAATGCAAGTCTCCGGGCAGTTAACAACAAAACAACAAAAACAAATAAAAAGATAAAAACATCACAATTAAAATTTAAAATTTTAAAACTATTAAAAACACAATTAAAACAATATCGATTTAATAGTGTGGATGAACAAATGCATCTTGATTGCCTTTTTTGAGATGGGGAGGATCTTTATTGTAAGAGATGGGGAGGCTATTATTTCAGCAGGAAGTGTGTTTCAAAGACACGAGGCAGAAACGGAGAAGGCTTGTCCCTCAGTAGCCACCAGACAGCCGGTGGCAACTACACACGAACCTCTCCAGATGATCGCAGTGGGCGGCATGGTTTATAGCGAAGAAGGCGTTCTCTTATATACCCGGGGCCCAAGCAGTTTAGGGCTTTATAGGTTATAACTAAAACCTTGTATTTTGCCCAGAAACTTATCGGCAACCAGTGTAGATCTTTTAAGATAAGATTAATATGGTCTCTCGGATATGACCCAGAGACCAACTTGGCTGCCGCGTTCTGGACCAAATGCAGTTTCCAGACTATGTACAAAGGCAGCCCCACATAGAGTGCATTGCAGTAGTCAAATCTGTAGGTGACCAGCAGATGTACTACGGTTCTGAGGTCATTTATTTCAAGAAATGGACACAGCTGGTGCATCAGCCGAAGCTGATAAAAGGCACCTCTGGCCAGTGCCTCAACCTGGGACACTAGGGAGAGGTTTGTGTCCAGAAGCACCCCCAGACTGCACACCTGTTCCTTTTGGGGAAGTGTGACCCCATCCAGAACAGGCAGATCAAAAACATCTCCCAAGTTTCAACCCCACACAATGAGTACCTCCGTCTTATCTGGATTAAGCCTCAGCTTGTTACTTCTCATCCAGCCCATCATTGCCTCCAGGCAGGCATTTAGGGAGGTTATGCCTTCTCCTGATGATACTGACATGGAGAAATAGATTTGAGTGTCATCAGCATACTGATAACACCCTGTACCAAATCTCCTGATGATCTCTCCCAACAGTTTCATGTAGATGCTAAACAACATCAGAGACAATACGGACACCATGCCAAAGTTCAGTTTTTGAAGAACAGTCCCCGAGGGACACCATCTGGAATCTGCCTAAGAGGTAAAAGTGGAACCACTGTAAAGCAATGCCTCCCACCCCCAACCCCCTCAGATGCTCCAGAATGATACTATGGTCAATAGTATTGAAAGCCACCAAGAGATCCAAAAGGACCAACAGAGTCACATTTCCTCTGTCAATTCCCAATTGGACATCAGCCATCAGGCCTCCACCCCATAGCCCACTCAAAAGCTGATCTGAAATGGGTCTAAATAATCAGTTTCATCCAAGTCTATCTGGAGTTGTGAGGCCACCACCATCTCAATTACCTTGCCCAGCCATGGAAGTTTGGGGACAGACCTATAGTTGCTCAACTCTGAGGAATACAAGGCAGGCTTCTTAAGAAATGGTTTAATAATTGCCTCCTTAAGGCAAGGAGGCATCCTGCCCTCCCTCAGAGAAACATTTATGATCTCTATTAGACCTTCTACAACAACCTCCCTGCCAGATAGTATTAGTCATGTTGGGCAAGGGTCAAGAGAACAGGTGGTAGGCCACATCACTCCAAGCAGCTTGTCCATATCCTCATGAGTCACAAACCTAAACTGATCCAGCCTGACCACATAAGAGGAGTCACTGGACACCTCCAGTTCAGACACTGCAGTAATTGTGAGGTCTAAATCCAAGTTGGCCCAAATTCGAGAGATTTTTATCCACACAAAAATCATTAAATATGTCGCAGCGGAGTGGCACTTACTAGCCCTCTCACAACCCTGAACAACTTCGCAGGATGTGAACTTGCAGGTACAATACGGGCTGAAAAGAATAGCTTCTTTGCCGCCTGTATTGCTAGAGCATAGATCTTCAAATGTGCTCTATGTTGTAATCTGCCGGATTTGAGTCGAGTCTTCCTCCACATTTCACAACAAAATTGCACAAGATGTATATTACAAGCTTGACTTGAACTGCATTGTGTTATTACTGAGAGAAATGCCTGCCATTATGATGAGTGGGATGTCTGTATAGGTGGAGGAAGCACCTGTACATTGCAGGACCCGTAATCAGGCAATGTGTCTCCATATACAGGATTTATTGAGACACATTTCACCTTCTCCCCATGACAAGAGGCTTCCTTGGGGCCGCACCAAGACTCAGGACTTGCCCTTCCTGAAGCACTGTCCACACGGGCAGGATTGTTTTCCCCATAGAAATGAATAGCAGTGTGATAGCAGTGGGTCTGGCTTGCTCCATTTTGCCTGTAATGTGTGACTGTCATCCTCTTGACACATGGCACTCTTTATGCAGATAAGAATTCTTTTATTGCTTCACCTTAGCACAGGTTTTTTTGCAAAAGTATTGCAGCTCTGAAGGGGAACAAATAGATAGCAAAGAGTGAGAACAGTTTTGCCAAAGCAAAGTGAAGATGGCTTTCTACTGAAAAGAAAATATGTTGAGCATTATATGCTCTCATAAGGAATCCTTCAAGTGCAAACAATTCATATTCTAGTCAGTCCTAAATCTGAAGAGGCTGAACTTGAAGAAAACAACACTGCATTTAAGAGCAAATTACTATTTTCCGATATTTCCAATATACTATTAGAACACAGGATATATCTAGGTTCTCCTATAGCATTTTCATCAGACTGAAAAAAAAAATCAACCAAACAACAACAATAAAACCCTAGACCCTAAACCACAAATTACTAGCTCCATATAAATAATGGCATAAACATTTTGAACTATATTAATACAATGGATATTCAATGGCTATTCTCTTTAAGAGAGAGTCTTAAATATTTATAGGGATGTGTGCACCAGCTTACCTCAAGGTGGGCTTGACATCGAACCAGGCCGGACACACAAAGGCAGGGGAGGTAGAGGTCCAAGTTTGAACCGGACCATCTACCATTCTAAAAATTGGCTTCCAGGCCAGCTCGGGGGTAATACCTATAAAGGGGAATCCAGTTAGGGATTCCCTAACCTGGTGGGGGGGGGAGCTAGGGAATCTTTACTGTTAATTTCCCATGGGTGTAGAGAGCAGAGGTGGCAGTGACATTGGAGGCAGCAGTGGGGCTCTTCCAACCCCTCCACTGGCTTCCCAAATGACAGTCTGGGCAGGGTTGCACTGTAATGGACTCTGCACATGCACAGAGGCCCAAACTGGGCCTCAGCAGCCCAGCCTGTCATTTGGGAGGCCAGTGGAGGGAAGGGGTTGGAGGAGCCCCCACTGTCACTGATTCTGGCACTGCAGCCACCTCCACCATCCGCGCCGGTGGGAAACTAATGGTAAAGATTCCCTTTTCACTGCCTCTGCCTTGAGCTAGAGAATCCCCCTTTACTTGTAAAGGGGAATCCTATCCGAATTCCCCTTTACAATTATTACATGCGAGCCGCCTTGGCCCGATTTGATGGTCAAACTGAAATGGACCTGGTTCAGCTGAGCCTGAGCCGGTTCAAATCCAGTCCAGATTCAAATTGAACCAGTCCAACAGCCAGTTCACATACCCCTAAATACTTCGGACAAAAGCAGCTCATATATATAAACTAATTTCCAATGCTTTGGTTATGGCTGTTAGGAAGTATTTTTGTTTACAGAAAGAGTGACAGAATATACTCCCCAGTCTCCTATCTGAGTGCAAATGCCCCTTTGATACCACAGAGTTCAGTGTTTATCAGACACTTTGCAGGAGTCTCTTGTTAAGGTGCTGGCAGCATATCAATGCCACAAGTGAACAAAAGAGAGAACAGTATTTCAGCTAAGAGAAAGAACGTGGAGGGCTTAGAACTGTAATAAGTCTGTTCCAGTAATGGAGAACATACAATTTATTCAGGCTACGCCTAACTCACGAGACAACCACTTTTTCTTTGTGCTGGATGGTAAATAATCTTTGAGTATCAGCTTATGATTCTAGGAGGCCTAATCATAGATTACCTTGCTCACATATATGAATTAATGATTTAAAATTGCTTCTTTGTGGAACAGACAAATGTAACCTATGTTTCTGCATCATTAATTATGTGCAAACAGTGTTGCATATGAGGAACAGATTTTTAATCTTCTAATTCATCTGTCTAATGCATTTATGTTCTTCCATCTGTAGCAAGTTATAGTGAATGGCTTGTGGACCCGTTGAATGTCTACCTGGACATTTTTTTATAGTAGTTAGCAGTAGTCTTCCACAGAAACATTGCGGGTGACAATACAAGGACTGTAAGGAAATGTATTGCACATGTTGTATTGTATTGCTATCGCACTCCACATCAAAACGCTGAGAGGGACTTGGGGTTGGAGAAGCAAATCAGAAAGGTATCAAAGAAAGACAGAGCAGTAATAATGGGTGACTTCAATTATCCTCACATAGATAATTCTGGGCAAATTCATGTACAGGTATTGACAGAGAGGCCAAACTTCTAGACATGGTAAATGACTGTGCCTTAGAACAGATGGTTACAGAACCAACCAGAGAGAAGGCAACCTTGGACTTAATCCTGAGTGTTACCCAAAACCTGGTGCAAGATGTCAGAGTTGTAGAACTATTGGGGAACAGTGACCATAATGTGATCCAGTTCAGCTTATATGAGAATGGAGCATTGCCAAGGAAGTCCAACACAGATGTGTTGGACATCAAAAGAGGAAACTTCTCAAAAATGAGGGGACTGGTAAAAAGGCAGCTGAAAAGGAAAGTCAGGAGGGCCAAATCACTCTAGAAAGCATGGAACTTATTTAAAACCACAATAATAGAAGCTCTGTTGGAATGTATACCGAGAAGGAGGAAAGCTACCCCCAAGTTCAGGAGGACGCCAGCATGGCTAATGAGTAGAGTCAGTGAAGCTATAAAAGGGAAGATTACTTCCTTCAGAAAATGGAAGTTCTGCCAAAATGTAGACAATAGAAAGGAACATAAACTCTGGCAAAAGAAATGCAAGGAGATAGCAAGGGACACAAAAAGAGAGTTTGAGGAGCATTTACCAACAAGTGTCAAGGGGAATAACAAAAACTTTTTAAAATATATCAGAAGCATAAAATCTGCCAGAGAGAGACGGTTGAACCATTAGATGATGAGTGCATGAAAGGGATTATTAAGGAGGATAAGGAGATTGCAGAGAACCTGAATGAGTTCTTTGCATCTGTCTTCATGGTGGAGGATACTGACCATATACCCACTCTGGAACTGAGCTTTTCAGGTTTGGAGGCTGAAGAACTGGGACAATTTGAAGTGACAAGAGAGGATGTTCTAAACTGTCTTCAAAAAATAAAAATAATAAATTAACAATAAAAATTAACAAATAGCCAGGGCCAGATGGCATCCGCCCAAGAGTTCTGAATGAAATCAAATGTGGAATTGCTGATCTCGTAGCAAAAAAATGTAACTTGTCCATCAGTCTCTATACCAGAGGACTGGGAAGTAGCTAACATAACACAGATTTTCAAAAAGGAATCTTGCGGGGATCCAGGAAACTATGGGTCAGTGAGCTTAACTCCCATGCCTGGTAAATTGATGGAAATAATACTTTTGGGGGTTGGGTGGACAACATTGAAATTGTTGACTCAGTGTGCGGCAGATGTGAAAAACACAAACTCCGTGCTAGGGATCATTAGCAAGGGGATTGAAAATGAAAGTGCTAATATTATAATGCCATTTTACAAATCTATAGTGCTGTCACATTTGGAGTACTGCATACAGCTCTGGTCACCATAGCTTAAGAAGGACATTGTATAACTGGAAAATGTGCAGAAGAGGGCAACCAAGATAATCAGGGGCCTGGAGCACTAGGGATGTGCACAAACCGGTTCAGTGGTCCTTTTACGGATCGCCGAACTGGTTCAGACGAACTGGTGTTTGGCCAGTTTGGCAGTGGGGGGTTACTTTTAAGGGGCAAGAAGGAGGGTGCTCATCCCCCATGCCGTGTTTCCCCCACTGGTGCTGTCATGAAAACTGCTGATGTGGGGTGGCAGCATACCTCCTTGCCACCCCAGTCAGCATCGGACCGGTAGTGGCCAGTGCATGTGTGCACGTGTGATGTGCACACTCGCACCAGTCACTTCCAGTCTGACACTGACTGGGGCGGCAAGGAGGTATGCTGCTAATACTGAGCAGAAAGACCCAGGCAAAATGTAAGTTAAGATATGGGGTTTAATGTGTAAAACCAGTGTAATATTCACTGCTTACATGGCATGAAAGTTAAAGGTAACTACCTTAATTTGCCATTTCCATACTTAAGACCTGTTCTACAGGGTGGGAGGCCTTTTACCTTGGTTTGCATGGTTGTGTGTACTTGCAAAAATCTCTCCAATCCAGGTTGCTCAAAGCGGGCTAGCCCAGTTTTTGTACTCTGCACTTAACCAAGGTAGGAGGAAAGAAGAGCTCTCTTACCTTGCTTTTCTGGTCATATTGATCCAGCTACCTTTTCTAGCAGCTGTCGAGAACTAGCAGGCCTGGAAACAGCAGAGAACTCTGGCTACAGCGGCTGCAATCCATGAATGTGCCATTCTGCAAAGCACACTCCTATATCCTATATCCTATACTTGCAACTGCTTCAGCAGGGCTGGACCCTCCTCCTGCCCTTTGCAGCCAATCAGAGGGCAGTAGCTGATGTAATGAGGCTTTCCAGTCTACTGGCAGCACAAAGCATGCTGGGATGGCCTGGTAGGCTTTGGATGACTCTCTATGCTCCCAGCAACTGATGCCTTATCCGGCTTACTCTTGTGTTTCTTGGATTAGCTGACCCAAACAGATGTTCTCATAGTCTGTTGCTACTGGGGTAGGAGCTCCTTAACCCACCAAACCCACCTCCATTTGGTTATGTGAAAGGCCCTTTTGTCTCTCATTTCAAAGGTTTCTTGCTAGGTTAATATGTAAAAGTATACAATGAAATGAAATGTACATTATTGTTGCCAAATATGGGTCATTCACATTTGAAAAATAGGTGCCCATTTTCAACCTGCTATCTCTCAGCCATTTCTCAACAGAGCTGCATGAAGATTGAAGAGATTGTGGTGCTTGTCACCTAGTTGTTCTGTGCCAAATTTCAGTGCAATTGAACATTTGGTATGGATTTTATAACAATAAAATGTTCAGAGCTCATATAAGTGGAATATGCTGTACCTTTTGGACATCTGAACACTTATTCGGTAAACATATCACTGCTTCTCCCTTTTGTTGATGCTATGGTATTGCTGCGGGCTCCCTAATTCATATGATGTGTTTGCCGTGTAATAGCTCCCTTTTGGCAAGATGTGATTGACTGCATCAACCTAGTTTTGAATTCCGATTTTAAATTTTGTGACAGAACAATCCTTCTTGGTTATTTACCACATGTCTGGAACCTCTCCTGGGGTAGCAGATCATGGCTGTCCCATGCACTACTTGTCACCTGGTGTATTATTTTACAGCGCTGGAAAGATCATTTCAGCCCCTTAGAGACCTTTCTGAACTTTTGAACGGGCAACTTACTGTTGTATGCTGAAAGAAGACTCCCATACCAGGATTTGGAAGGATTATTTATAGTAATTTGCATAATTCCAAATTAAGCAATTGATCATTACATAATTGATTTGGTTACCCCTGTATTAAGTCAGTTTGGGTCAGCTTCAGAGCAAGTGAAAGTAGATTTTTTATTGGCGGATATGAACAATTCTATTTCCTTGAGAGTTGCAAAGTTCTGCTTTATAGCAGGCAAACTACGGCAGAGGAGGGTCGAAAGGAATGATGCAGGGTTTGAGTAGCAGAAATTTGGTGAAGGTTTCTGTATTAGTATTTGTTTTCTTTTTGTTTTATTGTATTATTATCTGCTTTTACTCTGTAACCTGATTGTATTATTCTGTAGTTGTTTTATTTTATTTGGCCGTTGGCCATAATAAAGTGGATGGATGGATGGATTTGGTTATTTCAAATCAATAACGCTGTTAACCCCTCCATCCTCCCCCTTCCCTTCCCCCATTTTTGTTTATTTTTGTTTTTGTCTCATATCCCCACCTTTTTTATTTATTGTAAAATTTGTATACTACCTTTCATTAAAACAATCCCAAGGCAGTTTTATTGTAATTACTTTGTTGTAACATGGGAAAAAATGAATAAAACTGTTAAGCAGGGCAGGGAGTGGAGTGCTGTTTTCACAGCTCAACTTAACTATGCAGGCATTACCGTACCCATACAATTAACTGGCCTGGCCTGGAATGCTAAGGAACAGATAAACTGAGAACTGGAGATATTACTCAATGGAAAACTATGGGCTGCAGGGACAATTGGCTTTCCACAAAAGAAACATTCTCATAGTTTTTAGAAATTAACAATATGGGGGGAAATCCAACCATAGGTAAGCACTTTTAGGGATGCTTAATTTTGGCCAGTTATGCCATTAGTCATTGAGATTCTAGATGAAGACCATGACATCAAATGAAAACCATGTCAGACAGTATGTAATAACCATGTTATTTATTTATTATAACCCATCATAGAAAGCTGCTATCTCTTTTCTGGTAACTTGCAGGGCTGACCCCCAAGCAGTATAAGAAATAGTACTCAGTAGGTCTTATTGTTATAATCTTGTTTCTGTGTCAGATGAACTTGACCCAAGTGTGAGTTCAGATTAATGACATTTACCAAATATGTCTTCAATTTTCCATAGGTCAGCCCTGCGGTTTATCAGGATTTTCAGGTAAGCCATCATGATTTGCGCATTTGGTAACCCAAAATAAAATCACTGTAACTGCAATTCATTATTACAGATATGAATCTGTCTACACTGAAGGTATCTTTTTAAAAAGGCAAGTGAAAATGCAGCCAAACAGCTAATTAAAAATTAAATGGGGCATTTGGTAGCCCCCCTTTAATTTAGCTAACCATGTATGAGATCCACATGACCTTATGCCACTGCTGGGGGAGATCTGCCGGGGAAGGCAGGAGGTGAAGGGGGATCCCAGAAATGCACCGCACACTTGTGTGGTGCATTAATGGGGCTCCAGGGGGCATGGCTCCACACAGCGGTGCTTCCCTGCGCCCAACCCCCAGAGCTGCTGGGTGAGCTGCAGCCAGGTGCAGGAGCATCAGAGACAAGCTGCTGCTTATCTGGATGGGTGATCTGCCCACCCAGAGCCCAAAGGAGGATCGTCTGAGTGGGGAAAAGCACTTTCGGGCTTCCTCCCTGCAAAAGAAGATAGCCAATTCCCGCTTGATCATGGGAAGAGCTTCATAGCTTCCCATTCAAATGCAAACCATCATGGCCAACCTTGCTTAGCAAATTCATGCTGCTAACACAAGACCAGCTCCAAGTTAATATACTTCAGAGTGGAGTAAAATGGGGTCAGATATAATTATTGCCATTTAATTGATCTGTGAACCAGGCTGCCTGAAACTTCAACTGGGCAAATTGTCTGATTCAGAGCTTCTAAATTATTACTGATTGTTTGATGAGATCACATGCAATTATATCTGTATATTTAAACATATATATATACATACTACCATCTTTTATATATCCTAATCAGACCAAAAGAGCAAATACTTAACCAAAGATAAGAAAACAGATTAAACAAGACTATCACAACTTTAAATTATCAACTGCAAATGAACCTTTCCAACTTTATGGCATTTTTTCAAGTAGGAAGCTTTTTGAAAGTGAACTGTGGACTAGCATTTCCAGCATGATTTACTGTCACCTAGGAAGATCAGTGTTGCCAAAAATGTAAGACACAGCCAAGTGTGTATGTCAAGAGCAAATGCAGAGATAGGAGAACATTCTTAGAACAAATGTTGAAAAGCACAATAGATGGAAAAGACCTTGAAGGAACCTGCTACATTTTTTACTATAAATGGCTGGCAGGACTGTGGGTGGTTTTAAAGATGAACAGCTATTTCCTTAAGTAGTACAAATAAGAAATAAAAACTGACCTGAAATTTATTTTCAGGAAGCAGGTTACCAAATCATTCTTATTGGTACTTGGGGCTCACTTTCAGCTTGAACGTTGGAGACCATTACAATAGGGTACTACCCCCATAGCTGAAGCAATTTCTTTATCCTAAGTAATCATATTCTGGTGCCGCACCCCCACCCCCAATCAAGATTTTGAAAATAAAACAGAACTTAAAGCTATATAGGTGTTACCATAGTATGCACATTCACTTAGGTAGGCTACATGTGGATTTTACAAGAGCTAGGAAGCCCTTAATGATACAATAATTAATCGATTTCAAATATGGGTGTAACAAAATTCTACCCCAATCAGGCTAGGACTATAACTTCCAGTTGGGGAGAAATATTTGAGAACAGACCGAACACTGGTTTCTTTCCCACAGGTTCTGGGTCCATTTTGGATCTATATGGTTTCTATGTCTACCCTCTGGGCTCAAAAGCCTCCCACATATCCAGGAGCTGAGATATCACTGTTACCTCACTGCTCTTATGACTGCTAAGAATACCAAAATTCGATCACATATAACAAATTATTCAGGCACCATAGTGTCTGCTTTAGAGTTTAGGTGAGAAGGGGAAATAGTGTTCAGTTCTACAGTGTTAATAATGGTATGTTCGATAATTCATAATATCTACAGTACCTGTTAAATTATCGCCAAATTATCCTACATGCACCCACCCTTTGCTTAGGTCTTTCAGTCCCTCATTGGGGTTCAGAGGAATGGATCCAGGAAGAAACTGAAGAGGTATTGTTTCTCTTTGTCAGAGTTTAGTTCTGTACATCTACTTTCAATTTGAGATGTCACATCAATGTTAGTTAACATAATTTAAACATTTATTATGAGAGTATCTCATATTGCGTCTGAAAGACTGAGGAAAAAGTGGTAATACCTGTGGTATATCATAGCTTTGCACACATCTGTGGAACTCATTAAGAAGCATAGTGAGGACAGAGTGGGCCTGTGCTCTCAGCAAACCTGGGTGGCCTCTTCCCCCCTGGCAATGCCCCCGTGGTGGTGCGGATGTGAACACAATGCACACCCACTCATTCCCACCACTCTGGCCTCCACCTCTGGCGGGCCACACCCCTGCTGTTGCCACTGACACCTCCAGTCACCCTGCCTTCTGCCTTATATTTCTCAATGTCTGCAGAGTTAACACCCTTGACATCCTGTTAGCCCAAGGAAAGCTGTCGTGAGAATGTTTTAAGATCCCCATTTTCTTGGTGTAAGCACATCTGCAGATATTTTCTGAAAATTATTTCCATATTGATATTGCCTGTTCTGGTTTATGGCAGAAACCAGGATAATGTTCAGTTTTGTCACAGGTGTGATATAATGAGATTATGGTGTCAAGATCAGGCCTTCATCCAATGGGGGCCTCTTTCTCAGAGAATGAAATGGACACCCCTATTGATTCAGCACCCCAGACTTCATAACAAGCCCACTAGGATCCTTTGATATTTCTCTTCTCCATGATGATGACTCTGATTCTTCAAATGTAGAACATGGCCCAAACATATCTGAGAAATGCAGCCCCTCCCTGGGCTCCCCACAGTGTGGCAGCCACAGCTGCAAGCAGCCATGTGAACCAGCAATTCACACACACGTGCAAAATTGGGCTGGGCTCCCTCAGCTCAGTGTTGCAAGTGTGTGTGAATAGCCTCCCTGTGTCAGCAGCACTTGGGTTAGTTTAGTTTTTTTTATCTCTTTAGTGCAGCTGTTTTCATGACACATCAGCTGACTCTTTGCACCCACAAGGTATGTGTCTGGCTTCTCCCCCATCCCCCCAATCTTCTCTGCAAGTCTCTGCCCTTCAGTCTTCTAGAAGTATTTGATCAAAGTGCTCCATGCCAGATATTATTTCCCTTTACAGCAAATGAAGCTAGATTGGAACTGTTGGAACAACTGCTTGGTTGTTTCTGAAATTCATCCTGAAAAATTTTCTGGATCAAAATGAAAAATCTGATTGGAATGGTCTACCATTTCAGAACATTGTCCCTTGTGGCAACACCATGAGGTAGGTTGCAATTCTAACTCCAGAATATGTGTTTGACAATGTAATATGCATGTTGGGGTTCAAATACAGAACTTGAATGATGTGGATATTATTATTATTTGGGTTGTCTC
This sequence comes from Hemicordylus capensis, assembly GCF_027244095.1. Taxonomy (NCBI): domain Eukaryota; kingdom Metazoa; phylum Chordata; class Lepidosauria; order Squamata; family Cordylidae; genus Hemicordylus; species Hemicordylus capensis. The sequence goes on from NC_069657.1 coordinate 175,178,228, forward strand.
TCTCATTCCAATACTACCCAATTGCCACTCTGCATACCTTTTGCAAGTACCTCTTAGCTTTCTTGGATTGATATCTTAACCTCCTAAAAACTATTATTGAACTAATGTGTAATCCTCATTCTATTAGGGATGGCTGGACTTGACTTTATAACCTCTCAATTGCAGTA